>NC_090921.1:714089756-714714756 GCF_040938575.1 Ambystoma mexicanum | reverse complement strand
AGAAACCTGGATGTTAATAGAGTGCATTCCTTCTCGAAGTGTTCATTTGTTTGGCAATTTCTTCTTGCTCTTATAAATTCACCTATAGGTATGTTCAAGATTGTTGGTCTATAGTGGCAGCTCCCTGCGTGGAGAGTTGAATTCACTTCCGTTGGTTTCCGGTATGTACAGGTTCTGATCCGATTGTGGTCAATGTATATTGTGAGATCGAGAAAATCTATGCTTGTCTCATTGCAGTTGCCCGTGAATTGTATTCCCATTTAATTTTGATTGATTCTTTAAAGTCTATGAAGTCTGAGATTTTACCTTTCCATATTATTAATACATCGTCAATGTATCTCATCCAATGCACAAGTTCTCTCTCATATGCATTGTCTTTGTAGATGATTGTATCTTCAAACAGGCCCATGAAGATATTAGCTAGGGCCGGGGCATATTAAGTGCCCATAGCTACGCCCTTTGTTTGTCTAAAAATGTTATTGTCGAAGTTGAAGATATTACTTTTAAAGGACAATTCCAACATTTCTTTCACCATTTGGATTTGTAGGTACATCGATGCAGAATCCTCCTTAAAGGTGTGATCAATTGCTTTAAAGGCCCATGTATGCTGGATCGATGTATAAAGTGCACATCCATCCAAAGTCGCAAGTTGATAATTGCTTTCCCAATTTATGCTTCTCAACTTTAGGATGACATTAGTAGTGTCCTTTATATATGACTTCAATCTCATTGCTCTTGGTCTTAGGATGTTATCCAAATATTGAGAGA
Organism: Ambystoma mexicanum; assembly: GCF_040938575.1. Lineage (NCBI taxonomy): Eukaryota > Metazoa > Chordata > Amphibia > Caudata > Ambystomatidae > Ambystoma > Ambystoma mexicanum. Next base: position 714,713,988 of record NC_090921.1, on the reverse strand, counting down.
TGTTCTCTAATGCCCAGCCTATTCCGCTGAGGATAGGTCGTCCTTCTGGTATATGTTTGCATCTCTTATGTATCTTGGGCAAAAAATACATGATTGGTATCTTGGGTTCTTTAATTGTGAGATAGCTCCTTTCATCATCCGTAAGTATACCTTTGTGGTGCCAGATCTTAATTTGTTGCTCCAAGTTAAGTACTATTTGTTTCGTTGGATCAGAAAGTAGTACTTCATAAGAATCTGGGGTACTCAAATGCTTTCTTGCCATTTCCAAGTAGTCTTCTCTATTCATAATGACAATGTTTCCCCCCTTGTCTGCTTCTTTTATCACAATTGAGTGGTCAGTCTCTAGAGTCCGAAGAGCTTCTTGTTCCTGTGTGGTCAAGTTATGTTTGGTTCTCGTTTATTGTCTTTTCCAATCCGTCTGATACAATTCTTGTGATACCGCCTTTTAGAAGGTGTCTATGATGTTATCCGCTGCAAATTGTGGTACACATTTGGAGACAGGTTTGAGCTCTTTAGTTGATAGCGTGTCTGATTCCACATTAAGGTCTCTTAGTACTTCATTAATATCATAGTTCGTGGGCTCTGCAATGGATCTGAGTAGGTGTATCTCCTCTATTTCCTTAATACTCAAATCGCTCCGTTGTATCTTAGTTTGTGATTGGTAATTCCCTGGTGCTTTGGTGGCAAAGAATTTCTTCAATTTCAATTTACGTACAAACTTGAATAGGTCTATATGTAAGTCTGTTTCATTATGTTTCGCCGTAGGGGCGAATGACAATCCTTTATTGAGTAACTGTTTTTCTTCAGGTGTTATCTCTCTTCTGGATAGGTTCAGGACAAGATTTGGTGTTATTTGGTTCTGTTTCGTTCTTTTGCGTTCGCTCTGGTAAGCCTTTTTGTTTGTGTTTCCTTGTAATCCTGGATTCGTTGGATCTTGTGCCCCCCCCCTTCCTCTCCTCCTGGTGTACTGATAGTTGCTCCTGTGTTCCCAGGTAACTGAAAACAGACCTGTTTGGGTGGAAATTTCCTATTACCTTTCTTGTATCTTTTTATTTGATTCATGAAGCCTGAGGTTGTTTTCCCACTTGCATTTGTCTTCTCTGTTGTATCTTCCGCAGTAAGTGCTTCCCCTTCTGAATCTGTTTCCGAACTTGAGGATGATGTGTTCGGTGTACTTGTTTTTGATCCAAATTTTGTGTTTTGATTATATTTAGTCTGAAAGGTGTAGACCCTGTCTTCCTGATATTCTCTCTCGTCTCTGTAGTGTTTTCTTAGTTTTCTAAGTTTCACTTCGTCCTGGTAAATCTTAAGAATGTCATGCATTGTGTTATAGTTCTTTTCTTTCGTTGTTTCTTGTGAATTGTCTTCTGCAATCTCTTTTTTGATTTTGTCTATCAGTTCAATTGTTCTTTTGTGCTCCCGTGTTGCTTGTTCTATCAGGAGTTCCACCATTTTGTTTGAACTTCCATTAAGATTCTTCTCCCACAAGTCTGCTAAGTCATTATCCAACTCGTTGCTGAAGTTTGGGAAAATCAAAATCCTCAAGCCTCTCAGAATTAATTCATTTTTAAGATAATTTTCGAGGGATACTATTTCCCAGTATTTGTCTATTTCCTTTTTTGATAGTCTCTCTAGTTTGCAGAATAGTGCTCTCAAGTCATCCTGTTTTTTAATAGGGTTGAAGAAGGCATGCTTCATATTCCCTTTTGGTGTGAAAAGATTGGCAGTTTCCTCCTGCCTATTCTTAAGATAATCAGCCATGTTGCGCTGTTTTATGTCTGCCGTAGACCAAAACCCCAAAAGTATAGTTTTAGAAGAGCTTGGCTATGTTGGTCAGGTCTAACATGGCAACATCTTTAATGAGTGAAAAATGCTCTTTTCTGTGCAACAGATTCCCTGCGGTCGCGTCCCCTTGGGTGGTGGTTTAGCCAAGTGAAAACCACATATAAATGGTTAAGTAAAGAGAAAAGATCCCAAGTTGAGACTGCGCCCAGTTTTTTCAACAAGTGTTTTATTATATTGATGCCCTTTGTGATGACACGTGTTTCGGTCCCTCTTGGACCTTTCTCAAATCAGGGCTAATTTTGTATATCAATCAAAAGAGAAGGTCACAAAATTATACAGATATTTACAAAATAATATGAGAGCCAAATTAAAAAATAAAAAATAAAAAATATTAGAAGTGTTCATTCACATGTTTAACCAATTATTACAGTATTTGATGGGTTAAAGCAAACCATAATAAATAACAACAGTTATTAAATCAAAGTAAACCAAAATGCCAGACAACAAATGGAGTGGGGAATATGGAGGAATGTCGGGGGTCAAGAGGTAGACAAAGCCACATTTTTGTTAGTCAATGCTACATGTAGTGTCACATCGAAAATCAAGGAAAGTTGGATTCAAGTTGTCTCTTTTACCTTATTTTCATCTACTGCCCCTTATGGGTTGAAGCAAATAGTAGTCTCTCTTCGAGTCTCGGGTTAGATCCCTTCGAAAAAATACAAATCAAAGATGTCACCTCCAATTGTGTGTGCTGGCTCACCATAGTTATCACCTAATATTGCAAGATAATAATTCTGATAGTTCATTGGTACAGATAAAGTTATGCAAGAGAAATGGGTCCTCTGAAGATTTTACAACCAATCGACTGCAGATCAAACTATGTAGTGCATGGAATTATATATGTTTGCAATTTGGTCTACATTGGTAGTACAATCAGAGAACTTAGGATATGAGTCAGAGAACATCTAGCCAAAATTGGCAGCCAAGATCCGAGACTACTATTGGCCTGCCATTGGTAGTAAAAACATCCGATGGCTAACAAAGCTGAATTACGATTTATTGGCCTTGAGAAGATCTCAATAGGCAAAAGAGGTGGAAATAAAGAAAAGAAACTAAGACAAGCAGAAGCAAGAATAATTTGCAAACTGAACTCTACAGTACTTGGATTAAACACGGACAATTAAATGGGGTCCTTTCTTTAGAGGACCCATTTCTCTTGCATAACTTTATCTGTCCCAATGAACTATCATGAATATTTTGTAATGTGTACTTGTACTTATCTCTCTGGACATGTTTCAGTACGTCATTCTAGCAATATATTTTCATATGAGAATTGTAATGCTCCTACTGGCACTCATAGGAAATGATAAGAGTTAATATAATATTATACAACTGACCTTAAGCGGTTACTTGTCTAAATAATAACCCATATAATGAGACTAGAACCCATTATTGACAAGCATGCAACCATTACGTAATTGTAAAGAATACGGGCTTCTTAAAAAGTTTTGTGAGTATTTAACATTGTTAATCTATCTTCGGAATGATGCAGTACATGGCATAGTAAGTTAAACATGTGAATGAACACTTCTAATATTTTTTATTTTTTATTTTTTAATTTGGCTTTCATATTATTTGGTAAATATCTGTATAATTTTGTGACCTTCTCTTTTGATTTATATACAAAATTAGCCCTGATTTGAGAAAGGTCCAAGAGGGACCGAAACACGTGTCATCACAAAAGGCATCAATATAATAAAACACTTGTTGAAAAAACTGGGCGTAGTCTCAACTTGGGATCTTTTCTCTTGACTTAACCATGTTTCTCAAGTAGCTTGTTGATTTCTATGGGTTGGATGATGAACGCAAAGTGTACCAGCCGCAGCTTTTCTGCTGTCCTGCAGCTTTTGAGATTCTCACAGCCGGCATCGACTACATAGATCCTGGCTCGGCATGCAGTGTTGTTGTGCGATAGGTCTGACCTGAAGGATCCTTGCACCGGCATTGGGTTCTTGCAACTGTATGCAAAGAGTCGTACCTTTCTGTCTTCGAGCACCGGCCTTGTGTGGAGCTTGTCAATAGCGGCTACTGGCATGACATTGGCGGTTGCGCCGGTGTCGATGACCATTTTATTGGCTTGCCATCCGAAATGACTGTGTAGGATGGTCTCTTCCGTTGTCTGAACCTCCTGGGTTCTACCGCTGATATGAGATGTACGCGGTGTACTCTCTTGCTGGGTTTCTTTTGCCTTTCCTTGTCCCGCCTGTCGGGTGAGGTGCTGTCTTCGCTCTCCTTGCTTTCATTCGTGTCTGGTGACCTCTGTGTGTGGTCTACGGCTCTCGCTCTTCCTCTCCTGTTCAGCTGACGGGTGGTTTCTCATGGGGTGAACTTTTTTCTGTGTTCCTGTGGTCGTTGCAGCATCTGTTCACGGTCTCCTCCGCCTTGCGGATGCAGGCAGACTGCTGCGTAGTGGCTGAGGCGGTTGCACTTTCGGCAGTTTCGAACCCCATGCAGGGCATGTTTCTCCCCGGTGCGATGGGCCACCACACCATTTGCAGGAGTTCTCTCGTCCTTGAGGCATGTGGGATTTGGACGCGTTTGAGCCTCTGCCTCCTAGTTCTCGGCTGTTTTGGCATCTCATGACGGCTGCAACTTCCTGGTTTTTCCTCGGGTTATCCAGTGGTAGACATTGAACTGCGGCCTCAATTACTGCCACCTGATCGTTTGTGCGTTCGCGAAGACGCCTCATCTTGAGTATTCGAGATATTTTCTGATAGGATGGCTCTCCTCAGCTTTTCCAACGAGATTCCGTTGATTATTTGGAGTCGGATGGCGAACTCCTCGTTAGGAAATTCACAACCTACTGCCATCTCCCGTAGGTGGGCATGGAAGTTTTCCACTGTTTAATTCTCACGTTGCCTGGCCATACAGAAGTAGAATTGTTCGTAGTCGGGTTTGAGGTCAGGTTTAAAATTGTTTGTGAGCACAGTCTTTGCAGTGTCGTAGTCATTCGCATCAACATTGTCAGGGAGGGTGTTGAAGAGGCGTAGTGCTGCCGCTTCGATATTGAGCAGGAGGAACGTGTATTTTTTCCTGTCTGCAGTGATCTCTCTGGCATCAAGATGCATCTCAAATTTTTATAGCCAGATTCCCCAGCGAATGGCCGCCCCTGTGGTAAATGGGTGAAAAGGCGGCATGAGGGTGGTGAGTCCTGCGTCTGGGTGGTCTGGGTTGATGCTCCTCCTATCAGAAGGGCTTGCACTTGCCCTTGAAGGGCTTGCATTCGTGCTGGACATGGTCGAGCAGTGGTGTTACTAGGTAGGCCACTGGGTATGCGCAGGAAAATAATATGTCCTTCCGGTGCATGTGCGAGCACATGCTATTCGTTGTCTTAGTGCACGTGGGCCTGCGAGATGCGGGCTCCTCTCACCTGGTGTTTCCAGTGAATGCAACTGGGTGTTCACTGCAACCTCTTGCTCCCTTGTGCTTGGTGCTCAGGGCAGGTGCAATCCTGTGCCCGAGCGCGAGAGTGGTTTATTGCACTGTTCGCTGGGTGAGCACAATGATGAATGATCTCCTGATACGTGGAGAGTTGTAGGAGTCAAAGGACGTTGCTCGCTGGTTCCTGCGAAATGAATAAATGTTCATGGAGCGTGTAGTAGGTAGTATTTCCAGAGCATTGCACAATGAAATCAGACTGTTGGATTCCCTATAGAATGTTGGGGGCCAGAAGATGAGGCTCGCATTCCGTACGAGAATGGAACGTTCAGTCGTGTGCAATGGAAGGCAGTGTGTTAATCGTTCAGTAGAATGTCGGCGGCATGAGAGTGAGGCTATCGTGCTCCCACTCGAGAACGGAACGTATGCCAAAGCAGGATGTTGAAAGTAAGTTTCTTTGACGTGTGTGTATGACTGCGAGTGGTTTCCAAACTACAGCCACCAGCTTTCACCGGCTCCCACGTTCTGTGTTGATGTGGGGAACTCTGTTGGTGGGGAGCCTCCACAGGATACGCTGGCCTGCACAAGCCTTGGGTCACAGCTCAGAGCAAGAAATACACAACCAATTGGTCTGCTGCATGAACCCGGACTGGCGCCAAACTTCCAGTCCCGGTGGTTCCTTTATTTCCGGCTCCCGCTCCCCTGTCACGTGACCCAGTCATCCGTGAACGTGACATCACAATAGTGTTGAAAAGGTTCAACACTGAAAGCAGTACTTTAAATTTCAAAAAGGAAAGTGTGACCCATCCACAGCCCTACTACCCGCCCCTGATGATAGGTGTGACTGTGAAAGATGCACACTATTTGCCATAAAACACCAGCTAATAAACACACTTAACAAAACGCTTGGCCATACCTCAGACCCCACAAGTGTGAGTGTTAATTAAGCAATAGGCCCCAAGCAGAGGGGGCATTACCACTTCAGGTAATACCCAGGGCCCATAGTTACCTGAAGTGGTAATGCCCCCCCAGGGTACAGAAAACCTTTTTTTTTTTAAGTACCCGCTACGGAAGGGAAAACAGAGTCCATTTTCCCTTTCCATGGCGGCCCTTCAAAATGAATGTTAACAAAATGAATGTTACCAAGGCGTCCGCTCCCAAAATGGACCAAAAAGAAGGTCAGTGGGGTTGGGAGGGCGAGGAGGGGATTGTTTGAATTGCGGGGCCTTGGTGGGACAGAAAACACTTACCTCGATCCCCGGAGGGGGAGGATGGCGGCCTCCAACGCGTGGAGGCTCGGAGCGGGGATTACCTTGTTCCGAGCCTCCCCATTGGCTGAGTGGCTATAAATCCCCCTCCCCCGGGTACAGGAAGGATCGTAATGGGGAGAGGGATTCCCGGTCGGCTAACGCCCCGGCCAGGGCCAATGAGATTACATGTTACAATCTCATTGTCCCTCGCTGGGTACTAATAAAACTGAAACACCAACCTGAAACACCAATCCCCTCTCTTACAGGAAACCGCGCTAGGGAAACCGAGCATGGGTGTTGCAGAGAATGTTATGTTACATGTAATTGTAAAGCGCACGTTCACCCAAGGGCATCTTGGCACTGAAACCAGAACAGATAACACTGAGACGTCAATAACCGCACGCTAGAATAAAAAAGTCTTCAATTAACGCCCTAACTGATAATGGTTCTCAGTAGCACTGTGGGATAGTGGCACATTAGTCCACTGTCTCGCCGCAGCGATTGAGTCTTAAAGCCAAACCCCGGGAAGGCCTCCCTCTCTGCAAGGAAGGCCAATCGCAGCGAATCTTGCAAAACCAGAGTGGGTATGCTGTGACCAATGACAATGCAAGGACTCCTAACCAGAAGGGTGCCCACAACAATCCAATAAGAAGAACATGTTTGTATTTAGATCTGTGATTCTGTCCTGCTTCCCTTTGCACAAGGGTGTGTCAAGATCTGCAAGGATCTTTATGACACACTTTATAACAATATACCGTATAATGCTATTTCATACACTTGCGCATGCCATGATTTAATCCAGGGGCTTTCACGTTGCACAGTGAAACACCATGCTAGACTAAGGGTTCCTAGTGATAGTTTCGAATGCCAAGGTTTCGAATAGCAAAGGTTCGAAAAAAATGCATCGAAAAAGTGCATTTTTTTAGTTTATTTAATGGGAGGGTCCCCCAACCAAGTTTTTTTACCCCTTAACATCCATTTTAGTAAAAAGAAAACCTTTACCTACAAAAAAATTCATTTTTTCGATGCTTTTTATTTCGAAAAACTTTGGCATTCGAAACTATATATTCGAAACAATGCCCGGATACCAGACTAAGCTGCAATGACCGGATCAGTAGGCCCACATGCCTGGTGATTGCTGCAGTGTCCATAACCTTCGCTATATCATGTAGTATTTGCAATTCTATTTGGTTGCTAATTGCTATGTCACGACATTTAAACCATACATCCACCAAACTACAACTTCGTCCTCCACCTGCCTCCTTGTCTCCAAAGACCAATAATCCCACATGTCAAGCACTTGTTATACTCCCAAACTACGCCACCCACTCTCAGGACCCCACCCTACCCTAGATTACCCCGCACACAGGGAATGGGTTCGGCTTACGGAACACCGACATCCACCAAAACACAAACCTATATGTCACAGAAAGCACAAGTGTACCATAACACAGGCACCAATAAAGCATGGCCTGCCTCACACATATCTTTTAGAAACCTCTGCCCTGCTCCCAGAAACCCACCTATACCTTCACCTTTTTACTTTCAGAGCCAATAGAACCAAGAGGCCATGCACTTGGCAAAAGCTGCTCTACAGCAAGACCCAGCAACATAACAACCGATCATTATTTTTTCTGTCAGTGATTCTGTTTTGGGACTTGCTACTAGGTTCTTCATTCTACTCACCTATTTTGGGGGCGCCATATTTTCTAGTGAATGTTTGACATTTAATTTAACATTTGGAACGGAAGAGGTTTGTAGCTGCTCTTAGCGGTTATCGTCGTACTTTGGGGTATTTTGAAAGTGCTTCATGTTTTTGGTCTGTCACCCTGAACGTTATTAGCAGTTGTGACGAGACTTTTGTAGTTACCTTCTGTGAAATTCTATCCATGTTATGCCAAGTGTACTGTTCTCCACACCTGCAACTAAGAGGGATGGCCAGTCTGGCGACTAGTGCGCATGTATGCACTCTCTTAGGACACGCGCAGCAGTGTCCCTGGACCCTGGGACAGGAGTCCTCTGTACACATTCATTGTCTCACACACGCACCTCCTTCACCGGCAGACATACTTTTTGAGCCCGTTGCAGCCACGCCTAACCATCCCAATGGGAGATATAATTTGGCATTAAAGAACGTGGTAGATGGAGTGCTTCGCTGGTTTGGGGCAGAAATGACTGAGGGTCAGTGGAAGTGTGAAAGGTGCACAAGCTTCTTTTATTCCGACGGGCTTCCTGCTCTTCAACCTCTAAGTGAATACTTGTTCTCTGGTAGTAGGCAGGCTAGAAGGGTCTGCAGTGTGTGAAAAGAGGGGGGTGGGAGATCTATGTAGAAGAGAGGCAGTATTTAAATCAAAGGGAGAATAAAAAAGATAGTGAGTAGGGAGTGACACATTGACTAGGCCATGTACAACCTTCAAGCAACAGTCTCTGACACTGAGAGCACACCTGCCCCCTCTCAGCGAGGCAGAGAGGGGATCTCCCACTATGCTTTCCCACTGAAGAGTGCAGTCATCCTGCTCCAGGGAGCCCCCCAAGAGAGCGGTGGTTGGGGTGTAGCCCTGACACGATCTTCTGGAGTGTATGTGGCACCCAGGTAGGACTAATGACTGGACTGAAGAATAGTTAAGAGGGAGAGAAACTAGCCCACCCAGTCCCCAACTGAGGGGCTCCAGCTATTTGAAAGGAAAGGGGAAAAAGTTGCATAGGAATTGCAGAGAGAGAAAAGGAGGAAAAGAGAATGGAGCGACCTGACTCCCTAATGTGCATTTCTCTGGTTATCTAGTTCTAGATTATCCACAGTGATTTGGTTGCAGCTGAGCCTATCACCCAGTCCCCTCTGAACAACATTGCCCTACTGCGCGCCCCCCCCCCACTGACCCCGCAGAGGACTGTGTGCGACAGGTTTGCCCATTCTTTCCAGAGGGTATATCTCTCACAGTGATCCAAAGTGTGCTTCAAGCTGGATACTAGTGCTCCTGATGTCTGATGGAGATGTATTGGTCATGCCCAGAGAACCAAGTCAGTTTATTTGTTGAGGAAACGTTTATAAAAGATGGCTCAAATATGATTTTCAATAAAGAAAACCTATTCAACAAAACGTATACTTTAGTCAAAAACTAGTAATGGATTAAGCAAGATGCTAGTAATGTGGTTAAGCAGGGGTAATTTATGAGTCAAAGGGGTATAGATTTGTGTATAGTGACTAGAGTAAAGAATAGAGGGAATTCCAGTGGGAGCGGAAAACTCAGAGAATTAGGCTGGAGACCTTGTACAACTCTGAGTGGGAGTCTACGGGGTGGGGCTGGACCTCCCGAATATAAGCCAGCATTACTGGATGCCACAACTGTTCGTCACAAACCGATGGGTGTATCAGAAAGGAAGGGACACATTGGTGGACATGGAATTGGCACTGATAGGGAGGATTGGGTGGGAGATACTATTAGTTATAACTCAAACCTCTGCTCTTCTCTATGTCTTTCCTTCTTCCCTGCTAATCACCCCACTGCCGCTGTGACTGGTGGCCTGATCCTCATGAATCTCGCAGGATCCTACACCCTTCCTCCCAGTTAATACCAGCACCCACCGCCCCCACTACACTGCCCTTCTGGCCACTGCTTGGTGGCTCCACATCCCACCCTTGAGAGTCGCCTCTACTAGCACTTAGCCTGAGGTTCTCCTCCTTGGCTCCCCTTAGCACTTCCCTCCTGGGCCCTCCTCCAGCATTTGTCCTCTCCTCTATAGAGTATCAGCTGAATGCCTCTGCGGGAAGTTCCGCTCCCGTTTTGCCTATATGCTGGAAACTGGAAATTGCGACATGCCTAAAGCCAGAGATGGTACCTTTTCCACGAAGAGCCTTTGAGACAAGGTATCCGTTGAGGAGACCCTATATGATGTTGTAAAGACTGGGGGTGCGGGGGGTCTGAACTTCTGCTCTCTATATGGTAGAGGAGAGGCACAGAGGACCCCAGCCAAGATTCTCTATTGTTGGCAGCAATGGACAAGCAATCAAGGCCTAGCTTCTCAGGAGGTGATGCAGGCTGGTTCTTAAGTACAGTGTATTCCCCAAGCACCCACAAAGGAATGTCCACACACTGTATTAGTTAAAACACAGTCTTTATATAATTAATGTTCAAGGTTATGTACAATATCATGATAACTCAATTTGTGCTTGGTTATCTGCAATGGCAAATATACAGTTCTACCTGGCACCACTATTACTATTAAATCTCATTAAAGTGCATCAACTGTACGGTTAAATGTCACACAAATCAGCTCGTAAAGGAAACCAACAATAGATATAGGAGGAAAGCAAGATGATGAGAACAATAGGCAGAATACTGGCCACTACCATTAGACACAGTTCCGTGTGGAGATCCCCCCACCTGGGCCACCTGTAGAATAAAGATATATCACAAGCTCAGTCCATATATTGTTCAGAAGAATCTTTCAAATAGTTCAGCAACCCCAAAGTACCTGGTGTTGTAGAGTTCCTCGTCGGGAAATCAACAGCCCTTCTTGAGTGCACTCCCTTTAAGACAGGAGCCATGGGTCGTCGAACGTCCAGCGATGAACACGGTGAACTACGGTGGTGAAGTGGCAGCTTTGCCCCTAGCGGTGCTCGTCGACGGGGAAGCGTAAACGTCCTGCAAGGACGAGGCGTGCGGGACACCTTGATTTCGATGGTTCTGGACCGCAAAGAGTTTGAAGCAGCTCCGGTTGGCAATGGTGGTCGTCGACGATGGCGAACACAGTCCGGGCGCTTCTTTTTGGGATTCCGCGGTAGTCCCTGTCTCCGGTCGGCAGCCTGTCATAGGTCTGTCTACCAGGGAGCTTTAGCAAAGATCAGCTGGTGCACGATGGTCCCTCTTAGCTCGGGAAGAGGGCGCCTTACCAGGTCCTCTCTAGGTCAGTCCTCTCCACACTGCATTCATAACAGTTTCGGGCAGGGCTGTCTCAGTCATTGTGTCAAACACCAGATACTAGACATTCACAACACAGAATGCATATTCATCACACACTCCATTCACCCAGGTCCCACCCACAGGGTGTACCCACAACATACAGTCACTGGGAAGGCTCCAGCCAGTCTGGCCTGGACTTCACAACAACACCATATATGGAACTTCCACCCAATAGCCAGTCAGGGGGAAGGGACAGAGTCAGGGCTTCCCAGGACTTTGGGAAAACAAGGTAACAGGCAATAGAAAGCAAGAGGCCACAGGGGCCATCTTGTTTCATATCAGCAATCCATTGATTCCAATGGCAGGGCCTGGGTATCCCAAAATGGAGGCTACTCAGAGCACCTGTCAAATTCAGCATGGAGCTTCCACCAGTCCACACCCTGCTCTGTGGGCCACACACAGGTCCCCAAAAACATACACTGGGGCACAGGGTTGTACCCCCACCCATGGTTGCCATAAGGGTATCCCATGGGTCTGTACACCAAACCAAAAGAGAGAGCTGCACCGCCAGGAGTCCCACATGAACTCCTGCACGGAAAACATGACAGAAAACACAATAAAAGGCAGTAAAGGACAAGGATACGGAGGCCCTGTCCCTCTGATGCATTTCCAGCATCACATTCACCCCCCCTCCCTAGACTGAGGTTAGGGTGCCTAATCTCCCACGAGATAGACACCCTCATCCAGACGGTCAACATACCTTCTGGAAAGGCCATCTGCATTATCGTGACTCTTCCCTGGTCTATGCTCTATGGTGAAGTCTAGCCCTTGCAGGCTAATGGACCACCAGAGCAGTTTCGGGTTCTCACCCTTCCTCTGCAAAACCCACTTATGAGCTGCTTGGACCTTGAAGGTAGACCCTGTAAGGTAGGGCCTAAAACGCCTAAGGCTCCAAACTATGCTAAAACATTCCTTTTCAACAGTAGCCCACCTAAGTTCTCTGCCCTTGAGTTGTCTACTGATGAATATGATAGGATGTTCCCTCCCTTTGTCATCTAATTGGGACAAGACAGCTCCAATTCCAGTGTCACAGGCGTCAGTTTGAACAATAAAGGGCTTGGTGTAATCGGCGCACACAACACAGGTGCCCTACACAGACTTTCTTTCAAGCCATCAAAGACCTCTGAGAGTCTTCAGTCCAGCTCACCTTCCTAAACTGTGTGGGTGAAGTAAGTCAGAGCTGTCAGGGGTGCAGCTATGGTTCCATAGTCTGCCATGAAATTGCGATAATACCCATTGAGGCCCAAAAAGGCTCTCACCTGGGTTTGAGTAGTGGGAGTCTCCCAGTCCTGTACATCCTGTACTTTACTGGGGAGAGGTTGGATTTGACCCCCTCCTACCTCATGACCAAGATATGTGACTTTCCCCATAGCTCTCTGGCACTTGGTGGCCTTGATAGTGAGGCCTGAAACACCTTATCCAGATGTATCAAATGCTCTTCTCAGGCAGAACTGTAGATGGCAATGTCGTCTAAGTAGGCCACACAAAAGGCATGATTGACCAATCTCTGGAAGGTGGCAGTGGCATTCCTCAACCCAAAAGGCATGACCCTAAACTGATAGAGTCCCTCTGATGTTGAGAATGCTGTCTTATCCTTGGCATGGTTTGTTAGAGCTATTTGCCAATAGCCAATGGCGTAACACAAGCTCTGGGGGTCCCCTGCAAGCCATGCTGAGGGCCCTCCACCCCCGCAACTCTGCAACAAATCACGAGTCGCACCACACTCTGGGCCGCCCTAGATTACCATGCTTGCGCAATACGCAAAGACGTGTTGCTTAAGGGGTATGCCACACACTGTACTAGGAGAAAGATATAAATATGTGTTTTAATGCAATATACAGCACACTTTCTGAGAAAATTTTACTAAAAAGCCACAGTGCTTGCTATTGTTGTGTAGGTTAACAGCAATCCAAAACATGTAAGTCACCAACAGTGCACATGAACATTAATGCTTTACTATTACAAATGCAATGCCACAATGAAAACATGTCCAACTGGCTGCACAATGTAGACCAGTGTAGACACATAATAATATTACAGTAAAGCATGCCAGGCCACATTAAGACATACCTAGACTGGTTGCACCAAAATGTCAGTCGAAGTAATACGACTCATCAAGAAGCGAGCACACATTCAAGCCTGAGTCTCTGTGGCCTCTAACAACACAGTCAAACTCTTTAAAATCTGCAAGGAACTGGCCAATCCTGTTACGGTTTCTACCTCTCCTGTTCCCTCAACAAGCCCTCTGTACGGCTTTGGCCTCTCTCTTCTCTGCTAAAACTCAGGACATCCTGTCCACTATCTCCTCTTCCTCTCCCTCTTCCTCTCTCGGCCCCTTTGACCATCTCTCCCTCTCCTCCTCCTTTTTCCTCTTTCTCTCTAACACCTGACAAGGTTTCTAGACAAGTCCCATCTATGGAAGTGTCATTGAAACAGATGCTCACCTGCTCCTCCAGAACCATTCAGGACCGCATTGACACTCTTGATCCAGCCTTGGCCGATTTCTGTAATCATTCTTTGGCCACTGGAACTTTCCTCTCTCACAAATTCTTGGAAAATCTGGCCAACTGCCAGCTTACTCTCCACACTGAATTTGTTGGTTGTCTCCATGACCATCAGTCTGGCTTAAGAGCTGCCAGAGGCATGGAAACTGCTCTCCTGAATACCTGTGAAGATATTATCTCTAACCCTGATTCCATTATTCCTTCTGTCCTCATCATTCTGGAACTTTCCTCTGCTTTCGACACGGTCAACCACACCATCCTGATCAATTTACTCTGTGAGAACCTGGGCATCATGGATGAGGCCCTGGAGTGGCTGACCTCCTTCATCTTGGACAGCCCCTCTCAGGTCCAACTTTGTCCCTTTCACTCCGCCACCTCTCTCCACATGTGCCGTTCTCCAGGGCTCTATCCTCTCACCCTGGTTTTTCAACCTCTACTTGGCCCCTTTGACCCACCTGATCTCTACCTTCGCCTCTAACTTACAGTGTTATGCGGATGACACTCAGCTTTCCTTCAGGCTCCCCTCAGCCTACTCTCCTCTCTCGCTCATTCCTGGTGTCATCTTCAACTCTACTCTCTCTTTCTCTCCTCACATCTCGGACGTCGCCAAGAAGTCCCACTACCAGCTGCACCTCCTCAAATGGACTCTTCCATTTCTCACTTTCCCCCAGAAGCTCACTGTCTCCGGAGCTTTGGTTCTCTCTCTAGGCTGGACTACTGCAACAGCCACTTTCTCAATCTGCCTTCCTCTACTCTCCACCCTCTGCAACTAATCCAGAACAGGACTGCAAGACTTATCCTTGGCCTCAAGCCCAGGGACTGTATCTCTCCAGCCATGAAATCTCTCCACTGACTCACGGTGGCTGCAAGGATCAAGTTCAAGACCCTTTTCATTGTCCACAAGGCTTTCTGGGGCTGGGATCCGCACTACATCCAACACTATCTTCCAAAATACCTTCCTTATAGAGCCCTAAAGGTTATATGCTTCTCCAGGCAGAGAGCGGGTGGGTAGATCCTTCTCCCGTGCAGGTGCCTCCCTCTTAAATGGCCTCCCTGACCCTCCAAAACGTGAGCCAGACCACCTGAAGTTCCGGAGGCAGCACAAAACGGTCCTCTTCTCCTCTGCTTTCTCTCTCTCCCTCCCCTGCTGAACTACCTGACCTACCTGTACGCTGTACCAACTGGTTGCTTGTCTGCCCTCTGTCTCAATGAGTCCAGGCTCTTTCTTGATCAGTCACCCTTGCACTGCCTCCAGGCCTATCACGCAGTTAGGGGCTCTAACTCTAACCCTACAGTCCCTTGTTCTCCTTGCACTACCCAGAGCGGCGCTGCCCTGGCGGCACTTACACAGAGCATTGCTGCCCTGTTTTCCCCTCCCCTCTCCCTTGCACTTCCCCCCCTCCCTTTCCCCTTGCACTTCTCGTTCTCGCACTTGCATGATCTGAATGACACAAGGCTTAGTAAGATAATTTGTCTTGTCCTCCCTCAGTTTTCCTTCTCTTGTCTTGTTGTGCCTAAAAACACTTGTGTACAGGTGCGTTATATATGACTTATCATATAATAACATCATTTTATCACAGATGCCCAGAAAAATATACAGTGCCGCAGTAAGAAATGGCTATACTGGCAGAACCCAAATGCCAGTCTAGCCAGGTAATTACACTTAGCAGGACTGCTTTATCAGAAATGCCCAGTTAAAAAAAGTCATACCAAACTGAGGAATGACTAGACTGGCTGCACCAAAATGCCTCTCTAGCCACTAATACCACATATCATGCCTGCTTAGCATGGACATGGACGACCATAATGATTTATTGTACAACCCCAACACCCCCCACACATCCCTTCTCCCTCCCATCCCCTACCCCAACCTCCAATATCAGCTCATTGGCCCAGAATTACCTCTGTCCCTCTTCCTTGTCCCAGTGCTTACGTATGAGGCTCCTTGCCTCACTGGTAAGTACTGGAGGAAGAGTGGGACTAGGAGTAATGAAGATTATAGGTAGCTAAGTCAGGCATTACCTTCATGTACCTCTACCTTATCCCAGTACTTGTGTATGAGGCATAGTTCCCAATCGCGGGAGGCGGTGCCGGTAGCAAGCATGGCAGTAGCCGTGCCTGCCATACAGGCACAGCTACCACCATGCTCGTAATGAGGCCCATTGTTTCTTTTTGAAGTCACTCTGACTTCCTAAAGAATTTATTTCCGTTAAGGACTGAACCATAACGGAAATAATGTCTTTATGAAGGCAGAGTGACTTCAAAAATAAAATATTTATTTTTGAAGTCGTAGGGCTTCCCCCACCCCATGACATGGAGGCCTCCAGCCTAGGGTCTTCATGTCATAGGGTGGGGGTAGCCACCAGAATTTTTGTATTCACTCTGCCTTCATGAAGAAATGATTTCCGTTACAGTAATAATTTCTTTAGAAATGCAGCGTGGATTCAAAAAAGAAAATGTAAAAAAGTAAAAAGAAATTTGAAAAAAAAAAACATTTTTTTTTACTACAAGTGGGGGCCCCTGTTACGCCAGTGCCAATAGCCTAAGGTAAGGTCAAAGGTGCTCACAAATTTGGCAGCATCTATGGTGTCCACAAGCTCATCAGCCCTGGGCAATGGGTGTGCGTCAGTTTTGGTGACGGCATTGAATCCTCGGTAGTCCAAACGGAACCTCCAATCCTTGGTACCTGCCTGGGAACTTGCCTTGGGGACAAGGACCATGGGTCTGGACCAGGGACTGGTTGAGGGTTCAATAACACCCAGATCCAACATCTTGGCGACCTCAGCCTGGATGTGGTTCTTAACGGTATCTGACATACGGTAGCACCTGCTTTTGACAGGCACACTGTCATCAGTGTCAATTTCGTGCCCGCCGTGTCAATTTTGTGCCTACACCACGGTGTAAGGCCTGGTGTCAGTGAAAACAGAGAGGCATACTGCCGGAGCAAAGCCCTGCAGGCCTTCTGCTGCTCTGTCGTCAGATCTGGAGAGAGATGTACTCCCTCTACTGAGCCATTCTGAGGGTTGCTATGCAGCAAATCAGGAAGGGGCTTGCTCTCATCCTCTTCTTGCTCTGAAGCTAGCAAGAGACATGATACTTCTGCTCGCCTGTGGAAAGGCTTGAGCCTATTAACATGGAATATCTGAGGGGCTACCCCCGGGACTCCCATGTCAACCAGATAACTTCACCATCTTGGAGATGATCCTGAAGGTTCCAGTCCACTTGTCTGCCAAGGCTCTAGGCTTGGTAGGCTCCATCACAAGGATTTCCTGTCCCAGAGTCCAATCCACTTGCGAGGCTTTAAGGTCATGCCAGTACTTATTCAATTCCTGGCTGGCCTTGAGATTTGCTGTTGCCTGACCCATCAAATGTGTCATCCTCCGTCTGAGGCCTAACACATAGTCCCCCACTTGCTTGACGGGACCTGGAGGGGGGCCTCGTAACCTTCTCTGATCAAGTCAAGGGGCCCCCCTCACATGATGTCCAAAGAGTAACTCAAAGGGGCTGAAACCAACATCCTCTTGAAGTACCTCTCTGTAAGCGAACAGCAGGCATGTAGGAGGAGATCCCATTTCCTCTTTACGGGCTCTTCCAAAGCGTCTAGCATGCCCTTGAGAGTTTTGTTAAATCTCTCAACCAGACCATTGGTCTGGGGGTGGTAAGAGGTGGAGAACTTGAGGGTTACCACACACTTTTTCTACATGGTTTTCATGTAACTAGACATGAAATTGGATCCTCTGTCAGAGACAACCTCCTTAGGGAATCCAACCCTGGTAAAAATGCCCAGGAGAGCCCTGGCAACCACCTTGGCAGTAACAGTCCAAAGGGGTATAGCCTCAGGGCACTTGGTGGCATGATGGCCCAAGACCAAAATGAACCGATGTTCACCTGAAGTGGGAGGTGTTATGTATCTGATTATATCATTACAGTCACCATGTTTCTATTAAATAATGCCAGGGGACAACCTTCATGTCTCAACTCCTTTTATTCCATTTCTTAACTGACTGCTCTTCAATCCTTTTCCTGGCATACCCATTCTAGTTCTATTCTCTCTTCATTCCACATTCTTCAAGCCACAACATCCCCCCTTGCTTATCATATAGGTTTATTCCCCATCTGTCCAGCAAGATCACCTCTACATCTGCTCAATCAGACGTGCAGGCTTACCAGTATTTCTTTGGGGCCGAATATTGACTGTCCCCTGACTTCCCTCACCAGCTACACATGGTGGAGAATGTCCACAGTCTTTAAGTGACATGACATCAACAGGTTCTTCATTTCCCCGTTCCGCATGCACCTCTTCATTTCTTCTCTCCTCATATGCTTCTTCCCCACCTGAATCATCTTGAAACAATGCATGAAAGAACGGATCCCCAGACACTTCATCTCTCCTTGCAATGATCACGGGCCCTTTGCACTCGGTCACAAAGAGAGGCTCTGACTCATCATTAAGGTCTATCTTCTTGACCATCTTCCTTCGCTGCCTTTGACCCCATCGCATGCTCTCATCCCCATCCATCAAATGTTCCTCATGTTCCTCAACTTTCCTCTTACCAGTTGTCCAAACTCTGTCCCACTTTACTACTTCCCTTTCAATGTCACCATCCTCCTCTCCATTTACATTTTACAGCATGAGTCAGTCACTACCTCGTCGCCAAATGTTATGTATCTGATTATATCATTACAGTCACCATGTTTCTATTAAATAATGCCAGGAGGCAACCTTCATGTCTCAACTCCTTTTATTCCATTTCTTAACTGACTGCTCTTCAATCCTTTTCCTGGCATACCCATTCTAGTTCTATTCTCTCTTCATTCCACATTCTACAAGCCACCACAGGAGGGTCAAGGGGACCAACAATGAACCCTCTCAAACGGTGAGCCAACCACTGGTAATGGCTGCAGTGGGGCAATGACACTGCCTCCAGTCTTGCCCGACAACTGACAACTTGGCAAGTCCTGCATTGGAACTCCACTTCTACTCCCATCCGAGGCCAGTAGAAATGGGCAGAGAGCCTCAGCCTAGTCTTCTTGGTACCATGATGATGTCATGATCTCTGCTTCCAAAAGGTCAGGGTTTTCCCAACTCCCTTGGAAGCAGATCCATAACCCAGGTTCCGAGTGCCAACCAGTCCCAATTGGGACCTTTTGGACCCAGTCCTGGCGCCAGTGGCACCAGGCTCATAAATATGCCCAGTCCCAGCGCTGGAAGCGCCGGGCTCATAATGCTTGGGTGGACTTACCTGCAGCAGACCATGCTGCTTACTTGCCTGCCAGTTGAGCCTCTGATCCTCTTCTGTTTGGAACTACTTTTCCTGTTGGGTGGGGCAGGAGCCACTCCCTAGATTCAGAACACTGGAACTCTTCTGGAAAGCAGGAACCCTTTTCTTACCTAGGCGTGGCTGTGGAAGGAGACACCTAAGCACTACAGGAGGCTATTTAAACCACACCCGATGGATGAATCTTGCTTTGCGTTATTCTGCATCCTCTGCAGCAGAACGCTCATCGTGTCTTCTGCATCTGATCCTGGGCCTAAGGAAAAAGGCTTACCATCCTGAATCCAGTCTTCAGCAACACCTATAAAGACAAGAAAGAACAGGTTAGCATTACGGTCTTCAGTGACAGCTCTTCACTTACCTGGTCCATCGGCTGTCACCAACGCCTTGCGCTGCATTCCGGCATCTGAAAGACAAAGGCTTACCTAATCTTCGTGCGCTCCGGAGGTCTTCACTCTGCATTCCGGCATCTGAAAGACAAAAGCTTACCAACTCTTCGCACGCTCCGGAGGCCTTCGCCGCTGCATCCCGCATCTGAAAGACAAAACAAGGTGCGTTTAAAGACATTGGGGAACTTTAATACTCACGTGCCATTACTCCTTTCCACATCTAACCCAGTGGGTATTCCGGCACCCTGCAGCCGCTCCGAACTTGTACCTGCAAAATAAAAAGACAGTTAGAGCGCATCGTGAAGCAGGCAACAAGCGCTTACTTACGTGCTTCCAGGCGCTTCTATTCATCACACGGGCTCCATCTTCAACTCACTTCAGCCCGTCATCCGCCATCGCCGGAACCCTGCAAAACAAGAGACATCATTACTAAAGACTTTAAAGACATTAGAATTACTCGAAACTTACCGTTCGTGCAGTAAACGATGGACAGCAGTCCTCTGAAGTCAAGAGGCCTGCTCCCCTTATCCAGTGAAGAAACTGGTTACAGCACCCTGCCCCGAGGCAGATGGAGAGCACAGCGTTCACTTACCTAAGGTGAGAGCGTTAACCTTTGGGGTTCTACAGGAGAAGAGAAAGGGAAGAAGAGAGAGACATTCAATAACCCAGTTCCTTAATCCCATATTTTCTATCTGCAGACATCTTACCCTTCGAGTCAGACATACAGTGCACAGAGGTCCAGCCCAAAGAGCCAGCCGTGTGTTACACATCACCTTTGAAGATACGGTATACGCCCAGTCAAGACCGGCGCCTCTACGGGAATCAGGTGAGCGTTACAGATGACCAGCTAAGGGCACCTCATGTGCCAACTGCAGCAGGAAGAGCTTGTAAACCTGGGCTACCAGCAATCTCTTGAGGGCACCAGGTTCAGGTTTAGTGGGCTCACTAACAAGGAGCTCACTCTCCCAATAGATCCGGAATGTCTTAGGCACTTCTCCCTGTGCCTGGGACAGGGCCTGTTTCCTCAGGCCCTCAAGAGAGTGGCACTCTCTCTGTCCCTTACAGAAGTCCGCCTGGGAGGGTCCCCCTTCAGCCAACAGGCATTGAAGGTCGGGGTGGTCCTCCGGATTCAGAACCTCTTCCATAGGAGAGTATTCTGTCTCTTCTCCCTCAGGAGTTGAGTTTGGGTTTTCCACTGGACCCAGCCCGTCTGGAGCATCATGGATCCCAATGGGTGCTATAGGAACAGCAGGGAGAGAAGTCTCCCCCTTCACAGAGATGGCTTTCTTGTTCTTCAGTCTTCTTGCCTTAGGCCTCGCCTTTGGCTCGGGTACCTGACTCACAGCCAGACCCTGTGTCACCTGTGACCTAATGACTACAGCAGCAGTCATGGTGAGACCATCAGAGATCAACCCCATCTCTACTAGATCATTACCTAACAAAATGTTAGCAGGGACATTGTCCTGAACCAAGACAGGAAGCTTTGCTGTCTTGTCTCCAATCATGAGTGTGACTAAGGCTACAGGCGATAATTTAGAAGGCCAACCAGCTAACATGGTGGTTCTCAGAGGAACACCTACATAGTCCTCTGGCTTGAGCACGGTCCTGTCCACCACTGTCATGCTTGCCCCAGTGTCTCTCAAGCCAGTAGAAGGCTGGCCATTCAAGAGGACACTTCTCAAAAACTTATGGGTGTTCTGTGGGATAGTCACCAGTACTTCCGCGTACTGGTCCCAGACCCCAAGGGACACTAAGGAAATCTCTACAGCAGCTCCAAAGGGGATTCCTGTAAAGAAGGGGAGGATAGTGGCCTCCACCCCAGACATGGGGTAAGGGCAGGTCATACTGACAGCCTGGACTCCAAGTGCCTTACCTTTACACTTGGGGTCACCCCTCTTGTGATCCAGAGCCCCACAGTCCCAACAAGTGCCAGAAATGCAGGGTACGGTACTGGAACCACTGGCAGCCTGCTTTGCAGCAGGTGGACTACTACTCTTATTCCCACCCACAGATGACTTATCCCCACTAGATTTGTGGGTTTTAGGAGAGGAAGGTTTTGGTTTACTCGACTGTGATTGCTTCTGGGACTCCTCAGCTTTCTGAGAGGTCCCCTTTTCTTTGTCCTTGTCCTTCCCACTGGAGTCCTTAGGGGACACCCAGTGAGAGACCTACTTGGTGCCAACCTAGCCAGCTTAAAGGGATCCAAAATGTTCTGGTCAGTAACACACTGATGCAGCTCTGGTGAACAGGCTTCCGAAAAATGCTCAAAAAACAAAAGGTGGGACAATTCAACAAACGTTTTCACTTTGTAACCATTAATCCACCCCATCATTGTCATGTGCGCAGCACTCACCCAGTCAACCCAAGACACATTCTCTCGTTTCTTAAAATCCCTGAACCTTTTAAGGTATTGGGTAGGTTTCTTGCCAAACTTGGCAATCAAAGCAGACTTCATGCATTCATACTGACCCCTTTCTTCCACACCCAGTTACAGAATACAGTCATATCCAGTCTGAGGCACTCTGCTTAACAAACACTTAGCCCAACCTCGCTTATCAACATCATGAATTGCACAAGCCATCTCAAATGCTTTAATCCACTGGAGGATATCAGAACCCTCCACAAACACACCAACCAAATCTTTCATAAACTTGGTGGCTGGGGACCTGCCACTCTCAACTGGTTTAGCTGAAGTCTCCACTCTAGCTTTCTCTAGCTGGATTCTTTGGTGCTCAGTGTCCCTATCTTTGAGTATCACTTGCTGTGCCAACTCCTCTTTCTTCAACTCAGCTTCTGTTGCCAACTTTTTGTATTGAAAGACTAACTGTTCCCGTTGCAGCTCCAATTTTAAAAGTTCAATCTTCAGGGCTTACCCTGAAGAGCAGTGCTGGGGTTTGTAACAGAGGCAGCAGGAATGGTGGCATTCCCAGAATCAGATTCAGCAAAAACCCCAGGGGCAGAGTCCTCATTGGTTGTTCCCCACCTTCAAGAGTTTCACCATCAGTCTGGTAGTCCACCAGGGCAGCTATAAGCTCAGCCCTAGACTTATCCACAAAGTCTAACTCCCTGGCTCCACAAGCACTCTGGAGAGCTTCTAAGCTCATCCTAGTCCATTTACCATGTGCAATAGACTCCATTGCTTGTAATGCCATTATCTTGTACACAACTAAACCTCAATTTAAAAAAGTGCAGATATTTTGTAAGTGGAACGGTTATACACTGATTCTTAAAACCATAAGCATCCGACCAGTGGCACCAGTGTAAAGACTGGATGGGGGTCTGTACTTCTACTCTCTATATCATGGGTGCACAACATACGGCCCGCGGGCCAGTTGCGGCCCGCCATGCCCTTTTGACCGGCCCGCGAGGCACAAAGACTTTCCTAATGGAGGGCGGCCCGCGGCCGCCCTCCATTAGGAAAGTCTTTGTTGTCTTCCGGGCGGGTGAAAACACTGGCCCTCATTGGCTCAGCACACACACGCATCACGTCGCTCCTACGAGCACGTAATGCGTGTGTGCTGCACCAATGGAGGGCCAGCATTACGGCTGGCATGGTCCATAAGGCTTGATGCCGGAAGGCATTTCAGCCTTGGACTACGCCAGTCGTAGTGCGATTCCAGTGTTCCAGCTTACCTGCCGCTTACCTGCCTGCCTTCCAGCACGTCTCCGGTAAGTGGTCTGTTTGTGTTTGTGTGTCGGGTTTGTTTTGCTTTATGTTTGTGTGTGTATGTTGCGGGGGGGTGTATGTTGAGATGCGGGGGTGGGGGGGTGTCGGATGTGTATGAATGTTTGTATTTGAATGTATTTTGTGTGTAAGTTGAGATGCGGGGGTGGGGGGTGTCGGATGTGTATGAATGTTTGTGTTTGAATGTATTTTGTGTGTATGTTGAGATGCGGGGGTGAGGGGGGTGTCGGATGTGTATGAATGTTTGTGTTTGAATGTATTTTGTGTGTATGTTGAGATGCGGGGGTGGGGGGGTGTGTCGGATGTGTATGAATGTTTGTGTTTGAATGTATTTTGTGTGTATGTTGAGATGCGGGGGTGGGGGGGTGTCGGATGTGTGTGAATGTTTGTGTTTGAATGTATTTTGTGTGTATGTTGAGATGCGGGGGTGGGGGGGTGTCGGATTTGTAGGAATGTTTGTATTTGAATGTATTTTGTGTGTATGTTGAGATGCGGGGGTGGGGGGGTGTGTCGGATGTGTGTGAATGTTTGTGTTTGAATGTATTTTGTGTGTATGTTGAGATGCGGGGGTGGGGGGGTGTCGGATTTGTAGGAATGTTTGTATTTGAATGTATTTTGTGTGTATGTTGAGATGCGGGGGTGGAGGGGTGTGTCGGATGTGTGTGAATGTTTGTGTTTGAATGTATTTTGTGTGTGTGTTGAGATGCGGGGGTGGGGGGGTGTCGGATGTGTATGAATGTTTGTATTTGAATGTATTTTGTGTGTATGTTGAGATGCGGGGGTGGGGGGGTGTCGGATGTGTATGAATGTTTGTGTTTGAATGTATTTTGTGTGTATGTTGAGATGCGGGGGTGGGGGGGTGTCGGATGTGTATGAATGTTTGTGTTTGAATGTATTTTGTGTGTATGTTGAGATGCGGGGGTGGGGGGGTGTGTCGGATGTGTATGAATGTTTGTGTTTGAATGTATTTTGTGTGTATGTTGAGATGCGGGGGTGGGGGGTTCGGGTCTGTATGGGTGCATTCTTGAGTGTGTGTGTGCTGAGTTGGGGGTGGGGGTTTGGAGTTGGGGGGGTGGGGGGTTCGGGTCTGTATCGGTGCATGTTTGTGTGTGTGCTGATTTGGGGGGTGGGGGTTCGGGTCTGTATGGGTGCATGTTTGTGTGTGTGCTGATTTGGGGGGGTGGGGGGTTCGGGTCTGTATGGGTGGATGTTTGTGTGTGTGCTGAGTTGGGGGTGGGGGGTTCGGGTTTGTATGGGTGCATGCTTGAGTGTGTGTGTGCTGAGTTGGGGGTGGGGGTTTGGAGTTGGGGGGGTGGGGGGTTCGGGTCTGTATGGGTGCATGTTTGTGTGTGTGCTGATTTGGGGGGTGGGGGGTTCGAGTTTGTATGGGTGCATGTTTGTGTGTGTGCTGATTTGGGGGGTGGGGGGTTCGGGTCTGTATGGGTGCATGTTTGTGTGTGTGCTGAGTTGGGGGGTGGGGGGTTCGGGTCTGTATGGGTGCATGTTTGTGTGTGTGCTGAGTTGGGGGGTGGGGGGTTCGGATCTGTATGGGTGCATGTTTGTGTGTGTGCCGAGTTGGGGGATGGGGGGTTCGGGTCTGTATGGGTGCATGTTTGTGTGTGTGTGCTGGGGTGGGGGGTTCGGGTCTGTATGGGTGCATGTTTGTGTGTGTGTGCTGAGTTGGGGGGTGGGGGTTCGGGTCTGTATTGGTGCATGTTTGTGTGTGTGCTGAGTTGGGGGGTTTGGTTGGGGGTGAGGGGGCCATGGGGCATAGTGTTTGGTTGGGGGTGAGGGACATGGGGCATAGTGTTTGGTTGGGGGTGAGAGGGCCATGGGGCATAGTGTTTGGTTGGAGGTGAGGGGGCCATGGGGCATAGTGTTTGGTTGGGGGTGAGGGACATGGGGCATAGTGTTTGGTTGGGGGTGAGGGGGCCATGGGGCATAGTGTTTGGTTGGGGTGAGGGGGCCATGGGGCATAGTGTTTGGTTGGGGGTGAGGGACATGGGGCATAGTGTTTGGTTGGGGGTGAGGGACATGGGGCATAGTGTTTGGTTGGGGTGAGGGGGCCATGGGGCATAGTGTTTGGTTGGGGTGAGGGGGCCATGGGGCATAGTGTTTGGTTGGGGGTGAGGGACATGGGGCATAGTGTTTGGTTGGGGTGAGGGGGCCATGGGGCATAGTGTTTGGTTGGGGGTGAGGGACATGGGGCATAGTGTTTGGTTGGGGTGAGGGGGCCATGGGGCATAGTGTATCTAGAGTCAATAAAATATATATAAGTTAATTAAACAGGCGAGATACAATAACTAAATAGAAATAAATTATAACAATGGAAAATGTGTAGTACAAAATGTAAGTTTGAAATGCAAATAAAAATCGTTACCCCTCAAAAACATTCTTTTTCCATGTGTTTAGTACAAATTGGGGGTTTAAAAAGCCTCTTGCCACGCCCCGCCTACCGCCCCGCCCACATTTACTTTTCGGCCCACTATAGCCCTCATGTAAGGTACTTTCGGCCCTCTGTCAAAATCAGTTGTGCACCCCTGCTCTATATGGTAGAGGAGAGGCACAGAGGACCCCAGCCATGATTCTCTATTGTTGGTAGCAATGGATGAGCAATCAAGACCTAACTTCTCAGGAGGTGATGCAGGCTGGTTCTTAAGTACAGTGTAGTCCCCAAGCACCCATAAAGGAATGTCCACACACTGTATTAGTTAAAACACAGTCTTTATATAATTAATGTTCAAGGTGTTGTACAATAACATGATAACTCACTCTGTGCTCAGTTATCTACAATGGCAAATATACAGTTCTACGTGGTACCACTATTACTATTAGATCTCATTAAAGTGCATCAACTGTACGGTTAAATGTCACACAAATCAGTTTGTAAAGGAAACCAACAATAGATATAGGAGGAAAGCAAGATGATGAGAACAATAGGCAGAATACTGGCCTCTACCATTAGACACAGTTCTGTTTGGAGATCCCCCACCTGGGCAACCTGTAGAATAAAGATATATCACAAGCCCAGTCCATATAATGTTCACAAGAATCTTTCCAATAGTTCAGCAACCCCAAAGTACCTGGTGTTGCAGAGTTCCTCGTCGGGAAATCGACGGCCCTTCTTGAGTGCAATCCCTTTAAGGCAGGAGCCATGGGTCGTCGAACGTCAGGCGATGAACAAGGTGAACTACGACGGTGAAGTGGCAGCTTCGTTCCTAGTGGTGCTCGTCGACGGGGAAGCGTAAACGTCCTGCAAGGAAGAGGCGTGCGGGGCACCTCCATGTCGATAGTTAGGACTGCAAAGAGTTTGAAGAACTGTGGCCCAGCAAGGGCGTTGAGTCGTCGGCGTCTCTGTGGTCTTTGGGTGGCAGGAAACCCACCGACGGATGCTCCTCGGTGCGTCGACAGCCAGGCCTTCTCCGGCGGGATAAGGCGGGCCGCGGTGCGGACGAGCGTGTCCGTGAATCGAAAGTTCTTAGGTAACGGGAGCACGGCGGCCCTCGTCGGCGATGGTGGTCATCGACGGTGGCGGACAACATTCCAGGCGCTTCTCTTTGGGATTCCGCGGCAGTCCCCGTCTCCGGTCAGCAGCCTGTCGTCGGTCTGTCTACCAGGGAGCTTTGGCAAAGATCAGCTGATGCACGATGGTCCCTCGTAGCTCGGGAAGAGGGCGCCTTACCAGGTCCTCTCTGGGTCAGTCCTTGGAGACACAGCAGTTTTCATATTGATGAAGTAGAGCAACAGCAAGACTTCTCTTCCAGCAGGCCTTCAAGGTTAAGCTTCAGTTTCAACTCCAGTTTCTCTTCAGCTTCTGAACACAAATTCTAGCAGTGAGAGGCCCCCAGATATACTAGTTGATCTCCCATTCATTCTGCTGTGTCACAGTCAGGCAACCAATCGGTCAGAAGGGCATTCATGCAGGCAGGCATCCAATCAGGTGCATAGTGCACTCAGGCCATTCACTTCTCTCCAGACACTCACAACAATGTATGTGTATTGGGACAAGTACCCAGCCATTCAACACTCCACATTGCATTCATACCAGTTTCGGGCAGGGCTGTCTCAGTCATTGTGTCAAACACCAGATACTAGACATTCACAACACAGAATGCGTATTCGTCATACACTCCATTCACCCAGGTTCCACCCACAACATACAGTCACTGGGAAGGCTCCAGCCAGTCTGGCCTGGACTTCACTACAACACCATATATGGAACTTCCACCCAACAGCCAGTCAGGGGGAAGGGACAGAGTCAGGGCTTCCCAGGACTTTGGGAAAACAAGGTAACAGGCAATAGAAAGCAAGAGGCCACAGAGGCCATCTTGTTTCCTATCAGGAATCAATTGATTCCAATGGCAGGGCCTGGGTATCCCAAAATGGAGGATACTCAGAGGACCTGTCAAATTCAGCATAGAGCTGCCACCAGCCCATACCTTTCTCTGTGGGCCACACACAGGTGCCCAAAAACATACACTAGGGGCACAGAGTTGTACCCCCGCCCATGGGTGCCATAAGGGTATCCCATGGGTCTGTACACCAAACCAAAAGAGAGAGCTGCACCGCTAGGAGTCCCACATGAACTCCTGCACGGAAGACATGACAGAACACATGATAAAAGGCAGTAAAGGACAAGGATATGGAGGCCCTGTCCCTCTGATGCATTTCCAGCATCACAGATGTATCCCTGTAGAGATTACAGTCTCCTGGAGGAGATCCCCAAAGGAATATAAAGATGAGAGAAAGAGAGGCTGGTGATGTCACAAGAAGCAAGCATGACGCACTGAGAAGAGTGGCTGAAGAAGAGAATGCATAGACTTTATAGAATCTGATGATGAAGTAAAGAATCGAGAAGACTTTCAAATGCAAAAAGAAGATTGCACGTGTGAAGAGAACTGCAGAAAATACAAGCCATTTTATAACTGTACAGCTGCTGTAACACAAGTAGACTAAGTAATCGTAAAGGCTGGCTATACGTAGTGAAAAGACTGCAGCCGGTGCCGCCATTATATAGATGCCATTACATAGAAGTATGGACATCGGTGTCACATATTTAGTAAGCTCAGACCCACGGAGCAAGAAGGATCGGAGGGATGTGTGTCACAGTAAGAAAACAGCTGAAGATCGAGAAGAGGCCTGAAATAGCTGTCTGGCCTGGTGTCAAAGGATGGAGCAGCCAAGAACCAGTTATCTACCCTTGAAGAACAGTGGACGTGAGAAGCTGAATCAGGAAATAGGAGTGGATGGACATACCTGAGCTACAATAACGATGTGCCTATGCTCCCTTCTATTCTCAGGAGGAATGATACTTTACAAGGCCAAGTTCAAAGACAGTCTGAATGGCAGACAGCATGAGTGATGAGAGATGATCGGCTAATTGGGTTGGGAGACATGGTGAAGTCCACCCACTGACACCTGGGGTACCAGCTTAGGTGCTGCTAGTGAGCCGAATGTTCCAGAAGGGTACAAGCATGCCAACCAATTGTAGAAGGCCACATAATGAAGGGCCTTATAGTTTGAGAGCCAATGATGTACAGTGTAGTAAATAAATGTTGAAGATGACTTGCACTAGGGCTGGGCGTAAGTTGTCCACCTGACTGCAGAGACCCAGTCACAACCTGTCCCTATATAGAAAGTATACTTACATGTTCCCCTTAATCAAACCACAACATCCCGTAGGTTGTCTTAGTTTGCCACGTAGTATAACGTCACGTATGACAAATGTATACTATATAAATGTGATTTTTTTTAGGAAATGCATTGAGACTTATGTTGTGCGACCTCCGTTGATGTCCGTTGTAACTCCCTGTTTCAGACAGTTGAAAATAAAACAGTCGGTAGAGACATTTTGCCAACTTCCTGAGTCGGTCTTATTATTTGGTGTCAGACTTATTCTGCATCCCCATCCTTGTATGATGTGTTACTGATTTAAAGGCCCCCTCCGTGGGTTCACCTCTGCTCCTGCTTCCATTCCATCCCCTGCACTTCTCTTTAATGCACTTGTACGCCCAAATGCCACAAGGCCTAGTAGGACAGAACGAAAACACTCAACTCACTCAGTTAAAGCAGAAGTAGTGATTCCGTATATGTAAAGAACTAAACTCACAAAACCTACTGTACACAGATGAAAACAACATATGAGCAAGATGCTCAGGGGAGACTGAGCACTGCAGACAAGCGACACAGGTGCACATTTACATACAGCTCCGCAATCCTGGACAAAAATGCGGCAGATGAGAAAAAGGTCAAATAACTGCAAGACAAACAAAACCTGTGTATTCCAATAACACGTCAGAAGGAAATATCGCCCAAGGAGCACGTTAAGCTGATGAAACCTATTAGGACGTTCAATGAACTAATGACCTACTCAGCATAATTGCATGAAAGAAGAATAGAACATTTGTTGAAAGCAGAAGAGGATCTGTTTTGGCTCCTGAACAAGAGATTGTTTCTCGAAATGCGTCGAGCCCCCCCCCCCCCATTTTTGTTAAAAATTTCATTTTGAAAACCTTTTTTGAAATTTCTATTGACAACTTTAAGATTGTCATTTTCTATTGTGTTGCACTAATTTTGTATTGTAATTGAAAACACGAAATGTTTGTATTGAGTAAAATGTAACACGAAATTTACAAATTGAATATACTCAAATTGCATTATTTGAAAAACTAATTTTGAAAAATTGTTGAAACTATTCTTAAAGCAAACTGTGCATTGATTGAAAAATCAAATCTCATAAGTAACATTACATTTTGACTGAAGAGTTTCTTCAGTATCTATAGGTGTGCATGGGACGGGAGTGTTCATAAGTTGTGGAAACTTAGCTGTTTTCATCCTTGCATGCTCCAGAACAGCATCAGTACCTTCATTCACCTCTTCATGCCTTCATAACCAGCCTGCTGCCAACCGTCCATCCTCTCATCATCACCAACAGTTCCACACTTCTGCTCGAGTGGGCGGTGAGCCTGTATGCACTCAATATCTGCTAGAGTACCTCTTTCCAGTCTAATCAGCTTGCTAGTGCTAGTTGTATGAAGTTTTTTAGACATCAGTTTATACTCCAAAGTAGGACACTTGCTAAGAGATGATACAGGGAGGTACAAATATGCGTTATCCTTACAACAAAAATAATAATAATAATAAAACCTGCACCTTTGCAGTCCTGAATTAGCCTCTGATATCAGTCACCAATTACCTGGGATTCCAGTACGGTCAAATATGGTTGTTGTGACGAATCAAGAGGATTCATCCTTCTCCACAGAGGGGAGCCACCCCCTTTGAAGCTAGGGAGGTGAGACTGCTCCGCAAGACCAATTCTATAGGTCTGGGCAAGTGGGAGCTCATTGGGAGCGGCTCCCCCTTAGGGGACAACTCTCATTCCCACAAGGAAACCCCTATGCAACCCACCTTACCTGCATATATGGGACTGCTTCCAGTAATTAATACTGTGCCTTCCTTTTGTTTGGATCCAGGCAATGTTGGATCAACCACGACGCCTGAAGGAAAAGGGAATATTGGTTATATAGTGCTTGCAAGAATCTATGGAATGTGTGAAGTTAATGAGAATGCTGTGAGATGACTTAAAATGTTTG
The DNA here is from genome assembly GCF_040938575.1 of Ambystoma mexicanum. Taxonomy (NCBI): domain Eukaryota; kingdom Metazoa; phylum Chordata; class Amphibia; order Caudata; family Ambystomatidae; genus Ambystoma; species Ambystoma mexicanum. The sequence goes on along the minus strand of NC_090921.1, from coordinate 714,683,108 downwards.
GATATGAGTGAATGTCCAGCCCATATAGCTGGAGAGATGTAAGCCTGGTTGGTGGGAGCCAGGGGATTCACGTCAGGGTCCTATGCAGCTACTTGATACAACTTGATGTAACTTCAATAAAGGAACTTAAGAGCAACTTACCTGAAGTGTCTACGAGGTGTCTGTTATAACAATGCGGATGAGCTGGTCTTCTTCTTGGACTCACGTGTTCATAACCAGCTGAAACAAGTACAGTGAATGCGTAAGCTGCTGCAGGGGGTCTAGGAAAAGGACCCGCTGCTTCCAAGGTCACACCCCACCACCCAGGGCGGAATGAAAAGGGTCCCAGAGCACCCTGCAGGGAGAGGAAAGTCTTGGAAGGTCCAAGGTGAAAGAAAAAGGGCACATCACCGGATAAGAGAGGCTCGGAAAGACCCTGGGCACCCTACATAGCCTGGTGGGTCGCAGGGGAAGGAATAGTTTCAACTGTGTCTTATCGGGGTGTGCTTTGCTAGAGCTTCTAGGGATCAAGCTCCATAGAGGAAAGAGCTTAGTGAGGGAGCTCCGCGGGACCAGTGAACAGGAGTAGCTGCGTTGTGCAGAGGGACAGTGGTTGGAGCTAGCGAGTTCCGTCCCGTCCGACAGACAGGAGAAAATGATGATGTCTGATCTGCATGTCATCCAGAGGGAAGCTGACCATTGGCCAGGTGAGGCTGATGTTGTTCTCGGCATAGATGCACTGTGAGAGGCATCTGAAGGTGAAATGATGACGCCAGGTGGATGGACGTTGGCAAAGGAAAGCATCACGCAACGTGTGCAGGTTCAGGTTGGAAACCATGGCGGCATGGAAATCCAGCAGAAGGAAAAGATTAGAATGTACAGTGCGTGTGGAAATTAATTGCAGTGGAGGGTTTTACTTTTTCTGAAAGACCAAAGCCCACGGTGCCGCATGATGTCTGTTGTAGCAAGGCACCTGAAGCGTATGTTCCTGAACTATGAGGACGGAGAGGCCAAACCATTTGGTGCGAGGGGAAACATCCAAGCAGGCCACTCTTCTCACCGAGGGCACCCAAGAGGTCGTTTTCATGCTAACATTTCAAATATCAGAAACAGACAAATATAGGTACAAATTGTGAGATCAAAGAGCACATTATCGGAATGAGAATGGGAGATTCAAAACTCTACAATGCACTGTCGGAATTCTCCAGCCACCTACACTCAAGACACCACGAGAGGACCTTGCTGACATACACGGACTACAGAAGCCTTGCCACATTTCAAGTTGGAATTTGCCAAGTGTGCTGATAAAGTGGTAGGAGACACTGCCCTCAAATGCATGGATTACCTCTGGAACACAATCCACATCTTTCCCAGACTGTAAATCCCTCCTTGTCCACCGACAACCCAAGTCAGCAACCTTTGCAACCGTATTGGTCTACTGCATTTCTTACTACTACTCTTCCTTTGCAGACAAATTCATTGATGCGACTGTTAACTTAACAGTGGATCACGAGAACCAGACCATCGATGGCAACTTCAATGTATGGCTGGTGCAGGATTCCACCACTGCAGCCATATTCTTTTTTACCAAACTGGAGGCACTGCACCTGAAGCCACGCAACTTAATAAGGGGCCCACCCACTGAGCAGGACACTACGACAATGTGCCATGGTGGAGGCTGATGGATGGGATTGAGTAGACCATGGAGTCTAGTGTAACCACTCGTTCTGTGAACAAGGCCCTAGAGAAGGTAAATAGAGTATCCCCAGGTTTTTCCAGTCCATCACCAACCTACAAATGTCAAAGAAACACTGTATGCTTAGTCACACCAAGTGGTGCAAGACCTTCAAGATGCAAGAGACCCCAAAATGATGGTAACCTTTCAGGGAATGAAAAAGCCAAAGGCCCAGGAGATGTATGCATGCTGTAACTAAACAGGAGTAATTGCTAATAGCTAAAGAAGCCTGTTGCAGTAACAGTTGTGAAGGCGTCATGAAGCAAGACACAGACAACAGATTCAAAGTTCAAACAAAAGGTCTTTATTAACTCAAATGTCAGGATGGTGTAAAGCCTAATTTGCCCTATACTAAGGTGGGATTTCCCTACCTAAATAAAATAGGGATAGTTCAACTTAAAAGTCTGTCTGTGTCCAAAACCTAGATTTGCCATGTCCCGCTGCACCCCTTCTGGATGTCCCAAGCTAGACAGCAAACCAAACAAAACCACAACAGAAACCTCCCCATACCTCCCACCCCTTACTCCCCCCGAACCCGCAAACAGAAGCAGTGGTCGACCGAACACCATGTAAAACAGATGTGGGGAAAAACATTGCAACCATTTGTTAGAGCAGCTCAGGCTGTCCTCCGTACCATGCATGGGACTGCCCCATAGCATGAAGCCGCTGGAAGGATCTGGTAGGCTTGTTCCTTACCCGCTAAATTAGGAGTCAGCCTTTGTCCATCGATTCCGAAGCCTCTGCGCTGCCTGTCATAGGTTCCATAGGTGGACTCTCAAAGAGAGCCGGAGATGACCCAGGCTCAGGCCTCAGCATTCCTCCCGGGTGCTGGGGTCTCGGTGCAGACAATATTTGAGTTTCTACCCAGGTCCACGCCTCCTTGGGATTGTTGAAGACATGCACCTTGCCCCCATGGTATACCTTTAGCTTTGAGGGGAAGAAAAGGGCATATTTACTACCCAGTTAAATCTTTCTTTTTTTGACAGAGTCAAAGGATTGGCGAGCCTTCTGGACCTCTGTGGTATAATCTGTGAAGATATCCGTTGTAGGTTATGGGGCCCGATGCCCTTGCCATCTGCAGCAAAGCATCCCATTCGCGGGTTTAGGAATCTGCCAATTTTGGTACAGGGAGGGGCACTGGGCAACGGCCGACTGGTTTGAAATCCTGTGGGCCCTTTCGATGGAGAAAAAATTGGAGAACTTCTTGAGGGCGAAGAGCTCTGCTAGCCATCGTTCTAGGAAGAGCTGCATGCTGGGCCCCTCCTCTGTTTCCAGCACCCCCAGGATGTGCAGGTGGTTACGCTTTGATCTCCCCTCACTATCAAACAGGAAGACAGACACAAGTGATCACAGTTCAAGGGTGTTTATTGAACTTCAATTGGGTTTGGAAAATGCCTATGTAAACCTAAATCTAAAGATGGAGCAAGCTATGACCATCAAATACTAATAACGCAGTCCTAGTGGTGTCTTGTCAAAATAAAAGGGTGTATATTAATAAACCTATTGCCAGTCCTTACTTCTAAATACAAACAGTGTGCAAAACAAGGTTATCCAAAAGAAAAGACTTCAACAAAGTATATTTCAGGATATTCAAGCCGTTGGCTTCCCTTCCCCATGTTTTCAGCACGGATCAAGGCGCACACTCGAGCTTAGCACAGTCTCTGTCTTCTCTAGCATGAGGATGTAGTTCAAAACTGCAACATCATGGCCTTGTGTGCCAAAGTCTCTTTGCCATTCAAATTCTCTTTTTCAGAGGGCCCGATTCAACACGACAAACATCAAAGTTCCTTTCTTGTTAAGATTTCAGATGTACCAATTCTTGGGTGATTTTGTGTTCACACCAGGTCCCCCTCCGCCGGGCTCAGACCCACTGTAACATAAGGCTTTTCAATTGATCTCCCTCTACCGGGCTCGGACCAACTTTATCTACTTTGCCACAAATTTTCTTTACGGTATCAACATCGAAGACTTTCGACTGTGCGCAGGATTTAGCTTGATCCGTCGCAGGACCACTTAAATTTCCAATTCTCTACAACTTTTACTTCTCGGCTGAATACCTTACAGAGACCTTCGATTGAGCACACACGCAGTGCCAGACCACTCTGTCAAAGGTATTGAATCTTGGTTTCAAAGTTAAATCACTCATCAGGAGTTCAACTTTTCTTGCATCTTTTATCATATGTATTTCGAACAATCTTCGTTCCAGCTCTCGCCATACAATGTTGCTGCTTGCAACCATGACTTCAAAACAGACCAGTCTGGTATCGGTTTCCCCAACTCACCGGCTGTGTTGATTTCACTGATGCTGCTTTGTTCTTGGAGCCAAGAACAGTACCACAGCTGCTGGCGATTCTCCCCACCTTGATTATCAACGCCAGAAGGCCCCGATTATCTCCGACACACAATGTAGTATTTGTCAGCCTGTTTTGCTGGTCTTACGCTTTCCAATCTCGAGGGCTCATGAAAGCATTGGTTCTTTGTCAAAAAGGTCAAGGGAACTTCCATCCTTGCGATCCCCTTCTGTTTTGACGTCTTTTTGTTTCTTTAAACTGCCGTCCTGGAACTGCTGTTTCCTCGTGTGTTTTGCCTAACTCAGAGTGTGCTCTCGTGCTCCGCCTTTTATCTGTGTGGGGAAGTATAATGGAAGTCAGGTGTGTGTGATGGTCAGTAATTGCCTGACCATTGCATTGAGACACGTGAGGTATGCGGCTCAGATGTTAGTCTGTTATCTCTCATAGCGGGCTGTCCGGTAGAAAGTGTTTGTGTTGTAAAGGGGCAGGGGTAGAGTGCCTAAATATCCAGCTTGGTAGGATGGGGTAAAGATGTTATATAGAAGGGGATACCACATCTCACCAGCTGGTGTCCCACTCCCCAAAAGACCCTTCACGCAGGTGATCCACCCGCACTGGTCCACCCCCAGGAGCTGGATCCAAAAGCAATGGCCATGTCCTGGACACCTGGATGACAGATCTCCGGGGACTAGTGGGTGAGGCACCTTCTGGTTTCTCACATTTCCAGATGAGCATGTTTCTGGGAGATTGCGGTGAGTTGCTTCTCCATCGGCTTAAGCGCATCCTCAGAATCCGAGATGCAGAGTTCTGCATCTCCCACTCGGGATGCGTGCTTCTGCAGGTCCTGCCGGAGAAAGGATACCTCGGTTGAGAGGCCATCGATCTTCTCCTCGACAGATGATCTAGACTCCCCAATAGCACTCATAATGTCTGTGAGGGAAATCTGGGACGTTTGCATTTCTTGTCCTGTGGTGAGCATTGCAGGGATCGGAGTCGCTGTGGGCAGAGAGCCCCCCACTGTGTACTGATCGATCCTGTGCTGCATTCCCATTTTCTTAACCTTGTCCTTGACCATGATGTCTGTGATCCAGACATCAGTACCCAGTTGTCAACTCACCCTCCCTCAGCGCTTGCCTGCAGCCGCGCCGGAGCTTCGGGATTCCACCACCACCTGGCCCGGAACAGATGATCATTCCCAAACTGGCTTTCCCAGGGGACTGTCTCCAGTGCTGTCGGTGCATCACCGGATCTTCACATTGTCTGCTATTTTGTTCTGTTAATTTTTCCGCCGGGAGCAGCCTCCCCTTCTGATTAAATCCCAGGGAGACCAATTCCGTGCCTTGCTGTAGCAACAATGTTACATATGTGCTGGGGTTGGATCCCCCTCTCCCGGACTCAGATACCTTTCACACCAATGTCAGAGAATTCTCTCTCAGGTGACTCACGGTTCACCCTGGATCCCCCTCACCCAGGCTCAGATCTCGCTCAATTACTCTCCCTCAGCCGGGTTCGGACAAATTGCGATGTACTTTAAACTATCAGAGACTTTCAAATGTGCACAGAGTTTATCTTGACCCGTTGCATGACCACTTCAATTTCAATATTCCTTTCTCTCACACTCTGCACCAGTTGGATACCTGACAGAGACTTTCAAATGAGTGCCCACATGGTGCTGGACCACTCTGTGTATGGTATCTTTAGTTGGCCTCCCAAAGTTCAAATGTAAAGTTCAATTATGTTTGCATCGATTCTCGCCAATGCCTCACACACGGTTCTCTTTATACAATGTTGCCATGTGTAACTTTGGTTCAAAACACAAGCTGGTTTGGTATCAGTTTCTCCGACTCACCGCCGGTGTTGTCTTTTCTGACACCGCTTTGTTGTAGGAGCCAAGGACAGTACCACGGTGGCAATCGCTCCTCCCCGCCTGGGTTATCGACACAGGAGAATCCCGGGTGCCTCTGGTACACTGTGCAGGTTTGATCAGCCTTTGCTCTGGTCTTCGGTTTCTGACTTTCCAAGGCTCACGAAAGTAACGGTCTTTAGAGGTCAAGGGTACTTCCATCCTTGCGACCCTCCATGGTCTCGCCATTTTTCTCCTTGTATTAAACTGCCATTTTGGAACTGCTGTCTCCTCGTGTGTTTTGCCTCGCTCAGAGTGTGCTTTCGTTCTCCACCTTTTATCCGTGTGAGGAAGTGTGATGGAAGTCAGGTGTGTGCAATAATCCATAATTCCCTGACCTTGCCTGACCATGGTGTTGGGACATGTCAGGTATACTGCGCCGGTGTTAGTCCATTGTCACTCGTGGTGGGCTGTCGGTGAGAAAGTGTTTGTGTCAGGAAATCCGGGGGGGGTTGAGTTCCTAGGTTTCCTAGGAAAAGGTGTTATAGGGAAGGGGATACCGCGTCTCACCTTCTCGTGTCCCACTTTCACTCCCCGAAGACCTCTCATCCAGGTGATCCTCCCACACTGGTCCACCCCCAGGAACTGGATCCAAAAGCGATGGCTGTGTCCTGGCCACCTGGATGACAGATCCCCAAGAACTAGCAGGTGAGACACCTTCAGGTTTCTCACACTACTCACCAGAATAATCTGCAGTCTGCCAACCCTTTTGTGTGTCCAGCCTGCCTTGCGATGGCTTTGGGGGTCCTTGGCAGGTTTTCCACCCCACGTGCTTCGTCTCCTCCTCCTATGCCTGTGCAGTCTTGGCCCACCAGCAATTGTGGCCCCTTGGGTGACCTGTTCGTGTGCACAGCTGCCACAGTGCACCCCTGTGAATGGGCCTGTTAGCCAATTCAAGTCTCTCTGTGCTATGTCCGCATGGGTGGACAGCAGTTTGCAGGATTTCTCTTTTTGTTTTTTTTTTAAAAGGTTGCTGAAGGCTGCAAGAGAGAAAGCGACACAGATTTGGGCACTACCCTTGAGTGTTTGGGTGATAGGTTTGCAAGGAGGCATCAAAGCAATCAAAGAAATTAACACAAGGGGCAATCCTGGTGATGAACAGCGGCTTCTGTGGAGGTAGTAATGTGAGGGGCTTGGTGAATGTGTCCACAGGGAATGCGCACCTTTGCTGCTGTTATTCCTGCCTGTCCTCACCACATTCACAGGCCGGTCTGCCCTATGCAGGGATTCCCACCACTCTCGCCTGCCAGGCCATCTTGCTGCTCTTCCTGCCTGGGATGTGGGGGTCTGGTTATTACTGCTTGCCCAACCCTTAAGATGGTTCCAGAGCCATGCAGTGGATTCCACTGTTGATTGTTGCCAATATACTATGGCCGCCTGCCCAGCGACCTTATGCCTGCTATGTACGCTGGTCACTGGCGAGTGCCCTTGCTTGACAGCTGCAGCTCCACGTAGTATCACTGACAGGGCCTGCTCCGGCCCTCCTCTATTAACTCCGCCACTGCCTTGGCATCGGATGGCTATTTTACAGAGGTGCTGTCCTCCACTCCTCGAACTGGTGCCTGCTGCTGCAGGCTCACCGGCCCAACCTGCCCCTCACCCGGGAGACCCTCCGCCACCAAGACGTCTGCCGGATCACTCACCAGCAGCCCCCGGCACACCCAATGATCTGGCCACAGGTGTCGGGTTACTGTCGCTGCAACCTCCCGGTTGCCTCAGGCTAACAGCTCACCACTCCTGGCCTTGAAATGGCACCAAGCCGGGTCTACTGCTGTCGGATTGGCTTTGCAGGGGTCCCTCTGCCCCGATTTTGATGGGGATTGCAGCGGTATGGAGCCAGAGAGTTCGGCGATCCCCTGCAACCAAACAAATCTTTATTTTTTCACAGGAAACAGGATTTTAAGGCAGGATATCAGCGGCCCCAACAGAGTATCAGAGGCTCACATCCTCATCCGCTCGCTGCGCAACAGCCAGGTATGGGATTGTTGCGACCAGTAAAGGAGAAAGTGAAAACTGTGCTTTGGGGGAAAGAGCATGGACCCTTAGAGAGAAAGGGGATGAAGTAGCTAAAGAGACGCCTCCAGTAAACCTCAGACTGACGGCTTACTGGTGGAAAATCAGTGGCATTGCCTTCCAGTATTCATTCCCAGTTTTCCACCCATCACAGGCTTGGCATGCAGGTGCATGTGGGGCTTGGAGAGCCGAGAGGATGTCACCCTCACCCCCTGGAAGGAAGGAAGGGAAGCAGATGATCTGTGTTTGCGAACCGAGAAGACAAGAAAAAAGTGTGGAGGACACTTAAAAACCCTAGGACTGTCTTGATTATCCAACGCAAGAGTTGCAATCCAGATTGCGATCTATGAACCATAAAGCCATTGTTTGTTAAACCCTAGGAGAAGCCATCCTGTTGTTACTAAAGTTTTCTCTTGCATTTTCTTACTTTGGTCAACCCCTGTAAATAACACTAATAAACCTTTCGTTAAACAGAACCTTTTTAGTCTTGTGTTCTTCTTACTTGGTTTTTTGACAGTGGCCTCTACATGTCAGCTAAGGGATGGTCGTGGAATCCAGTCTAGGGTTCAGCAAAAGGCCAAGATCAAACCAACATGCTGGATGGTAGCTTGATCCGTACAGTAGAATCAAGGTGCAGAATCCCTAGACCCACAGTTGAATGATGTGGCTCATCTCTGCTCCAACCAGAAGGGCCACATATATCGGATACATGTAGGTCAACCGTCTGCTGGAGGCAGAGCAATACAGAATGTCCTATACACCAGAGATGGCCGGGCAGATTAACTCTAAAGGTTGAAAAATAATGGGAGGCAGAAAGGTAGTAGTAAAGGTAGTGCAACCACATTCTAACACTAATACAGATCAGCCCCTAACAAATCTCTGAAGCAGAAGAGCTGAACTCTAACTCCCAAACTGTGCAGTATCAATCCAAGATGAATGTCAGCCCCATAGCCTGTACAGACTGCTGATTAGGTCTTGGTTAGAGAAACCTGAGCAGGGTGATCATTTCACAAACCACCAAATGTGGTTGTTGAGACATTGCACATCTCCATAAACACTATCCCACCCAATTTCTGAAGCAAAGGAACATGGAATTGACTCCTCTTGAAGGGATCTAACCAGTGGAGACCTCACCAGAAATGCTGGGCCCTGATTGATGGGGAATGCGTCGATAAGCAATCCAACATGTTTGAAGATGCTTAAACAGTTAATTTGCCATTATGGAGATTGTAATGCAGAGCATCCACATTCTGAAGATGTAATTGTGAGGAATTCGACCATCCGCATGGTGAGTGTGCGATCACTTGGGCTTTTTTGAACTTTTAAATGAAATTGAATGATGGTAGATGAACCCCTGGAAAATTTGTGGGGCCAATCCGCACACATTTTCCTATGCTCACTGCACAACATACGCATAGACCTGTGTACTCTGGGTGGACACAGACTACAGGTGCAGCCCCCCCCCCTGTTGGTGTATATGATGCCTCGCCAGATGCCAGCTCCCGACCTCAGTATCGATTGACAGTGAAATGTCATGTCTGGGACTGCGTGTTTACAGTAGTTATCCCCGCAGGGAGACTCCATTCCGAAGCTACGAGTATGTGATTTTACGGATCCAGAAATTCTGGTCTCGTCACAGCTTACAGGGAGACCTGTCGCTTTAATCAGGAACCACATAGAACTCCATTAACCAGAGGGACCCTTTGATCCACAACAGCTAGGAAGATGGGTGGGACTTAGTATTACATGTTTTCACACTTTTACCTTTTCTGTTGCAAAGCACTCTGGTTATAACCCCACGCATACAGGAGATTGTTGGTGGGGACCCCAGGATTGCTTAATTAAGGTAGGCTTAGCCCACACCAATCCCTGTGGTCCATTTGGCTTTAAAAGAGGGCCGAACCCTCTTTTGGAAGATCTGAAGACATCGCAAGGAGTAACAAGAAGAACTCAGCATTGGACCCTGGCTGAAGGTACAGTCTGCCTTACATCTTCCGCCAGTGTAGGAAGGCCAGGACCTCCAAGAGGGAAGCAAGATCACTCCAATAAACTGGGTACTGCCTGATACCCGTATCTGTCTCCGGTCTTGAACTCTGTCGCAGAAGTTGCAAAGCGCCCTGATACTGACTCGACCCTGTCGAGCACCAAGAACTCTACAGCACAAGGTACATTGTACCTAGTCCCTAGTGACATTTTATGACAAATTGCTGCCTTTGCGTTGAAATCAAGTATCCTTGAACTATTGTGATTATTTACTATACCGATTACCCTCCTGTCAGTATCCAGAGTGAATCCCTTTTCCTTCTTTGAAACTGTCTGTCCTCTGCATTCAGTTACAGGTTGTGTTGTATTTTGTAGTGTGCTAGAAATGTCTGTTATGATAATAATAAAGTAGATATATATTTTTATGCACACTTGACTAGACAGTCTCTTTTATCATTGGGAAACAATTGTATTTTCGCTGTGCTGCAACTAACCATTGATCCATGACCTTCTGAAGATAAGCCTGCCGTTCCGTCCATGTTACCAAAATTGGACAAGGAGGTTTATAATTTGCTTGTGTTTCCAATCTGTTCGGATCCCTTCTGGTGTACTAGAGGTGTGGGGCTGATTGATGGTTTAGAAACCGATTTCCATCACTGGACTCCCCAGAAGTTGATTTGTCACAGTAATGTTGAGAAGAACAAAGTCTATTAGCCTCAGAATGAGCACACCTGTGACCCTTCCCCAAAATAAAGGAGTGAATTACCAACTTTCATTAAATAGATTGCACCGATTAGATTACTTGCATCCATACAATAGACTCTCCCAGATTAGTGCACATAAGGAGAGCACAGACAAGGGTGCGATATGCTCAATGAAATAGAACGCAATGAGGATTCCCTTTGGGACCTGCAGATAACCCTTTTCCCACCCACGTTTTGGTGATGAGGTACCCAGACATCGAACAACTGAATCCTACGGAGCATGACACGTGGGGGATATCCACCAGCACTGTGCTTCCCTAGGGAAAATATCTTGTCCATTTTCCGTTTGAAAATGGTGCCTCCTGGGCAGACATAACAGTGCTAAGGTTGGATAGCACCTCACACCATACTACACCGTTTTAAGATACTGCTGTATAAAACTAAGTTGCCACATGCAGGTAGGCTTCATGTGCAAATGTGCGAGTTGAGCACCTCATCCCATGACCTAACCATACTACTAGTTCAGAACTGACACATGCCCATCTTAACTTGAAAGGGATCAACAAGCGCCAATATGTCTTGAATCCCAACCTGCATTGACCAATCCATATTGGTCTGCCAGAAGTACACTTGTATGCCACCTAATGGCTTGCACAAAGTGCCTGATGAGAGTCAGCTAATTCTACTGGAGTACTTTTAGTTCCAATGGTGACAGACCAGTTTGTCCTGATTGAGATCCTCCATGTCATGTTATGTTATGTTACGTTGATTTATATCATGCACTGCTAGCACCCACGGGCAGTCTCCAGGCGCACATGTGACTCTGCAAGAGAAAAGGGCATGGTGTCTTAGTGAGGATAGGATGATAGGATAGGTTCAGAACCAGGAGGAAATGGCGACTTTGAGCGTTGTCTTGCATGTGGGAGGTGGTTCAAGAGGCCCTGCATGTTGTAACCGCATGGGTAGGACTCATGTGTGCTAGTGTTTGTGTTGGGTGGGTGTGCTATATGAGGTTAGGATGGGGTTTGCGGTCATGCACACTGGTTAGTTGTAACCATAAGGGATCCAGAGTCACAGGTGACTGTTTGGTGTTTGATTGTATTGTGTTGGTGCAAATGTATGCAGTATCGATGGATTTATGGACTATGTGCAAGGGTGTTCCCTCTAATGTTATTTCCAGAGTCTCCAAGAGTTGGTTGGGTGCGAGCATTGGATTAGTTTGCAGTGTGTCTATGTGCAGGGTGGCTATCCCCTGGTCGTGTATAGTGGCGTTGGTTATGTTGGAGGAGCAGGAAAGGGGGAAAATTGTTTAGTAAATCGGTTACTAATCGGCAGGACCAAACTCAACATTTCATCCTTCCGAGGTCGTTAAATGAGCACCACACACCGTGGGTGATAATAAGCAGTGCTCAGATACCCGAGGGTTCGTAGCGCTATATAAATGGTAAATTATTATTATTATTATTATTAGTTTGACAATGCCTCTGACACGCGTGTTTGGATGCGACTCAATGGTACCTTCCAACATTCTGTGGTCCGTCGGCCTATCCCGCCTCCTCTCCAAGCATGGAGTCTGACTTCCCCTATGGGTTTGAGGGCAGATGGTTGGTTGTACCTAGTGTGTTCCTGGTTATTTGGCAGGGATTTAGTGTTAGCAGTTGGGATTGCACCTTTTGTGCAGTTGGCTGCTGAATGGATGCACAGCTGGTAGTATAATAAGTTGAGGCTATGGAGCTTTACAGTCATTGGGCCTCATTACGACCCAGGCGGTAAGTTACCGCCTGGGTCGTACCTTTACCACCATGGCGTAAACTACGTTTACGCCATGGTGGTTGGCGGACTTACCGCCCCATTCCGAGGTTGGCGGGGCGGTAAGTCCCCAATCCCCATTTACCCTTCCCCATTCCCATTTTTGCCCCATAGGGCATAATGGGAGTGGGGAAGGCGTTAATTACGCCACCGTAAATTACGGGGGCGTAATTAACATCAAGGTCCCTTAGCGCCATGGATTTTAACACCTGCTAAAAGCAGGTGTTAAAACCTCCATGGCGCTAAGGGACCTCGGAATCAGGCGGTAAGGGTCGGCGCTGTTTACGCCGCCGTAAACTCCTTACCGCCTGAGTCGTAATGAGGCCCATTGTCTGTTGAATATGCCATTTCCTGAAGGTGATGTGGTCTTCTGAGGTTCTAATTTCTTTGGGTATGATGTTCCATAGGTTAGCAATTAGGCGTGAGAATGTGGTACCTCTGAATTTCCTGTTTTCGTACTGTTTTATCTCTATTTGTAGGTTGTCGATTGATCTGAAGTCCCTTCTTGGCTGGTAGCGGCTTTTATTGGCCTGGAGTAATTTGGCTCCTTGTCTGTGTAAGGATTTGTGGACAATTCAGAGGGCTTTGAATTTGATGCATGTTTTACCTGGAGCCAATAAAGACTTCTCAAAGCTGGAGTGATATTTTCTCTTCTGTTTAATCTTAGTATAATCCTGGCTGCAGTGTTCTGGACCTGTTGGAGTTTCTTGGTGAGTCTTTCTGGCATTCCTAGGTAGATGCTGTTTGCGTAGTCATTTCCTGGTAGTATCAGGGATATGATTGTAAGTGTTCTGTGTGGAAAGGAGAGGTATGGGAGCAATCCCCTGAGCAGTTTTAGGAGGTAGAAGCACTTTTTAGTGATTGCGTCGACTTTCGGTTTCAAGGATAGTCCATTGTCCATGAGTATTCCTTGGTTATTTACCACATTGGAAGTCTTTGTTTTATGTCCCCATGCCAGCCGGCCAGTCCAGATGTGGGTTGGTTGTGCTGTTTTCTGTGGGTGAGAACATTATTTCCATTTTTTGCCAGGTTCACTTTGAGGTTGTTTGTTGTCATCCAGTTGTAGATAACTGTGAGGCATTTGTTTGGTTCCTGGATCGTGTTCATCTTCACAATCAGTTGTGTGTCGTCTGTGTAGTTGCAAGCAGTTAGTCTGTGGGTTCGAATGATTTTCATCAGGGGCAGATGTTGAAAAGCAGAGGAGAGGGCCGGATCCCTGTGGAACTCTGCAGGAGATGTTTTTGGTGTTTGAGATGTAAGGTGGTAAGTAGGTTTTTTCGGTTCGATTTGTGAGGAATGAGGTAAGCCATCTTAGTGCGGATTCCTGTATACCACATTACAACAGTCTTTTTATTAGTGCTGCGTGGCTAATTCGGTCGAATGCTGCAGATATGTTCAATAGTACAAGAGCAGATTGGGGGATGTTGTCTGCATTTATTTTCAGGTCGTCCCATATCGATAGGGGTGCTGATTCTGTTCCTCTCATGTGTCTGAAGCCAACTTGTGAGTGGTTGAGCATTCAGTTTGTTTCAAAGCATTTAAGTATGATCTTGTATACAAAGTTCTCCAGGATCTTCGATGGCTAGGGCCAGTTGGATATCGGTCTATAGTTGTTTAGGTGTTCTCCACTTTCCGATTCCATTTTAATGTCTCTACATTTCAAATTGAATAGTACCCGCTGTGTATGAACAAATTATACCTGTGTTGCACTGATGATATTGTTTTTGTATGTGACTTTTATGATCCACCCTGGTCGAAATAAAGAAAATGTATTTATTCAATTTTTTCAGTGTTTTGATGTATGCTGATTTGAAGGCGGTTGGTGTGATTCCTGATTTAAGTGACAGGTTCATTATGTTCCGGAAATGTGTCGCTGGGGTTTTGTGGTTGAGGATTTCTCTGAAGATGTTCAGGGGCAAGGGTCCCATTGAGATCCTGCAAGGTTGGTGTCCTTGATCAGTGTGGAGAATATTTCTTCAGTAATTGGTTCTAGGCAGGTGAATCTTGCTGTAGTCAGTGTTTCTCCCATAGTCTGGCGTTCAGCAGTTGTGGTTAAATTATCGAGGGTTGGGTTGATGGTCTGTTCAATTGTTTCTATTTTTGACCTTAGGTGGTTGGTGATGCTGTCACATAGTGCTTGTGTCGGGATGACAGCTTTCTTGCAGGATGAAGGGCTTTTTTGAAATCTTTGATGATTTTGAAGTGTTCTTTCTGTGGATTGTTTGCTGATTCCTTCTTGTAGTGTAATATTTATTTTTTGCTTTGAATACTGTTGATTTGTATAGTCTGAGCTGTGTTTGGTATTTTACTTTGTCCTGTTGGTTGTACTGTTCACTCCAATTTTGTGGTTGTTTTTTTTTAGGTATTTCAGCTCTTCCATGAACCATTTTGCGCAAAGTTTGTTTGATATTTGCTTTGAAAGGTTTTGCTGGTGCACTTTGGTGTAGGGCCTTGGTAATCCAAATACTGAGTGTGTTTTCCGCTACGTCTTTGGTTGTTTCGGTTGGCTCTGTGGTGTTAGGTATAGTCGAGTCTAGCTAGTTTGTTTAGGACTCCAGGTGTAGGCTCTTCCAATTTCTTTTGTTGGTGGCATGGATTATTTCCTATCCGGCCAGTAAGTGGGTTTGGAGTTGGATGTCGAATGGTATCAGGTAGTGGTTTCTCCATACCAGTGGTGTAAGTGGCACTGAGGAGCATACTACTTCTCTGCAGACGATTGCGTCCAGAGTGTGTGGATCCATTTACTATTTGCTTGAAGTGCATCACCAGACCATAAGGGATACCAGGCAGGCTTATAGTGGGTGGATAAGTAACCTAATGCAGGATAAGGTAACTGCAACTCAGGGCTCAATAATTCACCACTAGCCATTGGTTAGTGAAAATTGACTCTTGGCTAGTAAGAAATGGTGTGTTCTGTTTATGTGTAGAACTGGGGTGGCGAGTAGCTTAGAACTTGAAATCGTTCCCACTGTGTAATTGGTACCTTCTGGTGTCAGACAGTTGAATTTCTGAGAAATGCATTGCAGTGCCCGTTAGAAAAGCAGGTGCAGATTCTATCTGCCTCTTTAATAAGCAATAATTGCACTAAAATCCGTTTAAGAGACAACATCAATATTCATGGAGCACCCGGGCAGGACTCTGGCCCCCACCAGCAACTATAGTTGTTCACCCGCATGAAGGCCTTGTCGGAGCAGGTATTGCTTTAACAAGTCCCCATGACCAACATTAGGGACTTAAGGGCCCTCCAAAAATCAGCTTTAAAAAAGACATCCTGGGAACTACTTCGACATGAGAGGGCTTACTGTGTCTGTGCAATCCCACTTCTCCTGCCCATACTAAACACAATGTCTACAGAGGGCAATGGCTAGAACGCCAGTCTCCACACATTGTGCGATTACTGTCCAACCTGACTCGAAGACTCTGAAAAATAGATAATGATTCCAGCTGCATGCTCACCTTGTCCACATCTGTTGGGACTTGTGTGGAAACGACACCAGGCCTTGTACGCAGACTGCAACCCGATGTAAGTTACTCAAACAGAGGTCAAGCCCGGCAGGGCCCATGGAAGCCAATCCTTTTGCCTCACTTGCCCTGTTCTCATCAAGCACCCCAGGATGTGAATATGGTAGTGAACATCTTCGGTTTGAAGCCAAGCCCAGCAGAAGTCCTAGAACCATACTTCCTGTCTAGGACAAGAAACAAAACAAGAGGAATTATGGGCAAGTACTACTCTCATGGGCACTGCAGCAGAAGGGGAACTGCTATCAGTGGTCAAGGTGTAAAAATAAAACTAGAAGAACTACGTGCCCGCTTCCACCACCCTCCACCCATATACCCTCCTCTCTGTCCACTCTCCCACAATACAAAGCCACTATCAATGTAAATGGATTTGGAGGGACCCCCCCACCCCCCGAACCCACCGCATATAATTGCGGGGAAACGTTCGGGGGAAAAAAGAATTCGGCATTTTTGCAATCAACATTTTTTTTCCTCAGTAATCACAGAGATCCAAAAAAATGTAGCCCGAGATCAGTTACTTCCAGCCATTGTTCGCCACAGCATGAAGCTTTATGGTGCCCTCTAGTTGCTCATGGCCCACATCGCACCTCTTAAGCACCATGCTAACAGCACCCCCCATTAACCAAACACAGCAGCATCTGCTGCAATCTCAAATTAAACTTGCTTAACTGCAGAGGACAAACGTTGATCACTGCGGCTGCAGTTTTTTTGGTGGTGGGTCGGAAATTGACTTTTTGTCCCAAGCAGGCAATGAAATAAAATGAAACAAGGGTTTCTCAGCCAGCTATGACACCAGAGAATGACCCAGAGGGTACATACTTCAATCCAGATAGGAGTGACCTTCTCCAGTGAGCAGGAATGGTGCTCTGGACAGAAAAGTAAGGGATCGATAGGTGATGACTCAGAAACACAAAGAAACACTGAAACTTTAGTTCCTGCCCACTTTAATCACTGGGAGCTACACACAGATAGAAAAATAAAAGTTTAGGACCTTAGTAAGAGTTTGGTGAAGTGGTACTAAGATTACCGCCACATTTGCTGCTTTGCCATATTTCGAGTTTAAGTACCCAAACTCATTCCCACCCTTCTAGTTGTGTGTGGGGGAAATGCCCTCCAAACAAAACCATTACCACATACGGTAATTAATGATCTCCAAGGAGTCCAATGGAACATAACTGAAGGTTATGTTAATCACCCGTTAATCCCCCTACATGCATATTGATCACTTTAATGGGCTGTCACATGCCCAGAAGGTTGAGAGTTATGTGTATATCTCCCATCTCACCCACATTTGGAGGGTGTTATCCAATCTGAACTTGTTTACCCTCCCAACATGGCACTGCCTTCCACAGCTTCAATATGCTTACCACCAGGGAAAACTTGGCACCGTTCAACCATACAGGCCAACCCTCCCGATTTGGACGGGTGACTCATGATTTTTCATAAAAAATAGTACTATTACTTTCTCCCTCCTAAAATATGTCTAACCGCAATTTAATCCTATGGGGAAATTCACTTCTCCCGATTTATGTTAAAAAATCTCCCTCGCAGAAGTGGCAAATTGCATGATGTATGCCCTTGCAAATTGTTATTACTTCCCATTGACTTCACTTTGGGACCACCCGCAAAGCACATCTGATTTCTCCTGTCTTGGAATCAATAGGTTGAGAATTAGGACAATGCAGTGTAACCATCATTAGCGATGGCGTGCACCCATAGCATAAAAGAAAAAACTAGAGCCTACACCTCATTTGCTGTGACGAATCAACTTCCGGGGCACCAGAACGGATCCGAACAGATTGGAAACACAAGCAAATTATAAAACTCCTTGTCCAGTTTTGGTAACATGGACCGACCGGCATGCTTATCTCCGAAAGATCTTGGATCATTGGTTAGTTACAACACAGCGAAAATAGAATTGTTACCCAATGATAAAAGGGACTGTCAAGTCAAGTGTGTATAAAACTATCTACTCTATTATTATCACAACAGACAGTTCTAGTAAAACTACGAAATATAACACACCCTGTAAAGGAATGCAGCTGACAGACAGTTTCATAGAAGGAAAAAAGATGCACTCTGGATACTTACAGGAGGGTACTTGGTAGGGTAAATTATCGCAACATTTCAAGGTTACTTGGCATAGGCACAAAGGGAGCAATGGGTCTTAAAATGTCTCTATGTACCTTGTGCTCTGGGTGTTCTTGGTTCTGGACAGGGTTGAGTCGGCTTCAGTTAGCTTTGCAGGCTTCTGTGATAGAGTTAAAGACAGGAGACAGCTACAGGTATCAGGCAGCAAGAGGTTTTTGCAAGGGATGCTGACCGAATGGATGCAGGCTGGCCTATATGGCGGCTCTGGGTCAGGAATCGTTGCCTAAGTGCTGGTAGACTTGTTGGGTGGACCTCCCAGGTATGCAGACTCAGAGGGCCCATCACCCTCCCCAGAATAAACAGAGGACTCAGTCAGACAGCAAGTACAAACTGCAGTTTATTGCAATAGGGATCAATACAGGAAAACAGGAGGTTTCAGGTACATCTCGTCGTTCCATGGAGTGGAAGTCAGTTTTGTATGACTCTGGCATCATCACTTGTGCCCTTCTCCAAAAAATCTATCAGCATGAGGGATTGGGGCTTGACAGTTCAATAACCTATACGGTCACCTATAGATGTTAGTCTACTGGTTCTTGCATGTCAAGTGGCTGGCCTGTCCCATCCCCAAGGAATTATCTATTACATTGTTGCAGAGTAGTGGGCTTACCATTGTTCTTGCCCCTCAACGTCCACCCCTGGGATTCTACACTGTGATTGGTTAGAGCTGATGCCCCCATGCCTGGGACTCAATCGAGTTCTCAGCTCGCTGTGCACCTCTTCAAGGTGATGTGACCGATTATGTGTCTGCATTGTAACTTGTGTACCACTTTTACCTATGAGAGTATGCTCCTTACATTGCAACACTTGTTGCAGTCTGGGTCTGACTTGCTGGGATCGGCTCCTCTTTTCCACCACGGATTGTCTCGTTCGGATGTACCACGTGTTTAGAGACTACAAAAGCTCACAATTACGAGAAATTATTCTGTTTTTCTGCAGCTGGTACCCTTGTTGTATGGAGCTTGGAATGTTTCCTCATATCTCTGACCTTGGCTGTGAGCCTGCCTTTGCACGTCTTGCTCTCTGAGAAGCCTAAATCAGCTTCTCCTCATCTCATGCTCGGTGGCTCGAGGCCTGCTGTCATTTTCCAAAAACCATTCAATGTGGTTTCTACATTGTCCATGTCATACTATGTTCCCTATAGGTTAGCTATACATGGTTCATTCAGGTTCCAAATGCATGCCTGCGTGTCCACATGGCTATTGGCTTTAGGCATCAGCAAGCTTGCTCAGGATCTTTTGTGCTTAGCAGTTCTGCCTTACTGCATTTGGATAGTGTAAAAATAATAAAAACATTCACACCCCATCTGGTCGACCTGTCGACCACATCACGATAAGTTAATGCTTTGGCTCTTGGTTGCCATTTTTTCATAATGCCTCTGAGGTGTCCATAGTAATTCACATGATCGTCAAAGGTCCACTCCATATAACTGCACACTCCTTCCGGGTTGCATCACACCCATTTTCCTTCGTAGTACTTAGCATCAAACAGATGATCTAATTTAATTGCTTCAAGTGGGAATAGTGGACAGTTTGCTATTCTCTCTCTCAGCTTGTCTCTTTCCTCCACTATCTTATCCTTTGCTCCTCCTACTTTCACATCCATCAGGACCTTCATCCCAATTGTCTCTACTGCTGACTTTTAGCACTGGACAATACATATCTTCACCACGCATAGTGTAACTCCCGCCAATATCAGTGCTCCCAATATCACCTTCAGCCCATCTGATAGCCATGACGGTATCCATGACCATATGTATGCTATCCAACTCTGGTTCTTTTCAGTCCTCTTTGCTTCTTCCACCATCTTGACATGCACCTGAGATAGCTGAGTTACTGCTTCTGTCAGTGTACAGTTATCTTTGTTGTTGGCAGGTACAAATGTGCAACAGGAACTCCTAATGTTTGTGCAAACTCCTCCTTCCATTGCTGTGAGCAGATCCAAAACATATCTATTCTGGAGTGCCACCAACCTTACTGCTCAGAGATCTTCCTTATTGCGTTGAACCCATTCACTCTGGAGATTATCTTCACCATCAGCTCCCAACGGGTAATCTGCAGCTGTTTCGCATTTGTACATGTCTGTACATATGGGATAAATGATGCGAAGAACATCTGCGTTCTGCTGAACAGCCTGCGTTCCGCTGGTACTTCATCCAGCGCCATTTCTGATGTTTCTGAGAAGTAATTACTTCCTCTCTTCACTCTACTTAATCCTGCCACCCCTTCGCTCTTGCGTGCCTGTTCTCCTTCCACAGATCTTTTCTTCCTTTTGTTGGTGTCCGCTTTTGGAAAATAATCAAGCTTTATGTCTTTTTGTGGCACAAGCAATAACGGCATATTGATGTGTACTAATGAGCAAAATCCTCCCCAGTTGGGTGGCAGTTTCTCGTATGCCTTGGATCTGCATGCCCAGTAGTGATCCATTAGAACTGCAGTGCCTATCTTCATTGCCGCATGCTTTTCTGTGCTTCGGCATCCTGTGTTTTCCCCAACTTCCACTTCACTGTCATTTTGGTAGTGTTATGGGCATTGGTCCAGCTTCATTCTCCACCGACGTGAGCAACTATGCACTTGCGTCCCACTCCTTCAGGGACCTGTCATTTTCTTCTTGTACTTGTTTACTGGTGATTGTGCTAGGGTGAGCGACTTGTTTAACACCACTTCATCCTTCCATCCGTCTTCCATGTAGACTTGACCATACATGAGCATCTGTGGTCTCTCCTAGCACCCAGGTTCTTCTCCTATTTCTTTCACTCTTGTCCATGGACATGGTAATCCCTTCAGCATCATAGTCTTTGTCTCTCTTTTCTCAGGCCTATCGGTTATATATTGTATTGCTTCATCTAATTGCCAGTAATTGTTCATCATGTCTAATGTCTTTATGTTATTGTCTTTGTACGGGAATGTTGCTCGATACATCCATCTCAATGTTGCTGTTTTCCCTCGAAATCTTCCTCGAGTTGTTGCCATGGACAGGTACACGAGGCATTGAGCGTTTGCTGCCAGTATTTCAGTTGCTATGAACCTTCTGAAGGCACTCATGCCATAGGGGATTAATGAGAAGACATAACAGCTCTCCCTGATGGTTTCTTTACATACTTTGGTCATGTACTTGTACCACATGTTGTTAGACAATCGAGCAGTGTCAGTGAGATAGAGGTTTAACCTTTTCATGTCTGTGTCAGCACTGTGCTTACCTCTCTTTATTGTGCTTCCAGTGCTCTCCTTTCCACCTGACATGCTTGTTTCACCTGCTGGGGTTGGAGTAATGTTAGTAGAGGCTGCAGCAGTAGCGCTAGCAACTAGCAAAATTCTCCAAAATATAAATGCCAATACCCCACTTGGAATAAAGACACAACAATATGATCACATTCTTTATTGTTTCACCCATCTTTACCTGTGCTGCTTGATTCTTGTGCAGCCTGAAGATATAGTTGCCCACCTGAAATGCACAGAGCTGAGCGTTATTGTTAGTATTTAGTTAAAGTTTAAGCCCTGTGTACTAAGTAGTCGTTAACAACAAATATAAACAACTGTTCCCACAGGCATCTAATTCCGGGTTCCCTCAGTATGGAAAGAACAGAAGGATTTCCTTGTCCGAGTTGTGGGTACACTTGGGCCAAATATTCTATAAAGGCAAGATAGTATACTCTGGGTGAACTGGCCCAAAATCTGATGGGCCTCCTCACATTGTGGACAAATTGGTTCGAGAAAGTATCAGGGTGATAGTCAGCGGGTAACATAAGCAATCATCAATTACTACAGTCAGATTTCTCGAAAAATGTATGTAGAGAATAAAATAACAAACAGTGTATCCTCACTCTAGATGTATGAGTAGTTAGTCCCCTACCTCTGCTGCCCTTCAGCAAGTAACCATTGGGTGTCCTCCACTTGGCCGCGTAAGTAAAAAATCGTTGGTTTGCTCTTCTTGCTGCTGATAGTTGGCCCTGCTGAACTCGTTGACATGCAAGGCCGTAGCTTGTTAGGGCTTGACATCTGAGAGGTGATTCCACACTGTTTTCCCTTTGAGTTTGACAACTCTGTCTGCTACTTTCTCCACGGTGTGGGGACTCATAAACCTAGGTACGTCCCTCTGTCTAATCAAGTTCCTCAGCAAAACCAAGTCTCCAACGTTAACCTGTCTAAAATCTCAGTGTCTTTTGGTTCGTTGTCACTGTTGCTCTCTCCGCTATCTTCTGGGCCTCCCTGGTGTTTTATCTGGCGAGAGATAAAAGAGGCACTAACAATCATAGAAGTAATGTAATCATCCATTTCCTGACCTAACAAATCTGTACTACTTTCTGCATCCTTCACTGCCCTTGTGGGACGAGCCAGTGGCAGTTTTATGCATCATCCGCATAAAACTGTTGGTCGGCAGCCTTTCGTAGGTCTATCTACCAGGGAGCTTTAGCAAAGATCAGCTGATGCACGATGGTCCCTCGTAGCTCGGTGAGAGGTTTCCTAGCCAGGCCCTCTCTTGGATCAGTTCCTTGAAGGCACAGCAACTTTCAGATTAGCGAAGGACAGCAGCAGCATTTCTTCTTCGTCCAGTGGGCTTCAAAGTTAAGCATCAGTTTCAACTTCAGCTTCTGAACGATTTCTAGCAGTGAGAGGACCCCAGATATACTGTTGATCTACCATTCACTCTGCTGGGTCACACTCAGGCAACCAATCAGTCAGAAGGCCATTCAGGCAGTCAGGCAGCCAATCGGCTCACAGTGCATTCAGGCCATTCTTCTCCATCCAGACAATCACTACACAGAATGTGGATTCGGACAAGCACTCTGCCATTCAGCACTACACACTACATTCAAATCAGTTTCGAGCAGGGCTATCTCAGTCTTTGTGTCAAACACAAGATACTAGACACCCATAACACAGAATGCGTATTTATCACACACTCCATTCACCCAGGTCCCACTCCACGGGTTTACCCACAACATACAGTCATTGGAAAGGCTCCAGCCAGTCTGGCCTGGACTTCCCCACAGCACCATATATGGAACTTCCACCCAACAGCCAGTCAGGGGGAAGGGACAGAGTCAGGGCTTCCCGGGACTTCGGGAAAAGTATGGTTACAGGTGATAGAAAGCACAAGGCCACACAGGCGATCTTGTTTCCTATCAGGAATCCATTGATTCCAATGAAAGGGCCTGCGCATCTCAAATTGGAGGATGTGCAGGGCACCTGTCAATTCAGCACAGAGCTGCCACCATCCCATACCCTGCTCTGTGGGCCACACACAGGTGCCCAAAAACATACACTAGGAGCACAGGGTCGTACTCCCACCCATTGGTGCCATAAGGGTATCCCAAAGGTCTGTTCACCAAACCAAATACAGGAAGAGACGCACCGCCAGGAGTCCCACATGAACTCCTGCGCGGAAAACAAGACAGAACATACATGATAAAGCAATAAAGGACAAGGATTCCAATGCATTTCCAGCATCACATACACAGCCCCAGGAACTGCTGCATTTCTCTCACTGTCGTGGGTCTGGCTGTCTTGCATAATGTCTCCGCCCTTTCTGGTGTCATCTGTCAGCCATTTTGGGAGATCGTCAGTCCAATGTACAGTACTTCCTTCTGACAGAACTGTAGATTGGGTTTATCCACCTTGTATCCTTTGTCAACTAACACTGTCAACATGTGTACTGAGTCCATTTTACACTGGTCTTCTGTCATGCTGCAAATCAGAATGTCATCTACGTACTGTAGGACCGGGCTCTCCATCTGTATATTGCAAATGTCCATCTGCATGACCATGTTAAATATAGATGGTGACTCGCAGTACCCTTAAGGAAGTCTTGTATGTTTCCACTTCCGGTTTCTATACATAAAGGAAGTCAATCAAGTGTTGTGAGTCTAAGTGTAATGGTACTGAGAAAAAATGATTTTTCAAGTCTACGACAATGAAGCATGTGGCTTCTGCGGGAAAGTTGCACAAAATTGTTGCTGGATTTGAAACCAAAGCATATTCTGCTTCTACAATGGAACTTAGGGGGCGCAAATCCTAGATGAAATGCTACAACCAACCTTTTGATTTTCTGACTCGATACACTGCTGTGTTGCATGGGGATTCTGTTGCCACTAAAGTTCCTTGTTCCACTAGTGCTGCAATCGTTTCATAAATTCCCTCATCTGCTTCCTTTGACAAGGGATACTGTTTGACTGTGGGTAAGATTGCAGCTGGTTTCAGCTTCATCTTCACTCCCCCTATTCATTTCAGAAGCCTCACATCATATGGACTTGTGGTCCATAGGGTTCTGGGTACCTTTGCCAAATCCTCCTTGCAAAAGTATGGTGGTGCTTTCAGCACCATTACCATCCCCCCGTGGTACCTCTCTGTAAAATATTTTCAGCCAATATGTCACACTCATTTCAAACACCATCTCACCCTCTGACCTTTCATCCCTGAATAGTTATTTGTCACTGTGGTTAGCCTGCACTCTTCTGCCACTGCGATCACTGCTCTCCATGGTCGTGCATCCCATTTACTGCTATCCACTCGTCTCTCACAACCACTACCTCAATTTATATTGGCACTATCATCCCTTCTGCCACCTCATCCAATGGTATCTCAGGTCTGATTAGATACACGTTTGGAACACGCCACTTCTTTCCTGCAATCCCTGGGAGACATGCAATAGCAATGTCAGTCCCGAACTGGAACAGCTCCACGTTTACTGGCAGCCCCCTCTGTACTATCCGCCCACAATAGGCTTGGATGATCTCTCGTACGTTGAGCATGTGTAGTCCTGGTGTGGCGCACACTAGCCCTTTGTCTGTGAATAATTTTGTCATGTTTAGTCTGCTCATAATGTCTCGTCCCAGTATATTTAAAGGTGACTGTCAAGAATAAAATAAAGGCAGAGATAGATTGTGCTCTCCTATGGAAAGGGAGATATCGTCTGTGAAAGGAACCACTTCCCGTGCCCCAGAGAATCCTTGAGTATTCATGGCATAGCCGAACAATCTTAATGTTCCCTCACGAATGCAGGACCTAGTTGCCCCTGTATCTATGAGAAAGGAAACATTTTTGTCACCTATCGCCACCCCTATGCGAGGTTCCTCCACAGGGCTGGGTGTGATCGACAGGATGATACACATCAAGTCCGTCTGTGGGCTGTCCTATTGAGGGTATAAGAACATTTCATTCCCCCAAAAAAGAGGCTATTCCCCACCATGGTGACCCATCCCAGTTTTCTAATGGGGATCGTTGCCATGGAGTCCATGTGTGACACTGTGCAGTCGCTTTGCTGCGTGCGGTCCTGTATCTGTGGCAACTGCTGTGTGTTTCCTTAAATCTCTGGTGCTTGCAAATACTGTGGTACAGGTACTTGCATCTGTGGTGTCTGCTGTTGTGTGCTCTTCATCTGTGGTGTCTGCTGTTGGTGCTGGTCTTGCGTGTAATAGTCGTGCTGGCCACCCTGATATACCTGCTGGTATTGTGCTCCCCAATTCTGCTGCATCCTCCTGCTTCTGCAAGCTCTCGAAATCTGTCCTATCTGCATGCACATCCAACACTGTGGCAGCTCTCTCCCTTGCCCTCGGAAACCCCCTGTCAACTCCCATGGGCCCTGCTGCACCTGTGGCCGATACCCCCCAAACACTCCTGGAAATCCTGCTTGGTTATGTATCAGTGGCCCGAACCTGCATCCTCTCGATGGCCCCCTCTTCCTCGAAATCCTTGCTGCATGTTCCCCCACCCCATCAACCCTCCCCCCATGGGCAGTGGTGAACTGCTGCTACTGTGCCACCTGTGTGTTCGCGCTGGTTAGTACCGGCCCTTCCATGGCATACTTCAATAGTTTTTTCTGTACTAATTTTGCTTCGTTTAACTTTCTCTCGTCTGCTTTCTTTTGTAGCTTCTCCTGCAATAGCCTACAATGATGAGCATAAGTTGTATTTCTGGCCAAGATTTTGCTTCTGTCATAAATCTCCCCCCGTCTCACCTGAGATTGCTTCTTGCTCAGTTCCGCGGGAAGATTCTTCTTGCGGGCGGATCGGGTCTTTTATAGGCTCGGACGAGTCTCGTCCGACTCCAGTGTGCGTTCAGAGTTCCAGGATACTTGCGGGTACAGTATGTCCCGGAAGGAGGTAACGGTCGCTAATATGCGAGGATTCCAGGAGCAATTTGGAAGGGAAGGGTGGAAGGAGAAGAATTAGGGACCAGGAACTAGGAAATAGAGAATTCGTCGAGCAGCAAACACACGTCTAGTTACTACCTGTTGATAGTGTTGAGACGCGCTGGCCCGCGGGGGCGTGGCATTTTTATGGAACATGCTGTGTTCGACATAAGGCCGGTGTGAGGCGAGTCATGTGACACGGCCATGTTGGGAGTAGTAATGAATACAAGCCCCGCCGCGATAAGGACCAGGAACCCCAGAAGGGGTGTGTTCTATGGGTCATGACAGCATGCCTCCTCCGAAAACCCGTTCCACCAGGTTTGCCCGGTTGTATGAGATGGAATCTTCGAAGCAATCGAGGGGTATTCAGGTTAGAAACAGGTTCCCAGGTTCTTTCGCTAAGAGGGTATCCTTTCCACTCAACCAGGTATTGAAGTTGACCCCGTTTATACCTGGAATCGCATATTCCGGATACTTCATATTCCAGTTGATTGTCCACAATCACAGGACTGGGTCTGCAGGATTTCCGGGTGGATTAGATGTAGGATTTTAATAGAGAAGTGTGAAAAACTGGGTGAATTTTCTTCCAGGAGTCTGGTAGCTTGAGACGGAACAAGACTGGATTGATGATTTCCTTCATGAAAAATGGCCCATAGTACCGGGGGGCTAATTTGTTTGGCCGTAGATTTCTTGGTAGTAGTTTTGAGGATAACCAGACTTGATCACCAACGGAATAAGAAGGCTCTGGTCTTCTTTTGGAGTCTGCATAACGCTTAGTGCATGTCTGGGCCTTTTCCAAATGTTCCTTGGCTTCCTTGTGTATGTTGATGAGCGTTTCTATCCAGGAGTCAACAGTAGGTACTGGTGTGGGATGTGGAAGTATAGAAGGTAAAACGGATGGGTGAAATCCTTGACTGCAATAGAAAGGGCTGGTCTTAGCTGCTGAGTGATCGGAATTGTTGTAGGCATACTCAGCCACGGGTATAAGAAGTGACCAATCACCCTGAACCTTGGTGGCGAAACAACGAAGGTACTGTTCTAGGGTCTGATTTACACATCACATGGCTCCGTTGGTTTGTGGGTGATAACCTGATGAGAGAGCACGTTGGATCCCCAGAATGTGACAGAGATGTTTCCAGAACTGTGAGACGTATTGAGGTCCTCGGTCCGATATGATCTTGGAAGGAAGTCCATGAAGACGGCAAATGTGTTCCAGGAAGATTCCAGGAAGTTCTGATGAGGATGGTAGTTTATACAGAGGTGTAAAATGAACCATGTGGGTGAACAAGTCAATGGTGATCATGATCGTTGTATAGCCCCTGGAAGGTGGTAATTCCACAATAAAGTCTGTAGCGATGACTTCCCATGGTCTTGACGGTACTTGAGGTTGCAATAGGAGGCCCGCCGGTCTCTTGTTATCGTGCCTGTTTTGACTGCATATAGAGCAGGCTTGGACGTGCAATCGTATGTCGGTCTTCATTTTAGGCCACCAAAATTGTCTTTGTATAAGACGGAGGGTATTGGTGAAACCACGATGTCCGGAGTGGAAGGTATCATGGCAGAGGTTTATTATCCTTTGTTGTAATTTCTGTGTGGGTATGACCAGGGTGTTATCTTTGAACAAATATCCATCCTTGGATTTCAGATTCCACAGATTTTTCTTGGTAATGTCCTTCCAGAGCTCCGAGGATTGGGTTTGCATCTGTACTTCTTCCAAAACACTGACTGCTTGGGCTACAAAAATTGTGTGGGGAAACATCTTGGGATAGGCCCGATCTTCAGTAGTTTCATAGTCCGAACGCCGAGATAAGGCGTCAGCGATTATATTTTGTGTTCCAGGAACATGACTGATATGGAACTGGTACTGGGCAAAGAAGAAGGCCCAACGGGCTTGATGACTATTCCTACACTCCAGGGATTGTAGAACTTGAAGGTTTCGATGGTCCGTACGAACCTGGACCGGATGTCTATCTCCCAGAAGAAGATGTCGCCACTCTGTGAAGGCTTGGCGGATGGCTAATAGTTCCTTTTCCAAGACGGAATAATGTGTCTCACTGGGGGTCAGAGTTTGTGAAAGATATGCGATGGGGTGTTCCAATTTGTCTTCGAATTCTTGTTTTGAGACTGCTCCTATGGCGTAGTTAGAGGCATCCGTCTCTACTAGGAACGGCCGATTAATGTCGGGCTGAGCTAGGATGGGGGCTTGAGTAAATTCTGTTTTTAGACGTTGGAACGCTTTGTCTTGAGGTGCAGACCAGAAGAAGGGAGTGTCTTTCTTCAAGAGAACGATGATCGGTTGAACAATCTCAGAAAAGGTGGGTATACATTTCCAGTAAAAATTGGCAAGCCCCAGGAAGGATTGAACTTGTTTCACGTAAGTGGGAGTCGGCCAAGACAATATGGCCTTTACTTTCGACTGATCCATACCAATTCCTTCTGGACTAAGGACAAATCCCAAGTAATGAACAGAAGTAACGTGAAACAGGCATTTCTCAGGTTTTGCCAGGAGCCTGTGTTCTCGTAGTCGTTGTAAGACTGCCTTCACGTGTTCTTCATGCTTTAAAGTGTCTTTGGAATAAATTAAGATATCGTCCAGGTAGACGATGACGAAGAGAAACAACATGTCAGAGAACACCCTATACATGAAGCGTTAGAAGACTGTGGGGGCATTGGCAAGTCCAAACGGCATGACCAGGTATTCATAATGTCCAAAGGGTGTTCTTAAGGCTGTCTTCCATTTGTCTCCTTCCTTAATACTTATCAGATGATAGGCACCTCTGAGATCCAGTTTCGTGAAGATTACAGTTCCTCTTACTGCTTCCAGGATATCGGAGATCAAGTGTAAGGGGTAACGGTCCTTGAGGGTACATTGATTTAATCCACAGTAATCGAAACAAGGTCTCAGTTCCTTGGTGTCCTTCTTGGGAACAAAGAACAGCGAGGCTCCGGCTGGGGATTTCGATGGTTTTACGGTGCCGTTTTCAAGGTTGGTATCCAAGTATAATCGGAGGGCTTTTTTTTCCGGTTCGGATAGGATGAACATCCTCCCAAAGGGAATCACTGCTGAAGGCTGTGTGTCTATGGCGCAGTCTTCGGGTCTGTGAGGGGGTAGAGCCTGTACTATGGCGTTTGAAAACACATCAGCATAATCCTGATAGGCCTTTGGGACCTGAATGATGTTGGAAACCATGAGTGTCTCTCGTTGATCTGTTGGAGTAGTATCGGATGACATCAAGGAAGGACTCGGGGACAAACAATGAGATAGACAATACTCTGAACCCAGAAATAAGGATCCTGCTGTCCAATTGATATATGGATTGTGCTTCTGCAGCCAGGGCATGCCCAGTACCATGGGTAGTGGGCTGATTTGAGGATATCAAACTTGATCAGTTCTTGGTGATGGTTTATTGAAAGTTGTATTTCCTTGGTCTATAAGGGTATGGGTCCAGAACTGAGGGGTCTACCATCAATCGCCTCCACAGGTTGCATTATGCTCCAGGCTTCATATGGACTACGGTACTTAAAGACCCAATCTTGATCGATGAATACTCCCATAGCCCCACAATCCACCAGGGCCAGAATGGGGTAAGTCTCCTTCTTTGATAACGATAAGAAGACTTGGAGAATCACTAGACTGTTCTGTCCAGGAGAGTTCAAGGATGGAATAGATGTGGAGCAAACATCTCTCTCTCAACACCTCGCTCCATCTAGGATTGGGAGCTGTCGTTTCCCGAACGCAGTGGAGGGGCTAGAGGGCAGTCTCTAACCAGATGTTTATCCGAGGCACAATACATGCACAAGCCTGTGTGGATCCTTCTCATCCTTTCTTGTGGGGAAATAGGTCCACGGAAGGCTCCTATTTGCATGGGTTCCGGGTCAATGTCAGGGTTTGGAACAGGATCAGTTTTTACTGAAGCCTCAAGGGAACTCCTTTGGAAAGGCATCTTGGTCTTTCTTCTTTCAGCCTTTCTTTCCTGGATTCGGAAGACTATTTGCATGGCTAGATCCATAAGAGCCTGGAATGAGCTAGGACAAGCCACTCTGGCTAATTCATCCTTTATATCCTCGTTTAGACCCCTACGGAAGAGAGTAAAACTTGCTTCCGAGGACCAATCTGCTTCCTTGGCCAATTGTTTGAATCTAGTAACATACATTAGCATATCCTGGGATCCTTTCCGGAAATCAAGTAACCGTTCCTGGGCACTATAAACCTGTTCTGGGCGGTCGAACATGGTTTTGAGTGCCTGTATAACTCCATCATAACCATCCAGTAGGGCATTTCCTGAGTTGACTAGGGGAGTAGCCCAGGTCAAAGCATTCCCTGTGAGGTGTGAAATTATGAAGCACACCTTTGCCCTGGAAGTTGAAAAATAGTAGGGCTTAAAGGTAAAATGCACCAAGCAGGAGTCCAGGAATCCACGTAGGGATTTTGCAAAGCCATAACTTGTCTACCACTCCACCCAGTAAAACACTCTCCTTGTTAGCGGAGTCGCGAGATAAGACAAGTTGCTTTAATGCGGCATTCTCCACTTTTAAGTTTTGCACCTCAGTTGCTAGTTGTTGCATGCCACGCGTGAGATCCTGGACTGCTTTATCCATAACGGTATCAGTGTCAGTCGTCTGGCGTCTCAAACTGTCATAAATCTCCCCCGTCTCACCTGAGATCGCTTCTTGCTCAGTTCCGCGGGAAGATTTTTCTTGCGGGCGGATCGGGTCTTGTATAGGCTCGCACGAGTCTTGTCCGACTCCAGCGTGCATTCAGAGTTCCAGGATACTCGCGGGTACAGTATGTCCAGGAAGGAGGTAACGGTCGCTAATATGCGAGGATTCCAGGAGCAATTTGGAAGGGAAGGGGGGAAGGAGAAGAATTAGGGACCAGGAACTAAGAAATAGAGAATTCGTCGAGCAGCAAACACACGTCTATTCACTACCTGTTGATAGCGTTGAGACGCGCCGGCCCGCGGGGGTGTGGCCTATTTATGGAACGTGCTGTGTTCGACATAAGGCCGGTGTGAGGCGAGTCATGTGACACGGCCATGTTGGGAGTAGTAATGAATACAAGCCCCGCCGCGATAAGGACCAGGAAGTCCAGAAGGGGTGTGTTCTATGGGTCATGACAGCTTCCATACCTATTAACTTCCTTAGCTGCTTCTGTACTGGTTCTGGTAATCCCAAGCATAATATGTGGTACAATACTGGTACTGTCTTGTCCCACGGTCCTCGAGTTTCAAGGCGCCAAAGCTCTTGGATTGCGTGAATGTAGTGTAAGGGGTCTTCGTCTGGTTCCATTTTGCTCCAATGTCTGACGTGTCCGCGTATTGTGTCCTTAAGGCTTGACATACCGCGGCCCTGCAATGTTCGAATGGCGAAGCAGTGTGCACTGTGTTCTGGGTGGTCACTCTGGGGAACCCCGTTTTGCATACGTCATCAGCAGAGTCCCTTGGGAACGCTATTAACAGTCTGTTCACGTCCCCCACTGCTAATCTCTGGCCCGCTGTCATCCTTTCCATCTCGTATATCCATTTACCAGCACCAGCTGACAATGATGGTAACCTACACCTCACGTTTTCCTTGTAAATGTGCTTCCATGGTATATATTGGGGTTGCCCCCTCCCTTTTCTAGCAGGGGTATCTGTGTGAACCCTACCTCCTCACACAAGCTTCTAGCCAATCGGATCTGTCTGTCCTCATTCCTAATATCAATGTACACGTCTATCCGTTCTTTGATGGGTATCCGAATGTCGTTGCTGGGTCCTTCCGGGATCCTCTCCATGGAACATACTATAGCTATCTCCCCTCTGCCTTTGTCCTGGGAGGTCTCTGAGTCTTGTTACGTATGCTGCTAGACCATCGATGTTACATAGTTATGATACATGCTCGTCAACTGACCGTGGTGTGCCCCCTGTACCAGTCCCTTTCTCCCATGTCACCCGCTTGCCCGTGCTTGTCCCTGTTGATCGGGGCCTGTATGGCTACCCCCTCTAATCCCTACTGTTTCTTCCTTCGTTGTAGGACCACAAGCCCATGTTGCTGCAAAAGTCATCTATAAAGCTCAGTCTTCTCGTGGTTGTGTCCATGATGGGTTTCATGTTAATGTCGATGTCACAGAGGTCGTACCTGCTTCCCCATCCCCAGGCACCTAGGCCTGTCCTGTTTGGTTCCATGTCACCCCTGCTCTGTACTGTTGTGCTATCTGGCTTTGTTCGTCCGCCCCCTCCTGTCTTGTCATCTCCCGTCCCGTTGTCCATTGTGTCATTACTGCCCTTATCGTGTGTTCATCCTCCTCTCTGCACGTGCACTCTCTTGCCAACCTGCCCACCTGCAACTTTCTTTGTTTCCGCTCTATCAACTTGCAATTTTCCTGCGCCACTGCTTCACTCTGCCTCTCGATCTCCTCTAGCGCCCTTATCCTCCTGTCCCACTGTTCCCGCTCCTCTCTCTTCCTCTCTGAGGTCCCTTTCTATCCTTTCTTCTCTTTCCTTCTACACCTGCTCCTTCTCTTCCTCTCTCCACCTTTCCTTGTCCTCTTTCTAGTCCCTCTTCTCTTTCCTTCTCCTTTCTGTCCGTTTCCTCTATTATCTCTGCCCAACCACTTGCTTCTCTGTCCCCGTCAAATCTTCCATTGCCTTAGTTGCTGCTCCCTCTGTCTCCCCTTCTGCTCTCCCTTCCAGCTTCAAGAGAATCTGTCCCCCTATCTATTTGTTCATTGCTATGCTCCCTAGCCCCTCCTGTGTGTCCTGCTGCGCTTCGCTGCTTGCTCCTCGCCCAGTGGTTAGCGCCCCTGTGCCTCTCTGTCCCTCTTCCCTAGTGAATGGCGGTGGTTTATATGTCCAATTTGAATACCCTTCTGCTGGTCTTAATTCTTGTAATGGGTACATCCCATGCTCATCGTCTTTGTCATCAGAGACCACGCTCTGAAGGACATGTGGGTGAGCGGAAGGCGAGGCAGTGGGCACATGCCTCTCATGCTGGCTCACCATCCACTGACAGCTCGCTGTGTCCCTCTAACCTTCTTGAAACATTCTCCGGAGCTCGAATATAGCCATGCGGCTTGCTCGCTTCTTCCCCTTATAGGTATCCTGTATATGCATCAGTAGTGATTGCTGCACATGTTTGGATAAA
This sequence comes from Ambystoma mexicanum, assembly GCF_040938575.1. Taxonomy (NCBI): domain Eukaryota; kingdom Metazoa; phylum Chordata; class Amphibia; order Caudata; family Ambystomatidae; genus Ambystoma; species Ambystoma mexicanum. Next base: position 714,649,772 of record NC_090921.1, on the reverse strand, counting down.
CTTCTGCAAGGTGACCATGGTTTAGTTAGCTTCAGCTTGGTGCTTTTAGACCATTTTATGCTATACTTGCACATTTTATCCTTATAAGGTGGGAGCGTTTTACACAGGTGCTGTAGGGGCGTGTCACCCCCCACACTTCCCTTGATGCATCGTGCTTGCCTTTACCTGACCTCAAATTGAGGGTTTCGATAGTCTGCTGTTAAGTAATCAGAATACTTTGATAAATCACTATGATCCTCTCCGGCTCCTCAACCTGTCAGGCTTGCTCCGTGGGCTACCCCCTTCACTCTCGCTGCCTCCTCAGGCACACCCACACTCTTGCGCATATGCCTTCCGCACACCGCCACTTGTTCACCTCGTGTGCCAATCCCATGCTTCCAATGCTAGCTCCTCACTGTCTCAAACTCTCTGTGTCCTATGTGCAAACCTGGGGGTGATGTCACCAATTCACTAACCACATAGCGCTGAGAAATCCAACATCATGAACACAATGTTATGACATGTTACCGCACAGTACACAAAACCCCAATTCAAACCCCAAAGATGTCTTCCTGCCTCCACGCAGAGTATACCAATATCCTTGCGTGTTCGAACTGTACCTGCTGCATCGCCTAGCAAACAATACGCCTCCTCTCACGACTTAACTAGTCGAATCACATTCTGCAATCTTGGTCAGCTACCTCACTAAACATTACAGGGATACCGTCATCTATGACCCGAGCTAAAACGCCCAACCCACAGGAAACCACCATTTATATACTTCTGTCATCTGAGCCCTCAAGTCAATAGTCTAGGTTGTTCACCAGAACCGTTTACCTCTAAAGTCGAATTTGTCCTAACCACACATACCGACGTCTACCTCTGCTCCAGGTCCCTGCTAAGTTTAACAATGCTAAACAATACCTTAACAATATTCGATAATACTAAACAATACTCCACACTACTCAATACCCTCCTTCACACCCACAGTTGTCGTGTGACTGGGTCAATACTTACACTCTGTGGTCTTCTGGCGCTGCTCGGCTGCCGTGTCCCCCTGACAGTTCCCCCTCCTGGTCTGCCTGGACACCTTGCTGACTTCCGGCAGGATATTCCCCAAGCTGGCTCCTGACTGCATTTTCACAGGTACGCGTTCCCAGTCTTTCTCGAAATATGCATGGGTCTGTCAGCCTCTTAGTTTCTGCGGCAGAGGAGACAGCTTTGTGTCGGTCTGGCGCAGCCAACCATCAGCTCTGCTACCAACTTGTTGGGTGGCACTCCCAGGTATCCCAGAGAAAGGCCTGAGGTCCACGGACTCGGAGGGCCAAACACCCTCCCCAGAATAATGGAGGACTTAGTCAGACAGCAAGTACAAACTGTGGTTTATTGCAAACAAACCTAAGAGGGATAAATACAGGAAAACAGGAGATTTCAGGTACATCTCGTTGTTCCATGGCGTGCAAAGCCAGATTTGTCTGACTCTGGCGTCATCAATTGGGACCTTCTCCAAAAAAACTATCAGCATGAGGGATTGGGGCTTGACAGTTTAATAACCTATACGGTCACCTATAGATGCCATTCTACTGGCCTTTGCATGTCAGGTGGCTGGCCTGTCCCATCCCCAAGGAACTATCTATTACATTGTTGCAGAGTAGTGGGTTTACCATTGGTTCTTGCCCCTCGCCATCCACCCTTGAGACTCTACACTGTGATTGGTTAGAACTGATGCTCCCAGGCCTGGGACTCGATCGCGTTCTCAGCTGTGCACCTCTTTAAGGTGATGTGAACGATTATGTGTCTGTATTGTAACTTGTGTGTGCCACATTTGCCTATGAGAATATGCTCCTTACGTTGCTACACTTGTTGCAGTCTGGGTCTGACCTGCTGGGATTGGCTCCTCTTTCCCACCACGGATGACTGCCCATTGTCTCGTTCGACTCCACCACGTGTTTAGAGATCACAAAATGGAGCTTTGCAGCTCATTATTACGGGGATTCATTCAGTTTTTCTCCAGCTGGTCCCCTTGTCATCTGGAGCTTGGAATGTTTCCTCGTATCTCTGACCTTGGTTGTGAGCCTGCCTTTGCACATCTTGCTCTCTGTGCAGCCTGAATCAGCTTCTCATCTCATGCTCAGTAGCTTGAGGCCGCTGTAATTTTCCGAAAACCATACAATGTGGTTTCTACATTGTCCATATCATACTATGTTCCCTATAGGTTAGCTATATGTGGCTCGATCAGGCTCCATATGCACTCCTGCATGTCCACGCGACTATTGGCTTTAGGCATCAGCAAGCTTGCTCGGGATCTCTTGTGCTTTGCGGTTCTGCATTATTGCATTTGGTTAGTGTAAGAATGCTAAAACAATTGACAGTATGTATATGTATCTGTCCTCTAGCTATACAACTGTGCATTTATGTTTTTCATGTATACAAGTGTGTGTTTATGTTGTACAGTGCAGGACTGTGAGTGTGCTTCATGTCTAACGTTGCTACGTCGTGGTGTCCCAAATGACGTCAGTGGTGCTTAGTCGAGGCTGTCCATATAGGCGTCTCTGTCCTCGACCACGGGCTCTTCTCCCATACGTGGAAAGGTTTGCATTGTATTCAGTCAGTATGACTGGCTGAGAGGATACCTTTCAGTGCACTTGTCAATCATTGGTGCACTCAAGATCTGTCTAAAATAAGATGGGTGGCTGCAAGCACTTCTGGTCTTTTGTCTCGTCGTGTACTTTGGAGGGCAGAGGGGCGTTCTCATGACTCCGTCTTCAGGCAGTTCTGAAGCACTGGTTGAAATGGCTAGGATGTCATTAAGTGACTGTGGCGTAACAGCGGTCAGCGTTGCAGTCAGTTGCAGCTCAAGGAACTCGACTGGCTCGAAAACCTCCTTTAAGGCAGACGTCGGTAGATGCTTGTCGAGGCACTTCTCCCAGCTTCTTCAGTGGGCTTGTGTCGTCCTTTACGGCAGATGGCCCAAAGCTGAGGGGTGTGTTGCAGGCAGCTGCCTTGTCCTTTGTTGTAGGTTAAGAGGCCTTCTTGCACTTTCTACCTAGGAAGCTTGCTGGAGAGCCTAGCAGGGCACGCTGTGTGCTGGCTAGGTTCTGGAGTGGCTAGAGGGTCCTCTGGATTTGGTATCACCCTCTGCTCACTAGGAGATGTTTAGAGGAGTGATCTTGCTTCCCTCTTTGGAGGTCCTAGCCTGGCTTGTCCCTCTTTTAAAGCCAAATGAGCCATAGTGATTGGTGTAGGCTAAGCTTACCTTAATGAACCAATCCTGGGGTTCTGACCAACAATCTCCTGTATGCATGAGGTCATAACCAGAGTGCTTTGCAAAAGAAAAGGTAAAGTTGTGAAAACATGTGATCCTAAGTCCCACCCATCTTCCTGTCTGTAGTGGATCAAAGGGTCTAACTGGTTAATGGAGCTCTCTGTGGCTCCTGATTAAAGCGACAGGTCTACCTTGAAGCTGTGGCGAGACACAACTCTCTGGCTCCTGCAAACCACATTTGCGTACCTTATGATTGGGGCCCCCCCTAGCAGGGTGGCCAACTAAAAAACAACAGGCCCAGACATGACAGTTCACTCTTGATATGGAGGGCGATCGCTGGCTTCAGGTTGACACAGTTGCATATGAAAAGTTGTTCAGGTGTCCCCATCTCCTTTGCTAACCTCTGCAACCAGGCCTGTTTAAAGTACCCTTTAATTGGTATGCTAATTGTTGCCATCAGTTGCAGGGCCCAACAAAAGAGTGGTCGGTTCCATGAAGCCTTTGTTAATCAGGCTGGCCATGGCAAGGGGAAGGTTTGGTCCTCCCCCTTCTGGAGATGCACTGTGTACTGCTGCTGTCATATCCCAACTAAATATGACAGCGCGGACTGTGCCTGTAGGGTGAAGGCTGTGTCCACCCAGAGGACACGGGTCTATGCGTTTGTCTGCTGTGAGAATAGGAAAATGTGTGGATTAGCCCTGCACATTTTCCTGAGGTTTGTCTACCATCATTCCATTTAATACAACATTTCCAAAAAGAGCACACCCACATACATGCCAAGCCTCCCGCTTTATTCATTTAAAATTGTGCTATTTTTTACTGTCTCAAGCCTAAAATGAGTATATCCCTCATAATCCTATGGGGAAAATGCATTCTCCCGAAGTCTGTGATGCAATCTACCTCTAAGGGGCTGCAGAATGTTGGCATGTCTGCACCCTCCGTGCAGATGGTCGATTTCCTCTCAGTTGTGTCGCACTTAATCAAATTTTGTTTGGCTTTTTTACACTTTAAGGCTCGTTGTATCTGGTCCTGTTTTTTTTTGCTGTGCAACCTTCGTTATGTAATTGGATTTCGAAATGCTGGTGGGAAGGTTGGCTGATTCGGATTATTTGCATTTTAGTTTAGCTTTTTTGTCCGGTTAAGTTATTTTTCTTGACCTTCCCTCCAATAATTTTCAGTCTTGTGGCAATCACCGCTACTTTTTATGATTTTGGCTCTTTTCTTCCGCCTGCCTCCTCCAGCCTCCAGGTCTCGGGAGCGGCACATCCTAGTCCAGTAGGCGGGGCGGAGAGGGCCGGCCCCAAGTTGTAACAGCGCTGGTTCTTTCGTTGGACTTTTGAGACGTACTGCCGGTGAAGGTGTTTCCCCGCCCGCTCCAGTGAAGATGCCGGACACCATGGCGATCCTCTCCGGTCTTTGCATCATCTTCACAGTCGGCATGTTTTCCACGGGCCTGTGAGTGTTTCTCCACCCCCTACTCTGTTCGAGGCCCTCGTTCGGAGTCCGCCTACTGTGCTGACGTGTCAGGGCCTGCACCGCCCCCAGCAAGCACCGCGCTCGAGTAGAGAAAGCACCCGAACAGGGAGATAGAAAGCTGGCGTTCCACCAGTTGTCCTCTGTGCGGTGCCCACACCAGTGGTCTGTTTCTGAGGAGAGCCTCCTCCCGAGACCGCTAGTTTAACTTGCACCCCCTGTCCGGTAGAAGGGTGTTGAGAGTTATCTTGCATTTGGGGCGGGGGTCTTTTCCATCGCTTATTTAACCGTTTTGTGTTTGAGTTAGGGGGAATGTAATTATTAAGTTAAGAATGACGCTGATTGTTTTTTTTAATGCATTAACAATAGAAACGGGAAATGTAAAGGACAAGAGAGAATTATTGAAGAAAAGTACAATTACAATGAAACCGATTAAAATACATTAGAAAGATAGTTTAGGGGGAAATAGTATGTTAACAATTCTTTCGAATGCCATGGAACATGGAAGTTAAGCTACATTTGAGGAATAGCGTAATTATAGTGGCAAGCCCATGGGCGTAATTTTAGGGGGAAGGGTTGTTTGTTCCCCCCCCCCCAACTTTCATGACACACCATTTTGTCCCCATTCATTTGGCTGGGGCACCTTTTCTTCAGCTGTCATCCCCCCCCCCCCAACATTTTCAGCAAAGTTACTCCACTGGGCAAGCCATACCCAAATGGTAATATTTTGAAGCTAAAGAATGTATAATGACAGAATGTGGTGTTTCTATTGGCCCATACTATTGCCAACTGTTTTTGGAGCCGAACTACTACGCTACCTCGGACCTCCATGTCCCTCTTCGGTTTATGTTACCACCCTCCATGACAGGACCCTATTTCCAGATTTCCCCAGTTAAAAATGACTTGGCTTTTGGACAGGGACCGTTGGAAGCAGTCATAGGCGTCTCTAAGGGGTGGCAAAGAGGGGCAAAAGCCCCCTCCTAATTACTTCCTCCCCCTAATTACTGCTTCACCCCCCCTAATTGGTACCCTATCCCTCAAGTCTTTTCACCCCCCCTCGAGTCACCCCAAACACTTTCCCCAAACACTTTCAGGAGTCTTAATGTGCTCATTGAACTCTGACCAGCCAGACATTCACGTGTTTGCAGTTCCTTTGATTGCTGAGCCTGTCCTTTCTTCTGGCCCGAAACACAGGAATAGATGGGCCCTAAATCTCAATGGGGGGAGTCATCTATGTTAAACGCAAACTTCAAGCATGCTGGACATACTATTGTTTTGTAAATGTGCAGCTTGCAAAGTCATAGAAACAACGCAAAAGACATGTCCAAAAGTGAAACATGCTTCTTAAACTCAAATCCACCTGTTTTCTCTGTTTACAATGTGTTTACGTTGTTTTTTGGACTACCCTTTGAGTTTTATCAGAGTATGCACTTCTAAAGATGTTATTTGCTTCACAAACTGAATAGTGTTTTATGAGTGCCAGCATTTGATTTTCACTATGGGGGCAGACATTCACCCACCATTGTCTTCAATATGAGCACACGTGAAGCCCAAACCATCATCTGGTCCAACGGTGCATTTTACAGCACCTATTATAATGAATTGCAAAACACCATAAGATTTACAGTCTGCTTTAAACATATAACATCTAAAGAACAGCCCTTCAACCTGCTGAGCTACCCTGGTAGCTTTCTACTTTAGGATGTGACCCACTGCCTTCAAAGAATTCAACATTAGATTTGGATACCTGATTGTATTGGAAATCTCTACACTGCCAGCAGTGCAGTTCATGCACGTGAATTTAAAGCCAATAGTGTTTCACCTCGAGCCACGCTGACATTATGCACAGTCTCATTTAGGATATATACCCAGGAACTGAAAACTGTAAACATTTCTGATGGGGAAAAGTGAGTTTCTTGCTCCATTGCTAAAGAACCAAGGGGGAAATTGCCCAATTTCTTCGCACATGTGGGTGATATCTCATCTTTTGAACAGGCTGCCTTTAACTACCTATCAGTTGAAACTGAGCTATGAGTGAATTCTGTTCTGTTCAACAGACAGTTTTTGACTGTAAATTATTTATACTGAGGTGGTAGTGCTGTCTATACTGCAAAACACCATCTATAACAATATATTATCTGAAGCTGAGAGTGATCCCTGTTTGAATTAAAAGCTCTCTGTCTTTTGCTGAATGCACACTATTAGGTGATTGAATCATGAGTGATGTCTTTTCATTAAAGACTGTGTCTTGCTTGTATGCACATAACGCATAACAAGCTGCATGCCTTCGTCAAACAGCAACTTAGAGCAGGTGACTATCAGAACTATAAATCAGCGGGAAGATTAAAAACATCTCAAATTAGTACCTGACAGGTGTGGGATGCTAAACCTGTTCCCATCATCTGATTGCGTTATGGTACTTATAAACCTGGCTTTGTAATCTAAACCGAAAACTACAATTGCTGGTCAAGAATCTCAAATGAAGCAAAGACTTGAACATCTGAGCCCTTAAGAAAACAACTCAGGAGTTTTCTTTTTGCATGAAGATTGTGTAAAGAAGCAGCAGTGGGTTAGTCCTGCCCCCCCCTTAACCGCCTAAGCCATTCCTACAGACAGTTGGGTTATTTCCAGGACTAAAAAAGGGATGGAAAAAGATGTGTTAGTGACATGTAGTTATGTTGTCACTCTAGTCGACGGCACTCCCTCCCCACGCACCCCCACTGACACACAACTACAAACCTTTAAGGGTGGATAGTGTTGGGGAAGAGAGGCCTGGCTAACAAGAGAATATTCATTGCTTCCCAGACAGGATTATTGCAAGTCCTACCGGCAACAGAAAAATTGGGTTTAGTGCAGCACAGTGCGAATGAGTGCATCAGCAGTAGACATTAAAGCTTCTCTCATGCAGAGGTGGTACAGAAACTGCAAGCTACGCCTAAAGCTATACTGTACCTCTCTCCTTCCCTACCTCTTTACTCCTGCTGACCTCAATCACCTCACTCACCCAATATTTGGCAACTTTTTTCCACGCAGCTAACCCACCTGGACCTAAGGCTTAGCCTCGTAACTGTTTATGCTTGAATTATGCCTCAGTAATTTTTTTCTCCCAAGGTGCACCTCAGTATTCCCTGTAAGTCAACCCCAAAATTTTAAAGCTGACCCTTCAGTGTTTTTCGGGACCTGTATAATCACTGTAGTGCACAGGTAGTCTGGGAAGATTTTTCAAACTAGAAAGGAGCTTTAGACTCTCCTCTTCAAGGACTGGCTCCTCCCTGCCACTTAGGTCCACACACCCTCCACTGCCTACCTAATCTTAGACTGGGCAATTGCTCCCCTCTGTTTAGTTCCTTGGTTTCTTGTAGATCCCTTGCTGCTAAATTGCCCACTTTCTTGTTAGCGTCCCACTTCCTTGTATTGTTCCATTGGGAACTGCTTCCCTCGCCTTGTACTCCCCACTAATAATAGTTGTCAGGCCCCCAGAAAAGGGTCGTACCAGGCCTTTTTACACATGAAAATCTTGTAAGTACAACAGCTTTATTATTTTGTTGCCTACATTTACGGTGTAGAGCAGAGGACAGTGCAAAGGTCCAGTTACTTGACAGAAACCAGAACCTTCTTTTGATTTTTATCTACATGGATGTAATTTCAAGCCATGGAGAAAAGCCTCTGAAACAGAATGTATTTCTCTGAAGCCTTTCAAAAAAAGAAACTGCACACTTAGATAAAAGGAATTATTTCATTCCGTTCAGTTTCTGCTGTGTTTTGTGTAGATGCTCATGAAGTAAACCGAAGCACTGTGCACATTTATTTTCCTAGCCTTTTAGGATTGTATAATTAAGATGGAAAACTAAGTTGCATTTGAGAATTAATCTTTTGTAACAAAGTATGCTTTTTTTGCCAGTGAAAGCAAACAGTTATTGCACAATTGTATTATTCAGAGTTTCTGTGTTGTATGTAGAATCATGCAGAGGCAGATAATTGTTACACGTATCATTTTACACACTGTTTTTATAATTATAGTTTATATGAAATTATGAGTTTTCAAGGTCTAGTTTACATCCATTCAACCTTGCAGTCAGTAGGGCACATTACTATAAATGGTCAATGGCAGCAGAGTCTTTGCTCAAGAGTGTTTGTCATTACACCAATCACAGGTGTTATAGCCTCTCAAATTCTCAAGACTACAATTACAAAATCCAAAACCTGACTCTCCAGGAAGTGCAAGATCTGTTCACAAACAAACAAATGAAAGTTATATTTGTAATTGAAATAGAAACTTAGCAAAACCTGTCCCTGTGATAATCCAGCTAGGTATTTAACTTTATGTAGTGCTTCATACAAGGTTCATCCAATATCTAGGCGCTGTGAATATTATACCTCAGTCGATAATCAGTTTACCAACCTCTGACGGATCTTAGCCAATAAGATAGCTGTCCCGGTTGATCACTCGTTGCTGCAATCTGTGCGTGACCTGTAGGTTGCAGGTTGGAATCCCGGCAAGGCCAACGCAGCCTTTCATCCTTTCTAGGTAGATAAAGGAGTACCAACTTCAGTTTGGTGATAATTGTGATAAATATGTTCTATGTACCGTGCTTTGCAAAAGCGCTATATAAATAACAATTTGACCATGGTATTAGGTATAGAATTTAGCATGGAGTCCTTGCCTGTCTGCACTGTTCTATCATAACATTGGCATACCATTAGCTAGTACTAGGTCCAGGAAATGAGGACTTTCATGAAATACCAAAAGACAATTCTGCTATCGAACCTCAAAATACACAATACAATTCATGTTTGCTTTACTATGTAATTGGCTGGGTTTTTGTGTTTTCAACATTTAAATATATACAGGCGAGATCAAATGGCCAGTCCTTAGAGATATAATTATTGGTTTATTCTGTCACAGTGAAGAAAGCTGCCGCATGGTAGTGATTTCCACACAGTTTTTGCACACGTCGGCTGGATGTCACATATATTTTTCTCTTGCAAAGGAGAAAAGTAATTTTTACTCTCTCGAAATCACATTTACTCTCAAAGTTTAAAAATAGGGAGTAAAATACTCCCCCCTCAAAATCTTACCTGGAGCACTGATATTAGTAATAACAAACAAAGCTATCTGGCAGCATGATTTCCGACAATGTTAGCATTTGCCTCCGTGTACAATTTGATTTCTGGCGCATGTGGCTTGGTCCTTCGCCCGTCAGAAGTTGATAAATTGGGTAACTTCAAGATCCACCTTCTCTTTCCTGTCAAGCAACCTGCGGTACTCAATGCTCAGGCAACTCCGCACAGATGACAATCACCTAGTCTTCATAAAATCTCTCAAAACCTGGTTGTTCAGTAGATCACAGACAAACTAGAATGACACCCTCTACATACCTGATGGGCACAATTCTCAACCTCCATCCTTGCCAGGTTGCAACTGTAAGACTCACAAGAACCACGCAGATGAACCAGCATTGTTCTGCAACTCCCAAGGGATGGTCACTCAGATTTTAACAACATAAAAGCAAGCACAAATCTGAACACTACCCTTACAAAAAGGAGAAAAAAGAGACCAAACTATTACTGTCAGCCTCGCTGACATGTGCCGTAGTCCTACACACAATGCTTAAAACTAGAACACCTTGGAGATCTGAATCCGGATACGTCTCCCCAACATTTTTCCCCATCACACATAAGACATTGAAACCTCCTCACAGGCATCATAAAACAGAACCAAGAATTGTAACACCTAATCCTGATGGCTAAGAAAGCTTGAACCCTACTAATTCAGTATAACCCTAACATTCTAATATGACTGCGTAGTAGCCCCAAATCACCTCCCCTTCCCCAACTACAATCTACTAGCATCTTTAAACTACACACAAGGAATATAACACACACAAAATATTTAAGCCTGTTAGCACCATCCCAACCACAGGATCCTTGTGGAGCCCTTTAGAGCTCATTGCACATCCTTCTACACCTTTAGATGTATCAAGCATGACATTGTGGATGCCCTAACACCCTAGTAGTTGATCAACTCCAAGATAAATTCTGGTGGAAGGAATTGGGGAATTAATTATAATGCTTCAAGGCCAGTTATGCAGCATGAATTATGATTGCAGGGTATTCAGTGAGGTGCACCTGTAATAAGCTGGCTTTATAAAGCAAAGCTACCACGAGAGGTTATCTGGTGTTTTTTCTGACAGAATAGATATATGCTAAGAGCCAATTAAAAGAACTAGATAATAAGTTAAGGGATTGACATATTGGAGTTATGCTTCAAGCAACTGCGCACAATTTGCAAACAGTCAGAAGTGCCCAGTGATTTTCAAACTGGTCCCCATCCACATGTCATTTTTCTAAGGTCGCGCTTTAAATGACAGCCTTTGAAGATCGTTTAGTTAAAAAATTAATCTTGCCATGTATTTTTACTGCAAAGGTCAACGATTCACTAGAGGTAATATTGAAATCTGAGAACGAGACAACTTTGAATTAAATATAGAAACAGCTTATTTGCAACAGTGTAAAAAAAGAAATGTGTGATGGAGGGGCATGCAGACAGAAAACATTTTTTGAATTAATTTTAGGAACTTTGCTATCTTTTCTCAGTGGACTTACAACTCCTAAATATATTAAAAAGAAATGTAAAAGGGCATTGTAGCATAATCACTAATCGGGAGCATGTATGGAGTGTGGCAGGATCACTGTCTGAATCTGAAGCAGTAACCCTTCTTACCTCTTGCTTCCTGTGCCTCTTGGTTTTGAGGAGGTAAGGTCTATCTCTGGAGGTGGCCAGACTGACGGCCAAGTTCACTAGGTTCTCATTCAGGCCCCCTCCAAGGTATATCCGAAATCCAGAGGGAAAATTCTGCAGGGTAGATAGGCCAGCTGGAACGGAGACAGGTCAAGAAGGCAAGTATGAACACCGCCACTGCAACTTACAGAACGGTTGTGACGCAAGAGCTCCGGTGAACTGCAGGCATTAGTCTTCCGCGTCTGAACCAGCATGTGATCCGATTGCCCATCTCAGCACCAACAGCTACACTGTGGCACATTCCTTCCCCACAGAGCGTGATGATACCACAGAGCGTAGCGAAAGCTTTTTGCTCAGTGTGTCATGACAGAGAGAGCGGTACAGTAGGAGCTACATACTGGAGTATGTTTACAGAACAAACTGTAATAAGGAGGCAGAGGTGGTTAAAAAAATAAACAATGGTGTTGGCAACTAGTGATTTTTATTACAGGGCCGAAAATGTCCCCAACCCACAGAACAAGGCGAGAGATCACAACTTCTCGTAAGGTTTGATAGGAGGTCCACACGATTTTTTTTTTTTTTTAAAGAATGGGTAAAGACGGTGCATTTTAACGCACATTATTCAAAAGAAAATGGAAAAAAGCAACAGAATCTAGAGGTAGTTCTGAAAACATCGAATTCAGCAACAGTCACACATCCTGCTGAGCTGCCTTCCCAGCTTTGTGCCTTGGGACACATCCTTCAAACTTCCAAAGAGTTCAACATCAAAGGTGGATCCCTGATATAGTGGTCAATATCACTGTGTTACCAATATTGTAGTTTCTGTAACTGGCTTAAAAGCAAATGGTGTTTCATATTCAGCAACATCGACAATACCTACAGTCATATTTAGGATATGCATTCAGAAACTGAAAACTGCAGAAACATCTCTATGGGTTAAATTATTTGTATTTGTATTGAATTTCTATAGCGCTTGACGCCTAAGCGCTTAACAAATGCAGCCAGCAGTTCAAATCACATGAGCAAATAATCAGGAACCAACAGATCAATGAGTAAGAAGGTATGTTTTAGATGGGTCTTAAAGAGAGAAAAGGAAGAAATGGAGTGCAAGGAAAGAGGAAGGGAGTTCCAAGTCTTAGGTGCCAAAAGAACAGAAACGTGAAAGGCCATGAGGAGCAGTTGGAAGAAAGAGCAATTCAGAAAGAGGTAAGGAGGAGCAAGACCATAGAGACACCTAAAAACAATAGAGAGCACATTAAAGAGTATACGATTTACAAAGGAAAGCCATAGCAAAACGTGTAGAACAGAAGTGATAGTATCCCAAGGGAAAAGGGTACAAAGAACTCGAATTGAAGACTGGTAAATAGAATGAAGTGGGGCAAGGTGAGAAGCAGGAAGACCAAAAAGAAGAGAAGAGCAATAAAACAGGCGAGAGAAAACTATACAGGAAATAGGTTTAGTAGAAGGAAAGGTAAGAAACTGATAAGCTTTTTGAAATTTTAGAAGTGAAAATCCACAGGAGTGAGAAATAGAAGAGATATAAGTAGAAAAAGATAATGAAGAGTCAAGAACGACGAAATTATGGGCAGAAGGAGAAATAAGAGAAGGAGGCAAAGAAAGGAAAGGGGGAGAGAGAAGAGCAGGAATAGTTGAAGCAGGGAAAAACAGAACCTCTGTTTTAGAGGCATTAAGATGAAGATAGTGAGAAGACATCCAGAATGGGATAGCAAGAAGACAAGCAGACAAAGAGGAATGAACGAATCAGTAAAGGAAGGGAAAGATAAGATTTGTGAATCATAAGCATATAAAGGTGATGGGAAAAACCAAAAAATCAAATAATAGAAATGAGAGGAGAGGTTTAAAGAGAATTAAGGTTACTGTCCATAATGCCTAAGAAGAAAGGGGGCACTGGCTGCCTTTGCTACATCTACTCTGCGTAATGGCAATTATGGTTGACCTCTACTCAAAATGAGCAAAAGAAAACAACCTTCAGGTCATGGCTATGGTCAGTGTGGTTGATCATTGCTAATATGAGAAAAAGAAATCAACCTTTTCTGTCAGGGACATTCTAAGAAGTACGACCTGCAACAGGCTATATTTAGGAAAACGAGATATGAAATAACGGTATAGAGATGGGTTCTTGTGCCAGAAAGTTATCAGATTTGAGTGTTTCTGAGGTAAGCTGGCACTGGGACAGAGGCGTAGACAGGGTAGTGCCTGAGTGGGCAAGGCCCACCCTAAATCTGGAAATGCCCACTCAGCAGAACCGTGTGGGCATTTACAGGTGTTAATGTTACTGCTGTTCTCCTGACTACCTTAGCTTCAGGCCCGACTTTTTAGAGAATCATGGCTATGCCTTTGCATTTGGACCACTTAATCCTGAGTGATTATTCTCTCCCACTCTCTCGATGTTGGCTGGCTGGCTCGTGGCTTCTTCACTGCTGATCCTTGGCCACACTGGTGTTCACATTGTTGGCTTGCAGCCTGAACGTTTCCCTCCTGGCCCTGTGAGGTGGCCATTACTATGGCATAACATGCTGTGCATGCAACAAAGCGCATCATAGCCTTAGGATAGCAAACATGTAAAAAAAAAAAAGTAGCACCCTGCACAGGACCTCTGAGCTGTGTAGTGAGGGGCACTCTTCTCAGACAAAATATCAATAGAATATCAAATGATCCCCACCCTTTCTGAGGGCCAGGTTTGCAACATATCCAAGAATGTGTCCGCAGATCCCTAACAGCCTTTCCTACCCTTTTGGTACTCCAACTACATTCATCTTCCACACAGTCTATGCAGGAATTGACCCCATCTGGCCTTCTGGTTTGCTGTTCCTAAATTGCATTTCAAGATTTTGGCCTGTGGAATAATTTCTTCCCGGGCCAATAAGCCAATACAACTAAACCGGGTGCGTAACTGAAGTACATCTCGTTCCCATTACTCAGCCAAATACTAAGTGTTCTTAACTAAACAAGAGTGTGCTTAGAGAGGCACAGTCTCCACTCACTGAGGAGGCCCAACAAGGCCGAAACACGTTTCTGGGGTTGCTGTTGTTGCTCTTCTTCAGAGGAGAATTGCCTGGTATTTTTCTGCTGGACTGCCCTGGTGGGTGGGACCAGACTGATAATCAAATGAAATGTCTCCTCTTTGAAAGGTGCAGTGAGCTAAAACGTGGTGGGAAACCTCCCATCGAAACCTCCCATCGAATAGTTTATTTGAACCGTGTTAGTTTTCAGTAGAGGGGCTCCCACAATATTATATAATAGTGTTATTAACTACCTATTGTCCTTCGAAACTGAACCCCCTCATTGCAGGTCTAATCTCTCTAAGCGATTGATATGGGCTACATTTTAGACTGAGTTGACACTCTCTGAATTTAGACCTTCCTTTCAGTGTGCCCCCTACCATAATGTCTGATTCTCACATCTGACAACACAACAGCTAGAAAATCGGAACAGCATTGTGAGGCTTTGCTCCATTTATAGAATTAGATCAAGGAACACTTTGTAAAATAATGTTCCCTTTGCCACCAACCACTGGAAGATCACCCTGTTCTTCTAGTTAATGAACAACCAGATAATTATGTAACGAAGGAACACCGTTATCATTAGATACCCTTGGAGGTGGTTCTCATTAAGTTTTGTTATTATATAGCCAAATAACTGGGTCATAAGTATTACAGACCCCTACACACTTTTCCGTACCCCACCAATATTTGGCCATCTCATAAAGGCATTACCTCATAAGTCATCTGAGAAAAACTAGGAACATGTGAATCATTTACCTTTACATCTAGAGGTTAGGGATAACCACATTTACTTTATTCTGTCTACATCACTGCCTTGCCTTTTTGTTACCAGCAACATTCAGCTTCTCACACATCCTTAAATGGGACTTGGTCACCGCCTGGAGTCGGCCTAGCAATCCCATAGTTACTATTCTGGAATTTAAGTTCTTCAATACCATAAATAGACACTGCTGATCTTTTAAGCCTTCATATCTACAAGTATTGCCCAGCATTGTCTCAAATCCCCCTCACACGCCCAAAACTACTTGACCTATACCTTTAAAAACTGACTTTGAATCCAACGGCTAATTCACAGAAGCGTTTTATAATTGCAAAACCTCATTGGAAAACGCTCTATGAATAAGGGCCCTAATGTGTATTTATTAACTCAATGCATATTTTTCTGTATCTCTAAGCCAAGTCACACATTCCACAAAGCCACCTAGGCCAACGCTGAAAGTTCACCTGCAGTTCTGAGCCACAACAGCAAGGCGTGGGTGTGCAAATGAGCAATCCTTTTTCTATAGGAAATTGTCTTTGTCTAAGAGGGCAGTGCTACTTTATACATAGCTTAATCAATTTAAGACAGACATTTGCAAGGCTGCCAGGACAACTACATACCTGGTTTCACCCTTATTAGGGATCATTGGTGCAGTATAGTCCTGACAGCCTTGTGGTTGGAGCATTTAACGTCCACACCAATGCTAAGCATCCCTCTTCTTGGCTCCCTCCCTGGGCCTGCAACCTCTTTCTCCACTTTACCTCCTTCTTGCTTCACTCTTGCCCTTGTACTCCTTCTCTGCAGATTAAGATCTGGCTTTCTCAGACAGACAATACAGGACAGCTAAAGATCAGCGCTTTGAAACTACTATGGTGATTCGATTCAGTACAAAAGCCTAGTAGCATAACCTATCTGTGCCACAGAGATTGTTGGCTAATTACTAAAGTGATAATGAACTTGCTGGATTCTAGACCTAGGATGCCGCAAAGCGTGGCATGGATCCTAGCTGTTAAGTGTGGTAAATACAACCCTTCCTTTCAATCAGAAAATATTCATGTGTTATACCCAATATATGGGATTCCTGGACCCGGCTAATGGGGAATTTTGACACCTAACATTATTTTGTCACAAACATTTTTCAATTAATACTGTGTCTTAGAGTTAATTAAGCCATAAGGAGCAAGTAAGATGCCATTACAATGAGAAAATGCCCACACCCAAGTTATGGCAAAGCTGGTGGCCATACGTTGGGGCAAGGCAATTATCCTAATTGATAATTACTCCTCACTTAGTCAATAAGGTTTAATTAGATGTAAGTCATTATGATCTCCTCTAAACCGATCCGAATACTTGCAAAGCATTCAATAATCACCCGAGGAAGGGTGCTCCGCCAATCAGGTGGCTGGCAACACAGGCATGAACTGCATTGTATTTGTACTGCAGGGACACTTAGTATACAAAATTCCACAGAAGTCTGCGAATGTGCTTTAAATGAATTCCGATGGATGCGCTTTCTTGCAATAACGATTACATTTACTTGATCAATTATAATGAATACATTGACAATTCTGTATTTTCTTCTGAATTTTGTGTATCAAAGAAGTTTGTTTTAATTCTGTAAGATAATGCTGTTTGTGAAATAAAATGTTATTCCTCGTGGGTATTTTCATTATATTCATGTTTAGCAAAATCAGTGGGTATACCAGAAAGAAATGCACACAAAAACGATCTTTGATGATTTATTTTATTTTTGAACACACCAATATAAGGATTGGTCAGTGAGTTCCCAGAATCTGATTATTGAAGAATTTTCACTGGCATTTCTTTTCTTTCCTCCAAGGTCGGACCTCCGCAAGATGTTTTCTACAAGAAGCGTGGAAAACATACAGTTTCTGCCCTTCCTCACCACAGATCTGAAGTAAGTGTATCAGCAATTATTTGGGGTAAACATTTTGCAAATCTACAGGCATTGAAAGACCAGGAGCTGCTATAATGGTTTACCCGGGTGTAATCGAGGGTTGTTTTGGTGAGCAGTTAAATTAAGCTATTGAAAAATAATGTACTTGCATGTTACATGGCATTTGTAGAGCGCATTAACTGCCATTGGTTTGGCATTAAAGGGCTGATGGATGACTGCATGTGCATTCCTGCAACAGCTATGAGCTATCCGATACAGTGTGTAATCTGACAATGTATTACACACTATATACATTACATTTTCATGAAAGAATAGAATTACAAAGGCTGAAAAGAGGAACACTTTCATCTTACCATTCAACCAAGTAAGCTTTTACGTGAGGTCACTTGCTGAATTGGATACATGAGGAATTGCAGTGAACTTAGATATCACATCTAGCCATTGCATGAATTGGGTAGAATTTCTCTGGATGTTGAATCCTGCAAAAATGGCCCCTCTGGATCCAGAATCAGAAGCCCATGGCGGTGCAGCTACCCAACAGTGGACACGCAGTGATCTGCTTCAGTTTCTTTTTTTGCTTTGCAGTTACATAACATAACATTTTATGCCTACAAACATAGCAGTGAGTGGATAATTGGAAGAGACTATGGTAGATGGTATGTCCTAAGTTCAAAGGACGAGTATGCTCTTCCTTTCTGCATAGACTTGCATAATAGCCTGGCACTTAAGGGGTTAATAGGTGTAAATGTTCGATGATTAGAAATGGGAGGGATTGCATAAAGGTGCGTGCTGCGTGAAACAATGACTACAAGAAGGTGGTTGTATCAAACATTGCTTTTTCTGTGTTTCTTTCAGTCTTGATAGTACACTTCCAAACCCAGAGGAGGTTTGTATTAGACTCGGATTACTTGGCAGACCTCGATTCAGGATTGAGAATATAAAGCTTAATCCATACTTTTTATTTTGCTCAAAATGTTTCTTTCACGATTTATTTATTGTTCAGTTGGTTACATATGCGATTTGTGGAAGTTCCTATAAAAGAGTGTTTAAGTTTTAGATGTATTTTATTTACATTTCCTACAAATCTATCTCTTACCTGCTATTACTTCATCCTTGCCCTGCCCTCATCACTCGGGCCACCCCCCTCGCTCACAGGGCGGGTAACGAGAGTATAATGTTACCATTTCCAGAAATGCATCTAGCTATCCCCGGACAACAGCTTACATTTGTGATCTCTGCATTAAAGTAAATTAGTTGTACACTTGTATGCATAACTATTTAACCGTAAAAACAATTTCAAGTATTTCTGTTGATTGTGCTGTGCCATCCGTCCTGTGTGTCAACATCTGAGGGCTACAGGATGCCAATGGGATATGTCATGAGCTACCAACCTCGAGTCAGAAGAAGAAACTGTAAAACATGATGAGGTAGGGGAAGAAGGTGTGAGTGCTGAGAACAATGGGAGTGAGAGAGCATCTTGCACGAGATGGAAGCTGGTGCAATATGTGGCACCCAAGACCTGTTAGTGTAGTATTTAGGCTAGCTCCCGACCCTTTGCTTGCATCATAAATTGCCACTGTATCGTTTGGGTTTCACGGATATTAGGAGGACAGGCCTCTCCTAAGCCAATGCTATGTTCTTCTGGGAATCATTCCTGTACACTACTTTTCCCCAAATTTCCCCTCTTGAGATGCAGAGCTCTCCAGTGGCGGCTTGTGCATATTGCGGCAATAAGCCACGAGACAGCGGGCCAATACCGCCCCAGGTAATGCCCCCAGGGCCGATATACAACACTTGTACTGTAAAACACTAACGAAAACCCACCACTGTGGAAAAAAACACAGAAAATGCAGAGTATGTGTAAATACTGGAGGGGGGTATCTGTACTTGTACCCCCTATATGGTAGGGTAAAGGCACAGAACCACCTCAGCAAGGCTCTGAATTTGGTATACGTGGCGAGCAGCCAGGTTTAAGCTTTCAGGAGGTGATGCAGGCAGGTTCTTAAGTACAGTGTTTCTCCAAAGCACCCACAAAGGAATGTCCACACAATACATTAGGTGATAACACAGCTTAGTTACATAAAATATGGTTGGCTAGGTTTACCAAATAACACTTTGTACATGGAATACATATTCAAAGAATGGTAAATATATACACTGTATGTGGTACCACCAAATTTAGTAAGAACTGCACTAACTGCAGACAGTTTTAAATGGCAGGTGAATTCTTAAATAAGGAGTAACCAGCATAGAATAGGAAAGAAATGCAGCTTAGTTATGAACAGTGGCAGAATGCTTTTTTTAGACTAGACAAGTAATTCTGAGTGAGGAACCACCCACCTGGGTAACCTGTAATAGAAAAGGTAGGGGGTACCTTATGTTGTCAACTACAGCCCAGTCCAATATTGGTCAATAACGTTGTGCTTTCTTTTAAAAGCTTTTACCACCCCAAAGTATCTGAGAGGCCACAGGAGAACATGATCCAATACGAAGCTGGGAGCCCTGGACGACTCCTGAGGCTAGATGATGCTCTTCCTCATCACAGTACCTTTGGTGCATTGGAAGGCGAAGTCGCAGAGTTTCTCGGCTTTACTCAATGATTCCCTCCCAGAATGGACCCTCTTTGAAAGAAGGAGCCACTGGGATGCTGAGTCCAAGAATAAAAAGGTACCAAAGTCTTTCGAAATGGCAGCAGTTTGGCTCTTCGCAGTGCTCTCCTTTGGTCGACGATTGTAGAAGTGCTGTGAAGAAGAAACTTGCTGTGGTCTCCTTAAAGGATTGATGGATGAAGATAAGACACCTAGCACCCTTTGATGACTTCTGGCTGCTACTGCTGCATAGGTCACTTTTGGTGTCGGGTTTTGGAATATTGCGGTTTTCCGCCTTTTGGTTCTTCGGTGCTGCAGCTGCAGCATGGACCGCTGGATGGTTTCTGGTGTTCTGGACTCGACCACTGGAGTGTACCTCGGATCCTTACCAAGTCTGGTCCCTCGGGACGACTTCAATAGTTTCTGGTGACGGGAAACCCACCGGCGGACCTTCCCTGGCACTCCACTCCACGACTCTGGTCTCTCTCCGGTGGGAAAAAGTGGTCAGCGGTGACCGCAAGGATGTCCTTTCAAATGTTCTTAGGCAGTTTGAAACTTTTGCTCTGGGTGTCCAGCAGCACCTCTGAGCGGTAGACTACAAAGGCTTCCAGTGTTCAGGAAATGCACCTCTGTTTCCTGGCCGACATCAATGGATTTCTCTGTTTTCAGATGTCTGGCACTCCTCCTCTGGACCTCGAAGACCCCTTCTTCAGACGCAGGACTGGCTTCCAAGATACTTTGATGAAGAGTAGCAGCTTTGCCCGATGATGCCTCGTAGCCTGGGGAGAGGTCTCCTTTGCAGGTCCTCTCTGCATCAGTCGTTGGTAGACATAACAGCTTTTGGATTGTTGAAGAAATGCAGCAGCAGACTTCTCTTCTAGCTGCGCTTCAAGGAGCAGCTCCTTCTTGCTTAGCTTCGACTTCAACTACTGAACACATTGGCAAGTGAGAGGTTCCGAGATATACACATCTGTCCCTCATTCACTCTGCCTGAGCAAGGCTCAGTCAGCCAATTGCACAGTGGGGCATTCATGCAGGCAGGCATCCAATCAGGCATTCAGGCCATTCACTCCACCTAGACACCCATAACAAAAGATGTGGATTGGGGCAAGTACCCAGCCTTTCAGCACACTACACTGCATTCATAGATAATCACTAAAGACTAGGCTGCCCTAGGGCTTTATAAGCAAAATAACATAACATAACATGTCGGTTTCAGGCAGGGTTGTTTCACTCATCGTGTCACACACACAAAAACCAGACACCCATTATAGAGAATGTAAGTTCACTTCAGGCTCCATCCACATAGGTCCCACCCCTAGGGTGTACCCACAACACGCAACACCTGGGAAGGCTCAGGCCAGTCTGACAGGAGGCAGCCCCAGAGCTATATATGGTGTTTCTACCCAACAGCCATTCAGGACTTAGGTACAGAGTCAGGGCTTCCCAGGACCAGGTAAAAGGCAATAGAAACCAAGAGGCCACATTGGCCATCTTGCCTTTTGTCAGGAATCCACTGTTTCCTAAGGCAGGGCTTGGGTATCCCAAAATGGAGGATACTGTGGGCCACTGTTAAGTCAGCATGTAGCTGCCACAGCTCATACTGTGCTCTGTGGGCCACACTCAGATGCCCAAAAACACACATAAGGGCTACAGGGGTGTACCCCCACCCATGGCTGTCATACGGGTATCCCATGGGTGCTTTTAATCAAAATACAAGAATTAAGAGGCGGCACCTCAGTGGCAGAAAACATAGAGAACATTTACACAGAGAAGTGGTAGGACAAGGACAGGAGGCCCTGTCCCTCAATAAGGCATTTCCAACATCACAATATGAATGATGCAACCACTCTGAGGTGATATAGTGGTAGAAAGGTAATACATCAGAAACAATGTCACAAATAGAATAGGTCTTAGTTGAAAAAGGTGCAAGTGGATGGCTTAGCAGTCACTATTGTCCCAAAAGTGAGCAAAGGAGGATGGAGCCCCTCAACAATACCTTTCTCAGTTCTTGGTGGTTCGACACCAAAGCAGGCTTCCGGATGCTGTCTTTGCGGGTGGAGCCAGGTTTGAATGTGTGGAGTCGTGCTGGTTCAAATGGCGAACTGGCATTAAAACCGCTCAAAGCAGTAGCTTCATGCGGTTTCAAGAAGGTCTTCCAATGCGGTTGACTCTGGTTCGATATGATAGAAATAATTTATAACGCGCCTGTACACAAGTGTTTCTAGGCGTGACAAGACAAGGAAAGGAAGACAGAAGGAGGACAAAACAACGATATTATTAGGCCTTGTGTCATTCAGATCGCTCAAGTGCGGGGGGATCAAAGGAAGAAGTGCCAGGGGGGAGTGGAGAGTAAAAAAGAACTTGTAAGTGCTGCCAGGGAGGTGGCTCATAAGTGCAGATCAGGGGACTGTAGGGTTGCAGGTAAAGTCCCTAAGTGGTTGGCAGGACCGGAGGCAGTACAAGGGTAACTGGTTGTGCAGGAGCCTGGTCCTGTAAATTCAGAGGGTGGTCAGGTAACCAGTATGTGCAGCAGAAAGGGACAGCAAGGGAGAGGGATAGAGAAAGCAGAAGCGAAAAGGAAGGTCTTGAGTTGCTTCCGGAACCTTAGGTGGTCCTGCTCAGGTTTGAGAGAGACGGGGAGGCTGTTCTAGAAGGAGGCCCCAGCCAAGAACAGAGATCTATCCCCCACTCTCTGCCTGGAGAAATGTCTGACCCTCAGAGAGTTGGAGGTGGATGAGCGGAGGGCTCAAGAAGGAAGAAGCTTAGGAAGAGAAAGTTGAATGTAGTGTGGTCCCCTGCCCCAGAAAGCCTTGTGGACGATGCAGAGGGTCTTGAACTTGATCCTTGCAGCCACAGGGAGCTAGTGGAGAGATTTCAGGGCTGGAGAGATACAATCCCTGGGCTTGAGGCCAAGGACAAGTCTCACAGTGCTGTTCTGTTCTGAATTCGTTCTAAAGGGCAAAGAGTAGAGGCAGGCAGATTTAGAAAGAGGCTGTTGCAGTAGTAGAGAAGACCCGGGCTCTGGAGAAAGTGAGCTTCTGGGGGAAAGTGAGAAAAGTAAGAATATCTCAGAGGAGGTGCAGCTGATAGTGTGACATCTTAGAGACATCAGAGATGTGAGGAGAGAAGGAGAGTGTAGAGTCGAAGATGACACCAAGGTTCTTAGACTCACAGGAAGGTGCAGGTAGAGGGCCCAGGGTGGGCGGCCAGAGTGAGAGGGAAGACGGGAGCAGGTGTCCCAATGAGGAGGATGTCAGTCTTCCCAGCATTAAGGCAGAGATTGTTGAAGACACACCATTCCTGAATTGCAGACACAGACCGTCAGGTATGAGAGAAGGAGCAGAAGATGCGGAGGGGAGCCTGAAGGAGAGTTGGGTTCCATCCGAATAACACTGAAACTTAGAACAGAAGGTAGAAATGCAGTGGTCCAGAGGTGCCTGGTAGTGGTTGAAGAGCCAGGGAGCAAGGTTACACCCAGGGGGAACACCACATGTAGAGATACAAGAGAGAAAAGACCCATGTTGGATCTGGTAAGGTCGATCTGAGAGAAAGGAGGTCAACCAGGCTAGGGCCTGACCAGAGATGGCCAGGTTGTCACAGAGACGATTGAGCAGGATGGCATGGTTGACTTTGTCAAAAGCAGAGGATAGATCAAGGAGAATGAGGACAGAAGGAAGGTTAGAGTCTTGCTTAGAGAGAAAGTCTTCACAGGTGTTCAGAAGAGCAGTTTCCGTGCTTCTGGTTGCTCCGAAGCCAGACTGGTGGTCATGGGGACAACCAACAGATTCAGTATATAGATTAAGCTGGGAGATGGCCAGCTTTTCCAGGAGTTTGCCCAGGAAGGGAGTGATGGAGAACGATAGTTTGCCGGAGAGGATGGATCGGCAAACAGCTTCTTAGGGAGGGGCGCACGAGGGGCTAAAAGAGTGGGAGGGGAAGGTTCAACACTGTGGAATGCAGGAAACCAGTTTATTTACTTCTTCTGATGGTTTGTGTCCCAATCCAGGCGCTCAGGAACAAGATCGGCCCTTGTTCTCTTCACTCCCACTCTCGGGACGTTATCTAGCACCTGTAGAAGTCCTTTGCCTCCAGTGTGGGACTTTGGTAGCATTGCAGCTGGCAGAGAGGCAGGTCTTGGTCAAACAGCAGTTCAGCCCCAATGTGCCCTGGCGACATACAGGTCCGAAAGTAATTACTTTGGCGGCTTAAGTCGCCATTGTCTGTGTCTCCCCAGAGCCTCACTCTGAGTCAGCTTAATTGTAATGGGGGAATGATCTGAAAGCGTCCTGGGTAAAATGTCAGTCCCAGTAAGAGAACTGAGTAATGTGTTTGATACTGTCATGATTCCTGCCCCTCATGTCCCCAGCCCTCCAAGATGCCAGGCTGGAGCCAGGCCACAATCACCTACATGGTCCTCAAGGGCCTCTCCATCCCTCCAAAGACCCACTTGGAGTCAGACTTGGCGCTTGTGGCACCAGAACCACTCACTCCCATAGGATAACATTGGGGATTGGACTTGTAGTTTATTGATGGGGACAAGATGGATGCCCCCACATATTTCGGTTCCCAGAACTGCATGTGAGGACTAGTCTTTTGGGTGTGGTTCAGCCCAGAGACACCTGGGATATCCAGAGACTATTTAAGCCACACCCAGGCTGAGAAACATGCTTTGCGTTTTCTGCACCTGCAGCGTGACACTCACCGTGTTCGGAATCGGTCTCCAGTAGGCCTGCATCTTTCTACTGCGCTCAGCTCCTGCAAGAACAAGAACACTGTTAGGAACAGACTTACCTTGCGGCGCTTCTGCCCATCATTCATCGCTCCTTCTGTTCTGTGGGCAACTTCGGCGATGTCATTCCCATCCCAGCACGCCGCTTCCTAAGGAAAAGGGAAAAGAACAGAAAAAAGGTATTAGTGAGCATTATGCAAATCTTCGCTTATTTTTAAATACTGTACGAGCTTCAAACGCTTACCTGAATCCCAGCCGCTCTGGGGGAACTCTGTCTCCGGAACTTCTCATCCATCTGCAAGAGGGAAAAGACACTCCAGGTTAGCGTGGAAACATCTAGAGGCGCTGCATACCGCGCTTACCCACCCCATTTGATCTTCATAACCGGCATCCACGCTGAAAACGTTGCGGCACCTAAAAGACACAGAAAAAAAACTCAGTTCAATGCAAATATGAAAGGGGTGCATCGCGCTCTCGCTCACCTTCAGCGCTACTAATCTCAGCAGCACGCCGCCATCCCCGGACGCCGGCCATCATCTAAGGAAGGAAAGGAACGAAATTAGAGAACTGTTCAAAAGACTCATACTTACCTGTAGGACTCTTGCCAGTGAAGTAACTAGGCAGCAACGAGCCCGCATCAATCAACGCGCCCCTGCTCTGAAAGCAGTCCGGAGAGCACACTATCCAAGAAAACAAGGTGAGCTGTGGATCAAAGGGAAGGGCTGTACCCCGGGGAAGAAGGGGTTCAAGCACACAGAGACAATAGGGAGTTAAACTCTACCAAGCCTGTGTTTCAGGCCCAGCCTCCAGTCGAATAGCCTCCAGGGAAGGGTTCGAGGTCATAAGAGGTCAGAACAGGCTGAGTGACATCCCCGTGGATACCAGGTGAGCGTTACAGATACCCACCATAGGTCTATCCGGGAGTGTGAATTGTAGACAGTGGAGTAAAAGGAGTATTTGCGTTGTGTAGGGTTGAGTGTCCTCCAGGCATCCACTATTACCGTATCACCCAGAGGCGCGCTGCAGAACTGATGAGCCAGGGTATTTGACCCAGTTCTGTGTAGATCGACATTCATAATGGTTTGAAATCGCCACCTCCCAGCACAGGGACTAGGGGTAAAGCATAAGCAAACCTACTAGTTCTACATAGAAGTCGGGATCATCCACATTTGGACCGTATACATTAAGCAGCAGGACTTTTTGGTTGCAGTGGTCGCTCGGACGAGGACGTTCCGATCCAGGGGATCTAGATGTAACTTAATATGGGTGAATTGAAGTACGATAGTCATGACCCCCCTGCTTTGGGAAAAGTATGTGGTATAGTAGCCCTGAGTGCCCCAACTGTTGGCAAATCTATCATCATTCATGCATGAGTTTTTTGCAGTGATAATATGTGAACCGTATGCCGTTCAGCGTATAGCTGGAGTCGGCGCATCTTTATTGGGTTGCCTAGCCCTTGTACATTCCAGCTCATTATGTGTATGGGCTCAATTGCCATCGGCCGAGGCTACTATGCAGAGGATATAAGTCATCGGACCGGGCCTTAGACTTTTCAATGGACCAGGTATCCGAAACTGCTGTTTATCGTCAACCTTTGCACATATGTCGAGCACATTTTCCTTAACTATAACTATACGTCCACCCCCCATCCCTACCCCTCTTCCAATCAGAGGTGTGAACCCACCCGTTAGTACATCCAACAACATTTGAAACATTGAATATGGGGGGCCTGTGGGCTAGCCTGCCATCAACTCAATTTAAATAACATACACAACATAGTATTGGGTGCAATTTCCATTTGTTCAGACACTGTCTTGGCTAAAGAGAATTGATAGCTAAGGTAATTGAAAAACATAGCACACTAAGATGTCAACCACGTCAATGTAGTAGCGAGAATCTGCTTGTTTGAGTTAAGCGAAGAGAGCACAGTGGTTGGGGTCATCTCGGGGCGTGCTTGTCTATAAATCTCATTGCCTCTTTTGGCATAGTGAAGAAGTATACCTTGTTGCAGTGTTCAATTCTCAGTTTTGCTGGAAAAAGCATTGCACACTTTACATTATGATCTCTGAGCCTTTTTTTGGTCGCCAGGAAAGATTTCAGCTCCTGCTGTACACTCGCTGTGAAATTGGGGCACAAGTGAATCTTATTGGAACCTAAGAGCAGCGAACCCTTGGCTCTCGATGCTCGGAGCAAGGGATCTCAGTCTTGGTAGTTAAGCACTCAAGCTATAATTGGGCGGGGTGGGGTGGGCCCGCTCAGTTGTAAAGTGCAGACACAGTTTGGGATTGTCGAGTAATGTCATTAGGGTATGTTCCACATACTCCTCTATCAGCCCTGTGATGTTGTCTTCGGTGACCCCAATGATTCGTAAATTGTTACGCCGGGATCTGGATTCAAGATCATCATTCTTTTCCCTGATAGACTGGACTGCACCTGTTTCTATAGGGCGGCAACATCTGCCCTCAACGTGCTGACCTCATCCTCCGTATTTCCCACTTTAGTTTCAACTTCAGTGATACGAGCATCAGATCTGTCCATGTGTGATTTAATTGAACTGATTGTTCAGCTCGTTTAGCATGGAGGGCATTGAATCCCTCACGCATGTATCCCATCATGCGATGCAACACGTTAGACTCCTGATGCGCAGGGGCCGTGCCTGATGGTTCGCCGGCCTCAATATTGTCCTCAGGAGAGAGCAGAGGGGGGGGTTTTAGGGGCATCCTAGCGAACATATTGATTGAGCTCTATTTTCCCAGGATCCTTTCATCATAGTGTCTGCCACCGTGGTCGAATGGATGGTGTAGCAGACAATTCCCTCAGTGGGACCTCAGGGTATACAAGTTACAGTAACTGATGGGTCGGCGAGATGGGTCTCTTGCGTAGTGGTGAGAGGCTGGGTTTGGGCACCAGCGCACATGGGTATCTGGTAGCAAGTGGTAGGATATACCGTTCCGTGCTGTTGTTTATGAGTATACCTACAGTCGCAACAAGCCGCCTGCAGTGAAGAGGGGTCTCGCCGTGGCTGCAATGTCAACCCACTGAGGAAGGATAGAGTTGAGAGTAGCAGAGCCCCATGGGTTCCAGTCAGGACGGGGCCTCTAGGGGGTCAGATCCGAAGTGAAGAGGAGTTTTGATATCGGCCCTATGCAAATCGTATGATCAGATAGGCGTGTTAGCAGTCACTAAGGCCTGTCTGTGCGAGACTGCCAAGTGGGAGCCAAGGGATATCTGCCCGGGTGTAGTGGGCCTTTCTTGCGGTTGGCAATAGATGTCACGGCAATCTCTGTTATTGTGCTGCGGTCATGACCAGGGGAAGGATTTTGTCTTTAGAGCTGCAGGGTGTTGAGGATGATCCAGGGTTTATGCCGTAGTCGGATGGGTGCCAGCAGAGGGGCATGGTATCAGGATGAATCCGGGACGGGGAGGGCCCATGAAGTGAGTGCGTGGGTCAAGGCTGCAAGAACTGATGTGGAGGCCTCACCAGTGCACCACTCACGGATTTCCACACAGGGGAGAAGCCACTGAGGTACTGTGTTAGCCGAGGAGCCTGGTTTTCCCAGACAGGGGCAGATACGCTGCTCGTGTGTGCTTGCACTTGAGTAACCGCTTGGAGCGGCAGAGGCCAGGCGTACCAAAGAAGGGGCTCCGTTGATGCTACAGAGTCAGTGGAGCCAGGTGTTCAGTTGGAGCCACCAGTGCAGCAGGCCTCCGCCAGCAGGCCGCAGAGCGAGGGGGGAGAACAGGAGGAGACTCGGTAAGGGTCAGCCGGCTGTGGTAGCCCCCGTTGGGAGCGGCTCAATGGCGGGCAGCTCATGGTGTCACTGCAAGGATAGTGAGCGGCGGGGTGGACCGCCGGAGGTATAGTTGATGACCGGTGGTGATGTTCTCCATTTGGCGCAGTGTAGAGTGAGCCCAGCCGGGACGCACAGCAGGTAGTGGGCGCGAGGGTAGTTGCACATCAAGGGGCGACTCACTGAATACTGCACCTGAGTCGGGAACCCGTAGAGCAGTTCCTGTCCCTCAGTACACCAGCACCAGTGGACTTGTGTATGCAGGGGGGAGTGTTGTTGGTATGTGCACTGCGGAGGACCGAGAGTGCCCCCTCCGTTGCTGAGTAGATGGGGGAGGAAGGTCCACGGGTCCCCTCCACGGGCGCAAGTTCTCCGTGCAAGGCTGCATCGTAGTCCCTCCAGCAGGTGCCAGGTCATAGTAGGAGACAGTCAGACCTTGTCAATTCGCTCACCGAGGCAGGACAGGCAGTGCGCTGTGAGAGGTTCCCAGGGAGGGCGTCAGGGAAGTAGCCAGTCAGAGTAGGAGAAGACCAGTGGTCCCCAATTGGACCACTACTGGTGTGCATGCATGGAGCAGAGCTTGCCATTGGTGGGCTGGATGCGAGCACTCACCTGACTGTTGATGAGACGAGGGGTCCTTCATTGATTCCAGCCGATCAGCAACAGATCAGAGGAAGGAGCCAAGTATCCTGAGGAGTCGAGCAGAACAAAGGACGATCCCGAGACGCACATGAAGAGGGCTGGCCCCCCGAATCCCGCTGTTGTTCCAGTCAAGCCCTGTTTTGCACCTGATTTCAGAAGACCCCCAAAGGTGCTTCAAACCCTTGAAGCAGTGTGACCTATCACTCTGTCTTCTGGTAACCCTGCAGGTCATCCTATTCAGGAAGTCCAGTTCAATCCTTGGTTGCCGTGCAGGAGCGTCGCCATTTCGAGTGTCGACCTGAGACTTTGGGGAATCCCAGGTTATCCAATAAAGCAACCTTCTGCCGAATTTCATGCCAGCATTTTTGGGCCAGGAGATAGGAGGCTGCATCATACTGCGAGAGTTGGGTCCCCCTGCATCACTGTACGACAGTGACGGTCGCTTAAGGCATTTTCCTGCGTTCATTCCAGTGATCTTAGGCCAGCTGCATCAGTGTTTTCTTCATTCTTCATCCGAATTGAGAGTTACAGCGTGAGGCCCATACCGGACCTGTATCTGCACCCATATCGCCTGTACATCTGGAAACCGAACTGAGAGCGTACAATCGTACCTCCGATGACCACCTCTAGACCTGCCAAGTCTGGACCAAAACCGAGATAAGGGTAGTGAGTAGTGAAGTCACCTACCGGTGGCCCTTTGTTCAACCAAATGCTTTTACACATTGAAGGATCTTTTGGGACTGGCTTGGCTAGTATTCGATTCCTAAGGCCCTCCGAAAGTAGGGAACAGTGTGAAGAAAGCTGCAAGTCAGAGTTATTTTTAAGTGAACTTTATTAAAGTGGGCCCACTATCAAAATGTCCGCCCAACCGAAAACACTTGAATGCTGCGTTCCTGTCTCACGAGCCCCAGAGAACTTAGCAACGTGGCTGGTGAAACTGGAACGCAAGCTTAATAAACAAAACACAGATCATTACATATCTCCCTCCCTTATAACAGACAGTAAAACCCAACAAAATCAAGATAACAACTATTAAACAATTACCAACTTACCAGAATAAAGAAATTATAAATGATAAAGTTTTCACTGAACAATATCCTTCGTCCAACTCGGTTTACGTGTAATTCTCTTTGCAACATTAGTGTTGATCACTTGAGGCATCACTTTCCCCCTCCTCACATGTAATTTGCTCATCACTATCCCTCTGAGCTTCCTCACTCTCTTCACCCCTTACAATCTGAGCTCTTGCCAACCTGCCCTGAGACCACACTTCTCCTCCTTCCAAGATGACAACACTTCGACGCACCGCAGCAATTTTTTTCGGTCCAATGAATTTACTATCCACACACTTTTGTGCAGACCTGGGGTTTTTCACTAACGCCCAATCTCCAACCTCCCACTCTCTACTCTTCACACATTCTCTCCTGTTAAATGACTCTTTGTTCATTCTCTGGCCCTTCTCTATAAATCTCATAATAGTGTTTCTATCCACTACAACTGCTCCTGTTAATCCCAACCATCCGGGACAAAGCTTAGTTCCAGGCTCCCTACCCTTAAGTGGCACAAACGGAGACACATTAATAGTGGCGTGAGGATTAGTTGGATAACCCCACATCATGTGATTTAATGCATCTCTCCAAGACTAACCTGTACGCATTGCAAGTTGAATGCCTCCCTTGATATATATCTTTTGACCCTCTCGACCAATCCATTTGCTCTTGGGTGATAAAGTGCTGTTCTGATGTGTTTAATGCCATATCCCTCTAAGAATTTCCTCATAAACTGGCAAACAAATTGCACACCATTGTACGAACCTAATTCAAAAGGAGAACCCTCCCTGAGAAAAACTTTTTCTCAGAAATAAACCAATTCTGTAGCCGTCACTTCCCTGGTTGCCCCCCACTCCACCCATTTGTAATGAAAATCCACAAGAACAAAAATGTAGTTGAATCTGCCTCCTAAACCCGCCATGGGTCCCAAAATATCCACAGCCAGTTTCTGCCACGGTTGAACTGGTACAGAATTAGGTATCAAAGGTACCTCCTGCACAACCTTATCGTTATCACTCAGTTGACATGCATATACTGTTTTACAAATTCGTCAGTCATTCTATCCATCCTAGGCCACTAGTAACTATGTCTCACTCTCCTCCTGGTAGCTCCCTCACCCAGATGACCTTGGTGTGCTAATTCCAACAAACTTCTCACTCCTTCTGGTGGAACAATGCAGCTCCCCCTCCTCAACCTGTTCCCCACCAAACTCAACTCTTCTCTTATTTCCCACCAGGTCTCAAACTTCTTTTCAAGAACTTCCTTGTCAGGCCACCCATCTACAGTCCACTGCTTAATAATTTTAAAATCTTGATCCACAAGCTCTTCCTGTTCTCACTCCTCACGGTCCACACTTACTAACTCGGCAACTACACACTCTTCACAATCCTGAGTTTGTACTGGTTGACCTTGTTCCACTGGCAATCTTGACAGACAATCTGCCACCAAATTTCTTTTTCCTGGCAAATGGCTGACATCAAAATTGTACAACTGAAGACCAAGACCCCACCTGCTTATCCTTGGAGATCCTACAGCCGATCTGCCACTATCAAACAACTGTACCAAAGGTTTGTGGTCTGACCGCACTATAAACCTTCTTCCCCAAAGAAAGTATTTAAAATGATTGACTGCCCAGAACATGGCCACCGCCTCACGCTCTATTACTGAATAATTCTCCTCGGCTCCTCTGAGGGGTCTGGAGGCAAATGCTATGACTCTCTCAACCTTATTGAAATCATACTGTATTAACGTAGCTCCCAAACCTAACGTACTGGCATCAACCACTAGTACAGTGCGGTCAACATCAAATTTCCCTATGGAGGGAGCTCGTACAATTCCTTGTTTAATCTTTTTAAATGCTTCCTCACATTGCATGGACCACTGAAACGTCACTCCTTTTTTTAATAAGTTTCTTATAGGAGTGGAAATGCTAGCAAAATCTTTCACAAACTTGTGGTAATACTCTGCTAATCCAAGGAAGGACCTAACTTGGTCCTTATCAGAGGGACATGGAGCTTTCTCAATGACCTCCACAAGACTCAATTTGGGTTTGATACCTTGACTCGACACCACATGACCTAGGTACTCAACATTATGTACTGATAGTTTACATTTACTCCTCCTTACTGTTAGCCTAGCCTCACCCAACTTTGACAGTACAACTCTCAACAGCTTGTCATGTTCCTCACTAGACTCTGCATATATCAAGATATCATCTTGGAAAATGATCACATTCGGAACACCATCACCATCTCATCACTCTCTGAAAAACGGCAGCCACTGATGCAAAGCCGAGCGGCATCCTGCAATATTTGAATGTGCCTTCAGTGGTGATGAAAGCAGTCAGGTGTTGACAGCCCTCTGAGAGTGGAACTTGATGATATGCTTGTGATAAATCGATTACTAAAAAGTTGTTCGCCTTGCTCAACGTAGCCAGCTTTTCACTGATTATGGGTAGGGGGTAACGGTCCACCAAAATGTTCTTATTAAGATCCCTCAAGTCCACACATAGAGCCTCATTACATGGTAGGCGGTAAGGGCACCGGTACCGGTAAACCCTTACCGCCTTACTACGAGTTCCCTTTGCGGGACCCGACCTTTACCAGCCGTTAAATTAGGGTGCCGCAAAGGGACCTTGGTGCTAATTACTTTACCGCAATTTGCGGTACCGTAATTAGCGCCTTCCCCATTCCCATTGAGCCCTATGGGGGCAAAAATGGGAATGAGGAAGTGCTTTGGTGAATGGGGAATTACCGCCCCCGCTCACCTTGGAGTAGGGCGGTAATTCCGCCATCCACCAAGGCGGACACAGTAAAATACCGGCAGCAACCATGGCGCTAATAGCGCCATGGTTACCGCCTACCGTGTAATGAGGCCCATAGTCTTATGTCCCCACTGGATTTTGTAGCTACGACAACTGGTGACAACCACTCTGATCCTTCCACCCTCTCTATGATGCCCCTCTGGAGAAGAGCTTCAATCTCCTCTTTTACTTTGTCCTTGAGTTTCTGTGGAACTAGTCTGACTTTATGTACTTTTGGAATAGCACTCTTTTTTTTTTTAACCTGATTTCATGCTCATAGCCTCTCAATCTCCCTAGGTCGTCTGTAAACACATTCAGGAACTCCTTTTCCCACTGATCTCTCACTTCTGCAATCGTGACCGGAAACTCAGCATTTGCTTGTATCCGTATCCCCAGCTTCTTCTGCTCGCTCCATCCTAACAGCGACGATCCTTCTCTGGTAACGAATATTTCAGCTTCGCAGCTTCTTCCCTTAAACTTAATAGTAGCAGGACACTTTCCTAGTAGGTCTCTTGATGTTGCTGTACGCATAGGGTTCAATGTCAGGTTGCTTCAGTCGATCCATCTTGCCATTTACACAGTTCTCGAAGGTCTGTCTAGACATTATTGTCCGTGGGGAACAACTGTCCACTTTCATGGAGGCTACTCTGCATTTCTCCATTTGACACGTCTCAAATTTCCAGGACATGTTTAACTTGTTGAAACTCTCCCACATTTTCTTCCTGTTCAGGACATTTAGCATTTGCCTCTATATTCTCTACTGAAAAATTTTCTCTGCAAACTCTGGCAAAAAGCCCCTTCTTTTTACACTTAAGACAATTTGCATTCTGGGCAGGACAGAACAAACTAGAAGAAACATGTCGATTACTGCCACACTTAAAGCACTTTAAACTTCTTCCAGTGTTAAACCTCTTGCCACTTCTGACTGCTGCAATTTCATTGACTTTTTTGGCTGGCTTCATGCTGGCCATGTATTTGGACGTCTCCTCCATACCTCTTGCTACTTCTACTGCTTGTTCAAGAGATAAGTCCTTTGATAGCAGCTTTTCTTGCACCCTGCTGTTGTTTGTGCAGCGTAGCAGCTGATCACGGTTGAGTGAATATGCCAAAGGTACAAATTCACGCGAGTGGCACAGGGTCCGAAGTGTGGCAATAAATGTTTCGACTGTTTCCTTGGAGTTCTTGGCCCCTTGAAAAGAACGTATGCCTCTTAAAGGTGGCGTTCTTCCTTGACTCAAAATGTAGTTGTAGCTTCCTGATTGCTACTGAGAATTGATCTTCATTCCCTTGTCTTACCTCCGTAGGTTCTGACAAGCCATCAAAGACACTGGGCCTCATTACGAGGTTGGAGGTAGCCATGGCGCTATTGGCGCCATGGCTGCCTCCAAAATTGTTCCGACTCCAGTCTGGTGGATGGAAGAATTACCGGTCTATTCCGAGGTCGGCGGGACCGGTAATTCCCCATTCACCAGAGCCATTCCCCATTCCTATTGGACCACCCCCCATAGGGCTCAATGGGAAGGGGGAAGGCGGAAATAACGGTACCGCAAATTGCGGTACCGTTATTGACCCCGGTATCCCTTTTTGGGTCCCTCCTTAACGCCTAGTAAAACCAGCCGTTAAGGAAGGACCCGCAAAGGGAACTCGTAGGGCGGTAAGGGATTACCGCACTGGTGCACTTACCGGTGCCGGTAATCCCTTACCGCCCACCTCGTAATGAGGCCCACTGCGTCCTTCAGTTCCCAAATTGTATAATAATACAGCCTCCTTCCTGGCTGGAGCAAATTTATCCCCCCTATAGCAATCAAGTTAGTGTCAAATAACTTCTTCCATCTGTCCCATCTGATGAGTGGTGTACCAGGTTCTGACAAAAAGGGCGGAGGGGGAGACATGCTGGCAGCCGCCATTTTTCTTGCTCTTGGAACATAAACTTGGAACTTGAACTATTATATTTAGTCTGTGGTAGCTCAGTTTACTGCTGCAAAGGTGCACTCTGCCTGTCTTCACTTAGATTTTCTCTTGTGTACTCTCTTTGTATTGAGTGCTCCCATGTTGAATGCCCCTTAGTTTGAGCTTATTTCCTCCAATGTGGATGCGATCAGAAATTTTGCGTGCCCCCCAGCTGCAACAAGCTGGTTTAGGGCTCCCTGGCCAGGATTTGTTCCTGGAAAGATACAGTGCTCTCTTGCAAGCTCGCAGCCAGAGCAGGAAGGCTTATCAAAAGGTCTTTGCTCCTCACTAACAGCCTTTACAGTAGGAGGAGCCCAACAAAAGCTCTTGCCCCTCACTACCAGGCTATACCGTAGGAGAAGGCAGTCTGGGTCCAAAAAAAAATAAAGTGAGCAGGGATGAAATTTGATGCTCGTAATGAAGGACAGGGGCTGACAGCAGTGTTGCCGTGCTCTGTTGGCCGCTGCGACGCCCAGGAGAAGGGCAGAGTGGCTTGCTTGTGGTCAGCGGTGTCTCTGCCTGCACCTCACAGGGTTCATTCATGGCAAGGCTGCTTTCCTCAACCCCAGGTGCAAACGCAGCACCCTCTGCTCCGTGATCTTCTTGCCGGCCCCCTGCCGACGTGGGCTCTGCGACCGGAGCAGCAGTTCAATGTGTGGCGGGCCCGCAAAACATCTCATTGTCAATGTGAAGAAAGCTGCAAGTCAGGGGAATTTTTAAGTGAGCTTTATTAAAGCGGGCCCACCATCAAAATGTCCGCCCAACCGTAAACACTTGAATGCTGCGTTCCAGTCTCACAAGCCCCACAGAACTTAGCAACGTGGCTCGTGAAACTGGAAAGCAAGCTTAATAAACAAAACACAGATCATTACAAACAGCTTTGTTCATCATTGCATTTTGGACACTGTTTCACCCCTAACTTTTTCCTGCCCTCTAAGAAGCACTATGTGAACTATATGCATGACAGTGTGCTTTTATGCACGCATTAAACATTGAGCACAAGGCTCCACACATTTTAGGGCTGGATTTATGCATTTAGGGTTGACATCTCTGAGGACTGTTGGTGCTATAAAGGCTAATCACCCTTTTCCTTTAACGGTATTGGTGGAGTTACTAATTTTCTCGCACTGGCTCCAGTGACTGTATATGTATTAAATAGTGTGGTGCTTGTGTAGTGTTTTCCTATTGCATTTGATTATTCATTGTGTTGTTATTGGTCCTGCTGCTGACTTCAACTTCTTTTGGGCTGTCCCAGTCCACTTTCTATTGTTGCCTTTTACCAGCTTAAAATACCCAGAACACCGCGGAGCGGCTGCGCAGTCTGCTGCAGAGTCTTTTTGTCTTTGTGCTCTGTGGGCTCTGCAGACTCCGCGGCCCCCGCCCGTTCTCACGGCAACTGTTCGCTGACTCTTTGATCTTACTGATCTCATTGATCCCATCGGAGTGCGCTCAGCTATCAGGATCCTGACCCTACCCAGGGCACATTAAGACCCCAGCGACCATCACTTTCAACTCCACTTTCAACCCGCACGCCAGGCCTCCTGTCTACAGAAGAACTCGCAGCTCGACGAACTACCAGTGCCGATCCTGCCTCGAGTAAATTTATGCACGCCTGCAAATCCCATATATAGCGTCCTGCTCGGCCGACACGGCGGCGCGTAGAGTCTACACAACAACAGAGGACCAAGTAGTACCAACGTATTAGAAACGCATCAAACTCTCCATCTTTTAAATAAAAAAAAAATGTAAAAAAAAAAAAAAAATTCTTTCCTCTTGCACTCTCCCCCAGGCGAGTTTGCCCGCCCTGCCGGCCCGGTGAACCCTGCAGACCACCCGTGCTGAAGTGAGAGAGCACGCGTCTTGATGGGCCTCGGTGCCCCTCCTACTGCTTTCAGTGCCGGAGCACGCGCAGAGACAGCTTGGCTACTACTTGTCGCAGACAGGCGAGAACAGCAAAGCGAGCACACCTTCGATGGCCACTCGCGGTCCGCGGCCGCTCCCAGCCCCCCGGAGCTCCTCTCCTGGCTGCGACACTCGGTGCCGTGTCATCAGACTCTACACTCTACTACGAAGCAAACAAAGCAATTACACAGCTCGCTACCGCCTCCCTCCACTTAGTGGCCACTTTCAGCACTGAAACTGCTATTGAAACTGAATTGCAACTGAACTCTCCTGAGAGCCCCTGATCCTCGCAGCCTGATTACGAGCAAAATTCCACCTCCACCCGCACCACCTCATTGATGTGAATATCACCACCGCTGGCGCATACGGAAGGGCCCCCCCCCCGCTACCAACCACAGCAAAGCCTCTGACAACGCCCTCTGTTAGGAAAGATTTCTAAATTGTGGGTAATTTTCCTTCCATGTGGCAACCCCTGAACTTTTTGCTGTTGTTTTCACCATGATCTAGACTTTGCCAGAGAAGTACAGCCTTCTGCCGCACTCCTCTGGGCTTACGCTCCATTCTTACAGGGAAACTGTCATGCCCTAAAGACAGTCAGTACCGGGAAACGCTGTTTTCCGTAGTTTCTTTATCATGTTGCAGCTTTCGTGCAACATGACACAAGAGGGCACTGTGAGCTAAGTTACTGCTCTTTTGGGTCTCTAGTCTTCTACAGGCCCTAGATACTCTGTTTGGATTGTAAATGATCGGTGCAAGTGAATCACGGACGGGAATGGTGGCAGCGATCGTTTCTTGTGTTTTTGAGCTCCTTTTGGCATTTTAAGCGCGTTTCTCCTGCTTAGCCCAAAATGGTGGCCTGGCTCCCAAAGTGGCCAGACCACGAGGCTCCTTTGTCCTGTCCGCTGACCGTCTTGCCCACTTCACCTTCCCCAGGTCGAGCCGACCCGGGGCCTTCCTTATTTGGGCATGTACTTTCCCGCGAAACACAGATGCTTTCGCGGGCTTCTACAGGCCTTGTGTGTGCCTCCAGGATGTGGGCTGGGATGTCTGGTCCCAATACACATCCTGGGTGCCAAAGAGTCTAGGGTGGTGTGAATGCCTGGGACCACCGTGGTCCGTGATAGGTCCACGTATGGTGTGAGTGTTTGATGAGCGAATCTCCCATTGGGTCCCCTCCGTTTTGGCGCGAAGGGAACCGTGGATAAGAGGGGGCTGGAAACGCCACTACCATGTCGATCTCCTGAGTTCTCACGAACAAAGGAATACAGGAGCCAAGTATCCTGCAACCACAAGGCTGAACCGAGGAATCGCTGGTGACCCGCTGAAGGACTGCTCCTCTGCACTGCTGTCGCTTTGTGAAACCCTTTCTACCTCTGATCGAACCAGAAGGCCTGTACTGGTACTTCGACCCTTAGAATAGCGGGGACAGCTATTCTCGGCATCTTCACCATCTCCTGCACGTAAGCCTTCGAAAGTGTCTCTGGGCCATCCAGCATACTGACCAGCCTACCCAGGAGACTTGCTCTGTAACCGCCGCCAGGTTGTGTTGTATTTCGAGTCCTTGTCACTCTCACACGATTCGTACACTTGGCATTCCCAGGTCTGAAGTGAGTAGTGTACATTTGGCTGAGATACACACAGCCGCTCCGTTGCCCTGCTGTGGTAACAAACTGTGCGGGTTCACTTCGTTTGGGACATCTTTAACTCAACTCTGCTGCTGCCGAATCTACATGACGATGAGACGTCCCCTGCTCCCCTGAACCTGCCAGCACTGAAACTAACGCGGAGAAGCCTGGGTCTGCTTGCATCGGGGACCGGTGAGTAGCATAGCTAGGAACTGGTCGCCCTCCTGCAGGAGCCCATAGCTTTTCCCCGCTGTGTCAAACAACACTCCTTTCCGTACTCGCGCTCTGCTTCTGCCCACAGTGGAGGCTGCACTTGAGTCGTGGACCTCTGTTCTTCTTCATTTGTGCACCAAACTGAACTGCCTGATTCCCTCGAAGAGACTCCCCTTTTTGCCCGTTGGCACCAGCGTGTGCAGGTACTTTTGAGCACAAGGCTCCACTCTTCGTAGGGCTTGGACTTCCTTTTAGTTAGGTGCCTCTGAAGGCGGACTGAGTCTAATCATTATTTCGCACTGCCTGTTTTCCTCCACTTCTAGGTGGACTACGCATTTCGTGCGTCTAACTCTTTAGACTCGTTTGTAGTTGTATATATATTGTATTGGTTTGGTATGTTTTGGTTTACTAGAGTTTTATCATGATTTCTCGCTACGGTCATTGTTGCAAAGGCCTTGGAGTAAATGTGTATATATTTTTAATATAACACCTGTTTGGAGTAATTTGTAAGTGTCCTTGCTTTGTGTGCTCATTGCGGGCTCTCAGTCACCCTCACCCCTCTTGAGACCTAGTCTTGACCGCCGCGATCGCTACCCTGATTGGTCTGGCTTGTCCAGAGGTTACCCTGTTCCAAGTAATTAGGTTGGCCTTCTGAACCTCTGCGCCGCCAGGACAGAGTTCAGAAATCCGTCTTAACACCCTCCATACCACACCATACAGTGGGATCTCAAAAGAAGCTCACCTCTGACTAGCTTCCTCAACTCTCAAATCCGCTGTACACCCAACGGAGGACCCCTCTACTGCCATTCCAAAAGCTATACCACATCATACAGCGGGATCTCAAAAGAAGCTTACCTCTGACTAGCTTCCTCAACTCTCAAATCCGCTGTACACCCAACGAAGCACCCCTCTAATGCTATGCCAAAAGCTATAAAGAAATTAACTCGAACAATTCATCCAGGAGACCAAAACAGCAAAACCCCTCTACTCTGTTATCCAACACTTATCTGTACCAGCTTTTCCACCTACGCCGCAGAAAACGAAATACTCGCCCAAAGATATTACCCAATTTGTCACCCTTTTATACGAGCTGCCAACCTTTGCAGAACAAAGAACTACCAAAGCTGTACCCTTTGTACCAATACACTAAAAGGTCGGAACGAACTGAAGGGACTGTTACACATCGATTTCCTCTGCCAAGAGACCAAAAGGGCTCGTCCCTTGGATCTTGACAGAGCATTCTACATACTTCCTGTCCACGAAACCGGCAAGGCTCGCCCCCTGGACCAACTGTCTGAAAGGTCAACTCACATCAAAGGGACTGCAACACATTGATCTTCTCTGCCAGGAGACCGAAAGGGCTTGTCCCTTGGATCTTGACAGAGAAAGCATAGCCCCTTTTCGCTCAGGAAACCGAAAGGGCTTGTCCATTGGATCCTGCAGATCACAGGCACATCATCATACCGGCAATCCTGTTAGGAGACCGAAAGGGTTCGGCCCTTGGATCCTAACAACCACTTAACAAGTTCTCAACACACCTTGTGCCACAATCCTACCAAGAAGACCGAAAGGACGTAACAATCCGATCCTGTATTAAAGCAACGCTGCCGCTCCTTACGTCAGGCCAGAAGGCCAAAAGGAATTTTAACCCCTACCCAGGAGACCGAAAGGGCACGTCCCTTGGATCCTGCTCTCTCCACACCTCACAAGGCCCACACTTTGGACCTCAACGAATTCCTTGTAACAAACAAAGGAGAAATGTCAATCATCCGACCCAAACAGCAACCAATCGTGCGCCCAAAAACAAGACAAAGAACAAAACTCACCACCGCTGCCTTGTCTGCCTTAGATTCCTCGCAATTAACCCTAGAACAATCCCTTTCGAGAGCCCACACACGGACTCGATCAAGCCGAAAGAGCAGATAGACTTGGACAACGATCATGCACCCAACCCGGAAGTCCCCCTAACAGCGAAGACTGCCCGAGTGAATCCCGAGCTCGTTCGACAGAACATGCAGACAAATCGACCAAACCCGCAAAACACCCTAGCACAAATTCATACCAATGACACCACAATTGAACACCATGAACTCCAAGTCTCCGAAACCCAGAACCATCCGGAACCAGTTTCCTTACAGCCAACATCCCTTACCACCCAACCAACTAATAACTTCACTCAAACGGAAGCTAACTTACGAACCTATACTGAAAAGGAAGAAATACCGACATCGACACCTTGCAACCAACTATCCACTCAGAATCAACAGAACCATACAGAACCGGTTTCATTACAACCAATATCCTCTACCACCCAACCAACTAATAACCTCACTCCAATAGAAGCTTAATTACGAACCTATACTGAAAAGGAAGAAATACCGACATTGCCATCTTGCAATCAACTACCCACTCAGAATCAACATAACCCTACAAGTGCAGATAGGGATCAACTAGCAACTACCACCAAGGATACTGCAAACATTCACTCTTCACGAACGACCTCTAATAGCAATGCCTCTGTCCTACAGGAAGGATTTAAATCGCATCTAGGAGTACAACCACCTCCCATCTCTGCTCCTGAACCACATGATATAATACCCACTTCATCTCACAAGACTTCCCAGCTTGCCACCCAAGAAGTTTCATCCCTGACTTCGAAAGACCGTAACGTCAACGACCCAGGAAAATCACTATCTGATGAACCAGGATTTCCCTCTACTTTACAAAAAACGCCAAACAGTATCACTCGGCAAACAAAGAAAGAAAAAGCAAGATTAGCCAAATTGGCGTGGCTTCACACTCACAACTCCATCAAACTCATTCAACCTCCAGAATATGCTGCAACCCAAACAATCACCAAGGCAAGAAGACTTTCGATGGACATTACAGAAATAGAATCAATCATGGTAAACCTAGACAAACGAAAAGAAATATTTGGTAAGATCGCAGGAAACCATCAATCGCATCTAACCTCGACTCTGTGTACGATACAAGAAATTGGTCAACGACCAATGAAAAGAATCTGAAACAAACTCAAAAGGAATCCAAAACATTCCCACCCGCTTCAACTATGGCACAGATGGATCCTATTACACACCTGATCTTACGACCAAAAACCAACAGCCTACCCCTCAACCGAGTGCACGTGAAAGTAAAACTACCAATACCACACCCAAAAAATACGATCATGAGGATTCCAGCAACCCCAGAATTCCAACCACTATGCTAGACTTACAAAACCTGCTCATTGCAGTGCTGTCCCAATCGATGATCCCCTTCACGAAGTTACACGAAACTATGAACGACAACATCAAAGATCAAGCAACCCTTCTGGCTCTCTTACATTCAAAACAGATCTAAATTGAAAATGTTGTCAACTCTATCGAATCCCGTCTGAATTTTGAAGCCGAACAATCCAACCAATGGCAACAGCGCCTGTCAGAAATAGCAAGAAGCGACCGTCAAGAAAAAACCAAACTAACCTCAGAAGTGCTAGCCTTCCTTACAGCACACCATCAACATCAAACAGTGCATCCGGTGAACTCAATGATAAAGCAAGTAACATCGGCTCCTCCTGATAACAACACTCTCCAACTGCCAACTCGCGGAGCTCGAACCATTGACGAATACCCTCTACAAGGGAAGGCTGCAGACGTCATAAACCCACAACTAGAGCGGCAAGATCCCAATTCCTCAAATAAGAACTCTACAGAGCAATACCAGATTTTTTCCAAGGAAAAATAAGCACAGGCCACGAAACCAACACAACAAAAACCTAACAAAAAAAGGCAAACGGGCTCAAGAGCCTTCCTGAGAACAGTGAAGATGAAAGAAACCTTACCCCCAATACTGACAGCGAAGACGACGGATCAAATACATCCACCATCAACAGAGACGACTTGCTGTCCTTCCAAACTGGACAACAACACAACAAAACAGAAGCGGGCTAGTAGGGCCCCTACAATCTGCGGAACCCTAGAACCACTGATCGATCCCTCCAACAACGATGAAGAACTACTTAACATCTCAACGCACTAAGATCAGTTAATAGAGGATACACCACTGCCTAGACACCTTGCAGAGCCCTCAAGCTTCATTATAATAGACGAATACACTACTGGCTACGAACCGCAACTATTGGACCTTTACGAAGAAATATCTGAAAACTCTTTACACAAGAAATCTCAACTCTATCCTCCAAAACTGACACTTTAACCTCAATAGTAGCAGAATCCTACGACCAAATCTCAGATGACATCAGATCACGAGCTTCATGCACCAACGATTGCTCGCTGCCTTCATTCGTCAATCCGTTACAGCAAAATCAAATCTATGAAATTCATATTGAAAATGACACAAACAGATCTGAACAACTAATATTGAACAGAACCAACATCTTGCGCCTCTTCGGTGCAATTCTGAAAAATAACAACAAAAAAATTGATCTCATAACATTCAAAGACGACAATCATCTAGATAAGATAACTGCAGAACTTTCTGACCCAAGAGACCAAGAGTTGATCCTATCAAACCGCTGCCAACTCCTCAATCTTGGCTTTAAATGCTGGGCCTCTACAACAACAAGAAAATACCAACCAAGAACCCACATGAGCAAGTAAAGCGCTGATCACACAGAACCCCTAACCTCCAATACTCACGCTCAACAACCGGAAGATCGGAACAAATCAGAACAAGCCTTGAAAAGAATATACGACTGCGAAACTTCTACTATAGAAACCGTATCTTCAAGAACTTCTTTCAACTCTCAATCATAACAACCACTGAGACCAGATGTCACATGGTCACTCTGCTCATGGAACACTAGAGGGAACCTCCACTTGTTCACCCATCCTTCAACCG
The DNA here is from genome assembly GCF_040938575.1 of Ambystoma mexicanum. Taxonomy (NCBI): domain Eukaryota; kingdom Metazoa; phylum Chordata; class Amphibia; order Caudata; family Ambystomatidae; genus Ambystoma; species Ambystoma mexicanum. The sequence continues at coordinate 714,606,454 of NC_090921.1, read as the reverse complement.
ATCTAGAAAATGATCAAATCATATGTCTACAAGAGACCTGGATCAGCGAAACGCCAGCATGTGATGGATTTCTCACTTATCTCAACCCCGCAATAGTTAAAAAACAAGGAAGACCAGCATCGGGACTACTCGCACTCATCAAAATACATCCTGAATGGACAGTACTGACCAGTGAAAACATCAACCCGTGGACACAACTAACAGTAATAAAGATGATTGACAATCACCAGACTCACAAATACAAAGAAACAAGAATTGCAATACTAAACCTACATTGGAATCCTGCAGCAATAACAACCGAAACATTCATCGATGGAGTATTTATCACAATCGATAAACTAGCAGGAACTCACTATCAACTTGAATTAATACTCTGCGGAGACCTCAACATTCACTTATTTACTCAGAATGGCACTCCTCGAACTCAAACTCAACTCTCGCCAAAAGCAATTAGATGGATGAACGAGATCTCTGCTCGGGATCTCATTAACTTAAACCACGCGAAGAACAACTCAACACTTTGTCCCAACTTGGGCTAGAGGAGCTTCAATTGCAACCATTGACTACATATTTCTCTCTTAAACTCTGCACGAATCGGTCAAGTCAGCCCAAACAATAGTCTCTGACAAAAGCGATCATAGTCAACGAACAGTTCACTCACATTCCTTCGTTAATCTAATTGCAACTCCGATATCGTGCCCAGTAGAACTCGATGGAACATCCTCAAGGCTCCGCATTCCTCAAGCAGCAATACCTGACCTACCGATCAAACTCCTTGCCTCAAAGAAAACAGACACAGAAAAACTGAACTACGATTGGATCCTACTACCTTTCCAACAAACTGTCAGAAACTGACCTCAAAAAATCCATCTCCATACATACAACCATGAAATAGTTGAAAAGAAAAAATGCCTAGCGAAATCACTAAGGCAGCTGAAGAAGGAAAAACGGTAGAAAACATCATACAAATTACAAAACTGAAACAAAGATACAACAACTGGAAAAAATCGCACCAAAAGATCCTCTTGCAAACAGATGCAGAAACAATAATTCAAACAATTCCAGAGAACTCTGGAACCTCCTTAATGACAACTCACAAAAGCAACACAAGCTAACGGCCAACGTATCAGAACAAACCTGGATTGCACACTTCTCATCAATCTATGCAACCCGACCATCTCAACCTAAAGAAGAAACAAATAACAACATACCGACATGGACATTAAGATTTGACTACGACGACCTGATTTGCATGATTAAAACTCTAAATACATCAAGAGCACCTGGCCCTGACGGACTTTCAAACGCTGTACTCAAGCAAGACCCTCCAGCATGGGCAAACTTCATGTGCCAGATAATATCCATCATAAACAGACTCAACCAAATTCTTGGAGATCAGCCATCATCGTTCCCATCCACAGACAAGGACCCCGCGATCAACCACAAAACTTTCGGCCAATCGCCCTTCTGGACCCACTTGAAAAACTCTTTGCGACAACACTACTAAGACAACTAAACACATGGGCCACACAAAACGGCCAGATTTCAACACGACAAACGGGTTTCACTGCCAACATAGGAACCAATATCAATCTGCTGCTCCTACATCTCATCAAATACGAAGCTATCAACAACAAGACCACATTATATTCTGCGTTTATTGACCTGAAGATGGCCTTCAACGCTATATCACGGCACAAGTTATGGGCGAAACTTAAAACATGGAACTGCCCCTCAAACATTCTGGAACCAATTATCTTACTATATTCAGAAACCTCGATAAAAGTAAGACTTACTAAGCAAGGCACAACCACCAAACCGATCACCACATGGAATGGCATAAAGCAAGGGTGCCCCTTAGCAGCAACCCTTTATAATCTGTTTACATCGGATATTGACCAGCACTTAATCAGTACTCAAACGAATCCGCCAAAACTAAATTCCACTCCTGTCCCTGTCATGGCATATGCCGACGACATTGTCTTGCTTGATAAAACTGCCTCTGGTCTTCAAGTCGCCTTAACATCACTGAGCAATTACATGTCCAATAACGAATTAACAATCAACATCTCAAAAACAAAGACAATGACTCTAAGCAAACCACAATCGAAAAAGACACACCATCCAGTACTCAACATCAGTGGAACATGTTTAGAAAGCGTCACAAAGTTCAAATACCTCGGCATAACAATCAATCAATGAAAGACTGAAGAACAATGGTTGGACACATTTGATAGGCACAAACACTGGCACGCCAAGGTTGCATACTCCACAGAAAATATGGAAAATTTTCATTCAGACCTATCATCGCTTATTACAGACCGAAATACATCCCAACAATAACCTATGGAACAGAAGCAATGATGAACACCGAAAAAGTAAACTGGATGAAATTCGAGTCAAGCTTTTGGCGAAAGATTCTCCATCTCCCTCAGTCTTTTCCAATGCCGAGGATACGACATGAACTGGCAATCCAATCTATAGGATCTATTGTACGATGGAAAAGATTGGACATTTATCGAAAAATCCTATGTGATGGAAAAACTCCTGCAATCCAAATTCTGAAATCACAACCGAACGCCTTCAACAACACGGTGCTAGAAACATGGAAAAAATCCATCACCAAAGAAATGGAAACCGAAGAAATAACTGAAGCACTTCTAATCATGCGGCCACAACATGCCAAAACTAAACTTTTACAGAATGACTGGATCAACACTATCCAACTGAAAAATACCTACAAACAGACGCTTCAATGTAACATAGACAACAGTAAAATACATCAACCTTCACCGTATCTTCTACTATTCCCGGACCAAACCATCAGGTCAAGAATTTTAAGAATTCGCATGAATATTCTACCAACAAAATCCTACCTTGCAACAGCAAGGCAAATTGTCAGAACAGAAAACTACTGCCGATTCTGCAAAAACGAAACCATACTGGAAACCATATTCCACCTGGTTATGGAATGTCAGGTCCTCACACAACAACGCAAACAATTTGGAACCTACTTCAATCTCTCAACTCAACAAATTGATGGGCCGCTATCCTCAGCGGCAAAAACAACAAATACATACAATATTTTACACAATATTTTACAATCAATACACAATTACCTTGTTTCTCACCAGCATCCCGGAACTGAATGGAAAAGATGCTTAAATGCAATCGAACTTTATTGGGCCTATAGTAAATCGGATATTATACTACTGTCTAATTGTAATTCTTGGTGTTTCACTGTGTGTTCTCTTTGGAGACTCTTGATCACCCTCACTTCTCCTGAGATTTAGCCTTGACTGCTGTCCAAGCTACCGGGAATGGGTCTGGCTCTGGTCCTAGAAGTGTTCCCCTGTTCATTTTACAAGGGTGGCCTCCCAAATATCTGTCCACCAGGGCAGAGTTTAGAAATTCATTCTAATACCCAGCAAGCGAGAACTCCCACAAGCATGAAGGAAGGGGAGCTATGGACTTGCTGTACAGTAGTCACTAGGGTGAATAACTTTTACTTACCTTCAACATAAACGCATTAACACTATATAGGCAACTAATCGAGATGAAGTGGTCATGTGCCTACGTACCTGGGGAGCTGAATTCTAATCCCACCTTCGACCCACCAACTGATCAGACCCTGGCTTGGCTGACCTCTTTCCTCTCTGATCGACCCTCCCAGGTGCAACTTGGGTCCTTCCTCACCTCTATCTCATCTCTACTTGTGGTGTTCCCCAGGGGTCTAACCTCTCTCACTGGCTGTTCAACCAATACCTGGCACTTCTTGCCCACCGCATTACCGCTCTCGGCCCCAACTTTCAGTGCTATGCTGACGACACTCGGCTCACTTTCAGGCTCCCTTCCGCCACCTCTTCTCCGTCTCTCATCTCTGACTGTCTGTCCGCTATCCAGGAGTGGTGTGCAGCCAATGATCTCTGCCTTAATGCCAGTAAGACTGAGATTCTCCTCATCGGCCCACTGCTCCCTCCTTTCCTGTCGCTCTCTTGCCTGCCTCTCTTGGCCCTTTTCCTTCTCCCACCTGTGAGGCTAAAAACCTCTTGGTCATCTTTGAATCCGCTCTCTCCTTCTCTCCTCACATCTCTGATGTCTCTAAGAAATCACACTACTAGCTGCACCTCCTCAGGGGTATTCTCAGGGGTATTCTTCCTTTCCTCTCCTTCCCCCAGAAACTCACCGTATCCAGAGCTCTGGTTCTCTCTAGGCTGGACTACTGCAACAGCCTCTTTCTAAATCTGCCTGCATCTACTCTCCACCCTATGCAACTCATCCAGAACAGGACTGCAAGACTTGTCCTTCACCTCAAGCCCAGGGATCGTATCTCTCCAGGACTGAAATCTCTGCACTGGATCCCAGTGGCTGCGAGGATTAAGTTCAAAACCCCCTGAATTGTCCACAAGGCCTTCTGGGGCCTAGGGCCTCAATACCTCCATCTCTCTGTTCCTAAATATCTTCCCACTCGAGCTCTTCGCTCATCGCCTCCAACTCCATCACGGTCAGTTTCTTCCCCAAGCGACGAGTTGGTGGTAGATCTCTTTCTTCGGCTGGGGCCTCCCTCTGGAACAGCCTCCCTGAAACTTGACGAGAACCATCTCCGGTTCCGAAAGCACCTCAAGATCATCCTCTTTCCTTCTTCTTTCTCTCCTCTGCTCCCCTGCTGAACTCCTGACTGAAACTGCACTGGTCACCTGGCTACCCTCTTATTTCGGGCCAAGGTCCCCTCCCCCACCAGCTGCACACCTGCACTGCCTCCCGGGCAACCCCTGCACTTGGGGGCCGTTTCTGTATCCCTACAGTCCCCACCAGCTCTTGAGACTTGATGTCTGCACTTACCCCTGCACTTGCCACTCGCTGGCCGCACTTTTACCTATGGTTTCTATTTATTCTATTTCTTTTTGTATTGTTGATCCTATGTATTGCACTGCCCCCTCCCCCTACCCGCACTTTCCCTTTTCCCCCTCTTCTGCACTTGAGCAATCTCAATGTCATCTGGCCTAGTAAGATTGTTGTATCTGTCTTCCCTCTGTTCCACCCTCCCTTGCCTCGTTGCGCTTTGAAACACTTGTGTATATACGCGTTATAAATTCCATATTATGTCAAGGATTTGTTGTGTGTTCAATCACTTCCTCCCAGTGCCTCCTATTGTAAGTATACGTGAATTAGCAACTTTAGGCTGGATTTTTCTGATTGTTATCTTTTTTTATTAATTAACTTTTTACGGTTTATTACAAACTTTCAAAATGTAAATTGTTTACCACTTTTACATTAGTAAGTTGACACTGCGTTTTACATTTAAGTGTAAAAACGAGGGGGATATGCAGCAGATTTTCTGACGTTTCACTGCTTAATTCTGCTTACTGTCGTTCTCTCCTTGCAAGCGTGTTATTTCCTCTTAAAAAAAAGTCAAAACGATTGTTAATTTTCTTTAGACTCGTGAAAACACACTTGCCACCAATCTTCAGCACTTGACGTTTGATCCTTTGCAATGATATCACCCAAGTGTTTTGTTCTTTCTGATCTTAAGGCTGAACAGAATGTCAGATGTTTCAATGTCTCATCTTGGTGATAACAGAGCCTACAGTTGCTTTTCAAGTCAGCATACTTTGCCCATTTGACTTAGTGTCTCTTTAGTCTTGAAGAGATTTAGGCAAAAATTTCATGAATTTGTCTGTGATGCCTGTTGGGAAATTTCTCCAGATATTTCTGGGTCTTGTTCAGAGCTTTAGCTTCGCGCGGTGCATGCTGCATTACCTTATGTTTCATTCTCTGAGCTCCTGTGTCGATCCATTCTTGCAACCAAATTTTCTTTTTGGCTAGATTTTGATTGGTTTGAAGAGTGTTAATGTCAATGCCAATATCTTTCATTATCGCCTCACATCGATCAGCCCACAGAGATAAGATATCTCTATTGTGTCCACTTTCTGGATCTTGTACAATTTTTAATTGTGGAAGGGCATTTTCCATGGTCATTTTGCGATACAGTGTAAGCATATTCCAACATATTCTTGCATTTATTGATAACAGATTTAGTTTGTATCTAATGCATGCTGTCAGAGTTCTTTTTGGGAGCCATAGGGCCTTCGACCAGAATTTATTTTCTAGCGAGGCCCAAAGTGTGGATGAACAGTCTAAGGCACACTCTGCCCCATGAGTCAAGGCAGGAACTTCGTTTTGTTTGTAAAAGTTAATCGCCGGTTTCAGTGAAAACTTGCTGTATTTCTTGTGTATCAGCGCTGCTTGTATCGGCAATTGCCTACATTTGGCTTTAGTTTTTTCGACCCACGGTGATTGTTCAAACTTGAGCTGATTACCATGCCAAGATATCTTACTTGCAATACGCTCTTCAGAACCTCTTTTCCCAGATGCCACTGAAATGTTGCGTTTGATCGGGCCTTGAAGAGTCAAGATTTCAGATTTGTTAATGTTGATACACAACCCGTTGATGATAACATATTCTTCGAGGGCGCAAAGTTTTCTTTGAAGCCCTATCAGTGTTGCATCGAGCAGAACTAGATTGTCTGAATAAAGGATCCAACTTATATGATTCCCATGGATTTTTGGAGGAAATGATGGAATGCTTTCAATAGTATCACCAATGTCTGATAAGAACAAGTTGAAGATAATTGAGGCCAGTGGACACCCCTGCTTCACTCCACAGAATGTTTTTATTGGTGCTGAAAGAGTTCCATTTTGATCCAGGCGGATTTTAACTTCAGTGTTGGTGTGCAGCTCTTTTATAGCCAGTAACAAGCTTGGTGGACAGTTCCACTTTTCCATCTTAGTCCAGAAGATTTCTCTATCTATGCTGTCAAATGCGTGGGATAGATCTGTGAAAGCAAGAAAGACTTTACTTCCAGTTCTCATAGCTTCCATTTTCATCAGGTTTATTAAAAAAAGATTCAGACCACACTCCACACCCTTAACAAATCCCCTCTTGAAGCTGTTGTTGAAGTTGAGTGGCATAGATTTTTCCCAGCATGTCTAATAGTGCGATTGGGTGATAGTCTTTAGGATTGGTTCTGTTCCCTTTTTTAAAAATCGGTACTATAATCGCATTCTTCCAGGATTTCGGGGTTGAATGTGCAATTGTAATTTCCGAGAATAGGAGTAAGCAGAATTCAGCCCATTCTTCCGAATTTTTTCAAGGATATAGTTGGTAAAACCATCGGGACGTAGAGCCCTTGATGAAGTTGATGTTTTGATGGTTTTCAAAATGTTGTCTTTGTCGAAGTTGATGTCTCATCGGTCTAATGTTGGAAGCACCGGTTCATTTGCTTTGCTCCTTCTTTTTATATAGCGGTCTATAGAATAGGACCCATTCTGATTCAGTCACCATATTATTTTGTATTGCACCTTGCAAACCGCTTTCTTCGTTTATGATCTTCCAGAATTCTTGTGAGTCTTTTATATTGCTAATTTGGTCATCATATCCCCAGCATCTTGTTGTTCCACAATGGCTTTGTATGAAATCAGCCAATTTTTATATTTTTGCCCTTTTTGCTCTTTTTTCGACTATGTATGCATCTTTATTTGATTTTGTGCATTGTCTAATTTCTGTTCGCATTTGACGTTTCCTCCTTGCAATTTGGATGTCAAACAAATGCTTGGGTTTGAATGCGCAATTTTGAAGACCTTGTTTTTTTTCCACATATTGTTTTAAAAGTTGCTTGTATTCAATGTCATCATGTTCCTTACAATATGCATCTGTAAGGGTCTTCATTTCATTGCCTTTCAGCTGGAGGCGGATCCTGCTTGATTCCACTACCGCTTCATGATTCCAAGTAGGCATCTGTTCCTTAGCAGGCGCAGAAAATGTTAATTTTACTAGATTATGATCACTTTGCGGTTTACTGATCACTTGTAAGGATACTACTCGTTGTGCCACCTTACCAGAAACAAAGATATAGTCCAGTATAGAGTTCTGGCAGTTTCTTCTCCACGTCGGCTGTGGGGGTATGTCTCCTATTGTGTTTCCATTCATCATTGACATGTTTCTTGACTCCATTTCATCACACGCGCTCCGACAAGTAGCTCCCAAGTAGCGACTGTTTGCTGGCAGGATTCCACACTCTTCTTAATGGGGCTGGAAAACTATTTGGACATTGGCAAAGTGACTAATTTGATAGAGGATCCGCCCCCTATACCAAGAAGACTACATTAACCAGAGGCTGCGCACTCCTGCGCGCGCACTCTGGCAAGTATCTTCCAAGTAGCGACTGTCTGCTGGCAGGATTCCACGTTCTTCTTAATACGGCTGGAAAACTATTTGGACATTGGCAAAATGGTATGCTGCATTGGACTTGTACTGTTTGGATTGGTATAGGATACTATCTACAAACAGTAAAATAAATCCCTTCTTCTTGTATTTTAGACTAATTTGATAGAGGATCCACCCCCTATACCAAGAAGACTACATTACCCAGAGGCTGCACGCTCCTGCGCTAGCGCTCGGGCAAGTAGCTCCCAAGTAGCTCCCGTTTGCTGTTCGCTGCTCGGTGAGATGGAAGGGCGAGTATCCCTATTCCCTAGTCCTTAGTACTAGATACACATTCACATAATAGAATATCTTTTCATCCGTGGCTAATGCAGTGACAACAAAGGAACCTGGCACGGTGTGATAATTGGAAACAACGCGCAGCTCCGGTATAGTGTGATTCAGGCTGATTTGACATCTGTTATGATATGATAGGATATGGCATTTGTAAAGCGCCTATACACAAGTGTTTCAAGGCGCAACGAGGCAGGGAGGGGGGAAACAGAGGGAAGACAGACAACGATCCTACTAGGCCAGGTGTCATTCAGATCGTGCAAGTGCATGGGTGGAGGGAAGGGAAAGTGCAAGGGGAAAGGGAGGGGGGAAATTGCAGTACAGGGTAGTGGAACAAACAGATAAATAATAGGGCCAAACTGGTGGCAAGTGCAAGGTAAGTGCAGACAAGTGCTGGGAAAGGGGGGCTGTCGGGATACAGAGACAGTCCCGTAGTGCAGAGGTTTCCAGGGAGGCAGTGCAAGTGGAGAGTGGCCCAGTTGCAGGTAGAGTGCATTTTCAGTCAAGAATTTAGCAGGGGAGAGGGGGGGAGAAGGCAGCAGCAAAGAGGAAGGTTTTGAGGTGCTTCCGGAACCGGAGATGGTTCTCCTCAAGTTTCAGGGAGGCATGAAGGCTGTTCCAGAGGGAGGCCCCTGCCGCGGAGAGAGATCTACCCCCAACTCGTTGCTTGGAGAAGCGGCTGACCCAGAGGAAGTTGGAGACGGATGAGCGAAGAGCTTGAGAAGGAAGATATTTAGGAAGAGAGAGTTGAAGATATTTAGGCCCCAGGCCCCAGAAGGACGTGTGGACAATGCAGAGGGTTTTGAACTTAATCCTCGCAGCCACTGGGAGCCAGTGTAGAGAATTCAGTCCTGGAGAGATACGATCCCTGGGCTTGAGGCCAAGGACAAGTCTCGCAGTCCTGTTCTGGATAGAGGCAGGCAGATTTGTTACAGTAGTCCAGCTTCGAGAGAACCAGGGCTCGTGAGACAGTGAGCTTCTGGGGGAAGGAGAGGAAAGGAAGAATACCTCTGAGGAGGTGCAGCTGGTATTTGGACTGCTTAGAGACGTCAGATATGTGAGGAGAGAAGAGAAGTGTGGAGTCAGAGATGACCCCGAGGTTTTTTGCCTTGCAGGTAGGAGCAGGAGGAGGGCCAAGAGAGGCCGGCTAGAGAGTTGCAGGGAAGAAGGGAGTGGGTGTACCGTTGAGTAGAATCTCAGTCTTACTGGCATTAAGGCAGAGGTCATTGGCGGCACACCATTCCTGGATAGCAGACAGACAGTCAGAGATGAGGGAAGGAGGCCGAGGGTAGCCTGAAAATGAGCTGGGTATCATCCGCATTGCACTGAAAGTTGGGGCAGAGAGCGGTGATGTGGTGTGTTGATCGCTGTGAGGTAAGAGCGAGTTGCTAAAAAGCTATCTGTGGAAATTGTTCAACTGCTCTGATCCACAATCTGATTACTGAAAGTGTAAACAACACACACCATTACTATCCAAACCTGTGAATTGTGAATTGTTATATGTTGCATTATAATATTGTAATATATCATTAATGTCCTGTAGACGCGGTTAACACGGACTAAATTCGTAGTCACAATCACGTGAAATAACGTGAGGAGGCTGCAAGCTAAAAAGAAAGGTGTATGCATAGTATGCCGTACAGTGTACCGCTGTGTATTGCTATTGTGTGTTACTGCAGCTGTTTCTACTTTATCAACTTAATCTCATTTGTGAGTAAGTGTTGTGAGGCATATTACCACTAATGGATGAATTGTTAGATGAGAAAAGTCTACTTAAGACTCTACGTGGATGTTGAATTTGCATACCCACGGTGATATCAAAACCCAGGATAACATAAAAGATAGTACTGCCTGTAAACAACTAACAGAATTTTTCCCAAAAATGGCTAAGTGTGGAAATACTGGAAATGTTGATTCCAGCTCTGTAGCGAATGAAATTGCGAACGAATTGAATGTAGCACTGGGCTGCGTCAGTTTGAAACTGCTTGATGATATGATGTGTGGAACTGATGATGCCCCAGTTGCTGTTGACAGTAAAAGAGGAAATGAAGGGAATGAAAGTAATAAAGCAAACTCGCACAAAGAAACTAGTAGTAGTGTACCCGACACACTCATTTTGGAAAACCCTCCCAAAAAAATAGACCTCCATGATACTGAAAAAAATGATCACATATCTGACCCGTCACTAAAACAACAGAGTGTAGTGGCTATGGTACATAGAAGCCTCTTTGCTGAACCACTGGAAATAGATCTGAACAAAGATGACATGGAGGAACAAGATGTGGAGTTTTTGGGAAACCTAATGGAGGGCTCCTTTAATGAAATCTATTCCACACCGATTCTAGAACGAGAGATGTTACCCTTTACATTACCGGATGAGCTACCTCCATTACAAGCTGTAAAAGAGGAACTTTCTGGTGACTTAGATGTTCAATCTATACAGGAAGGAAATAATATTTAGGTAGTGATGAAGACAAGACTAGCCACTATGAAGAGATACATGAAGAGAAATATAAGGTCATTGGAGATCCAAGTGAGGAAACAAATCTGAGTATGAATGAGTCTAGTTCGGTAAGCATGTAATCAAGTGACATGTTTAACGCATTTGAGAATCTACTTACAATACTAATTGGGAAATGTGAAAATCTAGAAAAAAGTTAGATATGCAATCCCTATCACTCTATATGCGGGCGCCAATAAAACTGTCAGAAACAAATTGCAAATATTGCAGAATAATGCTCTTAGAGCAGCCCTTGACATACCCCGCAGAGCACATATATCTAACATTAGGAAAGACAACCACTGGTTAAAAATTAATGACAGAGTTCTCCTTAAAACGCTATCTCTCACACATAAAGGACTGAACAACACTGCGCCCCCGTACATTTCGGCTAGACTGACCAGAAAGTCCTCTATTCACCACACCAGAGCCTCTAACAACTCACTACTTGAAATTCCCTGATTTAGACTAACTAAAGCAGGCGGAGCTAGCTTCCCTGTTAGAGCGGCCTGTGCCTGGAATGCACTCCCTATGGCATTGAGAGCTAATCTACCCTACTCTAGCTTCAGGAGTAAGGTGAAAAGTTGGCTCTGGAGTAACGACAACTAACCTACTGAACCTGGCCCTATCTATGCGCATAACCACCTTTGACTCTCCCGACACCAGACCTATGAGAGGGACCCACATCCCCGCATTTCTTATATATTTGTATATTAGTATTGTATATATGTTAATAACTCACATAACGCATATTCTGTATGTATCCTTTGTATGTATGAAACCATTAAGCCTAAGTATTCTTATAACTGCTGCGCCCGGCTACCCTTGGGTTTTGGAGCGCATTATCAAATAATAAACTAAACTAAACTAAACTATAAAAGCATCAATCGTAGTAGAAGGTCGATTAGGGAACAAAGTACAGGTATGACTCCAATTAAAGATGGAGTAAGCACCTGTGTAGCAGATCAGATCAATAAGGAGAAAAAATTGTGAGATTAAGGAAAATGAAGCTAAAACCTATACAATAGGCATTTATGTATAATAGACAAATAAAACTACAGAAAAATATGAAACACACGAAAAAAAGTGAGAGAAAGCAACAGAATAGTAACAAAATCATAGAGATAAGCAATACAGACTTGTCATTTGAGATAGATAACATACCTGTAGAGAAAGAAATAATACCTGACGGTAATCAGTGAAACATCAGTATGAGAATAAAAATAAGACACCTTTGGCCTCATTACGGCTTTGGCGGTAGCCATTCCCTTAATAAGGGGATGGCTGCCACCAAAACCTGGTCCGGGTTCCCTGAATGGGGAATTACCGGGCCAATCCGAGTTTGGAGGGCCCAGTAATTCCCCCTACAGGGAACCCGGGCCCGGACCTTCCCCATTCCCACTTGAGCCCCCATAGGGCTCAATGGGAATGGATGCAGGGAGCTAACAACGGGCCGATTATGACCGGCCCGTTGTTAGCTCCCTGGTCCCCTCGCTGGACCCGGTAAGGACGTCTGGTAAAACCAGACGTCCACATCGGGTCCCGCGAGGGGCCTCGTAATGAGGCGGAATGGGTTTAACGGGTCTGCATCCATTAGCGGCACCCGTTAACCTATTCCGCCAATGTTATAATGAGGCCCCTAGTCTATTATTGGGGAAATACTAACTATAAGACATGTAATCTTACCCAGATACAGGCTGGTGGTAAAACGTGTCTAAACACAGATGTAAAGCTACAGTGTACACTTACAAAAATATGGCATACTAAGACAAATAATACCTTACTCCAACCTATAGAGCATGGGAATTTGTATAATAGTGAGAAGGTTAGAGTGCTGCAATTAACACAGATCACCTATGATTGTAAGCAACCTTCATTGAATCGCACTTGTGTATTACAAGTATTTCATAATATTGTTCCGCTTAGAGTAATAACATCGGATGATATCAGAATTGTGGACCAAGCAGAAATAGTAGCAACGTTTGTAACTAATGTATGGTTTAAAACTGAAACCACTTTGGCTTATGTAATGTGCTATGAAGAAGAGTTTTTCAGGTTGGGGAACTTATGCAAAATAGAACAAATGGCAGTAACTAAACCTAGGGTAGTGTCATCGAAGCCACACAGTAATATAATTATGGGAAATGGGGTAGCAAAGAGGAGTTTTAGACATAGTAACCACTAGCAACGTTAATGTAGACCACACAAATTTGACATCCTGTGAAGGATAATGGCAGTGGTTACCAGCAGCCTTCAATCAACACTTCTCCTCAGAGCATCTATGATGTCGATCTTATTTATGTATGGAACACCTGTGGACACGCGCATTTATTTAGAGAAGATGGGTTGGCTGCGATGCTGGAAATGTTCTTGATCATTGTTTTACAGGAGATATGGCTAACATAGTCCACTTTGATGGTCGTATAACGGCTCAGCAATTGGCAACTAAGGGCCAAAAAGGTAGACCGAAAGGTGGACTATTAGTATTAGTAAAGCTCCCTTGGACTATTGTGGTATTGAAAGAATCTTCATTAACTGCTCAAACAGTTACACTAACAGATAAGCAGTTTGTATTGATAATTGTGAACATTTATGATCCTCCCAACGCAGTAGCGACCCCAGGAAACATACTAACTGTCAAAGCAATTCTAAGTAATTATAGTCACCGTTATACGGTCTGGATAATGGGTGACTTTAATACTAGAATTGAGCTTAATCCTGTGAATGGGTTTATACAACCCACCCAGAAATAATCTCCAGTTAAAAGAACAGGTACGTCAAGGGCTGCAATGGTCAAAGATGTTATCCTTGTATGGGCTTATTCGAATTAATTGTAATACCACTAGTGATCCAAAGATGGCCTTCACACGTATCGATGGGTGCTCTGCATCGACGATCGACTACATATTTTGTAATAATGAAGGTTTTAGCTACATAAAGGACATGACAATCGTCCCAAGAGATGAAAGTGATCATCTTCCCCTCTGTTCGCTATTGGATCTACCAGTAGAACCAAGAAGATAATATCAGGTCGCTTGTAATGGACAATTATATATGAACGAACCTTGAGGTAGCAAATAAAAGTGGCAACAGAAATAATACCAACATTTCTTAAGCAATGTAATCAGTCGGATCAGAGCATAGTTAAATAATATTGCGGTTTGCCGAGATGATGACTTCCATTGCTAATAATATGAGTGGCAACTGTAAATATATATCGGTTCAAGAACGCTCAAATAAGAACATGACTAAGAGACACCATCATGATAGTGCGATACATGCAGCTAAAAAGCAGATGCGCAAAGAAATCTCTATTGCTATTGAGACATGGTCTGGGTATTCCCATTAAGGTAAGGTCTCTGTATTCGTTAAAACAATAAAGAAGCATTGCTGTAGTTGGTTTAAACACCATAGAGCCAATTGTGAAAAGATAAGGTGGCAACAAATTGCTAACCTCGCCTTGTCCAACAACTCCACCGCTATATCGGAGGTTATCCGACAATTCAAAACATGGGGGCTATCAATGAACTATATCTGAAGAGCGATGGAGAGAATATATCACATCGACTCTAGGTACTACCTGTGATGATGAGTCCGTGTCACCCATGCCTAATGTTACATGGATATGCAGTGCTTCATAACTTGATATTACCTTAATCATTGAGAAACTGAATAAATCTAGAGCTGCCAACCTGACGGTGTATGTAACAACTTATTGAAACTATAACCACCATTATGGGCATTGGTACTGCACAAATTGTTTGTGGTGATTGAATTACTAGGGCTGGCACTGCAGGGGAATAAATGTATACTGTGCGTTCATGGATTTCTCTGCAGCGTTTGACTCCGTACTTAGAAATAGGCTATGGAATAACTTACGCCAGTGGAACATCCCAAAAGGGCTATTAGAAATGCTCATGTTATTATATTCTGAAACCAAGTACTCATACGACTGGATGCTAGAGGGAAGTTATCTGCCTCCATTATTACCTGTCATGTGGTCAAACAGGGCTGTATGGTGGCAGTAACTCTCTTTAATCTATATCTGACTGATAGGCAGCAGTGCTTTGCTAGTCTAACATCATTTCCAGTGAAGGTGGGGTCAATATCAGTGGGATGGTTCGCATGTGCAGATGACCTGCTGCTGATGGACCTGACACCTATAGGCCTGCAGAATATGCTTGATGCGTTGGCAGCATACTCTAAATTGAATGGTCCAGAGATGAATATTTAAAAGAGCAGATTGTTTTTTTTCTGGTAGAAAAAGTTTTTTAAAAAAGTGTGTGGAAACTAAATAACATCATTCTAGAACAAGTACAAGAATATAAATAACTGAGTCCTAGTTGACAACAGATTTAAATAGGAAAAACATTGGGAGCAAACTAAAGCAAAATGTCTTATGTCAACTAACACAGTTAGCAGTTTAATTGGCAAAAATGCTGGATTCTCACTACATGCAGTACTAATGTTATATACAGCAAATATATGCTCAATATTACTATATGGTATTGAAATATGGGGACACAAATACCAGGTGATGCTCAAAAAGTTCAAAGCCATGCTGCTTAGAAAACTACTTCGCCTACCAAATCGCATCACTGTAGAGTATCTCTATCTCGAGTTTGACATAAAAAGTATCATTCATGATTATACCAGTTGCACTGTAATGAGCTATGTGAACCTAACGTCTGTAGAGAATACCATTATTATTGAAAGTTTTATGCAAGCGTTTCTAAGAATTGCTAGATATGGGGTCCTTGGGTGTAATTATTATCTCATAAATGGGCAGTAGGGTACACAATAGGGTCGCTCGCACAACACCATCATCAGTTTAAAAGGTGGATAAAAAAGAAGCTAGCTATATATAGCTAACAACACCATCATCAGTTTAAAAGGTGGATTAAAAAGAAGCTAGCAATATATAGCTATGAATGTAACCTAGTTGAGTTGGCCACAAAAACACATTGTGGGGCGTTTTGTAGATATAGGATGGAGCGTTTGGCTAGCCCCAAGTATATTATGGCATTTCCTAGCCCACATATACTTAGACACTTTTTAATGATAAAGTTAAATTACTGTGAGACATATGAGATTAAAAGAATCTGTCTAGATATGTGATACTGAGACAAAGTGCCGCTTATGTGGATGCCAAGTTTGCGAATCACTTGTACACCTTATGATAACATGTGAAAGTCTTTCGGTACTGCGCAATACTTATTTAAAGTCCTATGATAATATGATTGATTTTAATAATGTCCCATATCTATGGAGAAATGTAATGAATGGAGAAGATATTCATCTCATTTTTTATATGGTGAAATTTTATTGGAAAATTTTAGAGATCTTAAAATCTTTGGCATGATGATTACATAGTTGTATGATGAGTGTTTATTTTAACTTGAGCATTGTGCTAATAATGTGTAGTTGGATTGTATATTTTATTATAATTATGGAATTTTGTAAATGTAATTTGTGTTTTATGACTGTTTATGGTTTATATACAAAGCCGAAAGGCTATAAGTATATTATAAATCAATACAAATAAATACATTTCATCACACCATTGGACTGCCACATGGTGTGTACTGCAAATCCCATGTGAACCTCCTTGTTTGGAGTTGTTGGTGTTCAAGTCTCTGCAAAGTATTATATTTGGTGAGAGTCCATTAACTCTGACACCCTGTCAATAAATGCAGTCGTACCAGCAGCTTTATGTTGCCAGTATAAATTGATAATGTAGATCTGAAGCTTTTCCATCTTTGGTTTCCCTCTCATTTCAATTACGGTTACCTGGATATATGTGGAAATGTTGGTAGATTGGTAGATTTAATTATTCTATAAACCAAGCTTTTCCTTGCAAAAGTCTGTAGTCCAGTTATAGGTCTGCCTTTTTTTCAGCAATTGGACAGACTTCCAACCATGTTTCCTGCAAAAACAGTACATCCATGCCATCCAACCAATTATCTGTTGAATGAAATAGTTGTAAAAAAAGCCTCTGGTGTTCCAGGTGCCAACGATGTGTGTGTTTCTTTTTCTTTTGTTTTTTGGCATTAACTGTCATTATAGCCTCCCAATGCTTTGGCTAACCAATTCCAGTTATTTGATTCTGTTGATTTGCTGCCAACATTTTTGAAGTTTGAACTTTCATCGTGTATTTTGACACTCACTGGTAATTTGTATGCGCTCTCCTACTTGGGCCACTTGTAGAGGGTTATCGGCTTCATTAAGTTTAGAATGTATTTTCTCATTTGTATTCAAGGTGTCGCCCACATATTGTGATTTTAAATCTATGTGTATTTCCTTGGCCTTGTGTTTTTTGTGGTAAAGCACAAGGTATTTTAATGCTATTGTGTTCAGCTCCACTCCCATTGTTATGATTACCTTTTATTTCAAAGATGTCAAAGCCCAGCATAGTAGGACCGGCACTGCCTCTAGCAATAGGTTGCATATTAGTCTTGATTCTATGTCTAAATCATTCTGTGGTTCATCATTTTGCGTGTATTTTCTGTGTGGAGACTTGGGGGCACCTTTAACAAACTTGGGCCTATACCTCTTACCCCTACCTTCTTGGGGTTGCGCGACTTGTATGCCATCCTGAGTTAGGAGATTTGCTAGGGCAGAAGTACCTTTGCCCCCAATTCTTTGGCTTTGTTGTTTCTGTTTGCCAATTTTGAGTCAACCCACGCTTCACTCGACTTACTTGCCAGCTGACCTGCACGTTTTCCCCATTTTTCCTCCAACGTAAGGAAGGTTGGATTCAATGTTTTGGATGTAGGGGCCTGTTGTGTGTCATTTGGTAGAACCAACCTGCATGTTCTCAGCGGGCTTGGTTCACTCTGCGTTGCGATCCCAGCGCGGCTGGATTGTACTACTTCTGATGACTTGCAGAAGCCACTTTGCTCCAGATCTACTGGCTGGGATTGCTTGTCCTCCATTACTTCCTCATTGTCGTACGTGGATAAGTTCAGCAACTCCTTCATGATTTCATGGTCACTCGGTTTGTCAACAGCTGTGATTTCCTCCAAGTTTGTTTTGTCAACCAAGACAGTTTTTTTCGATTTTTCTTTTTCTTTTTTTTATTTTTTCATTGAGCCACCCCGTTTTTCGCCATTGTAACGTTCACGGTTTTTATATTATGTAGAAATTGAGTTATTGGTGATCCAGTTCCTTCTTTTTGTTTGATTCTTTCTTTTTTATTTGCAGGGGTTTGATTATTGTTTTCTTTTTGACGTTCATGTTTGCAGCGTTAAATATAGAGTATATGCCATCAATGTTCCTTGTGCTTTTGGTAATGTCAGAGGTATTTAGATCAGGATTCCCAATGACCCCTTCACCATCTGCCGATGTAGAAGGTTTTGGGGATTCGGATGTCACAGGGCTTTTGCTTCATGTGGTGTCCAGGAGTGTTTTTGGCTGCGAAGGTTCTCCCATGTTACCCACTGTTTGATTTTCTACTGAGTCATTCAAATCTATAAGTGTTAAAGCTGGAAGAATACCCATATTAACTTCTCCAGCTCTTTTCGCTTCCTTATTGCTCCTGTCCATGTTTATGACTTGATTGCACTAATTTCCTAGAATTCTGTCGTCCTTGGTGCATTTCACCATGTCCCGAACCTGGATGTACTGGTTATATTTAAGCAGCCCCAGCACTTCTCTGGCAACTTCTGCAAGTCATTTTTTGTCTTCACTATTATTACGCTTTTGTTCAACCAAAGCGTTAAGGGAGTACTCTTTTCTTTTAGTTTCCTCCTGTGACTTTTGTTTAAGGAGAGTGTTTTCGCATTCCATGTGTACTAATTTGGAGTTCATTAGCGCTATCAGAGTAGTCAAGTCTTTGACATTTTCGTTCATTTGTTCGTACATTTTTAGAAATGGTGCAATTATTGACCATGCCAACATCAAATTTGGCTGTAGTTCTTGAAGTACTTTTTTAACCATTTCTTGAACTCCAGCGCTAGACTCCGCAGATCTCGTATTGGCTTTAGAATTAGTATGCCTTACTTTGGGGAAAGCACGTTCCATAAAAGATGAGTCTGAGGATGAGTCCTCAGATGAGGGCGCACTGAACCTTGGTTCAACACGACTTGTTGCAATATTAACTGAATCAGCAACAGCTGTGTTTGGAACCTGCCGTACACCGTGTCCTATTTCATTCATTTGTTTTTGATGTTTTTTAAGTCTCTGCTGAGACCAAATTAACATAGGTGATGAACTCTCATCGATCCGTCTTTTTTTTTGCGCCCCACTTTTCCACTGGTTCACTGGGGGGCTTGTCAGTGTCAATGGTTCGAAGGGACATCTTTGGGCCTCTATATTCTTAATTTCTAGTGGCTCTTCCTTGTTTTTGCTACTAATATCAGAGTTTTTGTTAGGTCGTGTAGTCATTTGTTGACTACGTCCTATTAAGTTTCTTCTTTCAGGTCCTCCTTGACTCGCACACTCTATTTCCTTTTGATGATATTTAATGAGATGTAACCCACTCTCTGATGTTTGAAAAACCTCATTTTACTCGAGCAAGCCAGGGTGCAGGGTTCGTTCAGGGCTATGAACGTTTGGTGTCAATTCACCACCAAGGATCATTTTTAGATTGCTGCTTTGAGTGCTGTGTTGGGTATTAATAGCTTGAAAAGTGTCTTTTTCGCCGGGTATTAATAGCTTGAAAAGTGTCTTTTTCGCCGTTGTGACCAGTGTTAATACTGCCGCTGCAATCCTTTGAATCGCTGGTGGCTGACTTTCTAGTTGCATCTAAGGCATTCAAGATCCGAGTCGTGACGGATGAGTCAGCCGGCTCCTCATGATTAGGCTCTTGTAATTGTCTTACTTCAATAGTCGCGTGTGTGATCATCGGCGACGGTAAGTTCCGGCAAGAGGCTACACCTAAGTGTCTGTTTTCTTCCTTCGGGAGATCAGCCAGTGTCAGTTCCAGTTCTCTGTTATGAACTTGGCGGAGAGACTGACTCGTCCTCCAAGCCAACACTTGTAGTTGCAGAGGTTTGACGCTTTTATTCTGCGTGGGGTCTAAATAAATGTAATTCCTGCTATTGGCACCAAGGCACACGCATTGCTCTTGTCCTGTGGCACCCTTGAGCACCCCTCGACAGGGTCCAGGGCCACACATTTTCGCTGCAATTTGAAACTCGGTGCTTGTGCACCCGCCAATGCATTGTACCGGAAGGCGCAGCGCAGGCTCACTATTGTTTCGATACACCTCAGCGTCTTTGCTATTTGTTTCACTTAGCATTGTTAGTGCTAAACATTATGTGTCTGAATGTGGACTTACTTGGCATGTCTGGTCTATCTCTGAGATTCCGTGCCGCAGCTGTGATTTTGTTAAAGGTTGAGAGAGCTTAACCTTCAATCTTGTAGATGCAGACGCTGTTGATTTATTGCTGGAATCCATGTCCACGCTGGTGGCTCAATAGGGACGACGAGTCAACGGAGAGCTCCAAAGACTCGCAAGACTCTGCTTTGACTCTGTGTCTGCTCCGCGGAGAGTTTGGGTATTAGAATAGAACGCTCCGCCTCTGCTAATGGACACAGAGGAAACACTCCAGGCAGTCAGTTTCTCGCACTGGCAATCGCTTCTCACACTGTCACTGCAGACTCCCAAGACTCTGCTTCAACACTCTCTGATATGTAATCACCCCTTCATGGCACATCCTTGTTTCTGTAATCGTATGCATGCTGTTTAAAGAAGCTCCAGCTGCAATTACATGATCTCTTTAAAGGACTGGGCTGGTGCTTGCTGAGTACAGACCTAGCTTCATTCTTTGGATACAGTTTTCCTGATTCGGAACCACTGCAGTAGGAAGATCTTTCTGACTAGTAGATTGCTTCCAGTGGCATTCAAATTGCTTTGGGATTCAGTGTTCCAGAAAGTCCTGCTCATCTGGCAGTCAAGCATGCGGTCGAGCAGGCCTTTCTGGGGTGACCTCCTGTTAGGACTGGATTTCTATACTCTGGCCTGGTGGACAGATGTATAGGAGGCCAACCTAGTTTAGTGACGGGGACAACTCTGGGAGCTGTGTCCAAACCAGTTCAAGGTAGCTAGGCTAGAGGTCAAGGCGAAGTCTCAGGAAGGGTGAGCCTGGTAAGGGGCCCTCAATGAGAAAACGCAATGAAAAGTCAAGGAATACACTTAGACAAACAGTTATAAAAATATGTATTTATTTATGACCATGTAACACAATGCCCAATAGTTCACCAAAGTTCCACAGTTTTGTGATATGGGAAAAGCTAGTGAAAGGCTTCTGGGGTCCAATGAAGAGTTCCAAGGGGTAGAGGACAGGTTGTTCTAGTGAATAAGAGTGTCTCCCACTTTCAGAATGCTTGCGCGAGCAAGCAATCGCAAAGCCAAACTGTTATAAAACGTTTCAAAAGTTAACAAACTAGTTAGAGGTTCAGGTAAGTACTGTTATAACTCACCCCCCGTACTCCGATTCTTCATAGGACTTGGCAGGTCTTCAGAAGAGGGTCCAAGGTTGCTTTTCCCACTATCCGCCATGGGACCTGATGCCCAGGGGTTGCAAGTTTGTACACTTCTTCGGTCAGCGACAAATGCTGGTGCAAATTCAGGATGGAGAATGCAGAAGTACTCGTTACAGAATCCCTCTCACCACGGGACTGGTTGTAAGAAAGCTGTCTTGGATGATGGCCACTGATGCACAGTGACTGGGCTCCGCCGCTTCCCTCGGGTCGCCTCGATGCTGGAACCACGAAGTTTTGGCAGAGATGGGTCCTGTAGCACAAGCTGCCGATCGCCAACGTTCCGGGCCTCAACGCTGTACAGCGCCTTCTGCTGCGAGTTATCCCAAACTCTGAGCTAGGTAGCTAGTGGGTGATGCAGGGATGCGTCCGAGGGCTCTTCTTTGCCGGACTCCAAGCTGATGTTGAGAATGGATGTTCCCACCACTCCAAGGGTCGGAGCTCCTTCGCAGGACTTCTGGAGATCATCTACAAGATAGGGCTCTTCCAGGACAGCAGCATAATTTGGTTGCCAGGCCTTGTTCGGACGGCTCCACGGTCTCCTTACACGTCTTGCAGCTTGACAGGGTACTTTGCTCCTACAGGTTTCTTCCAGGATCTCTCTGGAACGGGTGCAGTCGTCCTCTTCTTATCCAAAAACCAGGTAAGAGCCGAAACTCCCATTGGCCAATCAAAGATCTGGCCCACAAATACACACACCTTTAGGACCACTGGTGGCACACCGCATGCATACCATTCACTCTGAAACCAGTTTGTGGATTGGGACCAGACAGTCCCAACCCACTTCCTGCCAGCAAACACACATGACCCTGCAGTAGCCCACGAAAAACCTCAGCTTTCCTCGGCACTGTAAGTCCAAATAAAGATTTGCCTGTCCTCAAAGGTCAGGAAGAAGGATTAGTGACAAGATAGCCAAGGGATGAACGAAAAACCTTGTGGCACGACCATGTTTGGACACTAGCCACAGTAGGTAGCCAAACGCGGTAAGGCTAAACCAAATTACACTAAAAAATAACAAAAAATAACTGCTGCCACCAGCTTGTTCCTTTGGCACACCTAAAGTAACCAAAAATCCTGAGGGTCAGTCTAGTGCAAAACAAAAAGTGTACCCCACTCTACTGCATGGTAGGATGCATTATACAATGATAAAAAGTTACCAAAAGTGGCAACACTGTAACAAGACTAAGGGAAACAATTCTTCCCGGTACTGACCGCCTCAAGGACGTGTCAGTTTCCCCATGTCAAATGAGCAAAAGCCAATGTAGTGAAGCTGAAGGCTTCACTGCACTGTAAAAAAATTAGGTCAGATTCAAAAATAAAAAGCAAAACTCGGGACTCCATAAAAATGGAGGGAAAGGTGCTGTAAAGAGAAATCTTTCCTGAAGCCTCCCCATGTGCATGTGTCAGGGATCATCAAGGGTGGTGCTCATTTTTGCAACAGTGTCAGCCGCCATTTGCATTGCTTTTGACAGATTGTCCATCGTTTGTTTATAGGCGCAGGTAAACCAAGCACAATCCCATCAACACTATCTTTTTCTGAGGGAAACCAAAGGAAAACCAAATACCCATGCCTTGTGGCATGGAGTGTTTCTTCACAAGTGTGTGAACCCCGCACATGGTGACACATACACACACCTGAGACTTACTCCATGCTAGGAACTAGAATGTTGTAAATCTTTTTAAACATGTTTAATGCAGGTTTTCTCTGCATCAGCGTGATTCCAGGTGAGTCCATACATTTTAAAGAGCAAATACCAGCCAGGACATCACTTGTGAAAGTGTACATTGTGGGGATCGAAATAAAGATTGGATAAGCAAGAGCTAAAAGCATCTCCTGGGTATTCAGTACTAACCAGTGACCAGATGCTGCCCTTGGGGAACGAAAAGCTTGTACACAGTTTTTGTGCAAGTCTAACTTTCACATAAAATTCAAACTTGTCATTTTTCTCACTGTGTGACTCCTTATGCTTTAAATGTCATATAGATGTGTCGTAATGTTTATATACTGTCCCAAATGCATAGAGTTTAATTCACATTGGCATGCTTGTTCGCAATCAGTTAACCTGGTGAGCCAAAAGTAGCTCCTAGTAGCTGTGGGTGTCAAGCTACCGAGGCTCTCCTAGGCAACAAGCAGGAGCTAAATAGCTCCCAGTTCTCCTCATTTTTGAATCCTGCATTGCAACTCTAGCCATTTGTCTCATACTGGACAGGCAAAGGGCTTTCCATCATGAACACAACCATCCCAGTGGTGGCCTGGCCTGCAGGGAACTCTGGAGATTTCCTTGGGTCTCTGCACCATGGGCCTCCTTGTGTGGAGAACCTGTTTTTCTGCTCCTCTTAACCTCTCTCCCATACACCACACCACTTCCTTTTATCTCTTAGGGCCCATTGAGGTAAATAATTCGTTGTAATGCTTCCAATAATTCGTTGTAATGCTTCCATATGTTAACAAATTTTCTAAATCAGTTTTTGTTTATGTTCAACTACTTTTTAATCCCGTTGTAGGAACACGTGCCTACAAATATTCTATTTAGTCGCATTTATTTGAATGTGTCTTGTGGGAGGGCCCCAAAAACACATCTTAGAGCGGTTGAACTTGCTCGCATCTTGTAACATGGGGCCACTTTGCAAAACATTACCAGGGCCATTTTTGTTTCCCAGTCCACCCCTGAACCAACCCACTGCCGTAAAAGCAAGCGTTAGTGTCGCAGAGGGCATTTGATTTCGTGCTGCTTGAGTGGGAACCGGATATGTTCCTCTTCTAACCAGATGTGTTTGTTCGCTGAGAAGCCGCAGCCTGGGGTTCATTATTGTAAAAAGTCTATTAGTGGGCTCACAAAATGTTTTACAGGTCAAGAAATCGTGCATTTGGCTGCAGAGAGCAGATCGGTATTGTGTTGCTAATGACGCTGAAAGGATTGTGTGCGTTGTAAACTGTTTATTGGGAGGGGGTGGTAACCGAAGACTACTAGAGGGACAGTTTTCACAATCTTCTGCCTGCACACTCTGTCTCCACAGTAACCTGGGCTGGTTCTACTACGGCTACCTGAAAGAGGACTGGACCTTAATGACGGTGAACAGTATCGGGATAACGCTCCAGACGCTCTACATCATGGTTTACCTGAGGTTTACCCCAGAAAAGGTACAGAAGATGGCCCCTTCAATGGCAACCCCCGGTGCTTCCTAGAGGACTTTCAACTCTTGCTCAGGGCTCTTTCTTCATAGAGGATTTGTCTGTTTATCTGACCCCTCGTTGCCTTTGTTTTCCACATACAAAAGTACACTTTGAAGGCTGCTTCTTTCTTGTAGTAACATTTGGTTTATAGTGCTCTGAGACGTGTTATGTTATTTGTATAGCGCCTACTGCCATGGCGTCAAAGTTATTTTGTCTGTCACAGAGACGAAGTAGCAGTATAATAGGACATTCAGTAGTGGTAGGGATGAGCAAAGTCAGGTAGATGGGATGAGAGCGAGGGATAGATAAGGTGCTCAGGAAAACATGAGAAGGAAAAGGTGGAAGATCTATGTGTTCAATTGGACCAAATTTATCGTCTAACTTACACAGCACTGAAACGAGAGATGGCTTGAGAAGAGGTGTTCACTGCGCCAGGGGGTATGTCTGGAATGTACTCACTGCATGGTGAGCTGAGGCATGCTGAAGCCATTCCCAAGAAAACAGAGGCAGCAAACCCTTCTACTTACTCCTCTAGGGCCCCAGATAAACCATGTGTGAGAGGTTGTCTGTCTGAAATCTGAATGCGCCAATTTGGCAACAGCTTCTGTTTCGGGGTTTGAAGTCTTCTGCTGCTCTTGGGGTTACTCAGTGGTAGGGCAGCCAGAGGACACCTGCATACATAACAGCTTACATTTTAGTAGGGTTACTGTACGTTTGACCACCCAATTGATCCAGCCCTTTCCAGCTTGACAAGCTCTGTGCTGACTTCCAGTTAGGGCTTAGCTTATCCACCCACGTAATAGTAAAGTCTACTCAGCTTTTCTGGTTATCCACATTGAATATGCAGAAGAAAAGGTTAAATACTACCAATGTTAGCCTATATCTTGACAAATTAAAGAAAAAACTCGAGCTGCGTTGCCCCAAAGCAAGGCAGATACACGAAAAATTCTGGTTCTGGCGGAAAGCCACCAAAAGGGAATACCCGCAAATAATTAATGCCTTGGGAAAGGTCTGTTCAAATAGGACAGACCTCGAGCGTGACAAGCAAAACACTTTTTACATAAGGTCCATTATCGACAGGCGGTTTTCCAGCGGTAGCACGTGCTGTTATATTGCATGTTTCTAGCTGTGATTTTTGACATTTATATTGCAGTAGCCCTGCATGTTCAAAAGTAACCTCACCCCCGTCCGTCTTCGACAGCAGAGGGAAGGACTTAAACTCACAAATTGTCGAACACCTGTGTTTGGCACTTAACATCCTCGAATTGTAGGGTCGAAATGTGTTTATTAAATTTGCTACATTAAGCAGATATTGCCTCCTGGAGTGCCACTGAATGTACAAACTAATGCGATGACAGTTCTGGCTTAACACTATAAGAAGGTTACAAAATATGTTGCATGATCAAACTAATAATACAAATCCATTACATAACCTCCGCCCTTCAGTTCACCCCCTTGGTATCAACAGCACCTGCTAGGCATATAAAGGCAGTAGTCATCGGTAAGGTGTAATACATTACAGTGATGAAAAGTCCATCAAGCCTAGAGCTAGTAGTCGCGACAGACACGTAAAGCCCTATATATTCCAAGAAAGAGCTTCAGGTTAAGAAAGAGCGTGAGAGTCCATCCTGTAGATTAAAGCTTAGTTTTTCACATATCAACGCTACAGAAGGCTGTGTAAGCTAGTCTGTTGTTTTTGGGACATATTGCTTTCTCCAGCGAGAAGCAATTACCACCCAGCTATAATCAACAACTTGCCAATAATCTGCTTACATCTTGGAAGAGAATGTGCTTTTTCATATACGCTATTTGCTGAAATGTCTAGTAACCTTATTCTCAAAGGTGATCTAAGCATTTAAGGAGGGGCTGGAAAATAGCACAAAGATACACTGTCCCGACCCTTGCATACATTACCAACACTGATGTATGACAGGCTCGGCTGGGAACGCATTTCACTGAGACCGGCTGTTAAAAATGGCCTGTCTCACTGAAATTCTCAAATGCAAGTGTGACACCCACGGTTTTAACTGTTGCTGTTACACTTAAAATAAATCATGGCAGGGTCAGAAAGGACCCTCATTTCTTGGCATTTAAAGGGGCATCACGTTTGTGAATTCGGGATGCGCGTTTAAATGCCCAGAAACATCCTGTTATTGCGCAGATACGCAAAAAAATGCCTCAGAATGAGCGCATCTGAGTTGCGCTTATTCATATGTCCTTTGTGAATTGGGCTGCTTCTTTTTTTGGCGCATGTGAAGAGATGCGCTAGTGCGTCTCCTCACTTGTGCCAAAAAAAAGAATCTGGCCAATCTGTTTAACAAATGAGATCACCCATAGGGGTTGAGTACAGGGGGAAATGGGGGAAATGCTCCCTTAGCAATGAGGGAGATGGGGGGGCAGGAACCTCACTTTTCTGCCCCCACAGTTAAAATCAAAAGTTGGCTCCCATAGCTCAGCTTCCTAGAAAATGTTGTCAGCCTAGTAGAAGCATTTGCTTTTGATTGAGCAGTTTGACAAGCAAATAACATCTTTAGAAGTACAGCCTGCAAATAAAACTCGAAGGGGCACACCAAATTTAAGGTATTTGCAAGCAAGCCCATCAGAAAGCTAAACTCTGTTTATAGTAAACTTCTGGATTTAATTTTAAGAAGCATTTCTCACTTAAAAATGCCTTCTTTGCTGTCTCATGTAAGTGGAGCATTTATACAAGATGTGTGTCCAGCACGTGGGAAGCCTGCTTTTAACATAGATGCCCCACCTTAATAATATTCATGGCCTATGATGTCAGTTTAAGGTCAGAAGAAAGGAAAGCTCACAAAGGAGCGATTGAATTCTAGCACATTTAAGACTCCTGAAAGTGTTCTTTGTGGGTGGGTGAGGGGAGCGTGTGTGGCTAGGCCACCAATTCGGGGGGAGGGCAATTAGGGCGTGTCAATTGCTTCTCTTTGCCACCTCCTGGAGACACTATGCCACTGTGAGACTACATGAGATGATGGAGAAAAGGAGAGCGAGACAGGACTTCTCACAGAGTATTGGTACATTACAAATGACCAAGAGGGCGAGGGAGAAAGGAAAAACAAAAGAGGAGAGAACGAGAATAAAATGATTCTAGACTAGGAAGTGTGGATCCTTTTTGCCGTAACTCTTCATCTCTGAGGGGAAGATTGCACTATGGTCGGCCATATAGTGGTACTTTGTGCGGTACAAGCAGTGGATTAAGTGGGATGCTAAATCGAGGTGGGCTCTCATTGGGGGGCCTGGCCTTAGTATGTGTGTACTTAGGCCACGCCCCTAACGAGAGCCTCCCCTTGCCAATGGAGGTAGGGGGGCTGGTAAAAGCAGGGGAGCTGGGCCACACTGGCATTATTACCTTTATTGCGCCCAGGTTGTTGGTGCTGGGCGCACCAAATGTGTGACACAGTGTACCCCAGCTCTCAGATGCAGCAGGCAGCCCTTTCATGCAAGGCACGGCATGGTTAAAAACCGCTGACTCTTTGAATGAAAGGGCTGTCTGCTGCATGATGACTCTACTCCGAAACAGGAGAAGGGCTGGAGGGCCCAGTCTCTCCTTTTACTTCAGAGTAAAGAGTCATCCTGAACCCTCGTTTAAAAGGCTTTGTTCTGCATGATGACTCTTTACTTGGAAACAAAAGGAGAGACTGGGCCCTCCTCTTGTTTTGGAGTTCAGAGTCATCTGCCAGCTGTGCAGCCGAAGCCACGGTTACGCTGACTGTCTGCAGATGTCACTACTCCCGAAGTTCTGACACCTGCAGGCAGTCCATGTAACTGTGCAGTGCTTTAGCTACACGGCTGCCAGAGGTGTCGGCATGACTGGGGCTAGTCGGGATGCATTTTGACTGCCTGGGCTTGGCCCTGGCCGACTTAAAGCCCGGAGTACAGGTGTGTATGTGTGTGAGAGAGCGAGGGAGAATGAGACGTGTGCATTGTTTCTATGCATGTTCTTCTGAGTGAAGGGGCGGTTTAGCTGCTGTGCGCGAGGTGAGTGTTTTGCTGGGCTTTTGTATGCCCAAATAGTAATGTTGTCCGGGCCCCGAAGCCTTAATCAGCCTCTCTGCTGCCCGTTTTCCCTCCCCGCACCCTCTTTGTGGTCACTGTACCTCCCGACCCGCCTACCCCACTCTCATTGGTCCGTGGGACCGTGTGCTTGAGTCTATCGACTCATGCTACTCCACCTGCTCCTTTTCATCCATGACCGTGGTGAGTGTTTGCTGGGCTTTTGTGTGCCCAAATAGTAAATTTGTCCGGGCCCCCAGGCCCTAATCAGCCCTTCTGCTGCCTGTTTCCCTCCCCGCGCCCTCTTCGTGGTCACCGTTCCTCCCGCCCCCCGACCCGCCTACCCCGCACCCATTGGTCCGTGGGCAATGTTAGCCAAGCCATTACCAGCCTTCCCAGGGCAGCCCTCTGCCCGTGCAGTCCTGCAACTAAGGGCCCAAGACAAAGGGTGGCTCCTACAGAGGCGGCCCCAAGATGTGTCCGCAGGGGAAGCCAACAAAGCCAGCGGTCACCAGACACCGACAAAAACTGTAAGTGTTGGCATGGGTGAGGTGTAGAGCAATTACTCTACTCCAGAAAGCTCCTGTCACTCTCTTACCTTGCCATAACCTAGACAGCCACAGACTTACACCATGCACTCTTAGAGAGATAGTGACCACCAGCCTAAACCTATTCATGGCTGGAAAGCAAATATTGCCTGCATTACAATGTTACCTAGTACCATACCCAGAGAGAACTATGAAGATCAGCCTGCGTCGCAGCTAGATAGAATTGTGAATTTTAGCATGTGCCACACTTAGAATCCTCAAGCTAGCCTGCGTCGCATCTAGATAGAATTGTAAATGTTAGCATGTGCCACACTTAGAATCCTCAACCTAGCCTGCGTCGCATTTAGATAGAATTGTAAATGTTAGCGGATACCACACTCATATGGAAATTCTTAGGTTTAGACTGCGTCGCATCTAGCTAGAATTGTGAATGCTAGCATGGGCCACACTTAGAATCCTCAACCTAGCCTGCGTCGCATCTAGATAGAATTGTAAATGTTAGCATATGCCACACTCGGATGGAAGGTTTAGCCTGCGTCGCAGCCAGATAGAAATGTGATTCAGTGATTGACAAACGATTCGCCGACCAAGCGTGCAATCATGAATCAATTACTGACTCACTAACAATTTCACCCCTCTGCATACACCTCTCAAACTCTAAAACACAACCACAACTCTATAACACAACAAACTTCACTACACTGCAACAACAAAACAAACACACATAGACGCACACAACAGTACACAACGGCTACCGAACGGAAAGCACCCCAAGCCCAGCCAACGGACCCACCGGCTTAGACCGCCAACAGCACATCACTGCTCTCTTGCACTTTTCCAGCTTATTCCTACTAATTCACCCCCCGTTCTTCCCTTTTTCAGAGCCGCCAAGCGCCAGGGGACCACTTCGGTGGTGATAGTGCATGGTACAAATATCCTTTAACATTAACATACTGTACCTGTTTGTGTTTATGTGGGAAACCTGCACGTCTGTTGCATTGGTGGGGTAGGTGTTTGTGTTGTTTCTGCCTGTACAGTACCAGTTCTGGGTGTGATGGATCCTTACGCTACTACTACCTGTACTTGCTGTGAGTGTACAAGGGCAGAGCTTGCACTGTTGCGGCTGCTTGCAAGTGATTCTTGAATGGATGGTTCTGTTGCTTGCATAAGTTTGTGTGTGTACTACAATTGAAGTAACGGGAAGTGCTACAGGTCAGGCTTGAGTTGCATTGTGTGTGGGTCATTAACGTTGGATAGCGGGGGACTCTGCAGATTACACGTTGGTTCCATTTCTTTGACACTATTTAACCTCATTGGAGTGCAAATTTCAGAATCGGTTGGTTTCTTTAATTGAGACACTCATACACCCTATTGCGGTGTGCTTTTTGTAGATATGCTACAGCTAGGAAGCTGCTTGAACCATGAAACATTACGAGCATTCACTTGTCCTATCTGTACTTGGGCCCCTACTAGTCAGAGGATTATACATAGAAATCCAGAAAGTGGAGTTTATCCTGCAATTCGTGTTAAATGTGAAGTGGCAAGGATGCTGCCACATACCGCCTGTCCTCTGGGAACATCTTCAGATTTCGTGCCGGCCAATTGCCTCTGAAAACAGCTTTGCTGAGTCGGTCACATGACCGGCTTCTGCCTAACATGTGACCATCTTTGCCCCACTACTTAAAGGCACCCGCCTGCCTATCCAAATGCCCGCCAGTGTTGAATCCCCAGTTTAAGTTGTTCTCTGCACGGAATGTTAGTGGACAGAAAAGGTCATTTGTCTGGAGGAACTTGTATAAGGATGTGGGGGACTTGTAAAAGGATAGGGGAGAAACTTGTATACGGATAGGGACACGGTTTTAATGGCACATGTTTTTCTAGGCAGATACATTTAAAACAAAAATATAGTTACTTCTAATGAACGTGCTTATTAAAGAGTAGTAGAACAGTACAGGTACTTTACTAACAGCAATACAGTCATCAAGATAGTACAGGTACTTTTATGCGGGAATAATTGTAGATAGTACTGGTACATCTCGAAAGGTACTTTCAAGTAGGCAAAATGCATCTGTGCACTTTTTGGGATTATTTCATTTTAGTGACTAGCTAGGATAAAGGGGTCTGCAGTTTACATCATCCCTCCTATATGCATGCTTATCTTTCAAAATGTTCATAGCTGAGGTGTTCTTGTATTGCAAGCCATGCCCCAAGACCCACCTCCATAATGCTACAGGTCACTCACGCAAGCTTAGTGGACCCCCAACCTGCACTTTTTATTAAAATGTTTAGAGCTGGCAGTCCCACTATGCCAGACTTTGGGCAGCATGGTGAGGGGTACAACATTACCTCCCCAGGGCAGGATGAGCTACCATCCACACCCAGAGCTGCCCAATGCCCATCATGATAAAAACTACAAACACATTAATGAACTCAGACGCATATGGCTGAGGAAAGAGTGCTTCCCTCATCCAGCGGGATATACTCCGAACCTCAGCACGCACATGCTAGGGCTCAGACCATGTGTCCACTCCGTCCAATTTATTGGCGTGCTGTGAGGGTCACCGCAAGTTCTAAGCTTAATTAGCCCATTGTGACAAATCAACTTCTGGGGCACCAGTGACCTTGGGATTAATATTGGTTTCTGAATCATCAATCACCCCCACGCCTCCATTACACTAGAAGGGATCCGAACAGATTGGAAACACAAGCAAATTATAAACCTCCATGTCCAGTTTTAGTAACGTGGACGCAACAGCAGGCTTATCTCCGATAGGTCATTGATCGTTGGTTAGTTGTCACACTGCGAAAATCCAATTATTCCCCAACGATAAAAAGGACTGTCTAGTCAAGGTTGTAAACAAATATCTCCTTTATTATTATCACAACAGACCGTTCTAGCACACTAAAAAATACAACTCACCCTGTAAAGCAATGCAGAGGACAGACAGTGTCAAAGAAGGAACAGGGATGCACTCTGGATACTGACTGGAGGGTAGTCCATATGGTAGTTAATCACAATAGTTCAAGATACTTGGTTTCAGCACAAAGGGAGCAGTGGGTGAGAAAATGTCACAAATGGCCTTTGAAGGAGGACCAGGGGGCCAGAATCTTGTGCTGTAGGAGTGCTCGACAGAGTCGGGTTGGTTTCAGAGTGCTTTGCAGCTTCTGCAACAAAGTTCAAGACAGAGACAGCTGAGGGTATCAGGCTGCAGGCACTATGGTGAGCGAAGCTGGATGGACAGTTGCAAGCTGGCCTAGACGGCGGCTTGGGGTCAGGAATTGTCTCATTGCTGGTCAGCCGTTCTGCAGCACTTTTCGAGGTGTCTCGGATGGCTTTAGTGATTGCGGCTTAACAGTCAGTAGTGCAGTTGGTTGCAACTCGAGGGGCTCGACTGGCTCGAAAATGTCCTTTAAGGCAGACGTTGGTAGATGTTTGTCGATACACTTCTAGTTTCTTCGCTGGACTTGTGTCGTCTTTTGAAGCGGATGGTCCAGTGCTGAGGAGAGTGTTGAATGCAGCTGCCTTGTGCTTGGTTTGGTTCAGAGACTCTCTGGCACTTCTAACCTAGGAAGCTTGCTGTAGAACATAGCAGGGCACGCTGTGTTCTGGCTGGGTACTGGTTCTGTAGCAGCTGGAGGGTCCTCTGAATTCGGTATCTCCCACTGTTCCCTGGGAGATGTTTTGGGGAGGGATTTTTCTTCTCTCTCTTGGAGGTCTTGGCCTTCCTTCATTAGCGGAAGATTTAAGGCAGACTGTACCTTCAGCCAGGCTCCAATGATGAGTTCTTCCTTCTGCTTCTGGTGAAGCCTTCAGTTGATCTGTCAAAAGAAGGGCTAGGCCCTCTTTTAAAGCCAAATGGATCACAGGAATTGGTGTAGGCTAAGCCTAACATAATGAGCCAATAATGGGTACCCACCAACAATCTCCTGTATGTGTGTGGTCATAACCAGAGTGCTTTGCAACAGAAAAGGTAAAGGGGTGAAACATGTACTACTAAGTCCCACCCATCTTCCTGTCTGTTGTGGATCAAAGTTTCTCTCTGGTTAATGGAACTCTCTGTGGTTCCTGATTAAAGCGGCAGGTCTCCCTTGAAGCTGCGGCGAGACCATACTTTCTGGCTCCGTCAAACCACATACTCGTAGCTTCTGAATGGGGTCTCCCTGCAGGAATGACTACTGTAAACACGCAGTCCCAAATGTGACATTTCACTGTCAATCGATACAGAGGGTGAGAGCTGACATCAGGTTGACACAGTTGCATATGAAAGGTTGTTGGGGTTTCCTGACTCCTTTGTTAGCCTCTGCAACCAGGCCCTATGGGGGCCTGCTTCAATGAAACTCTGATTAGTATGTGAATGCTGCCACCAGCTACAGTGCTCAACAAAAGCACAGGGCAGATCCATTGAGCCTTTGTTAGTAAATTAGGCTGGCCATGGCAGGGGGAAGGTTTGCACCCCCCCACCCCCCTCCACCTTCTGGAGATGCATTGTGTACTCCACCTGTCAGGTCCCAACTTAATACGACAGGGCGAACTGCATCTGTGTGCTGTGTCTGCCCAGAGTACATAGGTCTATGTGTATGTCGTGCATTGAGCATAGGAAAATGTGTGCAGATTAGCCCCACACATTTTCCAGAGATTGCTCCACCATCATTCAATTTAATTTAACATTTCAAAAAAGCCCAGGCGAGCGCACAACCACCATGCAGATAGTTGAATTCCTCACACCCATTTCACCCAACATCTACATGCATGCAACTGTATCTTGCAATGGTTTTGTGATTTTTTTTTTTTTATTCTCTCTGTGCTCATTAGAGCTCCTTTTGATTGATTTTTTTGTTGTTCTATTTCTGCTGTTTTCCAGGGCCCGGTTCTGCTGAAATGCCTGGCGTCTCTGGCGGTACTGGTTGTGGGTTATTGTTATTTCTACCTGCAGATCCCCGACGTGGCCAAGCGCTTGGACCGGCTGGGGTTGTTCTTCAGTATCTTCACCATCGGAATGTACATGTCCCCACTAACCGACCTGGTAAGTCACAGATTGACTGACATGCTGGTCTAATGGCTCGGCTGTCCTCCACTGCCGGCCACGTCACCTGCTTTTCTTGGTATGCAACAAAATAAACACCTAGCATGCTCGCATTGTCCAAGACAGTAATGGGAGAGGACTGTTTACACATCCAAAGACCAACCTGTAGGTTGTGGAATTTGAGAAATGTCACCTTTGTAGGGGCTGAAAATTGTCAGTTTTCAGTTAACCATGGTCAGGATGACGCGGGGAGCTTTTGGCGGTCGTGGGTGACCTTATGCACAGTAAACTGTTTCTGGTTTGACCTGTCTTTTGGGCTCTTTAATATAGGAGTAGGTAGGCCTCGTGCCCAGGCACCTGCATGTGCCAAACGGTGTTCTCCTCTTCCTTGCGTGCAAGCAGCCCAATCTTCTTGTGTAAGGGTCAGCCTGAACCCAAACACCTATGTCTCCCCAGCTCTCCAGTTGTAGTCTTCGGTTGAGAAAAAATAAGCCTTGTTGTCCAATGCTGTGATTTTACTCTTAAATTTCCAGGCCCTCATATTCTGAGCGCTTGCATTTTGATGCAGTAGTCTCGATATAGATTCTGCACAGTCAATTCTGTGGTACGTGCTGTCCTTATAATTAACATACGTCGGTGGGATTCCTTATTTGGGAATAAGAGTTAAAGTTTCCTGCAGAACATGCTGCGTAATTTCGGGTACACAAATGTCTCCCTGTAGTTCAGTTCCTCAGTTATAAAGTGTTTTTCAGCAAACGTATGTGCAACGAAAGGGTGGAAACCATGTTCGTCCAGGTTCAAAATAACATGTAATCCAAGATGTGTTTCCTTTTGTTGGATTAAATTGAAAATATTATGCCGAGATGGAATTATGTATTGGGTTTCGAAGGCCCATAAATCTTTTTTATCAGACGCCAGTCACAGAGTGAAACAGTAGGAGGTACTTGCAGGTCTTCGAATGCTAATGCATTGTACCATCTTTCTATAATATTTCCAGTTTGTCCTATAAAAGGTAGCACAACTTGGATTTTGGCTGAGCAGCAAATTTAGCGAGAATTTCAGTGGCAAACTGGCCTCCACGGAAATAGTTAATTAGCAAGAAAGCCTGTCCCCCCCACAAAAAATGGGACTGGCTCGTCTGCTTCTGAAAGCCCACAATGGCTAAGAAACATTCGTTCACATGTACGGCAAGCTCACGCAGACATATCGCCATAGCCCTATAGGGCACGTGCCATTTTGCAATATCGAACCCTGTCCGCTATTAATCCAGTTTCTCCATCAAACAGTCCTTTATGGGGGGAGGATGTATTATGTTCGTCCCAAATTAATGTACTTTGGTTGGAATGTTCAAAGTCCATGTAAAAGAGTGTACCAGGATCACCACTGCTGTCTACTCTGGTGTACACGCATCCACCTGTGCTGGAAACACATGCACCAAGGCGAAATATTGCAATGATGAACAACAGTTCATGGCATGTAGATTTCTACTGTATGTCACATGATGGCAGCCTTTACTAGATACATCGGAGCAGTGAGAAACAATGTGGCTGAACGGCAATGACATGTGCGAAAAAGGAAAACCTTATATATAAACTAAATAGAATCACTTGTGCTTCCCTCTAAGTAGTGGGTACAGGCCTGTGGCAGTACCCTCCAGCGAGGGTATCCTCCACTACTAAGCTTTGAATAGATCCTTTCCGACAAATTGGAGCCTATTCATTTATCGTTAAAAAAAAAGTGAAAACATTTTTCTTTCTTAATAAGGGAACATTTACATGTTGACATCCGTAGAAAATAGGTCTCTGCCGCTTGGGCAAATGGCCTGCAATCCAAGAAAGCACCGCATGATGGAAGTCGTTTTAGTTTGCTTTCCAGTTTATATATGCAACCCACACTTCTGAATGCGCAGCCAAGGTTGCTTTTGAATCTGGGGAGGTTACCCACGCTGGAGAAGTAATGCAACAGAGAGGTA
Organism: Ambystoma mexicanum; assembly: GCF_040938575.1. NCBI lineage: Eukaryota > Metazoa > Chordata > Amphibia > Caudata > Ambystomatidae > Ambystoma > Ambystoma mexicanum. The sequence continues at coordinate 714,570,179 of NC_090921.1, read as the reverse complement.
CCTTTACTTCACCAGCACGGGACCTTTCCCAGATTTATAAACGCGAAAACAATGCCCCTACCAGAGGAAAGTGGAGGACATCATGGAAAGAGACATGTGAGGTTTGCATGTTGCTTTTCCCAGCAGAAGTGCCTGGGAAAGCTATAGGGGGAGGGCCGTCTGTTAAATGGCTTCCTTACATAGCTCTTCCAAAGGCATATGAGTCAAAACGCGTTCTAAGGCTACAGTAGCTCGTGCAGAATGAGCTTTGGGATAGCCTCTTTGTCTCCATTAGCTTTCTGCTGGCGTAGTGGAAACAATTCTTTGAGAAATAGCTTTTTTTAAAAAAAAAAATCTTATTCTGTTAACTATCTGGGATATGCTAAATAAAAATGAAATATTTATGTTTTTATCGTTATTGTAATGTGAACTGTTAATAATTGTTCTTGTTGTTAAAAATGTAAAATCTAAAATAAAATAATACAAAAAGAAATGGCTTGTTTAGGAACCACCTGTCCCGTATTTCCAGGTCTCTAAAACAGTAGGAGCCATCTTGTAACTTTAAATTCTATAGCCCTATCCAAATAATATCTATGTGACGTTTTTAGATTTAATTTCTAGTGTCACATTCGAGCCAATGGACAGACAGCAAAGTTATGTATTATTAGTGGGCCCTGGGATTGTTTGAACTGAGCCCCTAAAAGAGAGACCCCTTTTGTTACCCGTGTCCTATCACCTGCCAGACACTACAGGACAATGGAGAAGTTGCTGGATTTTGACATTGGGGACATGTGCTGGTGCTGCCATCATTTTTTAGGTGGGAGGCTGAGTATTCTGTTCAACCTTTCACTTCATTTATTTTCTGACCTTGGCACCTCCAGACTTAAAGGAGGGAGATCTGACAAATGTTGCCCCGTCTCTGGGGCAAAGGAATGGATCGAGCAGCAGGGGGACTTTACCGCCTCACTCCTTTAAGGAAAAAAAACGGTTCTCTCGGTTCCCTCCAGCGGTTTTACACTGAACTCCCCTGAAATCTTGCAGCAGCGCCCTGCTGTAGGATGTGTCAGGGCGGGATAAGGGAACTACTCTTGCCTACGACCCCAAGCCTATACCTAGTACAGCGGTGGCAGCAGTTATTTTGCTGCTGCTGAAGACTCCACCATGAACTTGGACTATAAATACAGTTGCAAATATTCTACCCTCTTGCTCCCATTCTGAGCTTATTCCACCCCAGGGCCACAGTAGATGTCCTACTCTGACCAGGATTGCTTACTCCTGCCCCCCACTAAATTATGCCCTCTTTCTCAGTAGTGGTTCTTTCTCCCCCTGGTACTTGGCCCACTTGCTCTTGCTCTCTCCAAGGCTGCTGCCCTCAGTGACCCTTGTCCCTCACTAACTTCTGCCTTCTGACCACTGCTGACTGACACATGCCCCTCCACTTTCTGAATCCCCTCATGAACTTCTAACCCCTGCCCCCTCTGACTCCTTCCTACTGTCCTTAACTAACCACTGCCCTCTCACAGACCATGTCTCCCTGCGGACTTCTTCCACACCACTGACTCCTGTCCACCACTCATTCTTTTTCCCCCTAACAAAGTTCTGGACTTTGCAATTCAATTTCTCTACAGAATAACCCCACCACTGCACAATTTTCTGGAGCAAAAGGTTTGCATTTGAGCTAATTTGCATACTCACAATGCCTTGCTGCTGCGGCTCTGAGCTGGAGGTGAACTTCCAGCTATGGTTTCTAGGTGGCATTGTGGCATGTCTGACTCAAATGGAATAATGTACTTTCACATTTGAGGTGAAAGGGGTTTTTCCAAGCCCTTTTAAACCCACCATAACTTTACCGCTGTTTGATGTATAACTTAAGATAAATAAATCCTGCCCCCCACTCACTTCTCCTTCCTCACAGAATTGTGCCCAACCATAGTCTCCTATTCAGACTCCTGCACCTCCACTAACTGCTATCTCTCGTTTGGCCACTGACCCTACCTCTTCGTTAAATCGAGTGTAAATCTTTCGTAAAGCACCAGTCCGAAGGTATAGTGGAATGCGTGTACCAAAGGCCATACGTAGTAAATAGCGAGTTACGCAGGCTTATACCCTAAATCGAACATACCAATTAGGTATGCCTAGCCGCACTGCAAACTTGTTTATGTATTTGCTTACTGTGAAAATGATTGCATCTCTGCACCACACCCTTAGTAATTACTTTTATTATAGAAACCCTATATTAAAACAAAATGTAGATACACACAGTGCTTGTAGGCAACCTCGGCTTAGCGTTATTCTATACAAAACAGAATAACGTTAGTGTTCTGGAATTAAGATGATAATATTCAGCTATTTCACGTATTGCAATGACGAGCGAGGTGTCGTACTGTTTCCATAGTGCTTCTATTGGGAGGGCCTGTTACCTTTCACACAAACGAGGCCCTATACTTATGGTATTTTTAATTTGATGGCCATTTTCAGATCTCTGAGCTCCTGTAGTGCTGGTATTAAGTCTATATATGGCATTAGATGCTTTTTTTAATGCTTTTTTTAAAGATAGTATGGCATTAGATGCCTTGGCTGTCGATGGAATGACTATGTTTTCCGATATGTGGTCCTTACTAAGCATTACTCAAAGAGCAGACTATCTTCGGGGAGAGTTGTCCACACCAGCCCATTGGTGCTGGAGAGCTCAGACTAAAGCTTGTATTTTCTTCTGTGCAGGCAAAGATCATCAAGACCAAGTCAACCAAGTGCCTGTCCTTTTCCCTGACGGTAGCCACGTTCCTGACCTCCACCTCCTGGGTCCTGTATGGAATGCAGATGAATGATCTCTACATCATGGTGAGCCTTTCGCTGTCACCTCATTTCTTAACCCACCAATGTGGTTTCCACTCAAGCCAGGATGAAATGCACACTGAAGAGCCTTCCCCGCACAAACCTACAGTGCTACAAGTCCATATCAATGTCAAGTGTGCATCGCGCAAATGCCAATGAACATAACACATGTTATGTAGTATTTATGAGTCTACATATATATTTCAGTAAAGGCTATGTTATTCAGCATGCATAATATGGCAAAAGCTATTTTATTAAGCTAACTGTCATACGTATACGCTGCCCCATAGCTGTTTCCATGAAACGTTTTCTAGGCCTCCGCCTCTCCTTGTTTCTCTTCACTGTGCTGCTATTGGTGTATCAAGTTATACCTTTCAATATGTTTAGTCCTCCTCATTGGCTCAATCTCTTTCCCTACTCCTGTGAGGCTTATCCTGAGGCTTCACAAATTCTGCTTCCCATTCGGATAGTAGATCAAAGTTCTCTCTCTCTCTCTCTCTCCCTCTCCCCATCCCTCTCTCTCTCTCTCTCTCTCTCTCTCTCTCTCTCTCTTTTTCTCTCCCTCTCTCTCTCCCCTATCCCTCTCTCTCTCTCTCTCTCTCTCTCCCGCTTTTCTCTTTTTCTCTGTCTCTTTCTGTGCTGCGTCGCGGTGGTTGATTGCTAGGCTATGTCACACACTCACATGGATTTCTCTGCTATGAACTCCCCCTTGGTCTGGACTCTCTAAAAACAGGGCCCAGCTGCCATATATGACCACACATTGAGGGCTGGATTACAGCTTCTGTCTCCGGGGGAGGAACACAATCCTCTGGCATACAAGACCTGCAGCCCATTGGAGCTGGTCACATATAATATGCCCCAAGCAGGTTGGGTTCAGTGAGACATTTGCAAGGGTCCTATAAGGGATCAAGAGTAAGACTCTGACACAGTGGCATGTTAGGTGCTTGCTATAGACTTTTAGTTATCAAAATAATAGGAGGATAGGGGGAAATCCTATCTATCCCTAATCCTAAGAGGGGTTTCCTTGCCTCAACAAAACAAAGGATTGTCTGTGTCAGGATGTTAAACAAAAGAGCGTCCTCAGTTCTCTGTCCAAAAACCCTAAACTGACTCTTACGCTCTAAACTCAATATAATGTGTACAAGGGGATTTCTGTAAGCTATGAACTTATAGCTTCTCTTTCAGTGCTCCAAACTATAAAGTTTTAAGGTGCAGAAAAGAAAGAATAAAGTTTTACCAGGAAAGGGGTCTCTCTTCCCCTAGATTTCATCTCGTAATTTAAGACACTTTCTCACAGTTCAAGTTTGTCCAGGGGGGTTGAATCTTCCCTTGAGCTTCCTTTTAAATACACAATTCTCTTAAATGTTCAGTTTCTCACACTTTGTACTTCCATTAACCTTTTTATCTCCCTGGTGTACTCTCCTGCCAGGGTAATTGCGACTTTCTCACTGATCCTTAAAAGGGGGATGATTCTTCCCTTTTATATATTCGTTTGTCTCTGTTTCACAAGTTAAGGTTTACTTCCCTTCTCACTCATGGTTTACTCTCCTGCAAGGATGTCACGTTATTGTTTCACAAATTCATGTTTCACAAATTCAAGTTCAAGTCTCCTTCCACTGGTGGCTTACTGTCCCGCCAGGATATCATACTACTGTTTCACAAATTCAAGTACACTTCTCCTTCCACTCCTTGTTTACTCTCCTGTCACGATGTCACAATACAGTTTCACAGCTTTATCTACCTGTTTGTGTGCAAGTCCCAGACTCACTGTTTGCCTGGTTCAGTAATTTGCCAGGACTTTTCCGTTCTCCAATGACTCTCTCGTTCACATAATAATGCTTTTCCAATTTTGGGTCACCGGCCATTTCTCAGCAAAGTTTGCATTTACAATAATTCCTCTTCTCAAGTATTGGGTAGCTGACCCCTTTTGAATATTGCTCGCATCTGTATAAGTTTCATTAATTGTATCACTTTAACTCTCTCGCACTGTTAGTGCGACACAGCATTCACCTTCAAGTGCTCCGGTAACCCATTTGCTTTCTCTAGGCTTACCGGGCGGCTTTTGTGTTTCTCGCATCTTTCCTTATACTTATGTTTTGATCTCCTGACTCAGCATGCGTGCTGTTAACCAGTTAGCCCTCGCTTTGCCTTCTTCTGTTCCGTGCAGTTTCAGCTGCTTAAGGCCATCAAGGGTGAGCTTCCTTCGGTTCGGTCTACTTGCAAGCCATTTGTGTCAGCCTCCAAACTGCTTTTCACAGTCTGTTCACCGGCATCAAAACAAGTTACCAGCAGTTTCAGTCTCTGCCTCTCTCTCTCATTCTGGTCAGCTTCTCTGCATTGCTTAACATTTTCCAAAGACTAGAATGCAGCATTGGCTTCCCGCTTCTGGTCATCTTCAATGCTCTATCCCTCTTCCTCGTCTCAATACTAAAAGAGGGAGTGGGGGATACATAAGGTGGTTGGCTGAGAAAGCCTGGGAATTCTTTTACTACATCACAATAAGCCATGTTGCAGGGGCTCATGAGTGTCATTCAGAATTGTGACTGCAAGAGTATTTTGATCCAGTGGTTGTCTGCTTTCTGGAGTTTGTCTTCCCTCACGTGGTCCTCCCGCAGATATTCACTCCCAGGATCAGAGTCTTGTAGCTTCTTCCTTTCCCCGGCCATGTGAGAGAAACTTCCAGATAATCGGTGACGATATTGCTGGATTCGTCAAAGTCCCTCATGACTCCAAAGTTGGATTTGAAAAGCCGGAACTACAAGCAGTTGCTGGGTAACCAGGGGCTACCACTGGGGAACGAGGAGCCAGTACATAGCGTTATGCAAGTCCTTCCACATAAAATGCAAACGCTTAAGTTTTAAACATCATACAGATGTGTCCTAATGTTTATTTATAGATTGTCCCAAATGAACAGAGTTAAATTCACATAGTTGTGTTTGCTTGGCATCGGTTGTCCTGGGGAGCAACAAGTAGCTCCTGGTAACTGTTTTAGCTAACCAGGCTCTTCTAGGCTATTGGCAGTAGCTAAATAGCTCCCAGTGTCCCTCAATTTTCGAACCCTGATCCCTGCTTGTATGCAGTGGCCTAAATAGGGATCAATATGTGGTGCTCTCCTCATATGTTATCCTTGCGTTGTGCTGCCCCAGAGGGCTAGTCTCGTTCCTCACTGTTGGCTACAAACGGTTCCTGTCACCACCCTCATGTGCTGCATGGCCACTGAACTGAGGAAGAAGGATTGAGGGCTACCACGTGTTCTAGATCTATGGTTGTGTTTTTCTAAATCTCTCTGACCTTCTGATTATATGGGGCATCGACTCAGACTCTGGAACTCCCACACTGATCCCTTCTGGGTATCAAGTAATTCTGAATTGTAGACCTTGATAGGTGAGCTTTTCCAGGTTGCTATATCCCCTTGATGCCCTGGGATGGGCCTGACTTCGACACAGAGGACCATGTGACCTTTACCCACTACCTGAAGTTGCCTGCCGGTTGTGGTTTTTTTGTGTGTGGCAGGGGTGTGCAGCCTTTCGTGATTTATGAACCATGCACAGTTTTGCAGATTTGGCGCGCACAGGGGTTAGCGTATTCATTTTTGGCTGATTCTTCCCCCATGGGCACAGGGGTGTAGTGGACTGCATTGGCATGGGTACAAATATCCCACAAACTCCCCCTCCCCCTGACTCCGGCCTGACTTCCAGTCGTGGGGAAGTCGGGCACATGGGATTTCTTCTTTGTGAAGAAATCCAGTTGCTTCTCTCGTCAGCGATTGATGCGACAGGCTATCCTTGCTGGTTCTGTGTGGAGCGACACTCCGTATCTCTTGGGTTTTTCCTCCCGGTACCCGAGGGGGTCCTTCAAGGTGATTAGGTGGCTTTAGTTCCAGTACTACAAAACAGAACATAGCACGGTTATGAAATGTTTCCCGCTACTTTTCCCCAGGGGATTTCAGCAGTGGGACAGATGCATGCATTTAAAAACAATTGACAATATTCGCTGCATATAGTCAATGATAATTTACCAATTTCCTCGCATGTAATCAATGAACATTTAATAATTTTTCTATATGTCCGGATTTTCCCCCTCTGGGTTTCCGGTAAACTCTTCTATTTGCCGCGAAGTATGCCTGGGATGGCAACTCTTTATCTGGTCTATGTGGACCCACTTGTCTTTCCCTTCTGTCAAATTTCCCTTGGTGATGCGGATTCTGTAGGCGACTGGTGAGATTATGTTCACAATTTCAAAAGGACCCCGCCAACTTGGGAGAAATTTGCGCTCTTTGGCTTGGTTCCTTTGGAAATTGTACAAGTAGACCTGGTCTCCTACTTGATATACCTTTTTAGTTGTCTTAAGGTCATAGTGGGTCTTCATACTGTCTGCAGCTCTTTCCAGATTCCGTTGAGAATACGCAAAAGCATGTTGAAGGTGTTTTCTCAGATTCCCAACATACTCGTGAGTTGTGGAGGCATTTATCAAGGTCTGTCATCAGGGGCGTGACTTAGCATCAGGTAGGGACCACCCATTGGTCACAGCCAGATATGGATCTCCTCACCAACAAACCGATTTGGAACATTTTTGGACATTCATCAACACTCTGAGGTCCTCTTTCCCAATGCAATGGGTATCCATCAGGGGAAAGTTCTCAGGGTCCTCAATGTGTTGATAAAACTTACCAATTATTGGATCCTCTTTTTGACCCATGATTAAATCGGCATCTGGGGTCTCCTTACGCCACTGGGCAGTTGAGAATTCATTGTGAGCATTTGTCTGGGACCTAGTGATAGCAGTGACCTGGATTTCCCCCAACACAGACTCTATCTCAAGTAGATCCCCTTGGATGGCTCCGGTTTTGGCCAGCTGATCAGCTAAGTTATTTCCAGTTTTGTCTGGTCCCTCTACTTTGGAATGGCCCTTGATCTTTTTCTAGTAGATGGTCATCCCACTAAAGGTGACCAGATCATCAATATTTTGTTTTAATTTTCCATGATTTAGTGGTTTATTGTTAGCACATAGCATGCCTCTGGTTTTCCAATTAATCAGGTGCTCTACAAACCCGTTCCGGACATAATCTGAATCCGTGATTATGACCAGTTTGTGGAGTTGGTGTTGGACAGCAGTGAGGATGGCTTGATGCATAGCCATCAGCTCTGCCACTTGTCTACTTCGGGGACCGATTTTGTACCCAGCAGAGGGTTCTGGGGCATCATTCACCCAGGCATTCCCCCACACCGGCCACCAGTTCCTATTCCCCATTGTTGTCAACATGGTAGAAGCACCCATCCACATAGACAGTGGGCATTCCCTCACACTTGTCTTCTTCATAGACTTTCTGTGGGGAATTGAGGTACGCTTCGATGTTGTCCTTGATTTTAAGACTTTCGTCCTCGAGACAGTTTTCTCTGGCACAATCATGCAAGTCAGCCAGACCTTGTGCGAGGGGACTCTTCTTATTTTGGCCATAACTGACCTCCACGGGAAAGCCTTTCATTGACCGAATCCAGGAAGCAATTCAGGAATTACTCACATTTCCGGCCCGGATTCTGTCACTTTGAAGATATTGCAGAGGCTGGTGTGGAGTCTCCACTATGATTTGTTCCCCCTGGATAAACGGTCGGGAATTCTTCGATGCCCACACTGTTGCCAGGAGTGCCTTCTCACAATCGTTGAATTTTTCCTCCACAGAGGATAAAGTCTTGCTCGCAAAGAAGATAAGTATTAACATCAAAGAATCAGGATGGGAGATCCCAAATACAGCTGCGTGGTTTTGAACATACAATTTTATTGCAAACCAATTTTTTCACAGATGATTTCTCAATTATTTACAAAATATTCGATAAGAACGAAAGTGACAAGGGACAGATGTGAATTACATACAAGGGAATACAGGTAAGTATCAACCTCCTGAAATATCGAGGTAAAATTTCCACACAAGGGCACAGGCACAAACCTACAACTGAACAAAGTGCAACCCTGGACAGTAATTGGTCCAGGGGGTGATTATACTGTAATCACTCTCTGGACCCCTTGAGAGAAACAATTTCTTATAAGGGAAAAATTTACCGCAAAATTGCATGATTATTAATGCAACTTAACCAAGAGAAGTACTCGAATATATGGTATGAAAACTGTTTGAAAAAAAACCTTGCAAGTGAAAATTGTCTATTTGGAAATTTAGAGCTGAGAATGTGTATGAAATGTTGAATATCTTGAAAAACATATTAATATGTGAGCAAACTGCGATTTCAGGAGTGCAACCACATAAGTGCCTTTTCTAAAACAAATTTTGAACTAAATATTGTAACAGTCACAATATAAGCACCGAGGTAGCAGACCCTGGAAACAACCATTATCATACAGGCACAAAAGATATCGCCTGAATAGGAACACAAAGCCGACAAGGACTGCAACTTCCCAAACAAGGAGGCTCCTTAGCTCACGCAGTGTTGTGGGTTCTTTTAGTTTCTAAAGTGCTTTCACTTTCTTTTCCTGGGGACAGAGACCCTCTGGAGTTATCTCATGCCCCAAGAAATTGACACAGGTCCTGTACCACTGTGCCTTTTGGAAAGATAGCTTTGCTCCGGCAGCCCTCAACTGAGTCAGAACATAACAGATCTCCGCTATGTGTTCCTCCACAGTTGAGCTTTTGATCAGAACATCATCTACATAGGCCATGTTACCCCTTTCACCTAAATCGGGCATGGCCTTATGCAAGAAGATATTGAATTCATTGCCAGAGTTGATGTATCGAAAGGGAGTCCGGGTCCAAGTGTACTGCTGCCCCCGAAGGTAAAGGCCAGCTTGTATTGGTCCTCCCTACTGACAGGTACGGTCCAGTACCCATTGGTCAGGTCAATAGCAATGTATACCTTCGACCCCTCGATCTGGGCCAGCCCTTGGTCAATATAGGGAAGAGGCCATCGGGAAGTGTGACCTGCTTTGTTTAGTCAGCACAGAGTCTCCACTGGCCATTTGCTTTCAAAATCCCCAGCACTGGATTATTGAAGGTGCTGTGGACTGGACGAATTATCCCACAGGACTCGAGGTTTTTAATTATTTCTGTGAGGGAGTCCATGGATGCGAGAGGCAAGCGGTATTGCTTCACAAACACTGAAGTCATACCAGGGTCAGTGGGAATAGTGGTTGTATGGATTTCACAGTCATGTGAGCCCACTGCAAAGAGATCCTGAAAATCTAAGAAAACTTGTTTCAATTTTTGCTTTTGGTCCAGAATCTCACAGGCATCAGCTAGGTTGGCTCTCTCTTCAACCATTTGCCTGAAGTCCAGAAAGACTTCTGGTTTGGCTATCTCAGCGGCCTCCTCCAGCTGGGTGGAGGAGTCCCTGGTTAAAGTACTAACTTTGACTGATGGCTTCAGGTGGGGAAGGCAGTCCTGGTGGACTTTAAAGATCACCTCATCCCCCCTGAAGTCACAGGTCACCTCTTCTTTACCATAAGGGCAGGAAGAGTACACCAGGAAATTCCCTCCATGCCGGGTGAAGATCTTGTCTGGTGTTGTCATTGTCGCTATCTCTGTCTAAAACAGTTATTGGGGATGGGTCCGATCAGTTAATTACCTAAATCTATGGAAAGATGTCGGTCATCAACCGCCATTCCAATAATGTTGCCGGCGCCCAGAGTGATACTCCTAAGGTCGCTGTTATCCACCACTATTGGAATGGTGTCGTCTTCTGTATTGACTAGATGTGTTGGGTTTAACCCCAACCCTTGCTGTTGGAGATGGGCATTGAGGTGAACATATGCATCAGGATTAAGCAGTTCCTGTCCTCTTTTAATTTTTACTTCAAGTGGGAATTGTCAGGTCCGTTCTAGGATGGTGACTTCCTCTCCAATCTGAACTTCAACTGCATATGGCAGCAGTTGATCTCAACGAAATGCTTTCTGTGTATCATCAAAGTCCATGGGATTATCCGCTAATCGGGACCATGCTTTGAAGTGTATTAGGTCCAAACTAATGGCAAAGCGATTGAGAATGTCACTGCCTAAATAAAATGCGTCAGGGACGTCTCGCACGACCCAACAATTATGGACTATGCTCTTGTTGCCTCTGGAAATTCTGAACATACACCTGCTAGACAGGAGATGTTTTGAATTGGGTGTTTCCAGGTCCATTTCCCATTTGTCTATCAATTTAAATGTGGGAATGGCTGGATCTTTTGGGAGATTTTGGAACATGGCTTCGCTGATGAAGCTCTTACTGTTGTTCACGCACACTCTGGAGTCCTTCCCCTCATTTAACTGATAGTGATGAACAACTCTTCTCCAGTCTTCTGAATGTCAGCCAAGCTTTGAGCTGGTTTCTCATCCTTTTGGACTATGGAAGTGGGATTTTCTGATTGTGAATTGGTATAGAATTTCAGAGTATTTCCTTCCTGTGTGGAATACCGCTTGAGACTGGAAGGAAGGTTGATTTTCAGAAATGGAGAGGACTTCCCATCATCAGTTTGTTGTTCCACTGCAGTTACTGTCACATCAGGGATTTTGTTGTTCTGAAAATGGAATTCAATGTGATCCTGTTTTTGTTCAACCATGTGGCATGTGCCATTTAAACTAACATGGGTGACGCTATGTTTTAATTTTATTGGTCGGTTAATCTGGGTCCAGAGGACCTTGTTTACACAATCTATTAGGGGAGACAATGCAGGATATCATTCCCTAGTAAACATCGTGTGCCCTCTGGAGTCACAACTATGACCGGGTGTTTCACCTTGTGTTGCCCAATTTTACTTTCTAAATCTGCAGTACCCTCGACAGGAATTTAATTCCCATCAAGTTCTGAAGTTGGCAAGGAAGAGGGGGTGACCGGGATCTGGTATCTCTCCCCCCTTCCTGAATTCGGCTGATCAAAGGCCCTCTTTGACAGAAGGGTGGCTTGGGATCCAGTGTCCGCTAGTGCCAAAAATGTACATTGCCCTTGTAGTTGGACCGGATTTTGGGCCAATTGGTGGGCTAATTTCTTTACTCTTGATTCTGACACAGGGGTACTTTGGGCAGGATTCGGTGTGGGAGCTGGGGGATCTGTAAAAAAAAATGTGGCAGTTGGATATTGGGGGAGTTCTGGGCTCCCCTGGTTCTGACTCTGGACTGCCTCCCCTTTTTGGAGGCAGTCCCCAGAATATGTTTGGGCCAGGTGGCTTTCTGGCTGATCATTCTGGGGTTCAATGATGGGCGGTTTTAACTCAGTCCCCACATCTACCCAGTCTGGATTAGGATCTCTCGGGATCCATTTTTCTTTGGGAGGAGTTCCCCCATCCCTGAAGGAGAAGATCCTTTTCCCAGAGTCCTCTGAGGACCCCTCTCCTTCAAATCGGAAGACGCTAACCTCCTCCACAAAATGGGTCTTTTTAGGCCCTTTATTTCTCCTACCCGTCCTCTGTTCCTTGGGTTGCAGACTTTCAGGGGCAGGAGATTTTGGTTCCGGTTCCTGGGTTTCCAGGGGCTTTTCACAAGTGGGGAAGGAAGCTTCCTCTAAGGCTTTGCGCCGCCATTTCTCCCGTGCCTCCTCCCTTCGAACCGATGGGTTATTGGGGTTCTCTCCCCGTCATTGCTCTGGAGTACCAGACCCTTGATTTGTGGATTTCTGAGCCGGCATGCTCATCTGAGGGTTCTGCTGAGCCCTCAACATGTGACCCAGATCCTGTGACAAGTTCTGGACCTGGCGCTCCAGTTGGGACACCCGCTCTGGCTGGTACGGGGGTCTCTGGTCCATCCTAGGTGGATCATGGGAAGAGTAACTGTTCCTTCTCCCATAATATCCTTGGTTGGGATAGTTCTGGTAACCCTCCACCCTTGGCCTCCCCTCTTCCGGATTGGGCTGTCTGGGCTCAGGAAAGTGGGGGAAGAAAGGAGGGTTGTTTTGTGGGTTGAAGGTTGGCGGGTACCGGGGAAAGAAGCTCAACCTGGCATTTGGGGGATTACTGCCCTCCTGGGGAAAGTTAGGAGGGAAATTTCCTGGGTTGATATCTACCTGGCTGGATGCCCCCCCCTTAAGCTGGGGGAGTCCGCACATACCCCAGGATGGGTTTGTTGCCCTTGTAACAGGGGCTAATATAATCAGGGGATTTAGGGGTCCCATTTGTGGGTTTACTTGTTTGGGATTGGCCGAGGGCCTTCTGGTTCTTTGGTTCGAAGATGGATTCTGTACAGGAATATTTTTAGGCCCCCTCCCATCTCCAGATCTAAAATGGGGGCAACCTTCACCTCTGCCACCTTAGCAGCAGCAGGGGTGTTGGTTGGTTTGGGGTTTTTATTTGTATTTCTGTTCTCTACCGGTTTCTGCACTTCATAAATATGGGTCACCTGTTCAATGACCCAGTCTAGCAATCTCTTCTCGTGAAAGTCCCTCACCAGCTGGGTCATGATGTATTTAGGGAGTGCATGAAAGAAGGTATTAATGAACTCCCTACTGTCTGTGCGCACCCTCCTGGTGGTCTGCGCAAAGGAACATTTTAGTTCTTGCACAAATTCTTGTGGGGCTTGGTCTTCCCCACACCGCAGATTGTAGGCCGCCCTGCGGGCCTCTTGGGGGTTCCTATGTACAGAAAAATGTTTTAAGATATCCGCCCTGTAGGTGGACCATCTTGAGTGGTTATGATCCTCCATCCCCGCAAAGAAGCTGGAGTACTCTGGGGAAAATGTCCATTTGACATATTGGATGCAACTCTGGCTATCTTTCAGATGGAAAGTATCCATCATTTGCTCGTATAACTCAAGGTGCTCCCAGACTGAATACTTGGCATTTTTGTGATAGGGAGTTATGACACTCCTAATGGCCTTGATCTGTTTCAGGGGATCTTGTAGTAGAGCCCTCTTAATTTTGTTGGCCTTTTTAGTCTTATTCACCCGAGTCCACTCATCCTCTGACTCAGAGGCACTACTACAAGAGGTGACTATCTGATCCTCTAGGCTCTCCCTGATTCTGCGAGCTTGAGAATGGCTGGCAGAATGTGGGGGAATGTGGGGGAATAGTTTTTTGATGCCTGTGGCGCTCAGAAGAGTCTTCTCACTCTCCCCTGCTCCCAGGATTGGCCGAGTACCCCCCCCCCCACCCACTGCCCTCGATGGGAAGAGGTCTTTAAGATACTCTTTGTGGGCCTGCTTTCCTGGAGTGATCCAATTCACTGATTCTCCCCTCACAGGAGTCTTCCTGATCAGAGAGGCTAGCCCTAACATTTGGGAATCTGTACAGAGATGCCCGCCCATCCATTTCTCGGAGGCGCTGGTCTGTCAGTCCCATGTTGCCAATTCTGCTGAAGTCTACCATCCCTGTGGCCGTTGGTTCATATGAGCCACTGGTCAGGAAGGCGGCAGAGTCCATGGTACTGAAGGGGTTAGAGTCTCTGATTGCAGGGGTCCGGATGTTATGCTCAGGGGTTTCTCTGTCCCTTCCTACCTCTTCTCTTTCAGCTCCTATTCCCTGGTGACATGCAATCTGACTCTTTTGCTCCCCTAATAAGGCCTTACTGGTCTCAATGATTTGCTCTTTCATGGCTATCTGTTTATGGAGCCTATCATTCTTTTCACAGAGAGCCTCATTGTCTCTCTATGCTTCCTGCCTGGTTTGTAAATACTGGGCCAATTTTTGCTGCAGGAGACTCGCCTCCTGAGTTTTGTCATTATTGTTCTGGGTGTTCTTTTCCAGAGCAGCCTGGTGTGCTCTAGTAGCTTCTCATATTTGCTTTTAAATTCACTAAGCTCCTGGAGGACCAGCTTTCTTTCCTCTAACTTAGTTTCAATTGGCTGACTTCCTGGCCTAAGGCATCCCTCTCCTGACTTAGAGTGCCCCTCTGCGCTGGAGGGCGGAGTGACCTCTGAACGGGCCCATGAGATTCAGAGCTCGCCCTCCGGCACCTTAAGTCGAGATAGCTGCACCTTGAGGAGGATGGGGTGCAGGATTGTCTTACTCCAACACCAATCAATAAGGACAAGTCAATGGTTTGGCAAAGGGAAGTCCGTTTAATGACAAGTACAAAAAACAGGGAAACAAATGGAAATCATCAGAGCTGCGATCGCCTTTCTCGCTTCAACTTCCAAATTCTTCATGCACACAATAACTTTTATAGCAAATTCTCGTCATCATTGACGTGTAAAACCTATAAGTTTGACATGCAATTCTATTGGTCGGGAAAGGTAACTTAAGTATAGGTACTATATCTGCATATGGTAACAAGAGTGTGGGGATTGGATAACTCTTTTCGGGTGGGTGTCTATGCCCATCCCTCTACATCCTTGTGATAGACGTCACTACAAGTACGACGTCTCATTGGTTCTACTAGCTGTAGGACCCTAGATTATTTGTTCCATTGTGATTGGGTAGGTTACACCCCTAGACATAAATCTCCACTTTAATTAGCAGCATGCAGAATGGACACCCAGATGCGGCATGCCCCAAGATTCACCCTGCCTCCCTTCCATGAATCGGTACCTGAGGGCTATGTGTCAATTAGTTGGCTGAGGATGGCCTCGAAGCTGTAGCGTCTTATCAGGGAAAGTTATGGCATCCTCCGGTTTTGGGTGACATCAGACGTTGGTGCCTATTCGCGCTTGGCTGGTCACGTGTCAATACACTGAAAAGCTGCTTCATTTTCCATCTATTTGCGTATTTGATTCTTTGTTCGACCTCGCCACCTGCCTGGGCCTCCTTATCTCGGCCTTCACGGGGCAGGCTTCTATGCTCTTAAGTTTCAATTTTTCGACGATGCCTCTCTCCTCCCTTCCTAGGCATGAGCTTCTTCTTGCTAAGTTTCGATTCCGCTCTTTCGTCTGGCTTTGTGCTGGTACATGAATCCTGGCCTGTTTGGCCCTACCATCCTGGGCTAATTCTGCTTTCGTAAAATGGAGTTGCACTTGTATAATGTGCTTCTTGAGGTAGACCTATGTGTATATAGTTGGCGCTTGCTGCTCTATTCTTCTACTAAGCATTGCAAGCCGTACTGTTTTCTTAGCTTCTTGCGTTACAAGCCTATTCACAGGCGTTAACTGGTTGCATGTTTTCATCTTGCTCTATGGTTTTGTTTCTTTATATTTTCACATTGTGTCTTCTTCTATGTCTGTGATAACTTTATCCATAGTTTTTTCGTTTTAGAGTGTTAGCTTTTGGTTGTTAGTTCATCTGTACGTCTGTCCGGGCCCTCGTGACGTCACCATTCACCTTCCATTAAGGCCCTTTGGATCACTTCAGGGACAGTTTGTAGGTACTCTTCATTTCGTGTCAGCTGTTGATATGGCTGTCTCAATGGGTACCTTGCTGCCCATGGTTGTCTGGTTATATGCACTTCAACAGGTATTGCTCTTCTGATGGGCACTGGGCAGAGTCCTAGCGCGGCGCTCTGCTGGTTTATTTGCTCATCTTACGTCACATATCTTGGCGCGTTTGTTCCTGGTATTTCAAACTGGGTGGCTGGAGTGCAGGCCATATCTGGGACCTCCTCTACACACCCCCGTCTGGTCGGTTTATCGACCACTTCTGCTTCCTCCTTTGGATTATTCTTACTTGGTTCTTCTGCATCCAATTCTTTGTCTTCTGGGTTTGAACATGATGGTGTGAACGTGTTTCCTTGGAGTCCATATTTTTATCACTCCTTTCAGGCTTCCTGCTGTTTTTTCATGTTCGTCTTTGTTCCAGTTCATAAACTGACATTGTCCATTCGGGCTACAATAGATC
Organism: Ambystoma mexicanum; assembly: GCF_040938575.1. NCBI lineage: Eukaryota > Metazoa > Chordata > Amphibia > Caudata > Ambystomatidae > Ambystoma > Ambystoma mexicanum. Next base: position 714,553,687 of record NC_090921.1, on the reverse strand, counting down.
CATTTTCCTTCATACTTCCTTTGTTTCCTGGGATACACAAATTCTTCTGGCGCAAATTTGCTGGCCTTCACGAAGTTTCTTATTTCTTCATCAGTCGGGTCTCTGGGCTTCCATCCTGGTTTGACATTGATCATGATCTTCATCCCAATGGCTTTCTTCGCACTTTTCTGGCATTGTGTGATGATTATCTTGATAACACAAAACCTTAGTAGTATCATCAATAGTAAGGCTCCCAGGAACTTGAATATGTCTGCCATCCATTGTGGGACCCATGAGAAAAGTGTTCCAAACCAGCTGTCATCATCAACTTCGTCGGTTTCATCGATCTGGTTCTGTAACTTTGTTAACATCTCTATGGCCTCTGTCAAGGTTCCGTTTTCTTCATCATGGGAAGGTATAAATGTGCCACATGATTCTGCGATTTTTGCACAAACACCTCCATCCATTGCTGTGATCATGTCCAGTACATATCTGTTCTGGAGGGTCATTAATCGAATTGCTCTTAGTTCTTTAATTGTGTTGAATCCTTTTATTGTAGTGTTGATGGTCTGATGAGAAAGAGAGATAGAGTCAAAGGCTACCCTAGACATAGGCGTGACATGGGGACACCCAGACAATGCAGCAGAGCTAGGTGGCTGCTAGCTCAAAAACAAAACACCTTGAGATATAGGAATGTCAAGAAACAGGTTTTATTTACACTAACAAAAAGGACATATTTACAGAAAGTGCCGTAGCACTAGGGATATGCATTATTGAGCACATTGTAATCTGCACATTCGTGGGTTAGTAGGCAGAGTGACAATTTATTTAATGTATTGCTTAAGATGACAATACGTTAACATTGTCGACACACAGGCTGGTGTTTCTGGTTCGGTATATATTGATGGCAAAGGCAGTGGCTGTATAGAGTAGAGCAGCGCTGCTAGGTTGTACCAAACTGTCCTCAGGACAGTTAGTCATGGTCGGGATGATGTTAGATTGGATGGGCGCCCACCTAAAGTTTGAAAGGGGACTGTGTTAAGAGTAGAGAGGTGATTCCAGAGAATGGAGAGAGGAAGCTGCAAAAGAGGGAACCTACCATGTTCAGGTAAGTAGACGCCTTGGCTGAGGTCTTGATTTACCAGTTGCTAAATGCGGCTGGGGAGCAATCTGCCTAAGTCAGATGCCAGGAGCTATGTAAAACAATTATGAGACTGAGATAAATAAGGAGGTCGTGTCAACCACTGGGGTGCATTAAGTGATTGATAGTGCAAAATGGCCATGCTTATTTTAAACAGGGCATAGGTATCTAAATGCCTATTAACATAAGGTGTGTCAGAGCTGGTTATGCGCTATTTAAGGTGGCAGCGATCAAAACAATGCAACGGTTAAAAAACGCATTTATTATATCGTCATGTACACCAAGACAACTATTGGTGCGTGTGGTGGCTGAGAGAGTAATTAAAAGCCTCGAACTTGTGGAAGGGCAAGTTATCACGGAAGGGTTTTGTTGCTGTGGTAGAAGAATGCCCGAGACGGCATTCACAAGTACAGAATGTACGTGAGAGTATAACCTGTTCGATGATGAAAGGAAGTGAGGAGCTGTGCGGCGGCAGAACACCTTACCTGGTTCGAAAGGAGCTGTGCCACTGCTGGATTCGAAAGGAGCTGTGCCACTGCTGGAAACTGGGAGCCGGTTGTGTGCGTGCGTGTCTACGGGGCGCTTTATGTGTTAAGAAAGCGACCGGGCAGCACTGCGCATGTGTCAGGAGTGTAGTGTCTCTGTGGATTGACTCATCGGAGGAAACCGAACGAGTACGATCACAATGTCAAGGAGGAGTTGTCTCTGTCATATATCTCGCATAGAGGCATTAGTCAGAGGATATATGTCATGGACAATTGTGATAAAATGAAAAAGTCGAGAATAGTTTAGATAACACAAGTGTGATGAGCAGACATGCTTATAAACTATGGTACATATTGCTGATTATCACAGTACAAGGGGTTAGCTGTGTTGTTAACAAGGTGGCATGAGTAAACAGCGGTCCATTGATTTTAACATTTTTACATCTAGCACGTGCATGTTGTGGTGATCACAAACCAAGGCAAAGTAAGGTTTTGTAGCAATGTAGCAAATATCATCAGTAATTCAATGTTGGCATATTTTGTCCTCATACCTATTCTGATGTAGTTACAAGTACTGGAGACAACACAGGTTGACACAATGCTGCAGTAGCTGCTCTATTTGTTGAAAAAGAGATTCCATTCAATTGAAATGTTAAGGCCCTGTTTGACAGAGTCTAAACGATAAATCAATTTCTGCTCGAGTTTGCGCAGGGCAAGGTCTCTATTGGCTCCGCGAAAGGGATTGCCCACTGTTTGTATTATTGCCCAGAAGATATCATTGTTGGTATGATCTTTGGCTTTAAAATATGCCACCAGGGGTTTGTCCTCAACTTGGTTGCGCACAAAAGCACGGTGTTCGCAAATGCGTTGCCTTATTTCCCTTTTGGATTTACCTACATAGTTAAGGTCACAGGGACATTTGATTATGTATACAGACCATTTGGTTTTGGAGTATGTTAAGGAATTCATTGTCCAAAGGTTTCCTTTTAAATTGATAGTTTTTAGATTAGTTGTTAAAGTGCAGACAGAGCAGTTGCCGCATTTGAAGTGACCTTTAACTGGCGGAAAGTGCCATAGTGTGGTTTGTTGGTTGCTTGGTGCGTCCACTTCGGTATACGTATGTACAAGGTGGTCTTTGAGATTGCGGCTGCGTTTAAATGCAAATCTTGGTTTCTCTGGTTTGAAGGAATCAGTCTGGAGTTTGTCCCAATGTTTGAGGACCACTTTTTTGATGGAATTGCTTAATGGAGTGAAGGTAGTGACGCAGGTCATCTTGCTACTCAGTTGTTCTCTTTTTGTTGGTGTGAGGCAGGACTCACGGTTTGTGTGTTTAACACTCTTTCTGGCTTGACGGACTATGTGTTTGGCATAGCCTCTTTCCTTCAGGCGGGTGGCTAGTTCTTTACTTTTTGAAACGTATTGGTCTAGTGTAGAGCAGTTACGTCTTATTCGTAGAAATTGATTTGTTGGCCAGCACAGTCAACCCAACCCTCCCTCTAGCAACTCCCTTCACATATGGTACTCCTCTTCCAACACATTTGTGCATTCACATTTAGACAGCAAAGATGGGAACATGGCACCAGAACTGGATGGTTTTGATGGGTTATATAGTGATTATAACTAAATGAAAATAACAAATAATTTCTATAACGAAGGAGGGTCGTAGTTTACCACCATGCTGTAAACGCACAAGGCTGAAAGCTCCTGCTCTATCCGTGCAGAGCCGCAACAGAACAAGAACACACACGTACAATCCAACAGTAATTATCATTATGCGAATACCCACTGCACTTGTGGAGCAGCAGGATTTGTGTGAAATCTGTGAGAGAGGTGATCAGGCTAGGCGCCAAATCTCACTAACGGACTCCGTAAAAGCCAGCGTTCCCAAGATGGCAGCCCGGACATAACAACGTAGGAAAAGACAGGACCGGTGCGTCATGTAAAGTCCAAAGAAAGCCTGAAATAACTGCCAGCTGGGTACACATAGAGGAAGAAGCATAGCGTGAGGCTGCTGAGACCATAAAGCCAGTAGGTGTGCATCCTTCCCCATCAACACACACCGAATGAAACAATAAAAGTCTCACTGGGGGAGGGACAACACACGCCACAGGGAAACTGAAGAAGTGACAAATTAGATTGCCTACCCCTGCGGAAGAGCACTCCACTGGCATCCCTGTCCACCTTCAGGAGGAGGACCACAAAAACAGGGCCGCAAAAGACCGTCCGGAGACTGCTATATAGCGAATGAAAGCACACAAAGTGCTAGGGACAACCCAGACAAGCTACGCTCCGCGCCCCAGAGACGCAGCAAAAACACACACATTGAGCAATAAAGAAGCAGTACCAGGCTATCTCTGCCTGCGCTCCAAAAGTGAGTGTTGGGCTCTCAACCCACAGTAAGAAGAGCCAGTTTAAGCATTCTATGGACATACAATAAGAAAGCTGATCCAATGCCAGAAACAAAACAGATTAACGCTGATAACAACAGCAAATTACCCAAGTAATATAAAGGGTAAAACACAGAAAATTGTTCAGTGCTGTTCCATCAGACTCACAAGGTATTAACTAGCAGAGTCGAGATACAGCTCAAACTGTGCCATAACACACTCCTGAAGACCAGAGTGACCAGAGGCAAACACAGAAGTCCATACCCTAAACAAATCTGTGGGCTGGACGGGCAGACCTGCCCCTGAAAAAGCAGTAGCCTAAATGAAACGCAATATGCCCCCTGTCCGATAGCGACCCCCATAGGCCGTCCAAAGCCGGGAAAAGCAAAGCTAAACAAAATACACTCAAGGCATATACTACAACTTTACTTCCGACACAAGGACCAGCAATGGACCTGCAGCCAAATAGCACAACGACAAATCAAATAGCAGAAAATCCTACAGGCCATTGCTGCCCTAAAAACCTCCCTCGAATCCAAGGTGGACTCCATAATTATAGACATGGGTCTCCTGCAACAGGACGTCAGAGAATTGTCGGATAGGACAGGAACACTGCAGAAACAAGCCACAGAAAACACGACACAATTAAGACCACACTCAGCGACGTAAAGACTCTACAACAACAAGTCGCAAACTTAGAGAGCAGAACGGATGAAGCAGAAGGCAGAACCATAAAAAATAATGTCAGGATAATAGGTTTGATTGAGGGGGAGGCAGGTACAGATGCAACAACTTAACGTTGAAAATATGCTGTTACAAGAAATAGGCCCAGGCAACTTGACACAAGGCTTCACGGTGGAACAAGCACATAGAGCATTAAGCAGAAGACCTCCACCAGGCGCCGCTCCCCGACCGATAATTGCCAAAATTATGAATTATAGAAATATTGTCTTTCTTCAGAACCGGAGGCAGCATAAGAAGGGCGTCAACATCAATGACGGCGTACCCAGACTACACCATACAAGTGCAAAAGCGTGAAATGCAGTTTGGCTCGGCCAAGGAGAGGCTACGCAAAGCCAACCTTAAATACATGTTGATGTACCCAGCCAGATTAAAAGTCATATACAAGAACTGCACCCTTTTCTTTGAGTCCCCGGAAAGTACTCACAGCTGGTTAGATAATGAGAAACTGACTCCAGGTCAGGAGTGTTGACTTTACACCTTGTACAAAAGCTCCATTTGAAATGTACAGAGAATAGACTAGGAACGTGCTCCACGGTACTATCAATAACCAAAAGACATATTACATTAACACTGACTGGAATAAGCATCAGCTACCTTGTCTAGTGTCTTTTTCTTTAATACGATATAAGGTAAAAAAAAAAGCAGGAAAAAAGCAACGAAATCCTGCTAGCAGAAGTGTAGAGTAGCCCGTGCCCCAAGGTAGCTACACCTTGTTAGGGTACCAGCAGTTGTGCATACACCGGCGCACTCCGGCCACTGCAGACATTGTTGAGGCAGCACCAGAGTGTAAAGAAGGTTCGCCTGAGCATGCTAAGTATAGCTGGGAAATTATTGGGATTTGGGGGAGGGTTATGGATGGAAAGCTATTACAGGGGTTCACTTGAACAGCCATAGTATTCACCCAGGAACAATAGAACCACCATGTTGTTGGTTCATGAAACGCACTGGAGACATGTGATTCCTGGCACGCAATCCCAGAGATCGGACCACGAGGAACACACTCCTCGTTATAGCATGAATGGAAGGCCTTAGATCAGGGGTGCACAACTGATTTTGACAGACGGCCGAAAGTACCCTACATGATGGCTATAGTGGGCCGAAAGGTAAATGTGGGTGGGGCGGTTGGCGTGGCGTGGCAGGAGGCTTTTTCAACCCATAATTTTTATTAAACACTATGCCCCATGGCTCCCACCCCTCATGCAAACACCATGCCCCAAGGCCCCCACCCCTCAAGCAAACACTATGCCCCATGGCCCCCACTCCCCAACCAAACACTATGCCCCATGACACCCACCCCTCATGCAAACACTATGCGCCAAGACACCCACCCCTCATGCAAACACTATGCCCCATGACATCCACCTCTCATGCAAACACTATGCCCCATGACACCCACCCCTCATGCAAACACCATGTCCCATGGCCCCCACTCCCCAACCAAACAATATGCCCCATGACACCCACCCCTCATGCAAACACTATGCCCCAAGACACCCACCCCTCAAGCAAACACTATGCCCCATAGCCCCCACTCCCCGACCAAACACTATGCCCCATGACACCCACCCCTCATGCAAACACTATGCCCCAAGAAACCCACCCCTCATGCAAACACTATGCCCCATGACACCCACCCCTCATGCAAACACTATGCCCTAAGACACCCACCCCTCAAGCAAACACTATGCCTCATGCCACCAAGCATGCACCATGCATACATACTCATACAGACCCCAACGCCCCCACCCCTGCATACAAACTAACAAGCATACACCATGCACCCATACAGACCCGAACCCCCACCCCCAACTCAGCACACAAACCCACAAGCATACACCATGCACCCATACAGACCCGAACCCCCCACCCCCAACTCAGCACACAAACCCACAAGCATACACCATGCACCCATACAGACCCAAACCCCCACCCCCAACTCAGCACACAAACCCACAAGCATACACCATGCACCCATACAGACCCGAACCCCCCACCCCCAACTCACCATACAAACTCATAAGTATACACCATGCACCCATACAGACCCAAACCCCCACCCCAACTCAGCACACAAACCCACAAGCATACACCATGTACCCATACAGACCCGAACCCCCACCCCAACTCAGCACACAAACCCACAAGCATATACTGTGCACCCATACAGACCCAAACCCCCCACCCCAGCACACAAACTCACAAGCATACACCATGCACCCATACAGACCCCACCCCCAACTCACCATACAAACTCGCATGCATACACCATGCATCCATACAGACCTGTACCCCCCACCCCCCAACTCACCAAACAAACTCACAAGCATGCACGCATACAGACCCGGACCCCCCACCCCCACATCTCAACATACACTGAACGTGCACATAACAACAACAAACATTCAGGCAGACACGACCCCTCCAACCACCCCCCCTCCCAGCATCTCAACATACACTTCACTTGCACACAAACACATTCAGGCAGACCCGACACATACCCCACCCCGCATCTCAACACACACTGCACTTGCACACAAACACATTCAAGCAGACCCGACACACACCCCACCCCCGCATCTCAACATACACTGAACTTGCACACAAACACATTCAGGCAGACCCCCCACCACCCTCCGCATCTCAACACACAATCCACTTGCACACAAACACATTCAGGCAGACCCGACACACACCCCACCCCAGCATCTCAACATACACTGAACTTGCACACAAACACATTCAGGCAGACCCGACCCCCACACGCCCTCCGCATCTCAACACACACTGCACTTGCGCACAAACACATTCAAGCAGACCCGACACACACCCCACCACGCATCTCAACATACACTGAACTTGCACACAAACACATTCAGGCAGACATCCCCCCCCCTCTGCATCTCAACACACAATCCACTTGCACACAAACGCATTCAGGCAGACCCGACACACACCCCACCCCAGCATCTAAACATACACTTCACTTGCACACCAACACATTCAAGCAGACCCGACACACACCCCACGCCCGCATCTCAACATACACTGAACTTGCACACAAACACATTCAGGCAGACCCGACCCCCCTCCACATCTCAACACACAATCCACTTGCACACAAACACATTCAGGCAGACCCGACACACACCCCACCCCCACATCTCAACATACACTGAACTTGCACACAAACACATTCAGGCAGACCCGACCCCCACACACCCTCCGCATCTCAACACACACTGCACTTGCACACAAACACATTCAAGCAGACCCGACACACCTCCACCCCCGCATCTCAACATACAATGCAGACATACAAATACAAACACACCCGACACACACCCCCACCTCCGCATCTCAACATACATACAAAAACAAAAAACACAGTCAGGACGGACCCGAGACAGACACACACACACAAACATACATCCCCCCACCCCCACCATGTACTTACCAAGACATGCTGGAATGCTGGCGAGGCTTCTGGCACTACGGCTGGCGTGGCAAGCAAGGCTGAAATGCCTTCCGGCATCAAGCCTTACTGGCCACGCCAGCCGTAGTGCTGGCACTCCATTGGTGCAGCACACACGCACTACGTGGCTCATAGGAGCTGCGTGGTTCGTGTGCAGTGAACCAATGAGGGCCAGTGTTTTGTCCGGCCCGAAAGACAACAAAGACTTTCCTAATGGAGGGCGGCCGATGCTGCTTGCGGGCCGCCCTCCATTAGGAAAGTCTTTGTGCCTCGCGGGCCGACAAAACAGCATGGCGGGCCGCAACTGGCCCGCGGGCCGTATGTTGTGCACCCATGCCTTAGATTAATAACCTGGAATATCTGGGGATTAAATAACTATAACAAGAGAAACAGGGTTATGACATACCTACGGAGACAGAAAGTAGACATAGCGCTACTCCAGGAAATGCACCTCACTAAAGATAAACAAAACAAAATTGCACAAAATGGACAGGAAAGACGATAGGATCAACATACTCTACATATGTCAGGGGTGTATTAGTGTGGATTGCCCCAACAGTACCACTCCATATATTAAAAACGACAACAGATGACGAAGGCAGGATGATCATGATACATGGGTTTTTAGAGAAAAAAGAAGCATGCATTATAACACTTATGCCCCCAATCACAATTCCTCAAACTTCTTTAGATCATTGTACGAAAGGATAGGCTCATACAGGAGCTGCGCGATTATCTGGGGAGGAGACTTCAACTCTACACTAGATCCACTCCTAGACAGGTCAGGCAACAAATATACGCACCCCAATCCCCACCCCCGCCAAAGCACTGTCCAACCTGCTGAAATCATTTGAACTGCTAGACATATGGAGAACACTCCACCCACACTCAAGGCATTACTCGCACTATTCAGCTCTGCATAATATACACCCCAGGATCGACTAATTTTTTGCAGACACCGAAAGCAGTAGCAAGTTCTTAAAGGTTGAATACAAAGCACAGGTGCTGTCTGACCATGCCCCCCTCCTGATAACATGGCGTGTTGCCCCCCCAGGCAAAGGATTCCAATGTGGAGACTGCACAATGAGATGTTTAGAGAACATATACGTGAGACCATCCAAACTTACTTCGTACAAAACACGGGCAGCATAAAATCTGAGAATACTGTATGGGAAGCCTTCAAAGTAGTGATTAGAGGGAATGCCATCTCCAAATCGAGGGGTATGCAGGCGGTAATCACTAAAGACCTAATGGAGGCAGAGAAGAATCTGGAAAATATGGAAAAAGAGGAAACTAACTCAGACAGACGCTCCCCGAATACAACCAGGTTGAGACAGGAATGCATAGTACACTGGGACAGATTAGGCAAATTAAACTATGCCAGACACATAGAGAGACAATATGCGGAAGGAGATAAACCGGGCCGGCTGTTGGCCAGGTTGTACAAAAGTGATACTAGAAAAGGAATGATATACACAATAACTAATGGGGTGGGTGAAATATGCACCACACAAACAAATATAAACAACAGCTTCCTGGAGTACTATAAGGAGTTGTACACCCCTGTACGGATACCCCTGACGATTTGCAATCCGAACAATCCGAAGCCCTAGCATCAATAAACCTTCCAAGGCTTGACGCCTCAACTTGAACAGTTAGGAGTCCCCATTACCAGAGAGGAGCTGGTGTCCACAATAAGAGAATTACCTTCAGGTAAAACCCTGGGAGCTGATGGACTTCCAGGCAAATTTTATAAAGAATTTGCAGCAGGACTAGCAACACCGATCCTCAACGTGTTTAAGGAGGCATATGAAGTGGGCTCCCTACCAAACTCACTCAGAGAATCCATAATAATACCTCTCCCGGAGCCAAATAAACCCCCCACAGAGTGCAGTTCATATCGACCGCATTTGCTCCTAAACCAAGAAAGTAAGATACTGACCACTCTGTTGGCTAACCGACTAAAGAAAGTAATAGCAAATCCTATTCACCCAGACCAAACAGGGGACGTACCTGGTAGAAATACTACCTGGAACCTGCGCAGATTGCACCACATCATACACAGTACAAATAACCGAAAGGAACACTACGCAGTAGAAACACTGGACGCAGTAAAAGCATTTGATTGTATCAAATGGTCATGGCTTGAGGCTTCATTGCAGAAATTCGGTATTGGAACAGGCTTTATGAAATGGGTAATGCTAGTACACAACAAGCAAATGGCCAGATTAAAAATGGGCTGTCAGATTTCAGAGTGGTGGGAAATAGAAAAAGTTACAATACAAGGATGCCCTTTGTCTCCTATGCTTTTCATCCTAGCCCTATAATCGATAGCAGCATACCTGAGGCAGGAATTTAAAGAAGGTGACATCACAATACAGGGCACACGCCACTTGATTTCCATGTACGCTGATGACCGGCTCCTCTTCATACAAAATCCAGAAACAAACCTGTAATATATATTAGAGATCCTAGTCAGATTTGCAGAACTGTCTGGTATCGCGATTAGCCAAAGTAAGTCATGCCTGTTCCCCTTAGCAGGACTGAGAGATATAGCAGAATCTAACTTCCCATTGTTACAGATACACTGGTGTAAGGAAACGTTTAAATACGTAGGTATAGACATCTACCATCATCCTCCAAGGGAACACAAAACACACACCAAGCGCTACTTGGAGTTGAAAAGTAGATGGACTTTTGGGCACGGCAACCACTGTCACCTATGGGTAGGGCAGCTTTACTAAAGATGGTGGTTCTCCCAAGAATGCTGCACTTTTTCACTAACGTCCCTTACAATATACCCAAAAAGTTCTTTGCTGACCTAGACTCGACTTGCAGGAAATTCTTGTTGCACAACGGAAGATTGGCCCCATCTACACATAGCCGCCCATACGAAAGTAGAGGAATCGGAGCGCCCAACTTCGAACTGTAGTACTTAGCCAGCCAATTACAATTCTTAGTGGGATGGCTCTCAGACGAACCAACATTGGATCATACATTGCTGCAAGAGAGCAGTAAGCCCTTTTACCTTAAGGAAGTGCTGTGGCTACAAGATAACCACCTTGAACACCCTCCACTCCATTTGTTGACGCTAGACAGTCACATGTGGGAAGAACCTGCAGACTGCTGAAAATAAAGAATCCATTCTCCTCCCAAATCCCACTGGTAACTTTAGCGGCTAATAACCAACAAATAAGACGGAGTATACGCAAATTCTGGGAGCCCAGGGGAATAGCAACAGTCGGCAACCTATTCACAGATGATGCCCTAACTACCTTAGTAATTCAAACAGGGATACACAAAGGGCAACATGTAAAGTGCAATACACCAGTGAATGCAATTAAGAAGAAGTGGCATGACCTGAACAACCACATAGACTCCAACAGTGTAATAGGTACCCTATATGAGATTTCAGAAGGAGTACATAGCATCTCTAGATTATATGACCTGCTCAGCTCCATATCCACAGGCAAAGAGCTACACATAAGAAAGATGTGGGAGTCAGACTGTGAGGACGCAAGCTGGTCAAGGATATTAGCATACCACAAGCAGGTATCCAGAAATGCTAGGCTGCAACAGTTACAACTGTTTATCACCCACAGAGCGTATCTAACACCCCAGACAATATGGACATTTAAAAGCGCACCCACGCAACACTGCCCCAAATTTATGGGAGAAAATGTTGATATGCTACGCATGTTCTTGTCCTGCCCCAGGATCCGACATTACTGGGAACGAATAGCTGCTACATTATTGCAAGCAGACATAAAACTCAACGTCCAATCCCCAGCAGCCTGTTTATTGGGAAAATTCACGAGGTAAAAAACTACAACACACATATACAAATTGAAAGGTCTGACATATGTCCTAGCAAAAAGAAGGATATCTATGGGATGGAAATCCCAGAAAAAATTGACGGTGGAACCCTGGTGGGCAGACCTATACAAATGGTCAATGGCGTAAAACTCTGGCAGAAAGCGGTCAATAGAACACAACCAGACAATGGGACTAACCTGGAGCTTTGGAAAGCTTTAATACAAGCAGTGTTCTCCAGCATTGGATCTTTCATGGATTCACATGCTTAGAATATTCCCCGTCGTCAGGCTGGGAATCCTCGGTAAGTTATATAGACATTTTCCATAGGAAAACTTCCGACACTTTTGTGTCCTATCTACGTCGTTTTGGGCCGCGTACGGCAGCGCCACTAGGACGTAGAGGTATAAATAGTCCCGCCCTCGCGGCTCCCTCAGATTTCAACCGTCTTCCAAAGTAGTGGGATTACCTCGAGTATCTACTATTTTATTAGGTTGTGCATTCTTGTTCTTCTTCTTCTTCGACTGTTTCTTTTCGAAGAATGTCTGGAAAGGCATTATTTTGTCCGTGTGCTACATGCGGTCTTAAGTAAGTGTATGAAGGGGACGGGCATATGGACTTTATTTACTGTCTTCACCCTCATCATACGGCGGACACATGTGAGATCTGTCGGGGCTTCTCACAAAAGACCCTAAAAGACAGCAACAGACGCCTGGTTACTTGGCTCAATGACGGAGTGGGTGTGTACCCGGCATCGGAGGTAGGCTCTACAGCCTCGAGATCTAAGTCTCCTGTGCCCCCTTGTCACTGAGTGTCGGCGGAGCCTCCGGCGAAGAAATCGCGTTCATCTGAAAAACGCCCCTTGGAGAAACATCCTGCGAGGTCCTCCTCTTCATATAAGGCTTTGTCTTCTTCCTCCTCATCTAAAAAGGAGAGAAAAGACTCATCGAAATCCTCCTCAGGAGACCGTCATAAGTCTACCTCGAGTCGAGAGTCCTCGTCCCACAAGTCGAGTTAAAAAATGGGGGAACGCCTCAAGGCCCTGTGCCACAGACTTCACCGACGACGGTCCAATCGTCGACGCATGGTTTGTCTTCGGCGACGGCTCTTCCTACGGCTATTTCGTCAGGTCTAACGGCGCCTATGGAAAAGATGTCATCGTCGACGGTGGCCCCGTCGATGGGATGGCAACCGGAGGTTTTTTATCCGATCCTGCCTGAGGCCTTGCTGCAACCAGAAGCGGCTTTCTCCATCTCGTCGGCGGAAGATGACCGTGGTCCGGTCGCACATCCAACCGATCTGGGATTACAACCAACTGGTTCGGTGTCGCTCTCGAGTGGAAGTGCCATTCCAGTTACCTCTTCCTTACTGAATCCCCAGACAGTTCTGTCCCTGGAGGTGTTGAACACATTACAGAAGCTGTTGGAGCGGTTGGACACACGGTTACCTCGGCTTAGTGTCCCGACAGTGTTACTGGCTTCGCCAGTCGTCGACGAGCCAGGCCCGGCTCCTTGCCCTCCATCCAGAATTCCTACCGCTTACCCGGTTGAGGAAGATCGTTCTCGTCCACAGGAAGAAGGAGAACTGTCAGAGTCGGAACGTGAAGGTTCGGGTTCAGACATCTCGTTATCCCCCTCAAGGGACCCTACATGGGACTCTGAAGCGGAGATGGAAACTCCAAAGAGTCCGGCGCAGCCATCACCACCTGATGACGTGGGTGCTTTCCATGCCATGATGGGTAAGGCATGTGCAGAGTTTGGCCTAGTCCCAGAAGAAGAGAAAAAATATTGTTTTCTTTTCGATCATATGGGCAAGAGAAGAAAGTCGATATTTGCTATCCCCATTTTAGACCATGTCTGGCAGGAGGGACTGAAAACCATGCGTCATCCTTTTTCGGAGCCGGCATTAAAAGGTCGATTGGAAAAGAAATTCAAGGCTCCGGAATCGACTCCCAAGTGCTTGACGTCTCAACCTTCGCCGGAATCAGTGGTATCCACCGCGGCGGCCAGAAAGGCAAGGTCGCAACACAAATGCACGACCCCGCCAGACAACGAAGCCAGGAGACGAGATGCTTTTGGGAAGAAAGTGCTATCGGTTGGAACGACTACAGTTAAAGCAGCCAACTCCCTGGCTATTATGGCCAGATATGATAGGGAGATGTGGCATTGTCTGGCTCCTATCTTGGACCATCTGCCGGAAGAACACAGGAAATCTGCCATGCTGCTCGTAGGTGAGGGAGAAGAGGCTTCCAATCATTCCATTAACATTGCTGTCGACCTGGCGGAATCAGGCTTTAAGCAAATCAACAATGGCGTAGTGTTACAAAGGCAAGCCTGGCTTAAGTGCACGACGTTCAGACCAGAGGTACAATATAAGGTAATGGATATGCCGTGCGAAGGAGAACACCTGTTTGGGGAGAAAGTGGATGAAGGGCATGAAAGAAGATTCTGACACGGCTCGTTCCCTTGGAGCCCTCCAGAGTGGTAGGAATTTTCGTCCCTTTCTTCCTTTCAGAGGAGCATCAGGTAACTCCCGGTTTGGATCATCTAGAGACCGAGGTTTCAGCAGACCCTCCTACTCTTCCCAAGGCTACAGACGTGCAGCCCAAGCTACTCGTAAAGGCAGAGATTACCAAACCTCCAGACGACGAGGTGCCTACTTCTCGTCGACGTAGGATAAACAGACCAAAAGCCAGCAATGACAATTTACAGGACGTCCTGGGGGGCAGAGTGTCTCGTCACGTCGACGAGTGGGCGCGCATAACAGACCAATGGGTTTTGGACACGATACATCTGGGCCATTCTCTACAGTTCAAGGGCAAGCCACCACGCATTCCACTGGTGTTCTCGACGCAGCCCCACCTTCAAATACTAATGCAAGAGGTGGCGCTTATGCTGCAGAAAGGGGCTATAGAATTGGTCCCGGTGGCAGAAAGAGGACAGGGAGTGTACTCCCGTTACTTTGTCGTCAAGAAACCCAATGGAAAATGGCATCCCATTCTAGATCTACGAGCTCTCAATAAACTGCTCAAGAATCTAAAATTCAAGATGCTTACACTCCAAGAGGTGATCCGTTCGATACAACCGGGAGATTATTTGTCATCGCTAGACCTTCAGGACGCATACTTCCATATCCCGATGCGTCAACGACACAAAAGGTTTCTACGGTTCGTCATCGGACTAACCCACTATCAGTTCAAGGTCCTCCCGTTCGGACTGAAATCGTCCCCCAGGACGTTCACGAAATGTCTGGCTCCAGTAGCAGCCTGGTTAAGGAAAGAAGGTCATCATGTGTACCCTTATCTGGACGATTGGCTAGTGAGGGGATTGTCTCCGGAAAGGACACAGGAAAGTCTGAATGCCACCATGTGCCTCCTACAACGTTTGGGCTTCGCAATAAACTTCGAAAAGTCCTCCTTATTGCCATCAAGGACCTTGGTCTTTCTGGGGGCGGAGTTCCAGACGCAGTCAGGACTGGTAAAGCCATCCGTCGAAAGGGTTCTGAAACTACAGCAAAAAGCATCGGATTGGAAAGTCGACACCAGAGTGTCAGTGCGAAGGTACATGTCCCTACTGGGGACCATGTCGTCCTGCATACCCTTAATCAACAATTGTCGTCTCTTCATGAGGCCGATTCAGGAATTCTTGGCGGATCGATGGGCACAGAGTCAAGGGAGCTGGTCGGACAAATTGACCATCAACAGCAAGCTCGTGCAGGCGCTTCAATGGTGGAGAGTTTCCATAAATCTGACAAAGGGAATGCCCTTGCTGGAACCGGTGTTCCAGAGGACAGTGGTGACGGATGCTTCTCTAACTGGATAGGGAGCTCATCTGGATTCCCTACAGGTTCAGGGTCATTGGTCATCGGAGGAGTCCGGCCTTCATGTCAATGTGCTGGAGTTAAACGCGGTGCGTTGGGCAATGAAATCCTTTCTTCCACGGATAAAGGGATCACTTGTACGGATTATAACAGACAACACAACAACAATGTTTTATCTAAGAAAACAGGGAGGAACTCGCTCCAGGACTCTGTCGACCAAAGCCCAGGAGATCTGGCATTGGGCCCTTCAGCAGAACATAGATCTATTGGCGTTCCACTTGCCAGGAGTCAGAAACGTGCAAGCAGACTCTCAGCAGGGAGATGAATCGACTACACGAATGGGAACTGAACGACCAACAACTACACCGTGTCTTCGAGAAATGGGGCTGTCCGGCCCTCGATCTCTTTGCAACGAGAGACAACAGGAAATGCCCACAATACGCGAGCAGGTAGCCACAGCAAGGCTCACTAGGAGAAGCGTTCTCTTTCCCGTGGACGGACAAGTTTCTGTATGCCTTTCCCCCGTTTCCACTCATACGTCGGACGCTGTAATGGATCCACAGATATCCATGTCGGGTGATCCTGGTGGCCCCGTACTGGGCCAGACAAGTGTGGTTCTCCGATCTACTCCATCTTTCAGCGGCAGAACCAATAAGGTTCCAGAAAATCCCGAACCTTCTGTCTCAAGAGAAAGGGGTTGTTTGGCATCACGACCGGACAGCCTCAGTCTGACAGCCTGGCTCCTGATTTCTCCGAGTTTGGTACGTTAGAGATTCCAGTGGACTGTCGTCGCATTTTGCAGGCGGCGAGGGCGCCGTCCACGAACGCTTCACATTCATACAAATGGAAGAGATTCTGCATATGGTGCGCAGGTCAACCAGGTTTGGTCCCGCTTAATATCACACCGGAACAGCTTCTACCATACTTGCTACTCCTAGCTCAAAAAGGCTTGTCTATTTCATCCATAAAAGTGCATCTGGCTGCCATTTTGAGATTTACTCGGAAGAGACATTCAACTCCGTTATTTAGTGACCGGCTGATTAAACATTTCCTTAAAGGATTGTTCCGAACCTTTCCTCCCACAAAAACGTTTCCTCCAATCTGGAGTCTTAACCTGGTTCTGGCAGCGCTGATGAAGGCCCCTTTTGAGCAGATGTCATCATTGAAATTTTTGTCGTGGAAATTGGCTTTTTTGGTGGCTATTACTTCGGCTCGACGACTGTCAGAAATACAAGCTTTAGTGATCGATCCACTGTACTTGAGGTTTTTCAATAATAAAGTCGTGTTGGCTACTAATCCTCATTTCATTCCTAAAGTGCCTACCATGTTCCATAAGCACTCTTCTATAGTGCTGCCGACGTTTTTTCCAACACCTTCGTCGGTTGCGGAGAAGACTCTCCATACATTGGACGTGAAAAGAGCTTTAAAATTTTACCTCCATCGCACTCAAAGCTTCAGAGACACGAGACAACTATTTGTGGCTTATGGCCCTTCGGCTAAAGGTAAACTGATCTCAAAACAAGGACTAGCCCGATGGGTGTCGTCTACTATTTCCTTTTGTCACTCAAAAGCCGGAAAACCGCTGGAGAAGCGTCCAAGGGCCCATTCGACGAGATCCACTTCTTCGTCGACGGCATTGTGGTCCGGAATTCCGCTGGGAGATATCTGTCAGGTGGCTTCCTGGTCGGTACCACACACGTTTACCCGGCATTATTGCCTCGAACAGCAACATGCTGAGGATACACAGATGGGTCGTGCAGTCCTACGGCACCTATTCAATAAGGTAAGCCCCAATTAAGGGGTCACATCCTTCGGCTAATGTACTTTTAAGTGTGGTGTTTTCACTGTTCACATACTATAATGTGATGTTTTGTCATGATAAATATGCATTATGGTTATTGTGATATTGGTTTGCATACACACCTCCAACGTTGGGGGATATTGCTAAACAATCTATTCTAAGCATGTGAATCCATGAAAGATGAAATGCTGGAGAAGGGAATAGTTTCTTACCTGTAACTCCATTTCTCCAGCATTGGTATATTTCATGGATTCACATGCGCCCACCAGCCTCCCCTATGCATGCAAACCAGAGATCCCCCCATACTACTTTGGGGGCCGAAATCTGATGGAGCCGCGGGGCTGGGGCTATTTATACCTCTACGTCCCAGTGGCGCTGCCGTACGCGGCCCAAAACGACGTAGATAGGACACAAAAGTGTCTGAAGTTTTCCTATGGAAAATGTCTATATAACTTACAGAGGATTCCCAGCCTGACGACGGGGAATATTCCAAGCATGTGAATCCATGAAAGATACCACTGCTGGAGAAATGGAGTTACAGTTAAGAAACTATTCCCTTCTCAACTGAATCCAAATAGAAGCAAGCTGTGCCTAGGATGAAAGGCACAAAATAAGTCCACACACAATAATAGAACTGCGAGCACATAAGAAGTGGTCCATATGCAAGACCTGGGAAGTTATAATAGACTGCGCAAGTAACTAGTTATATGTTCGGTTAGGCAGGAAGAGGGGTACATGTTAGGGAATTGGCAGATTGTTTAAGCAGTGAATGATCCATATAAAATGTGCACCTGCGTAGTACAAAAGTATGTGTTAAACTATCGAAAACGCAATATGTTATAAAAAGAAAAACCTTTTTATAACGAATAATAAATAATTAATAAATATTTAATGTTTTGTTAAAAGTATATATGGGGGTGGGGTAAGGGATTAAAACGTGTGGGGGGGCTGGTGTGGGGTAATAAAGCTAGGGAAATGGGCAGTTTGGTGGGAGACCCCCCAATTTAATAAGAGAAAACAAATCAATATTTTTTCGTTATTTATAATTAGTTTAAAAGGTTTTCATTATCATTTAATTTGTTATTATGACATGGAACCTTTCGATGGATCCTGGTCAGTTCAAGCATTCAAAATGATTTTCCTTGAACGAAGGAGGAGAGGGCAACACAGTCTTTAAGGGCATTACATGTTCCCCGGTCCCGAAAAAATTGCAGAAAAATTGGCAGTAATTCCAGCACCAGCATTTATTTGGACTGAGGAAACACACATTTGCTGGTTGGGGCACTGACTTACCACCAAGCCTGACCTTCCAGTAAATCGGGCCCCCACCAGCAAATAAATACCGGTATTACCAGTAATTCTGGCAATCCATGGAATGGGGATTTACCGCCCTTTCCGTCGCTTGTAATATCTATCAGGCGGCGGAAACGATACCGGCAAACTCGTAATGAGCTTCTGTGTCGAGTTCCTGTGTAACTTCTTCTGCAGTAATTTGCGTACTTGGCAGCTTGATTCCAGGACTTCTTCAGAGGACTATTGCACAATCTTCAGAACTTAAGTGGAAAGGGGTTGAGATGGGCCTTTCCGGCCCTAATCAGAGTCATTCAAAAACATAGGGTACTGGCCAACCAAAGCCAGACATAATCAATCAAACTATACTGCCTTTCTCCTACAGGGTTTCTTGGCTTGCACAGATATGTGGATTCCATCAAGAAAGCCTAACAATGACGCATAGTATTTTTTCTTAAGATGTCCATTGTGGGAAAAAATATCTGACATGGTGTGCCTGTATTTTTAGAGGAGTAGCAGGTAGACTTCACTCCTGTGGACAGTCGCCGTTTTGAATTTGAATTCATGATTTGTAATGAGCATAAGTTAAACATACCAGCACAGATGAAACATGATAAACAAAACATGCTTTTACAAGCTCCAGTCAGTATTCTGTACTATTTTCAATGCTCAATAGTCACAGGTTAGAAAAGAGGAAAGGTTTTGGATATTTCCGGAAAATGTCTAGTGAGACCAAGGTGTAGAGGGAGAGAGGAATGTTGTTGCACATCTTTGGGTCTTTCGCTGAGAAGCATCTGTCACCTCTAGTTGAGCAGCGACTCGTTGGAACAATCAATCAGTGAATATAAAAAAAGAAAAGGGGTTGTGTGGGTTGATATGGTTGAATTCTAAGAATAAGGTAGGATGGGCCAGTCCGTGGACACACTTATATACCAGACACAACATTTTGTATAAGAAGCCATTGAAGGCTATGTCTAGCGAGGGAGATTTGGGAGACTCTGGGTAATTTGCAAGCGAGTTGAACACCTGCATTTTGAGCAGCCTGTATCTTCAGCCATGGTACAAGGTTGAGTTCTTCTTTGTTACTTCAAGTGAAGTCT
This sequence comes from Ambystoma mexicanum, assembly GCF_040938575.1. Lineage (NCBI taxonomy): Eukaryota > Metazoa > Chordata > Amphibia > Caudata > Ambystomatidae > Ambystoma > Ambystoma mexicanum. Next base: position 714,533,656 of record NC_090921.1, on the reverse strand, counting down.
TCAGATGATCTGCCAAAAGAGGGGCTCTGCCCTCTTTTAGAGCCAAGTGGGCCACAATGATTGGTGAACCAATCCTGGGGTCCCTACCAACAATCTCCTGTATGTGTGAGGTCATAGTGCTTTGCAACAGGAAAGGTAAAGGGGTGAAAACAGGAAACAAGGTGTGCCCCAGAAATAAAATGGTGGAATACTTCTTTCGTCAGAAAGAGCTCTGGGCACACTCCCTTGTGATACTAAGTCCCACCCATCTTCCTATCTGTTTTTGATCAAAGGGTCTCTCTGGTTAATGGATCTCTCTCTGGTTCCTGATTCGAGTGGCACTTCTCCCTTGAAGCTATGGTGAGACCAGACTCTCGGGCTCCTGCGAACCACATTCTCGTACCTTATGAATGGGGTGCCCCTAGCGGGGTGGCTTACTGTAAACAGGCCCAGACATGACCGTTCACTGCTCTTGATACTAAGGGCGGGAGCTGGCTTCAGGTTAACACAGTTACACATGAAAGGTTGTTAGGTTTCCTGCTGCCTTTGTTAACCTCTGCAGCCAGGCCCCAAGTACCCTCTATTGGTATGTTAATTGCTGCCCCCAGATGCAGGGCATAACAAAAGAGCAGGGCGGATCCATGGGGCCTTTGTTAGTTAATCAAGCAGGCAATTGCATGGGGAATACTGGCCCTCCCTTTCCTGTAGATGACATTGTGTACTCCTGGCTGTCACATTCCAACTAAATATGACGGGGCAAATTGTGCCTGTAGGCTGTCTACGCAGAGTACACATCTCTATGTGTTTGTCATGGTGTGAACATCGGAAAATGTGTGTGGATTAGCCCCACACGTTTTCCTGAGGTTGGTCTACCATCATTCAATTTTAATTAAACATTTCAAAAAGCCCAGGCGAGCACATGCCCACCATACGGATGGTCGAATTCCTCACAGGGACACTCGAGGAAAGCACCTTGAAATGTGGTTGCAAGCCGCTAGAGACACAGTGGTTGCCTGGCAACATGGGCCACAGCAGCATCAAGCAGCTGTCCAGAGGCTGCATTGTGGACAGAGTGAAAAAAACGTTTGAGGAAGGCACCCCGGAATGAGGGGGCGAGCCAGCCAGGAGAAACAGCTGGTGCTTGCCAACACAGGACTCAGTGATAGTATCCAGTAGCCACCGGTGAGTGCGCTGTCTTGGCTGCTAGACAACACAGGATGCCTACAGAAGCAAAAGACAGCCCCTGAGGATATACCTGGCCGGTCAACCGTCGTCTGTGTGGATGGTTTCATGATATGAAGCCTTTAAGGAGAATAAAGGGGGCGAAGTTGGGGAAAAAAGAAAAGAAATGGCAAACACACCAAGCCCCATGCTATTGAGTATATTCTCGATGAATAAAGGAAAGAGTTATGAACTTACCTTTTCATTGTGGCAAACCACTTCACAACACTTGCCGCCACTTGATCTTGCTACCCTTGTTATCATAGGTTTTACCAGCATTCATGCATTGAAGGCAGCCTTCAAAACATATCTCCTACACCTGGAAGGGGCACTCGTCCTATCCCAACACATCCCCCAACTCAGCCTTGCACTCACTGTAAATATTCCTCTTTGTCCACTGCATGGTCAGTCACTGTTCATGGTATATGTTCTTGCTTCATCCAACACCTCTGGCTCCTGCCCACTGCAATAATACCTCTATTATATGGTACTATATAATTTACTTTGACAAAATTACTTTGATTGGGATATATATATATATGTATATATATATATATATATATATATATACATTTCTGAGGCTTGTGGATCTGCTTAGATCACATGCTATGCATAGGCCGACATCTAGTGATAGTCGCAGAGTATCACATTAAGGGACGTTGACAGGGCATGTCAGTAATAGTATCCCTAGTGTGACGTACACTGTACCCATGGTCCTTCACGCGTCGAGGTCCCTCAGATTGTTTTTTTTTTCGGACATCGGACGCAAGTTGCGGAGTTCCTTCTTTCTGGGTAATGTCTTTAATTATACAAGTTTTAAAAGTTAGATTTCTTTCTATTCTTTCGACGGCCTTACCACCATAAGATTCATTGTCGGCGACGACTACTTGGACCGTCTCAACGAATTTTGACTGCGGCATACTTGGGCCTGAACCCTTCCCAGTAGGGAGAGTGGGGGGAGCTCTTAAATTTCTTTCTTTTAGAGAATGCCTATTTCCCTATTCTTCCTTTTCCATGGCCCGGTTGCCACCTTTCCGTATTATGGTAAACACACCCTTTAAATGTTGCCCTTCCTGTAACAGTACATTTTCCTGGAAGGACTCATACAAGGTGTGCTCTGTCTCCCCAGGTACCACCCCAAAAAACATTGCAAGTTTTGCAAACTTTTTCAGCCCAATACACTAAAGGGCCGTAAGACTAAGCGCTGAGCCTATCACGCCATGCAGGCCGAACCCGCTATGGACGTGGCGGGAGCGTCGAGCGATGGCAGCGTCGGCGCCCTAAGTGATGCTGAGGGCGATCAGGACCTGACGGTTTCCTTCGTGTGAGCCCCCAACACTGTCAGGCAGGCCGGCAGTTCTGCTACGGACCCGACACACAGTGGCTCAGGGACCCACAGTGCACGCCACACAAAGCACACCCCCCACGGCCGACAGTGGACCACTTCGTCGACCATTAAGCCACACACGGTGTCGAGGGAAATATCCAAAAAATCCATGTCCTCTGGGCCATCGCGTTTGCCAAATGACAGGTCCCCAAAACAGACGTCGAAGTCTGTTCCCGACACCGCGAATAAACCTGACAAACCCTTGGGTACCGGCGAGCGTGCGTCGAAAGGCTTAGTTGCCGCCAGGTACCACAGTGTTGTGGAATTGTCGAGATATTGGCAATCACCTCACTAACTAAGATGTTGACATTGGCAGGTGCACTGGCCACAGGAGTATGAAGGGAGGATAAGGGGGGCTATGAGGAGCATGTTAGAGGTGGGACCATAGGAGTAAGGAACCTTGTATGCCAGTCGGACCCGATCAGGACAGAGCCGCATCAGGGGAGACTACGCAAGCCGAGCGCCTCAATTCAGGATAGAGACGTAAACTAACCAACCCTACTAACAATTTCCCCTTCTGCATACACCCCTCAAACTCCAAACCAAACACAACCAAAAGCTACAGCACAACAAACCGCACAAACTTCACTACATTGCAACAACAAAACAAAAAACAAACATAGACTCGCAAAACAGTACACGACTACTACCGGCCACAAACGCCCCAGGCCCAGCCAACGGACCCACCGATCTGAGGCCGCCAATAGCACATCACTGCTCTCTTGTACTTTTCCTGCTTCCTTCCGCTAACTCAACCTCCCCTCCTCTTTCAGAGCTGCCAGAGCACCAGGGGACCACTCCGGTGGTGATAGTGCGCGGTACAAATGTCCATTAACATTAACATCCCTTTCCAATAGCTTGAAAATGAGGGAGCTTATTAAAAAACATGTCCCAGATAATCTCCTTAAGTCCAAAGCATCGAAAAATTCAAAATCTTTGACGCCCCTACTCTCTAAATCCCCTATTTTAAAATCTAAGGAGACCTCTCTCTAGAGACACCCTTTCAGGGGCCATGCAGCATAAACAACCCTCTACATCAGAGAGTATCTCTACCCCTGTTCCCACAGGTTTTCCAAGCCCGCCCAAAAGACCTCTGAAAAACTTGACAAAACAATACGAAGAATGTCATGCTTTGTAGACTTCTTTGATCGTCACCCTGATCAACTGTGCAACCTCCAAGGGCCCTCACAAGGGGAGGCAGCTAAAGACCAACCTGCTGCCAAAAGACCACAACTAGACACCGCCCAGCCAAGCACTTCCCAGGTCACTTCCCAAAATCTCTATTACATTGACACTTCAGGCCCTCAAGATCCTGGGTCAATAGGAGACCAAGGCGACCTATATGACACGGACCAGTATTATGTTGACGACGATGACGTCTACATCATACAATCTCCGGACTACCATGACCAACCCGTGGCTGACTCCCCTGTGGATAATCAGCTGCAGTATAATGAGCTCCTACTAAAGGCTGCTGAGCATTTCAGGATCGATGCACAAGAGGCACAAGTGGACAAAGACTTTGTAGGAGACATCCTTGGGGATAAAAATTCTGCAGCGCAGTTTATACCACTCCTGCAGTCTATCCATAGGCGCATTCATATATATTGAAAACATTTTCAGGTCAGCCCCCTCCATCCTCTTATACATCGGGGGTCAATTAAAGGATGGCTTTCTTGTCAGAACTACCACATGAAAAAGGGCGGGGCGGGCCCTCCCTAAGCCTCTGCTGAAGCCCTTCCAGATAAGGAGAGCAAAAAGATATATACACTTGGTAGGAAAGTAGCTTTCTCTACTGCATACGAAGTAAGAATAGCTAATAACACCACTATCTTGGCGAGTTACAACTGACATAAATGGGACAAGATGCTACAACAAATAAAGTCCGTCCCATAGCCTTTTAAATCACAGCTCCTGAACACAGTGGCATAGGGTAAGCAGGCGGCCAACTGCATCCTGAAAAATAATCTGGGCGCAGCGGAAAATGTGGCCATATAGTAGCAAAGGGTACTCTTATTAAGTGCCATGCATGCTTAAGGCAATCCGGCTTTAAGCTGGAAACTCAAGCCACCCTATTCAATATGCCAATTGAACCAAATGCCTTATTTGGGAAAGCAGTCGAGGACGCCCTGAAAAGTGCTTAAGAAGAGTATGACACTGGGACAGCTAACTAACAAACTCTTTGTGCGCCGATTTCGAGGACAGAATTCTTACTGCTCCTCTAACTGTAGTCAAGGTGGACAAACGTCATCTTCGGGTTCCTCAAAGGGACAGTCCTCCCAGCAACATTTTCAAAGGGAACACAGAAGGTCTAGGAGTAGAGGCAGAGTCTCCACCCCCCCAAAGCAATGACGACCCGCTCCAGGCCTCTTCCATGCCGCTCCAGTACAAGATCGCATTTGTCAATTTACTCATGCATAGGAGCGGATCACATCAGACAAGTGGGTACTATCCACTGTGGAGGAGGGCTATTGTATAGAACCCATACAGAGACCATCCAACCACCCGCCAAGACAGAGACAAACAACGCAGGAAGAATAACGCATTCTGCTAGAAGAGGTCAAAGCACTCCTGGAATATAGAAATCGTCCCGGCAAACCAGGTAAACAAGGGTATCTATTCATTGTACTTCCTTGTGCCAAAGACAGACCTTACAATGCGCCCTGTCCTAGACCTGCATCCTGCAAACACATATGTCAAGCCACAAAAGTTCTGTATGACAACGCAACAAGAAGTAATCACACTGCTAAAACGAGGGGACTACATGGCAACATTGGATATAAAAGATGCATACTTTGATATTTCAATGTTCTGAGCGCACAGAACATTCCTGTGCTTCAAAATAGCAAATCAACGCTACCAGTTCAAGGTGCTACACTTCGGCATAGCCTCAGCTCCAATGGTATTCACCAAGGTATTCCCGATAGTGGCAGCGCACTTAAGCACAGAATCAATCCCAGTGTACACTTATCTGGACGACTGGCTGATAACAGGAATTGCCTCAAATTTGCAAGCAGAATACCCAAAGAACAATCAACCTTCTGTTCCAACTGGGGTTTTCAATCAATGAGAAAAAAATCAAGCCTCGTCCCAAGCCAAACCAAGCAGTTCTTGGGAGCTATCATAAAGAGGAGAGAGGGGCTATTCTTCCCCTCAAATAAAAGAGTTCAAACCATACTGATGCAAATACTTAATTATCTTGCCGGTCACCAAATAACTGTACACAAAGCAATGCGCCTGCTCGGGATGATGGTGTCATGCATTTACCTAGTTCCACACGCCCGGTGCGCATGTGCCCAATGCAGGAGTGGATAGCGAAACAATGGTCTCAGGCAAGCGGTCAGTGGGATGATCTAGTGGTTGTTTAGCTGACCCTAGTACAAGCACTTCACTGGTGGTCAAAGGAAAATCCTTTCACAATTCTCTAGTCCAAGCGATTCTTACAACAGATGCCTCACTCTTCAGATGGGGAGCCCATTACCTACACCACACAGCGCATGGCCTGTGGACACAGATCACAGCCCAGAACCACGTCAACCTTTTGGAACTACAAGCTTTTCAGCTGCATTTTACGTGTCAAACGGTGCAAGTCCTCACAGACAGCACCACTGCCATGTTTTACATAAATAAGCAGGGACGAACACACTCTCCAAATCTGTCCAGGCTATGCCAAAAGATTTGGAAATGGGCACATCCCATATTCCTAGTGTCTCAACATGTTCCAGGGGAACTCAATCCTCTGGCAGACACTCTAAGCAGAAATTCTCTACCCGAGGAACACGAGTGGCAACTGAACAGAGGAATTCTAGACAAAGTCTTCTCCCTGTGAGGTTATATCCTCCTTTAGACTTGTTCGCCACAAACCTAAACACACAATGCCCAGACTTTGCATCCAGGCTTCCGCAACCCAGATCCAAGGGGAACCCCCTATGGATGAGCTGGTCAGGAAAATGTGCTTACGCTTTTTTACCAATGCCACTCCTAAGCAGGATAGTGCACTAGATTCACAAGGAACAAGCTACTCTAATCCTGGTTGCTCCTATGTGGGCGAGACAACCTTGGTTTACACATCTGCTCAGACTGGCGATGTGCAAACCGATCAACCTCCCCTACAACATGCTATCCCAGCACGGGGGGACAAGACTCCACCCACATCACCAATCTATGAACTTGGCAGCCTGGCTCCTGAAGTCCTAGAGTTTTGACACTTAAAATTACCTCAGGTATATGGATATCCTCAAGGAGACATGCAAACCTAACACCAGGCACTGCTACTTCAATACATGGAACATATTTGTAATATGATGCTGATCAAAAGATTTGAATCCTATTGAATGTACCCCATCACACATTCTTTACTACATGCTCCACTAGCTAGACTCTGGCCAAGTATATAACTCCATCAAGGTTCATGTAGCGGCTCTGTCTACGTGTACCACTTCACAGAACAAGGTATACTGGTGGAAAGTCCCTGTTAAGGCTTGCATGGAGGAAGTAAAGAGACTTTAACCCCCTTCAATTCCAACCCGCCTCCAGGTTGGGATCTTAATGTTGTACTCTCGAAGCTCATGGGTCCACCCTTCGAGCCTATGCACCAATCCAGCATCAAACACCTAACATACAAGACCGCTTTCCTTGTAGCCATCACCTCAATAAGACCGGTTAGTGACCTACAAGGATTGTCAGTGTAAGACCCTTTCTTTGTTATCCACAAGGAGAAAGTGACACACCCTAGGTTTTCACCTAAATACATATCCAAGTTCCATGTTAAACAATCCATTGAACTACCCGCTTTCTTTCAAAATCCATCAAACTCAGCTGAGAAAAACCTCCATACAGTCGATGTAAGGAGGGCAGTTTTGTACTGTTTAACAAAACAAAACAGCTAAGAAGAATAGATCAACTGTTTGTTTCCATAGCACCTGGCAGGGAGGGTGATCACATTTCAAAGAGCACCATCTCCAGATGGATAGTGAAATGCATACAGCTCTGCTACTCCCTATCTAAGAAAACCCTGCCTTTCACACCAAGAGCTCATTCTTCCAGAGGTACAGGAGCTATTTTGGTTTTTATTGCAAAGTCCCTCTAAATGCCATTTACAAAGCAGCTACATGGAGTTCAATACATACCTTTACTAAGCATTACTGCATTGACACACATTCTAAAGCAGATTCACAGGTGGGACAAGCGGTGCTAAAACATCTATTTGCTGCCGTACCTTCTCACAACCCACCTCCTTCTCCATATACTGCTTGCTCGTCAATGCATAGCATGTGCTCTCAACAGATCCACAAGTCTCCGGAGGGATACATTACTCACCGTAATCATATTTCTGATGCTTGCATCTGCCTAGATTCACATGCGCCCACTCTTCCTCCCCTCTTGGATTTGAAGGTGCATAGATGTTTTTTCTGGCTTTATCGCTTCTTATCTGCTTTATTACATCTGTACTCATGCTACACTTTATGCTACCTCATGTCAGAAACAAAACAATCTGAGGGACCTCGACGCGTGAAGGACCATGGGTACAGTGGACGTCACGCTAGGGTTAGTATTACTGACACGCCCTGTCAACTTCCCTTTTAGAGTTTTAAGAAACAAATAATGTAATACTCTGTCTGCCTATGCATAGCATGTGAATCTAAGCAGATACAAGCATCAGAAATATGATTACAGTGAGTAATGTATCCATATATATATATATATATGTATATATATATATATATATATTATTTTAATGGTACAGGGTATGAGGCGCGGTAGCGGCAGAACAAATCGAAAAAGAATTAAGGTCAATTGAAGTAATGTTGTCGAAGTGAATTACCACATTGTAATTTACTTTTAGAAAACAACATTGAAGCTATTAAATAGCAGACAGTTTAGGGAATATTCTCTTTACTGTTCGATTCTCTGTGATTCTTGTGGAAATGGCCCGGCTAAACAAATTCAAATACAACATGTACTCTCTTATACCCTGCGAGGGGGCCAAATTCGCCTGGGGAATAAAGGATGGATAATGTAAACCCTGAGCCTAGAGACGCTGATGGCTTCTGGGTGTGCACCTCATGAATTGTCACTGTCTGGCTCTGAGGATCAGAGCCCAAAGAGCACAACATAGAATTATTCAACAAAGTAAAAAACCAAAAATGTACTAGAACGCTACATGCTACATCTCAGTTTACAACTTTGTCTCACTCTGGGGCACCAGCATGTGCACACAAATCAAAGGGACACAGTTTGTATTTTCATTGGTTTTTGTGGTGCTTAGAATACCTGTGCTTGGTGATGGATCTGAATTGCTAAGCCGATGGACTCCTCATCGTAGAGTGACATTTTGTCGGCTTGCATAGTGTGTTTGTCAATGGGTTTTCAGGGCAAATTAATTGTCATTGATTCGGAGGAGCTGATTCAGTGTTTCTATATACAGCATGTACAGCTGCAGTGAGTGTGCAGGTCACAATGTGTTACAAAGAGTGAATGAGAAATGTTTATTTTAAACACATTGTGTATTATAATGCAATAATCCTGCTCTGTAATAATTATTATAGTACATGCTGCCTTTTTTGTAGTCAGAACCTAGCTGTAAAGCAACAGAAGAATGTACAACAACGTGATAGAATAATATGGTGCATTACTATGTATACAATTGGAAGGATTGAATGATTTGATTTGTACATTTATAAGGCGCATACCCTGTGGGGACCCGGCAGATGCCTGCATCTGGACACAGATGATCGTTAAGCACAAGTCATACAAAAATGGAAGAACTTGCTAAAGAATAGGTTACAGGAACAAGTAGGTCTTCAATTATTTTCTGAACATGCTCAATGACTGAATTTGTCGTAACCTATCTGGAAGTGAGTTCAATGTTCAGCAGCCAATAACGGAAAAACGCCTGTCACCCATGTAGAGGTTCTAGAAGAGGGAACCGCCAATAAACTTTGTCCAACAGATCGTAGCAAGCGGTTGGGGCAATTGGTAGTAATCTTGGATGATAGATAAGCTGGGGCCAAATCATGAAGACTTCTAAAGACCATGCATAGGATCTTAAACACAATCCTTTGTTGTATCGGGAGCCAATGAAGGTTCCTTCAAAAGGGAGAGATGGTGGTTCTTCTGGGTAGATTGAAAATCAATCGGATTGCGGAATTTTGGGCTACTTGCAGTCTCTGAAGTTGGTATTTGGGAATGCCAGCCCAGGGGGCATTGCAGTAATCTATCCTGGCATTGACTAATGTTCCCACCACTATCCGACGATCTTTCTTCAAAATAAGATGCAATAGTGTTTTTAATAGTTTAAGCTGAAAGTAAACTGACTTTGATTAACCTGCAAATTGCAACTCAGACTGAACTGCCAAATGCAGCCTAGGTTTTTGACTTTCTGAGTGTATTTAGTTGGAGTTCCAAATAAGGAGGGGCAGGGAATAGTTTTTAAAACTTTGCCACTTTAGTTTTTGAACCAAAAACAATGATCTCTGTTTTTAGCGGATTTAGTTGGAGTTTATTCTCCAACATCCACTTTTTGATTTTGTCAGCACAAGACATGATTCAATCCAGCACCTCCAGAGGATGTTTTAGCCTGATGTAGATCTCGGTGTCGTCAGCATAGGAGTGACAACAGAGATGAAATTGAGAGAAGATGTCAAGCAATGGACGAACTTACAAATTAAATAACAGCGGCGACGGAGAAGAACCCTGGGGAACTCCACAAGTGGCAGGTAGGGGGTCAGACAGATATGAACTGACTTTGACCTGTTCAACACGGTCGGTCAGAAAGGCAGTAAATCAAATTAGTGCCTCATCAGATACTCGGGCCACTGATAACAGTCTGGACCTTACGATATTAAAATCTTCAGTATCAAAAGCTGGCAATCAGAATATTCTGATCACTGTTAAAAAGTAAGAAGAGTACAAGGAGGGAAAGGTGGACCACACGTGATTAATGTGTTTGTGGATTTGCAGCAGTGCTCCTGTTGACTATATATCTGTGGGAGATTTACACAATCTGACCATGGGCCCTTCTGAGTCCATTGGTCTGCATCAGTAATCCCCCCCACTTGCCAGTGCAATTATAACCCAATCTAATGGTTCTTAATTTAATTACCACAGAAGGCTGGTGGGATAAGTCAACTCTGCAAGGATTCAAACCTGTGACTGGAAGTTGCACACCGATCTCTGAAATCAGAAGCTATCATACTCCACATTGCACACCGATCACCCTAGCTTCTTGGCACTCTTTCTGCGAGTGGTAGGTGGGCATGGTGCAGGAGTGGGTGGCGGGATGACTGCTGATTAAAGAAAGGGGTCCTGGTGGTGAATTGCCCATCCAAACCTCCTCATTCATCATCTTCCCCAAACCACTTAATCCTGTGTCCCACCTATATTAACCAATCACTCAAATCGGGACCATACACTGTCAAAGAGGACTCGAGAAGCCTCTTCATCATCCCGGTGGGGGCAAGTTAAAGAAAGTAGAGAGCGGAAGAAGCCCTTAGAGGGAACCACAAGATTTGTTAAAGAAATTGAAGATAAGATAGCATAGAAAAGGCCTACAAAGAACTTGGGCGAATACTAGGAGAAGGGAGTCATTCTCTTAGCCCCACCTGGAAATCGTGGAACTTTCTTTTTGTCGTAAACTTTGGAACCTCTCCTTTGTATGTGAACTTTGGAACAATTCCCAAGCTTGAAAAAGCTGCACCTTGAGAGGCTCAAACCCTGGAGAATGGAGTCCGTCTCCTGGGTATTAGAAATAACTATTTTTCTTAGATCAGTGGTAGAGTGTTTGGACTAGGACAGTGATTTTATAATTTGGACTACACAGACTTCATGACTGCCCGAGTTTTAGTTTGTCTGAGGTAGGGAAACCACCTCTAGGTAGGGATAGATAGGTTTCTTTATTCTAAGAACCATTATGCCACTGTTTGGTCAGACTCCTCATTGCTTACCACCACACATACCAGAGAGTAATATCCATTTGAAAATCAGTCTGGATAACCCCCAGGGACAGTACAGGTTCAAAATCCAGGTAATTCAGCTCTGAACAAGAGTACCAACACCAACCCCAGACATGTGTTTCAGCCTGGTTGGGCCTCATAAGATTGATGCAACTGAGGTGCAGTGTCTCTCTAGGTACAGAGAGCAAGTGGTTCACACCTAGATTACAGATACTAATTTAGGATGAAACCCCAAGCAATTCAACATTTGGCAACATTGTGAGAGTCCCTTTACTGAGAATGATCCTGGGAAAAATAAGTTGTTCTATGGTTTAGTGCCCACTTGGGAGGGTGTACAATCACGTTTTAGTTTAGTGTGCCAAACCAGCAGAGAAATAACCATTTACATATTAGTCTGAACACATCATTTTATTATCAATAGTGGAATGCTCATAGTTACCATATGATGACAAATATAAGAGGACTGATCCTTCTTACGAGACTTGGAGAATGCTAGTACAATAGAATGATTTAATTTAAGGGAGACTCAAAGGAAGCACGAGATTTGAATTTGACCCCAATTGTTTTCACTTTTTCGATTAAACAGGAATGTAATGATGAATAATTTTAAAGGGTGGATATTGTTTACTTGCTTTCTGAACCCTTTTGCAGGGCAAAAAACAAACGTGTAATCTTACGATCATTCTGACGCATTCAATTGAGAATGCTCAATTGGTTGAGTCCTGATGTTAGCCTGATGCATAAATTGCGAAATATATGAAGTACTCAGTCAGCTCGGGAATATCCCCTTGTTCCGTGATATAGCTGGGGAAATATGCACCCTGACAGGTTGGTTGAACAAATTGAATAATAGAGGAGCCAGACATGACCTATGTGTTGCCACCGAAGCCACAGTGCCCGTGTGAGACAGGCCTGGTTCTTGTGAGCACAAGGCAATTAGGAAAGAGGTGCACTTTCCCATATCGCATTCTGATGCTTTGGCCCTCTATTTTGTTAACCAGAATGGAAACATACAGCTCATCATGCACTGCAGAGAGGTCGTAAAGCAAAAGACAGCACATTGCTTCTTATTTTAAGTAGAAAAACGGAGAAAACATTTTGTAAAATGATGTGTGCATGGCGGAGACGGACAGGGCATTTCCACCCTTAAAGGAAAGGAAAGGGTGCAGAGGTGTTCAACAATGTGAGCATGGACCAAGTGGCTGGCGATCGAAGATCTCAAGGTATTGTTACATTTGAGCAAAATCTGATAGTGGGAATGAGTGGATTGACCTGAGAAAGGGAACAAGAAAAAGAACAGCCATTACTGGTCTCAACACAATCCCAAACTTAGCAAGATTCTATTGAGAAGCTCTCAGCTGACTAAGCCCAGGCCACTTAGGTAGTTTAGTCTGGGGCCAGATATTAGGCAGTCCATCATGACAGACCGTCACCCTGGAACAGGTGAGAGTCCATAACATTTGAAGACTGGAATAGTGCAGACATTTAAGCACCTGAGATCACAAATAACTTGATTATTCAGATATTTATTGAGCAACAGTACCTGATGGGTCTGATATTTAGGGATTGTTCACACCTATATTACCTGCAATCTCTGCTAGATCTGTTTACTGATGGGACAGACATATATGAAATTGTCACACCTGATAGTTTGGGCAAGTGTTGTACTGAGCCCTCTAATATTTCACACAGTTGAACCTGTGTCCACTGATAGGTCGGACATTGTATTTATTGCTCAGATGCATATATTGGCCAGTGCCCCCTTATACATATGATATATCTTGGTAATGTTGGCATTAATTGGATTAATGTCCCTGATTTTTCAGTTACTTACTAATCGTTATAATTTTCGGTGATTTCTGGTCGTCGAACACACTTTTTCTGGTCAGAAGCAAAGGAACGAAGTAGGCTAGTGCTTGGTAAAGATCATTATATGCATGTACGCACGCACGCTAGATATTGGATGCCTTTCCTAGTGTGATGCTTCTTTGACACTCATTCCCAAAGGCAATCGGCCTTTTCCAGTTAATATGCCATCCATAGAAACTAGGACTACAAAACAGTACCATATTTGTTTACCCCAAATGTATCACATGTGCGGTATAATACATGCCTGTGTCTCCTTACAATTTGACAGGGTCAAAGACATATATCCTCACGCTTTGGCCTAACACTGACTGTATTTCTTTTCCTTGCAGGTCCCAAACGTCCCAGGAATATTGACGAGTGTCCTACGGTTCTGGCTGTTCTGGCAGTACCCCCCGGAAAAGGATGTCTACTCGTACAGGCAGGTGCAGGCCTAAGAGACCACCAGCAGCGTAACCGGGCCTCTAGCATCCACCTTTTCATTGCTGCTCTGAGAAATAGTACGGGTTGTGAATAGCAGCAGCCTGGTATTGGAAGTAGCAAAGTTGGTGGTGGTCTGCCATTGCCCTCTTAATGCCACTGAGTTCATAATACCAAAGATAAAGGACAAAAAAGGCAGGTGCAGGTTTACTCTTTGGCAGTGCGTTGTATAGTGCTTCTGTTTGTGCAGTGAGACTTCTGTGTGCTTTGTTCTCACTGGCACATATCCTGAGAGCCACGGTTTGCACTGCTAAATCTCTCCAAATAGTAGTGGCTTATTAGAAGAATTAGGTGGTGGTCCGGTTGGAAGGTCTGTCAGTTTGACATAGGGCAAAGCCGTCCTTTCTCTAAGGGCAGTAGGCCTGGGGCATCTGAAATGTGATGATTGGACGATTGGACGAGTACAAGTGCTCGGATGTTGACTGGAAAGCGGGAAATGCACTGACAGCTCTGAACCTCTAAAAGTCTCTTTTAGACCCTGTTTGTGTCGGCACATGCCAGGCAGTTGTACATACGACGACTGACCACAGTCATCAATACTACTCCAGGACAGTAGTCTGCTCAGAAACTGCCCAGTTTCCCAAAGGACTCCCCGATGGTTGCCTGTGGGGACACTTTCTATGCCCTGTAGCTGGAGGAAAGTGAAATAGGTCACTGTATGTAGTGTTCAAATGTGCCTAAATGTTTTGTCTCCCTCCATAAATTGCGATCGAAATTGGGTGATTTTGTTCAGTACCACAACCTGTGCCAAATCGCGGGTTTCTTAAAGTCTTACTCCTTTCAAAACCACTGCAAATGTAAACCAATATTTTCATCGAGGATACGTCCATCCAGGCCTATCCACTCTTCATATATGTCCGTTATTGGTAAACGGAGCGTGTCCAGCTTTCCCCATGACTCCAGGATCACTTCTTCCTGCCACCAAATGCTCAATAGTGTTTCACTGGTCACTTATCCTGCTGCCTTCTCCTTGACCTTGATATTTCGCTCACATAAGCAGACACCACCAAAGAAGATTTTGTACATATGGGCAGTTGAGTGTGCCGGTTGAATGGATCCTTTTTTGCCTCTGAACAGAGTAAAAGCATTTTACATATCTAAAGCCATGCCTTGCTTAGTTGCCAGACCATCCATACGCAGGCCCTTAGCAGAGCCGAGTGGACATTCCTTTTTCATTCCAGTTTTAATGTGAAATTGATAGGTGGGCATGAGTGATCGCTTAATATGGAGGGAACCTAGAGAGAGGGGAACACTTTGCAAGAAGCAATCCTGCCTACAAAAGAAATCGGAGGAAGACCATTGAACTGATTGTGCCATGTACCTAACAACCTTTCTGAGGTACCATGTGGTCGGGGACCTCTCCACACTCCTCTATGAGCTGCTGTAGCTCACTGTTAAAAGGACTGTTGGCGATCGGAGAAGAGAGGGCACGAAGAATGCTACAAGGTGTCCGTGCAGCTACTTTTACTGTTCTTTGTTGGAACACCGAATTGCTTTTCTCGAAAGTAAAATGGAAAAAACAATTGTAGTGAATGTTTTAGCTCAGAATGTGTGGGGAGACTACCCTGCAGCCCCCTTCAACTCTGCTCTCCGCCCACCCCTTCTGTATACCTAATGCAAGCCGGCAATCTACCGATTCAGGGTAAAGAATGTGGTTGAAAGAAATTCAACCAATTTAAGTTCGACCAAGTGGTGAGTACCAATTGTGCAGTGGTGCAGGAACATGCACAATGCCTGCAGGAAACATTTTGGGGGCTATCATCCATACATGCCAACCCTCCCGATTTAGGGGTATAGGGGGGGAGACCCGAATTTTTTGATTAAAATATATATTTTTATACGTAATCCTGCCTAAAATAAGAAAATCTCAAATGCAATTCTATGGGGAAATGTCTTTCTCCCGCTTTCTCTGGCAACAGCTCCCTCCCATGTGCTCGAGAACGTTGGCAAATCACCTGCCAAAGAGGGTGCTCAAATGAGGATGGCTTGGCTTGGATATAGGTGCGCGCCAGCAGGAGGGTACATTTGGTGAGCGATTACACTGAAAAAACGGTTCAGTCTGGCACTGGGAAAACGTAGAGCACTCTGACATCATTGCAGACTTGGGGGGAAAACCACCTTCTCACATGTGAAGCAGGCAGATTCTGTGCTCTATTTTCCCACAAGGGATGTATGCTTAGCCAGGTCTCTCCCTGGAGATTGAGATGCCCCCACCTGGGAAAGGCTGTTCCAGTCTGGCACACCAACCCAGCTGCTGACAGTGTGGGTGGGCGTTGTTGCTGTTTTGGTCGGAGAGGAAAGGGAGACAGCGTGGATGTTTCTGCTGAGGACCACGTTTCTGAGCCAAAGCCAGGAAACAGGGGAGGAAGCCAGGGAACTCCTGCAGCAAGCTATACAAACAGCAGCCCCCTGTACGGGAAGTACACCACGCAGGGCCAGGGATGTCTGCTGACCCTCTGCATCTTTAAATCCGGATTGGCAAGTGTGCCATTGAATCCCAGAAGCAAAGGAACAGACCTGCATCTGCCACAATTATATCAACACGTGGCCACAGTCAACAGTAGGAGGTAGCATGTGCCAGCATGCGCATCTGGGTAGGCTTTCTGACAGCAGCGTTTGGTAACCATGGGCAAAGTCCGCCTTGGACTGAGACATGTCTAACTGTGCTCTCACGGTCTGTTTGGAGTTTCTTGCATCACTTGCTGCTCTATGTTTGTGTATTAGGTTACTGTAGGGGCTGCCTACAAGCTCTGCAGGCGACCTGTGCCATTAATGTTAACGAGGAGGTGGGCGCATCCTTTTAATGCATCGGTACTTGCGCAAATTCGTTTCATATGCATTGGTAATAGCATATATTTAAATTCCGGCATTAATGCTGGTAGGCGTTCACTCATAGGCATTGGCCCATATATGCACATCTATTAGGAGGGATTGGTGTATGTGGAAATGTAATTGCAGACCTTAATGCATGTGTCCATCCATCAGGAGGAGACGTTGGTACTGGTGTCGATACTTGCACACATGCCTTTGCAAGCATGGGTCATTGTGCACATCCATGTGCAGGAATCGGCACTTAGCATTTAATTGTTCATGCATCGGTCAAGCATCCAAAAAATCATCTGCTCATTGGAAGCACATTAGAGCTCTCAATAGCGATTCCGTGTATAGTTTGTTGGCTGCTCACAGGGCACGGGTGCCATCCATGTCAATGGATGGGGAACTATGCTTTCAGTGGGCCGAGCTTAGTCTAGTGTCAGTTACTGACACACTTACTCACGTCTATGTGCTTCAGAGGGGTCTGCTGTGGTTACACTCCACAATTTTCATTGTGATCCTGTGGGTTGTTGCAATTTGTTTGCCACAAGATAATATAGATTGGAGTGGTATGTAAAGATGAGACAATGTGAATAAGGGGTTGGTTGAGAAGGTGGGATATGCATCGGATTGCCCAACCTAAGGAAAAAGAAAACAATTAGGTGGCGATGTTGAAGTTGCCATGACCAAACATTCTACTTTAAAAATTGTGGGGATGAAACCACACAGATCCATTGATAATGTTTTTCTGCGACGATTGACAGAACATCACTACAATTCCATCAATATGGGGGAGAAGCAGATTTATACAGACCTTTGGACCAGCATTGGAAGGATGGACATTTTTAAGCTAGGCCATTTATAAAAGTTGCCCCTGTCTCATCAGGATGTGGTTAACATAACGCACAGAAATGTGTAAGAAGGCCTATTTCAAGAGATCTGCATCAACATAACCCCATATATGTCTACTAGCAGTTCTCTTTTGGCAGGCAGCAGGCCTTGACACTATGTGCCTATACTACCATTGGTGCACTCTCTCCTAGTTTTAAGAGCATCCGAGCTGCAATGAGCTGCTTCTTCCATCATTCATAGATCTTGTTTCCAGGCCTATCATTTTCCACAATGTTGTTACCTAGATGTCTATGGCCAAACTAGTGAAATACTAACTTGAGATTGTAAAAGATCATCTCCGTCCAGTTGCCCCTCACCTTGCTGATACCCCAGGATAGAATGTTAGGGGTAACAGGCAAAGTGGCAGATACATTCCTGATCTTCTTCCATCTGATTAAATGCCTTTCTTATATGTGTGTAATGGGTGTGGCCTATATACCAGATTGGTGTCTTCCTATTTTATAAGTGCCTTGATAATAAAATATATATGTTTGTTATGAATTTGGGTTTTATTATTTATGTTGTGTGGTTTTGTAAACTTGAACCAGAAAAGGCTAAGCTCCAAACATTGACAAAATGATAAGCCAGCCGTTTTGGTAAAACTAAATGACACTAAAAACTGAGGTCACACCTTGCGATCCTGGCAACTAAGGATAACCACAGCAATGTCTGATGAGGATTGCTAAAATAATCCAGCCACTAAGTCATGACAGACTGCAAAATGCTCCTAGTAGTGACTAACTTTGGTGTTCTAAATCAAAATGTTTCTTAAATTAAAATGTTAGTATACAAAGAACAAATATGCAGTCAGAAAAACTGCGTGGAAAGAACAATTCTTACCCTTTCCTCTTACCCCATTCTGCAGTTTCAACCCATACTAGAAAATTACGCTCAGGCTTTTGTCACTCACATATAAATGGCCACATTTAAACAATTTCGAAATTCTCTAGCATGTCAATTGAAAAAGGAACGTTACAAGTGCAAACCAAAATGCATCAAGGCTGAAGCTCAAAGCATAGTAGTTCCTATTTGAAGACTTGATGTATTTCAAAATGTTTCCAGGGATTATTAAAAAAAATGAAATTGGTAGAACAAAAAAAAGAAATGTGGAAACATCATGTGAAGTATGGCATTTTCAAATATATTGAGCGATTACCAATTTTCCCAAGCTAATCATCCATCATGGGGATATAAGATTTTTCGGTGAGAAGGAATCGTGCTCTTTGCCATAAGAAGGGCTTTACCTATCAGTTTGCTTTCTCAATGGTTCGTAGAGGAAATATGAGCATTCTATATGATGGAAGGTAAGTCTCACGCTACTCCTGAAATAGCTCAAACTATATTTAACATGTCACTCTGGTATGTTTTCAGTTTAGGGCACGTCTACCAGATATGGGTGTAAGTGCCTGGTCCTCCACAACACCGGCCCCCATAGAAACACCAACAGAACCCCAATTCATTTCTAAAAATGTGTTTAGTATGCAGGAGGTGGCGGGGGTTTGGAGGGGTGGGTTAAGTACCATCTCAATACCATGTGAAAAGCTTGCCCCGCATTTTGAGCACTAATGGATACTTCGAACCTTTTATAGATGACACTGGAAAAATAAGCTTTTCAAAGTCTGTCAGAGCTTGTGTGATTCCCTCCTTTAATGGTTTATGTATTGTCCAATTCCCACATTGAAAGTAGCACAATTGCTCTCGTTCTATCACTCCAAGAGTTTTATTTCAGTTGGTCCTAATCTTCCCATCCTGGAAAAGATGTGATAGAAGTCTGCAAAAATCCATTCTGCCACTCCTACGTGCTGAAGGATACTCTGGATTGTAATGTTTAGGGGAAACTGGACCCAGAAATTATGTTAATCCTAGAGTAATGGAGATGCCACCCCAAATCTGAGCTACTGACGTCAGTGGAGGAAGCTCGTACATTGCCATAGATCTATCGTTTTTAGAGAATCGGATCATGTGTTATAGGGTCTTGTCAACTACATTGTCTTCGATCAACTTCCAATATCTAGGCGACTGAGGTTCCACCCAGTCATTTTATATTTGCACTTTAGTGTCTTGCTAGTATTTCAAAAGATAAGGAAATGCTAGGGCACCCCTATCACTAGCTCTATGTAACATGGCATTGGAGGGTCTATGACCTAGACTTTCATAAGAAAGGACAACATATCTTGATGCAGATGCTTAGTAACTGTTCTCAACACTAAAAAAATATACCTGACGATGCAGAATATTAATTTTAATGAAGGCATTTCTTCCAAACCACAAAATGGTTTGACTTTTCCAGGACTGGAAATCAGCTTTAATGGAGCTGAACAGCCACGGATAATTAACAAGGTAGAGAACAGAATATTTCGAAGTGAAAGGTGTTGAGGAGTGCGGGGGCAGAAGTCCCAGACCCCTCAGCGATTTAGAATGAGGCGATTGTAGAAGGAGATGTTGTAGGGGGAACTGGGAGCCTGAAGCAGGGAGGAGTCACCCATAGTAGCTGGATTATAGTGGAAATGTAGTGAATCCTGTTAGTAATATCACATGCGTAATGAGTTTCCATTTTAGAAGTTAGACTCCATCTTGAAATTGAGGGCTATTGCCACAGCTGTGCCAGTACACCTAATCCTGTCCCCAGGGTTAGAAGAGTGCGTGTGTGTCTTCTGCTCACAGCCCTGGCAGCCTGCCGAAGATTAATTCACTGAAAGCACACAGTTCTCCAGTGTGTCTTATGTAAGGAACTCATGGTGGCAACAGTAAAGACAGACACAAGTGATCACAGTTCAAGGGTGTTTATTGAACTTAATAATGGGTGATATAAACGCCTAATCTTAACCTAAATCTAAGATGGGAGCCAGCTTCGACCACTAAATAATAATAAGGCAGTCCTAGTGGCATCTTGTCAAATAAAAATGGCCTATACTAAAAAACCTATTGCCAATCCTTACTGCTAAATTACAAAATGAGTGTGGGATAATGTTGACCAGAAAAGAAAGAAGTGTTAACAAAATGAAAAGTCAGAATTGTATGGCTGGGTCTCCCTTGCCCGCATTTTAAACACAGGGCAAGATGGGATTTCTGAGCATAGCAAACTCCTTGGCCTTGTCAGCACAAGGTTCACCGTTCAAGTTCAATGATATCATAGACCTTTAGTGGCTAAGTCTCTTTCCAGCAAAAGTCTCTTGCCTTTAGAAAGCCTGCTGATTCACAACAACAAACAAGTTCTCTTGGTGATCTTGCAGCATGGGCAATTGCTCTTCACCCCCAGGGTCTCCCTCCGCCGGGCTCGGATCCTCCTTGCAGTTTGGGCCTCCCTCTGTCGGATTCACGGTGGCCTTTCTTTAACACAGTTCATGTATTTCTATCACCGTTCATGTGTTGCTCATTCTTATCAGAAAGCAGGGTTTTCCTTCTCCTAGCTTTCTTTCGGCATCTCTCTGTTGGGTTCACACTTGCCTTATTCTACAGTTCATAATCTTATCGGAAAGCGGGGTTCCCTTCCCCTAGCTTTCCTCTGGCAAGTCGTCATAGACTTTCGATTGTACAAAGGATTTGATGTGACCCTTGTAGGACCACTCTCGCGCCTACGCCAACCCCTCCTAGGGCGTTCTGGTTCTTGTAGTTCTAAAACTGGTTCCGGTCAGAGTCTTTCAAATGAGCGCCTACTTGGCGCCGGAGCCCTCTGCCCCTGGACCTCAACTGGGCTTTCTTTAAAGTTCAAACACACACCCAAATTCTTTCTATTTCAAATTCCTTGCGTTCAGAATGTTGCTACTTGCAACCTTGGGCTCAACACAGTTTGGTTTTCTACCAGCTTCCTCCGACTCACTGGTTGTCTGAACCCGTTGGCTTTTCTGATCTCTGGAGTCAAGGATAGTACCACGGTAGCCAGCTTGCCTCTCCGCCTGCGTTATCAATGCGGGAGGCCCCGTTTACTGTTGACATCTGCTTCTCCGCACACCAGCTGTAACTCCCGGTCTTATGATTTCCCCTTCGGAGACTTGGCGGGTCTGAGTTGCAAAGGGCAAGGGTAATTCCCCCTTCATTTTGCTTCCAGGTCTCTATGCCTTTGTCCTCTGTTTGAACTGCCGGTTTGGTGTAGCTGTCTCCTCGTGCATTCGGCCTTGCTCGAAGTGTGCTGTCGTGCTCCGCCTTTTATCCCTGTGGGGAAGGTAAAGGGCAGTTGGGTGTGCGTGGTTATTGATAATTGCCTGACTCTGCCTGACCTGTGTGTTGGGACATGTCAGGTAAACGGCTCTGGTGTTAGTCCGTTGTCTGTTATCGTGTAAGAAAGTGTTCATGTGGGAAAAGGGGGGTGGGGCTGTTGGGCTTCTAAGTATCCTACAGGGTAGCATGAGGGTTGAGCTGTTGCCTGGAAGGGGATACCGCGTCTCAACCCTCAGTGTCCCACTTCCACTCCCCGAAGACCCCTCACCCAGGTGATCCTCGCCCACTGGTCCACCCCCAGGAACTGGATCCAATGGCGATGGCCGTGTCCTGGTCACCTGGACAACAGATCTCAGGGGACTAGCGGTTGTGACACTGTCAGGTTTCTCACACTTATCATTAGTGCATGTAACCCAGAAGAAATGTGCCATGCAAGGCCAAGGGAAGGCCAGAATTGATCTTTGGAGAGCTATCCCACGAAAGGGGGGCGAGGGTTTTAGGCCTTTGCCAGTCCAGATCTTGAAGTTATAGGGGTCAGGGACCCCCTGTGACAAGGTCCCAGGCATTTGAGTGCACAGACCAGCCCAAGACCCCTGGCCATAAACCTATAAGTTGACTAATCAATCAGGAAGATCAGAGAGTGGTGACGGGTCGCCCCCACCATCGGTTCATGTGATTTGTGCTGTGAGGTGCCAGGGAAGAAGATAACAAATTTAAACTGCGGGTGGGAAAGTTGTGGAGGCGCCGGCATCTCTGGGATAGGAGCAGGGGTTCACGTAGTTGAGAAGCTTTCATTACCTCGAAAGTATCCGCCTTGCCCATGTCCTTGGTACCAGGTGCACTGTAAAGATATGACATAATGATTTGTGTAACTAAATTGCCAATTAGTCTGTGTACCCGAAGACGGAGGAGGATCCCCATGTGAAAGAAGATGGTCAGAAGATGCTGTGACCAATCGCCCGGAATCCCGTATGAAGCAGACTATATGTGTATAGGGTCGCACCATCCAGCTACCCGGATTTGTAACCAATGTAATGTACGTCCGTTGTGACGATGTGTATCTTTAAAACCCACTGTGTATGCTGTTTTTGTCAGAGCGCTCCATGGCAGCAGAGTTCCTTACTGGCACATATTTTTACTTTTGTGAGATTGAACCTTGTTCTCTATGCAAGAGGTGTGCTGGGCCTTTTTCTCTAGTGGGTTGTATTTTTTCTGATATGTGCGTTGAAGGGTTACTCTACAGGGATGCTCACATAGCTGCTAACGATTTCCATTTCCTAGCAAAATGCAGTGTCATTACAAGTGAGATGGTAACAGGAGGATCGAAGATTTAAGTAGTGTGATTCCCTCTTGTCCAAGTGGATTTTAAAACCTAAGACGATATGAAAGGAGACCGCTCATAGGAGCAGGGATGGGACAACTTTACCTGATTCATCGAGGTAAGGATAATGTGTACCAGCCATGCAAACCTATGTAAAGAACCTGCATATTAGCTGCACTGTAAAGAGTGAAAAACCTTTTTGGTATTCTATGACAATGTCGACATTCAAATAATCTGTCCACAAAACATGTGGACCCAGAAATGTTAACATTTTTGCAGGTGTTTGTGCAGGGATATGGGGTAACTGAGGGCAGGAAAGGTCTTAAAGCCTCTACCCTATCCCCTGATTTAGAAATGAATAAAAGCAAACTTTCAAAGTGAATCAATTCACTTACAGTTCTCACAGATGGCCTCAATAATACAACTCTCGAAGATGTTTCAAGGGTTTTTATTGCAATAATGGAGAAAGGGCTCATTAAGGACTGTCCCTCCCTCTCGTCTCACATGGGCTTTTTCCACCATAGCCTAGGTGTCCCTAAATCCTGAGCTGGCCTAACGCCTAACACCTTATCTAGCTTACTCTCTCTGAAGTCTTCTAAGTGGGTCCTATTCAGGGGTCCCGCAACAATAGCAATGGGCACAACAACTGGAATATGTGCCGTCCAATTGTCCCGGTTCCACTTCCTCACCCTGATCTCTCCGTTTCTCTTCCCTTCTGCTTACTGTCCTACCGGCTCATCCTCCCAATGCCCTTCTCTCTCTCTCTTTCCTGTCTCTCTGATGTTTCTCTCTCTCCTTTACTCCTGCTTACTACTACCACCTTTCACTACATTCCCCTCCTTCCACTCTCTCACCAACCTTCCACTACTCCCTCCTCCCACTGCTCCCCACTCCTACTACTCCACTACTTTTCTTCACTACTCCCCACTCCTCCACTTCACTACTCTCCTCTCACTATTCTCAGCTCCCTCCCAACACACTACACTCCTTCCAATACAGTACCCTCTCCTCACTGCACTACACTCTCCTCCCAATACACTATAGTCTCCTTCCACTCCTCCCACAATCACCCTCCTTTCACTCTGTCACCTTGCCCATCTACTTTCTCTCACACATCCTACACTCTCCCTTCGACTTACACACTCCCCTTACATGCATTCTCACACTTCTCTCATCAACCAATACCTCACCTTGACCACGCCTTCTATATTTCTCCTCCATGCTCCACTGCACCGTCTTTTCTCCCCCTGGTCTCTTAGTCTGCTTTCTCCTCCATTGTCCTCAGCCAATCAACCCACACTGCCATGTTTTTTCTGGCCTCTTTGTATACTCCTCTCTTCCCCCTTGATTGATCTTCCATGCCATGTGATTCCATGGGCCAATTGCTGCCTTCTGTTTCCCTATGGGCCGGGTTACAGGCCGCAGAGAACATAAAATGGGCCTTAAGCCTCACCCCCTTTCCCTATGCTGGTCTGCTGGTTTTAGGCAATGGCAGGCCGCTACAATTATAGTCAACTTCAATGGAGCTTCAGGGCTCTGCTGCATTCCTGCTTGCCGCCGCCTCTCTCTCTGTTGAGCTTTGGAGTATGGTCTCTTCCGCAAGACCTTTTGATATGTGCAGCCCTACCGGACAAAAAGAGATAGAGGCCATCATGTGTCACAGCAGAACATGCAAGCAAGAACATGTATAGGAACAGAGACTAGAGCCCTCCGAACTCCCTCACCCCACCTCTGGGGTAGGACTTGCTCTGGCAAGTACCTGTTATGCCTCCTGTCCCAGGTTGGGAGGGGTTCCCTTCCCCGCTTAACAACATCAGGTACCAGACCCAATCACATCTATGTTGGACTTCTTGGAGGCGGCCCTTTCTTCTACAGTTAACAAGTGTGGCTGGAGGGTCAAGAACCATTTTAAGATCCGAGGGTTTCAGACAATCGATGCTAAGGGGGCATGGTTGCTTAATTTGAATCTGTGCCCCGTCAGATAACAGCAACACCTATGAATGTCGTACTTTACCAGCAGACGTTACAGCTCCACCTTCAGACAGTTTTGTCCATGTGGAAAAGCTTGTAGCTGAAATATAAGATGGGCTTCTCTTACCCCGTCTTGGACCTGCAACAAGTTTGCCCTCAGACCCACTCAAGACGCATTGGTCTTTAGCAAGAAACCTCTAGAGAGGTCCGGCATGGCCAATGCTGGACTCTTACAAAGGGTGTTTTCTAGTGTTTCTAAAACTGTTTAGGCCTCTCAATCACAGTGTACAAGGCTTGTATGGGTCTTGGTTGAGGAGTCTGGTAGATTTGAAAATATGGGAATGAATCTTTGGTAGAATTTCACCAGCCCCACAGAGTAGCTCATATGTGCTTCTTGGTTAGGGGCTATGGAACACTCTGAAAACCCCCACCTTCCTGTGTTTGGGCAACACCAATACATTACACACCTGGAATCCAAGGTATTTTACATATGATTTGGCCAGGTGACACTTTGCTGGATTGGCCTTTTTCAATTGTTTGCAGATTGCTCTCTGGTGTCTCAGGTGATCCTCTCAAGTTCTGCTATATATGGCAAAGTCGTTCAGATATGTCCCTGCAAAGGTCCAACAGGGGTTCAAGATGCGATCCATCAGCTATTGGAATGTAGCAGGTGCCCGATGTAGGCCCGAGGGTAGGACCGTGAATTGAAAGAGCCCTTCAGGTGTCAAAAAGGCTGTCTTTTGTTTGGCATATTTATCAAGGGCACTTGCCAATATCCCTTAGTAAGGTTTCAGCGTTGCAATGAACTTCGCATCTCCTAGGGTTTTCACCAGTTAATCTATCCAGGGTGTGTGGTATGCATCAAAGTTGAATATTTCATTTAATCTTTGAAAAGTCAATGCAAATCCCCAGCTACGATTAGGCTTCGGTATCATAATGATCAGAGGGGACCACTCGCTATAAGATCTTTCAATTATGCCTAGGTCCAGCATTTTCCTCTGCTCTTCCTTGTCAGTTTTTTTCCTGGCGTCAGGTAGCCGGTGTGGCTTCCATTTGATCACTCTTCCAGGTGGTGTTTTGATCCTGTGTACCACTCCTCGCAACCTTCCTTGTTTCAGAGAGAACACATGCAGATGTCTTCCTAGCAATTCTACCAGTTCTTTTTGGCTGGATATGGGGAACATCAGGTTGGTAAGGGAGTCTCCCGGGTATTGTCCTCGTAGAGAGCCAGGAGCTGTGGGTTGCTGTTTTCTCATCAGGCTTTCGGCTTATTGACATGATAGATCTGAGATGGGTTTCTCTTTCGGCCGGCAAGACTTTATATTTGATGTGAGAAATGACCCGTGTGGTGACGTATGGCTCATGCCACCTGGCCAATATCTTGTTCTGAGTGGTGTGGAGTAATGCCATGACTTTGTCTTCTGCTTGCTTCTCGATTGTATGCTTTTTCCTGGCAGGCCTAGGCTGTTTGAAGATCCACGTGTACCATGCTTCATACCTTTTCTTTGTACCCCCAGGTGTTTTTTACCAAGAGGTGATCACTGGTTTGTCAACTACAGGGCCCTTCCCACTCTTCTATCATGATATCCAGCACATCTCTTGGGTTCCGGCCATTCATCAACTCAAAAAGAGAGAAACCTGTGGATGATTGGGGCATCCTTCTCACAGCAAAAAGAGACAATGGAATTACCTCATTCCATTTCTTCCCATCTTCGGAAACCAACCTTCTCAGGATGCGCTTCAGAGTGTGGTTAAACCTCTCCACCAGATTGTTGGTCTTAAGATGGCACACTGACTTTCTCAAGGTATTGATCTTGCTATAAGCTTTATTAGGTAAGATGTTCATATTTATGATAACTCTTCCTGACCTGTGTCAACCCCATAATGTTTTTCTTGGACTTGGGGATTATGTTTTCTTGTCCCTAGGTTAGTGGGAATCTTTTTCCCCTCTAACCTAGTCTTTTACTCTTTTTATGGGTGACCTTTTTATGTCTCTCTATAGTGTGTGATTGGAGTTGGGGTTTTCTATAACTTTTGGGCTGACCGTAATGCACTATGGCAGCACACATCATATAAATGCAGTGGTGCTGGGTTGCCTGTGGGCTTCCCTTTTTAAATTCTCTTTACTGTACTTGGGTAAACTACTGTTCCCAACGGGTAAAGTGGAATTTGCATCCCCTCTATATTTTATATAGTGAGCCAGCACACCCCACCTTATGTGAATGGCTGGTGGCAGTGAAACTACTTTTATGACTTTTAGTAATTATTACTCGCAGGCAGACAAATCAGCCACGGTAATGCACAGGATGGTCACCATTATGCTAAAATGGTTGGCTCCTTCTTTTTCTGCCATTTCTCGTTTGCTTGTTGTTTTGGAGGTCCTCTTCTGCCGCCCTAGGCGGGAAAGATATTGGTTAAAGTTTTGTCTTTGGCGGGAATCCTTTGTATTCCCTCCAGTTTGTCTGTGAAGGCAGGAAGCGAGAGAGGAGTTCAAAACTTTGCAGCCCTTTGTCTTTCACCTTTTCTGAAAGGAACCAGTTTCTACTGGGGAGCTGGCTGTCCAGATTGGACAGCCAGACTGCCCCTTTCTGTAAACTGCAGGGAGAGTTTGCAGAAGTTGTGCTGTAGTTCCTGATACAAGTACTCTGATCCTGGAAGCTGCTGACATGTCGACCACTCAAACCAAATCCGAAGAAATTATGTCTGTTAACCATTTTTCAGAAACTGGAAAGCCTGCTGTGTGACCGGAGCCTGATGTAACCCTTCCTTCCAAACGATCTGGGGGTCCCAAATACGAAGATTCCTACCCACTGGCTGGTGAGATCCACTAGTTGTGAGAAGACCTGCAAAACAAGCAATCCCCCAACGTGCTGTGACTTTTCTGGGCTGCAAGACACCAATACCAGGGCACCTCAAGCCTGAGAACGGTGCATGGTCTTCCGAAGTCTGATATCGTCAGAAACTTTGGTGTACTCCTGCTGGACCTCCAGAGACACAATTTGAATCCCCGAAGTCCCCTCATCGGAGTGCAGGACTGAGAGAGTTAAGAGAATCCGACCAGCGATGTTCATTCTTTATCAGGTACCTGTAAAAGGGCGCCAGATCCACAATGCCGCAAGAAGCTGAGAAGAATCCTTTGCTGGAAGCCTCCCCTGTTGATGACTGCTGCCAGCTTCCCTTCAGTGTCCATTTCTTCAGATCAAGAACCCAAGGGCCAGGTCCTGTGCTTCTACATCCTGAAGGCATCCACCCAGAAGCTCTTCCTTTCTTCTGAGGTACTGTGTTGGCTTCGGTAATACTTACCTTAAGTCTTGAGTGAATCCTCTGAGGCTGAGGGGGTGATTCGTGTGGTTGGGAGTTTGCCCATACCAATCGCCCAGGCTTAATGCTGGAACGAACATAGGGAGCCTTCAATGAAGTCCCTGAACACTTTTCACTAACTCTAAAGCTGGTACTTACTTGTTTTAAGAGATATCCTCTGGAACACTGACTTTCCTGCAATTGAACCCTATCCTAACCTGCCTACAGCTGGCTCCTAGACTACTAGGGTCCCTCTTCTGCCGAAAACGAATGCTCTAGAATTGGGGAACGACTTTGATGATAAGACTCCTGTCTTGAAATCTATAACAAGTGTTGAAAGTACCTACTTGTAAATGAGTTGTTGAGTAACTTTGGTTCTTGTAAAGAATGGGTTACAAAGTGTCCTTAAGATGATACTTACCTTTAAGTTGCTTGTTGCTCATTTAAAACGTATATAGATTATTTTACTAGCTTCAAATGTGTTTCACTCTTCTAAAAAGTAATTGTGTTGTTAGTGTTTCATCCTTTCTAAAGTGAATGAGTGTAAAAGCTTACCAATAGGATTTATCCACCTTGAAATGCATTGGCCCTCATCATAAGTGTGGCAGTCTGGAAATTAATGGTGACCTGCCGGGTTTTCAGGCCCCTACTGGCATGGTTGATACTGAAGCACTGGCAATGGTGCCGGTGCTTCAGTGACTCCATTTCCATGGAGTCATATAGGACTCCATGGAAATGCGGATTTACTGTTACTGACGCCGCTTGTGATATCAGTGGCACCGGGATATCAGGTAGAGGTAATAGTGCTACGAGGTTGCCAGTAACCCGCCGCCTACCGGCGGGTTTTACCCGCAACCCCATTATGAGCCCCATTGTGTCTTTCTAAATGTGTGTTACTGGGTTTTGCTTTCCCTTATCTGCTTTAGTGCATTTCCAAAACAGTCTTGGAGCTGATACTACCCATTTTGATTGTGTAATAATAGTAATGTATGTAAATATGTCCTTTAGATTAAAGTGCTATATAAAAAAACACATTATTAAAATTATTATTACTTGTCTTTGAGTTGCTTGTAGCCCCTCTTAAAATTATACGAACTCTTACTTACCTATGAATTGCTGAATGCCAATATTGAAAGTATAATGGGCTTGTTACTTGCCTTGAATAGCTTTGCCGTTCTTGAAGTGTATAATTGGGTTATGCTTTCCCTGAACAGCTTAAGAGCACTTCTAAAATAGTCATAAAGTTCCTACTTACCTTATAACTATATATGACACTTCTGAAAAGTATTCTTGGTATAACTAGCTATTAGGTAGCAGATAGTTCACATAACAATAGGTTATACTGACCTGGAGAAGCTGTTGCTCTTCTTAAACTTTAATCGGGTTTTGGTTTCCCTGAATTGCTTAGTGCACTTATGAAATAGTTTACTGAGTTAATACTTGGCTTTCAGTTGCTTGTAGCCCGTCCAGAAAGTATATGAGATACTTAACTAGCTCTGAACTATGTTCTCAAAAGTAATACTGGTAACGGCGTAACATATGCCGTTTTAAAATATCCTCAAGGTCACTATCGGTCAGTAATTCATAGTGTCACTTCTGTCCCTCCTTCTTAAATATCAGAATTATCACTGATTGCTTTCAGGAAAGGTGTGTAGGTCCCTGTGATTTATTAATGGTCATTGAAACGTATCAGATGGAATGAGCGTTCTCCAGTATGGGGTCTGGCATGGATTCACATGCTTATGAATATTCCACGTCGTCAGGAGGGGAATCCTCTGTAAAGAAAAAATCAGTATCAGTTTCGTTTCTGATCTGTCTTTCTTAGTAGTAACCAATCACTGATCTCTGGGTCATACTGCCCCCAGCCAATGACTGCCCTCTCCCTAAGCCCTGCCTCCGGCAGCCATCCTCAGATTTTTACCGCACGCCCAAGTGTTGGGAGTCCTCGTGTTTAGCTCCCGAGTTTTTTTTACTGCGGTTTCACGTTTTTTCAGGAGAATTTCTCAATTTTTCGGTTTAATCGAGCCACAAGCTCCACCATTTCTACTTCCGATAACGAGGACCCGTTTCGGAATTCTTCTACGCACCTCCAGGGTGAAGTTTTCGTTGAGTTTACACTTCTTGGAGGATTCCGGAAGATATGCGGCCTACCTTATGGACATGGCCCAGGACAAAGGGAGCTCGACGCCCGGATCCAAGCTGTTCAGGAACTGCCCTGGATGCGGATTATATAACGTTTTCAAGGAGGACGAGCATTTGCGATGTCTCTACTGCCTCCATGGGGACAAGACGCACATGGAGAAGGACTGTGCGTTCTGCAAGAACCTTTCGGAACGAACCAAACAAGATCGTCGTTCCCGCCTCGCCACCTGGCTGGAGAAGGGCACAGCAAGTGAGAAGGCAAAGAAGAAGTCTGAGCGGGCTTCTAAGTCCTTTGAGGGCGCCCCGGCGACGGGGGCCCAACAGAAGGCCAAGCACCACGAGTCCGCGGGCTCTGGGAGCGCCGAAAGGTCGGCCTCTTCGGTTGCCAAGCAGGGCGCTACTTCCCCGGCACGTTCGACCACGAGCCAGCGCTCTGGGTCGAGGAAGAGGAAGTCCGAGAACCCGGGTAGGCCGCTGGAGCGGACCCGGTTGATCTCGAAGGGGGAGCGAGGCATTGACCCTCCCCCCAAGGCGAAGGCCCAGGACGCACCTAAGGTGGTGAGGGCCTTGATCCACCCGGCTAAAGCCTCTACCGAAGTGGTCTCTGCGACCCTGGTGGAGCCGGCTGAGACTACGCCAATGGAAACGGCCTCTGGGCCCAGAGTATCCCTGCCACGGCAGAGGGAATCCTCTTTCCAGCCCATCGCTAAGACCCCCCTGAAGCCCCTGGCTGAAAAAGAGGGGGGGGGGTGGTGGCCGTTACAGACTCGGAATCAGCCTCTGAGCAGGAACTGGTGGAGACCGAGAAGGGCCTCAACAAAAGGTCCATAGGCCTCAACAAGAGGTTCATAAACCTCAACAAGAGGTTTGAGAAAGTTTGATCCCAGAGGACGGTCCCTGCTGACGTGATCGAAGATAGCGATCACGTCAGATCTGGAGCAGCCATCCCGTCCGTCGCAGCCATTGCCCGAGCCCCAGGATAGCTCGGCGGCCATTTTGTTGGCAATCCAATCCTTATGTACCGAGATAAGGACGAGATTACCACGAACCCCGACGGCGGAGCCAGAACCAGGCCCGTCGGGAAGCCCTCCGAACAAGCAGAGGAGAGTCCACCCCGCTCCGCCCTTCGTGCCTGGGAGACCGGTGGACCCCTCATCCCCCTCGCCGGGCGATGACGGCGGCGATGACACAGCAGACATCCCGTCGTCACCCCCCGGCGGGCGTCCCCAGCCGACGAGGTTGGCTCTTTCCACGCCATGATAACCAGGGCATCTGAGCTCTTCCAGCTCTGCCCTGAAGAACAGAAAAAGGAGGGGTTTCTGTACCAACGACAAGAGGCTAAGAGGAAGACGGTCCTCGCGGTGCCTTTACTCGACGACATCTGGGATGAGGGGATTGCTGTCCTCAAGAACCCTGCCACGACACCCGCCAAGAG
Source organism: Ambystoma mexicanum (assembly GCF_040938575.1). Lineage (NCBI taxonomy): Eukaryota > Metazoa > Chordata > Amphibia > Caudata > Ambystomatidae > Ambystoma > Ambystoma mexicanum. The sequence continues at coordinate 714,501,737 of NC_090921.1, read as the reverse complement.
GGACAGGTACGAGAAGAAGTCCCTGATGCCGCCCCCTTGTGCCTCAGGTCCAAGCCCACGCCGGACTCGGTCGTCTCAGCAGCGGCTAAAAAGAAGGCAGCGGGCGCGGCGGCTTCCACTTCCCCGCCGAACAGCGAGGGTAAGAAGTTGGACTCTATGGGACGGCGAGTCATCTCGTCGGCGGCGATGGCGATTAAGACGGCCAATGCCTTAGCGATCGTGGCCCGCTACGACAGGGAGCTCTGGTTCAAGATAGCTCCCCTGCTAGATTTCCTGCCTGATGACAAAAGGGCAGAGGCCCTAGAAATTCTGCAGGAGAGCGAGGTGGCATCGGATCACGCCATTACGGTGGCAACGGACATTGCCGATACCGGATTTCGCCAACTGGCCAACGGAATTTGCCTCCGACGACGAGGATGGCTCAAGGCGACAGACTTTCGCCAGGACGTCCAGACCAGAGTGTTGGACATGCCGTTCGACGGCAACAACCTCTTTGGTAAGGCGGTGGATGAGGCTCTACAGGCCATCAAGACCGACTTGGAGACGGCCTGGGCCCTTGGGGTGCTTCAGCAGCGACGGCCCTTTCGGAGCTCTGCAGGCAGACAGGGTGCCTCCAAAGGATCCAGCGGTGACTCCTCCACCTACCGCCAGGCGGCCCACTCCTCTTCCCAGGAGGCCTACAGAGGTCGCGGCAAGTAAGGTGGTTCCCGCCGTCGTCGCCAAGGAGGCCAAGGCGGCAAGACCGCTTCCAAGCAAGACTGACCCGGCCGGGTGGTCGGGCCCCCACTGAAGCACCCCAATGGGAGGCCGACTGACGAAGTTCGTCAGGGTGTGGGAGTCCATCTCCACCGATCGTTGGGTGTTGGACACCCTGGCCAACGGGCACTCGCTGGAATTCCTAAAGAAGTGCCCTTGCATTCCTCCCGTGGCCAGGAAGGAGAATCACGTCCCTCAACTGCTGATGGAGGTAAAGGCGATGCTCAAGAAAGGTGCCATCGAGCTCGTCCCCAGGAGGCTCCGGGGCTCCAGAGTATACTCAAGGTACTTCCTCGTCAGAAAGAAGACAGGCGGTTGGTGCCCCATCCTAGACCTGCGTCGGTTAAACAAATGCATCAAGGCGCAGAAGTTCAGGATGGTCACCCTCCAGCACGTACTGGGACAGCTGGAGGAAGGCGATTTCCTATCGTCGCTGGACCTGGAGGATGCTTACTTCCACATCCCCATTCTAAAAAGGCACAGGAAGTTCCTCAGGTTCGTGGCTCAAGGACGCCACTACCAATTCAGAGCCCTACCGTTCGGATTAAAGCCGGCACCCAGGGTTTTCACCAAGTGCCTGGCACCAGTGGCGGCGCGGCTGCGCCTGCAGAGGGTCCACGTCTACCCCTACCTGGACGACTGGCTAATCCGGGCAAGGTCAAGGGAACTCGCCGTCAATCACACGGCGAGGACCGTCCGGTTGCTCACAGAGCTGGGGTTCTCCATCAACTACCCCAAATCCCACCTGGTTCCGTCGCAAGTAGCACTGTTTTTGGGGGCGAAGCTCGATACAGTGGAGCAATTGGCCTCCCCTTCAGAGGAGAGGACCAAAACCATCCTGGGCAAGGTACGGCGACTGTTAGCCACAGACGTGGCCAGGGTGAGGTCCATCAAGTCCCTTCTCGGGATGATGTCTTCATGCATCTACCTCGTACCCCTTTGCAGACTTCGGATGCGTCCGCTACAGGAGTTCCTCGATGCCCACTGGTTTCAGGTGGGGGGCTGCTTCGAGGACAGGATCCCTCTCGACGAGGAGTTCCGTTGGGCCATCCTATGGTGGGGCACCCGGGCTCACCTCACGACGGGCACAGACTTTCAAACCTCAGCGTTTCAGGAGACGGTGACTACGGACGCCTCTCTGGAGGGTTGGGGGGGGCCCACACCGGAGATCTCCACGCAAGAGGCCTTTGGCTCCCGGAGGAGAGGTCTCTTCACATCAACATCTTGGAGCTCCGTGCAGTGTTCTGGGCGCTCAAGTCGTTCCTCCCGTCCCTCAAGGACAAAGTGGTGAGGATCTTCACCGACAACACCACCACGATGTTCTACATACGGAAGCAGGGGGGCACCAGATCCCCAGCCCTATCCAAGGAGGCCCAGGATCTGTGGCACTGGGCCGTCGCCCAGGGGATGTTTCTGGTTCCCTTCCACCTGGAAGTGAAAACACCATCGCCGACTCACTCAGCAGGGAGCTGCGCTCGTGCCACGAGTGGGAACTGCGCCAGGATCAAGTGGATCGACTCTTCCAACGATGGGGCAAACCCCAGATCGACCTGTTTGCGACGGCGACAAACTCCAAGTGCCAGAGGTTCGCCAGTAGGTTCCCACAGCCGAGGAGCATGGGCGATGCTTTCTCGTTCCCTTGGGACGGCCTGTTTCTATTCGCATTCTCTCCATTGCTGTTGCTGCTCCGCCTCATCAGCCAGCTCAAGAAGTCCAGGTGCAGGATGATCCTCGTCGCACCGGCGTGGCCGAGGCAGGTCTGGTTCCCAGACCTTCTGGACTTGTCAACGTCCCCGCGAGTCAGGCTGCCAGCGGACGCGGATCTTCTCTCCAGAGAAGGAGGCGCCATTCTACACCATGACCCACAGTCACTGAACTTGCAGGCCTGGCTCCTGCAGCATTAGAGTTTGGAGGGTACGATATCCCGACTGAGTGCAGAGAGGTTCTTGCAAAGGCAAGGGCGTCCTCAACTCTCCAGTGTTATGGTCATAAGTGGAAGAGGTTCTCTGTCTGGTGCCGTGCACAGAAGATTAACCCTCTGCGAATTACGGCCCCTCAAGTGCTGCCGTACTTACTGTCGCTGGCCAAAGCTGGACTGGCTCACGCCTCCATAAAAATACATCTGGCTGCCATCTCCCGATATACCAGGACTACGGGACGGGCGTCCTTGTGGTCTCATCGCCTGGTAAAGGAATTTATGAAGGGACTATTCCAATCATTCCCGCCGGTAAAGGCCCCCGCCCCGGCGTGGGAACTGAATGTGGTGCTGACCAGGCTCATGGGAGCCCCATTCGAGCCTATGCATTCGGCTACTTTGAAGTTCCTGTCATGGAAGACAGCGTTCCTCGTGGCCATCACCTCTGCACGACGATTGGGAGAGATTCAGGCCCTATCTTGCAAGCCTCCATACTTGACTTTTCATGACACAAGGGTAGTGCTTTGGACGCACCCCTCTTTCATGCCCAAGGTGCCATCGGACTTCCACCTCAACGAGCCCTTGGTGCTACCAGTTTTCTTCCCGTCGCCTTCGACGCCGGCCGAGAGGACTTTGCACTCGCTGGATGTAGCTAGAGCGCTGAAGTTCTACGTGGACCGCACAAAGAGTTTTCAGAAGACGTCACAGCTATTCGTGAACTTTCGGTCTGTGAATCAAGGGAAGGCTCTCTCGAAGACTTCCATTTCCAGATGGCTCTCCGGCTGCATCATGCATTGTCACCGGTTGGCAAACCAACCGCTGCCCGGCCGTCCGAGAGCCCATTCGACCAGAGCGATCGCTGCTACCACAGCGTTCCTGTCTGGTGTGCCCCTGCTGGACATCTGCAGGGCTGCTATGTGGAAGTCGACGCACACCTTCACAAGATTCTACTGCGTCGATCGGGACTCCAGGGAGGAGTCCAGGGTCGGCCAAGCAGTGCTGCGCAACCTGTTCGCTTAAGGTGAGCCTGGTGAGGAGGTAAGAGATGCTTAATGTTGAGTTGTTGTATTGCTTAATGTTGAGCCTGTTGCCACCTCCCGTGGTTGTGCATGTGTATACTGCTATGTATTCTTTTATTCATGGGCATGTGAATCCATGCCAGACCCCATGCTGGAGAAGGAACAAGTTACTTACCTGTAACTGTTGTTCTCCAGCATGGGTCTGGCATGGATTCACATGCGAACCCTCCCTCCTACCCCTCTGCGGCTCTTCACTTGGTCATACTGCCACTTGGCGTGCTACCAAATCTGAGGATGGCTGCCGGAGGCAGGGCTTAGGGAGAGGGCAGTCATTGGCTGGGGGCAGTATGACCCAGAGATCAGTGATTGGTTACTACTAAGAAAGACAGATCAGAAACGAAACTGATACTGATTTTTTCTTTACCGAGGATTCCCAGCCTGACGACGGGGAATATTCATGAGCATGTGAATCCATGCCAGACCCATGCTGGAGAACAACAGTTACAGGTAAGTAACTTGTTCCTAATGCGCTGTATAACAACAGTATCGAAGTTCCATTGGTCAGACGGGCCTCTATGATGTATCTTTGTAGACGCATAATTGTCAACCTTGTTCCACTGCAGTGTCCCTGTGATGGCATAAGATTGCATAGTAACATAATTACAGCGCCTACTTTCAGATTTAGCTTGAGGAGGCATTCGTCCTACAGCATTTCGCTCTTTAGAGACTGAAACATTGAGCCGGTAATTAACTGTTCATTGACACTGGAATCACTGTGCCCTGTGTGAAAAGAAGTGGGGATGGAAAGACGTAACTTCCAAATGTTTGTGATAGTGGAAGGTGACCCCATAGAACTGTGATCTTTCTGTTTTTTGAAATGGTAGCTGTTGTTGAAGTGGGTGCACTTTGCCATTTGGACAGCAGATGGCAACCTAACACTGATAAATTGCATCAGCTGAGTACAGAAACATACCTGAGTGTTGTGTGTATATATAAGCTATAACTGTATCCATTCTTGATAGAAGAAAGTTACATATGTTGCAAGAGATTAATATAAGTGTTGGTCTAATTAAGTGTATCTACAACTGAATAACACTGTATATTCTGACCAATAGGGTCTACTACCCTTGACTTACTTATTGTAATCTAAACGTAACTAACCTGGTCCTATTCTCCACTAATAGCATATTACCTTTCTGAATGTATAACTATAGGTTTGACTCACCTTGAACTGCTGAATGCTTTTCTTAATAGAGTTATACCTTGGTTTGTAAACCATACATATTATGCTGGTTTATATAATTATGTTTATAACTTATGTGAATAGTACTTATTTCCCCAAGATTTATCTTGGCCTACTGTATTTAAAATGCATCATTATTTTTACAATACTTAGTGTATCATTGTTTCTTTGAACCATATGTATACTACAATGTCTTTGTACTGACCTACATCCCTCTCTCCCTCCTAAAATAAGTCTGACTGCGCTGTCCATGCTACCAACATTCTCAGGTGGTACAGCCTTATACGAAGAGTGGAGTTTTTGCTACTGCTCAGATATGGTTTTAAGAAGCCCATAGTTGGACTTTAGAAAAACTGTCCTCATCAATAAGTATTTCCATCTGCAAGCCAGCCCAGAATGGAGTGGGCACTTTGAGAATAGCCTTTGTATAGTTACTGCACAAGGAAAAAACTGTGGGCATCTGGTATCCTGATCTAGGATTATGGGAATGTATTTGTTCTCTGCCTGGGATGGTTTCAAGGGCCCCATGATAACCATGCCTTTCTGGTAGAATGAAATTTGAATGATATGCATGCGTTGGAGGGACCCCTAGATAAGCCATTTGGCTTTCTGGCATGCTGGGCATGCTACACATAATTGGGCAGGCTACACATAATTGTTTGACATTGGCATACACGTCAACCCAGTAGAATCTGCTAAGTATGTTTTCCAAGTCTTTTCTAGGCCCAAATTTCCAGTTGTCAGATTGGAGTGAGCTAACTGTAGCACTGCCTTCCAGAATTGCTTAGGGACCAAGTGCTGGTAATAATTGATACCTTCCCCTTTAGTATTCACATTCACTCGGTACAGGAGCCCATTTCCGTTGATGAAATGAGGGGTCTTCAGAGCTTGGCTTTCAGCTTCAGAGACTAAGGTCTTACCAGCATGTTTCAGAAGAGGATCAGTACTCTAGGTTTCTGCAAACTTAACTCATGCAGGGCCATGGCTCCCTAAGCAGTGGGCATCTTCTGTCTGGGCCTTTGCCATTTCCACAAACCAAGCTTCGGCTCACTCATTGTCGTCCAGATCGTTCACTTCTTCAGTCTTTGCGATTAACATCTTCTCATACACAAATTAGACTAGAGGCTGGCTGGGTTTTATAACCGACACGGAGCGGCTTCCAGAACGGAGCACAGATCGGGGCGGAGAATTTAACCCTCGACATTAAGACACATCTAGAATTGAAGCAAAGCGGCAGAATATTAACATTGATACACATAAGACTAAAAGAACATGCAAATCCTGAAGTATACAAGGCCGGGAAACTTTAATTAGACTTAAGACAACAAGGATGGAAACGTCAAGAATACACTAGATCTAACTAATGAAGGACTAGAAGATGTATTATTTACAAACTGCCTTGAAAAAACCCAATGAGTGAAACGTTTTGGACATTAGATTTGGGGGCACACTAAACCAACATGTCAGGATGTTTAAGTCACAAAGTTACTAACCCACAGCAATTTATTATGTAATGAAACAGAATTTGATTATTTATGAGTTGTGCTGATAATGGAGGAATTGTCTCAAAAACTCTTTACTATAAGGCCCAGGTTTTTAGCCTTCCCCAGTGATAAGTAGCACTCGATACCAATCCGTAGGACACAAAAGAAACAGACAAAGTACAAATATATGGAGGTGCTGGCAAGCACAGCCTAACAACCACCAAATCCTACTAGGTTTTATAACATATGCAAGATTTCCCAGGTTAAAGAGGACTACCTTCACGTCCCCTTGTTGGTCCCCCTCGATTACTCCAATTTAGGTTGGTTATCTTTATAGGCCAATCCTAATTTTTGGGACCACCTGCCCATATATCCCTTCTGGTACTTTGACCTTCAGATCAGTTTTGAATTGGGCCTCACCACAGGGTGGAACAATCACCTTCTCATTTCCACCCAGGTCACATTTTGCGGTTCTGGGTGTTGCTCTGGTGGGAACTCGGACAGGCTTTGTCAATTGCACTCTGCTCAACATTTCTTTTGGCTGTGGTTGACCTCTATATTGGGGTTGAATGATGCCACGATGACACCACTTGTCATAGATTGCCTCAAGAATACAACAACTCTCGAACGCTGTTCAAGGGTTTTTATTGAAATAATGGAGAAGGGCCCCATTAAGGGCCGACCGCCTCTCTCTCGTCTACCGTGGGGGTTTCCCTCCCTAGCACAGAGTTCCCTAAATCCATCTGGTCCCTAGAGATCAGTAACCCCTAGCTGACTTGCTAGTTTGTGATGGCCTAAAGGAAAAAACCTTATCTAGTGGACTACCTCTGTGGTCTTCCAGGTGGGTCCTATCTAGGGTCCAACACAAATAGGAAGGGTCTCAACAACTGGGATAGGTGCCTTCCAACTGCCCAGGTTAAGTTCCACTTGGACCTTCCTCTCATTCTCTTATACTCTTCACTCTAATCTTCTCCCTGTCTCTTTCCCCAAACCCGGCTTCAGCTTGCTCAGTGTCATCCAGATCTTTAATTTCTTCAGTCTCTGGGATTAAGCTCTTCAAACACAAAAATTGGGCTATCAGCTTTTCCCTTTCTCCCAATGTCCTCCCTACTCTAACTCCCACCATATTTCTCCTCTCTATCTCCTCTGTCCCGCCAATGTTTCTATCTCCTCTACTCCTACTTACTACTGCTACCTCCTCTCACTACTCCCCACTCCTACTCCTACTTCACTACTTCCTCATCACTACTCTCCACTCCACCACTTTATACTCTCTCCTCTCACTACTCGCCACGCTCTCTGCCTGGTCTCTTGGTCCACCTTCCCCTTCCTTGACCTCATCCGACCCACTGACATGTTCTTCCTTCCCTCTTGTATCCTTCTCCCTCCCCCTTGATTGATTCTCTGAGTCATCCGGTTCCCCGGCCAATTGCTGCCTTCATTTTCCCAAATGGGCCAGGTTACAGGCATCAGGGAACATAAAATAGGCCTCAAACCTCGCTCCATTTTTGTACACAAGTCCATCTGCTCTAGACAATGGTGTCCTGCTACAATTATAGTCAATTTCAAAGTTCGTGTATATGTTGAATGGAGCGCCTGGATTGTCCGTTTGATGGCGCCACGCTGCATCCCTGCACGCCGTCACTTCCCTCTCCAGTGAGCTGTGGAGTCGGGTCTCGGCCACAACAGCTTCTGGTAGCTGCAGTCCTACTGGACAGTGTGTTGCACAGCAGGCATGGGGCAAGCAGAAATGATACTTGGTACATGCAAGCAGGCACATGTAGAAGGGACAGAGACTGGGGACGGCCCAACTCCCTCACCCTGCCTCTGGGGCAGGGCTGGCTCTGACAAGTACTCTGGTGGGCCTCCTGGCATGGATAGGTCCCTGACCATGTCACGTGGTGTATGCTGTACATGCTAATAAAATGAGTTGTTTTTTGTTGCCTTTTCATTTCCCATCTATACAACTACATTTATGGCTGTCTGAGTCCAAAACATTCATATTGACACATATCTACCACATATTGTGATAGGGCCAGGGACCTGATTCTGTCAAGGGAGCTGGGGACCACTCTCAACCCGGGCAGGAGTCCTACTAAAGAGTTGGCTACGGCCAGTCCTGCCCCAGAGGCTAGTTGTGGCAGTTCAGAGGGTCCACAGTGTTCGTCCCCTCTTCGTGTGCCTGGCTACAATTGTAGAGTACCACTTTTGAACACTCAGTACCTGCCATACAACATGCTGGCCGTGTTTTCTCTCTTGCCTTTCAGGACCGCTGAGACACAAATTCTTTGCAGCAGAGGACCTGACATACAGCCCTCCAGCGAGAGAGGCAACAGCGAACCTCAAGCCTGCCGTACACAACTCTCTGAAGACTGGCAATCCAGATTCTCATCCCACGGGGAATACCAACTTTAAAACAGACTTTGATTGTAGCGAGCTTCCTTTGCAGTACACAGGCGCACCTATGTTTGAAAAAAGGGGGTAGGGTTTAACTGGCGATTTATGGTAACCCAGCCCCTTGGCGAGTGAAAGACAGGAATTGGCCCAGGGAACCAGCTTAGGTCGAGAGCCAATAGAAGAGGGAGGATGTGGATAAAACAGGACAGAACAAATGGGTCAGTGTGAAGTCAAGAGAGGAGAAGGCAGACTGAGGGACCAGGCAGAGGAAGGGTGGGGTAGCTGAGTGTGGGAGAGGAATAAAGAGAGTGTGTGGAAGGTGAGGTATTGGTGAGTGAGAGAAATTAGTATTTGTGTGTGAGTGCATGTAAGGTGAGTGAGTGAGACTAAGTAAGAGAGTTGGTGTGAAAGTGAGATTTATTGAGGAAGGTGTCTGTCAGAGTGAGTGGAGTGTTACTGGGGGAAGGTGAGGAGGATCAGTAAGACACGCAGACTGTGAAAACATTTTAAGCATGATTTTAATTCTAAAGTAAAATAAGGCCTAACTCTCCCTATATCTATCCAGTGTTCCCTGCCTATTATACCAACTAAGGTGCTCGTCAATCAGGGTGAATGTCCAAAAACAAGTCCGTCCACTGTCCAAATCTAAACTATCTGACCCTACCACTGATGTAACTTACTAAGGACAGGAGAGTGGCTCCCTTCTCCTGGTTGCTGTGTTTTATCACAGGAGTTTCAATGTTTTTTCATTCCACTCAATAGACCATAAGCAAATAGTCTCTTGTTATCTTCTGGATTAAGTTCTGGAACTCTTGTTGGGGAGTGACCGTTTTCCTCTCCCCTTTTTTTATGTCAAACTTTTGTATACGTTATTTTCTCTTTCTTGTCGGATTCTAGCATCTCTTCCCAGAGTGTGGTTTCATGTATGAGCTTTGACTTCCTTCTCTCCTGGGTGTGTGTTTCCCAAATGTCTTTATTATATTCTCTTTCTCATCTTTGGGATGTGGATTGACTTTTCCCTTTTCCCAAGGCAACTGGATTTCAACTCTACTCCTCTTCCACTTTGTGTATTTCATGTAGCTCTGTCCTTCATGAACATGTTTCTCATTCCTCTGCTTATTTGTAATACTTTTTTCATTAGCATTGGGACGAGTTTATTTGAGTTATAATGAGTCCCTCGTAACTGGTCGTTCATCCCGTTCCCCGTATTACCTTCTGTTCTGAGGGGTACAGTCACCAGTACCAATAAGGTCTAGCACTCTTTTTCTGCTTCTTCTTGGCTCACTTGTCGCACTGTCTGTTACAAGTGTGTTTTGTTTTTGTCTTCCCAATCAAACTTGCTCTGTATCTTGGGTCAGGTGTGGTTTTCTACCATAAGTGGTATCAACGCTGTTCTGCCATCACCAAACTCTTCATAGCATTGTGTTTTCTTCCGCTCTCATATGCCGGTCTTCCAGCGTCTTTGGCCCTGTGTCAGATCTCAACTGACTTACACTGCTATGTATTCAGCAAGAGCTCTGCCTCCTTCAGCTCTGCTATACACAGCGGGCTTCCCCTGGTTCTCTCTGCTTTCCGGCTTCTCGCCCTCTCTCGCCTTCTCCCACTCCCTCTTGTCATTTCATCCTTTGTCAGCATCCTCAACAGTCCATTGGAGGGACTGCTTGAAAGGGATAGTCTTAGTTTCTTGTTGTGGACAGCATAAGTTTACTTCGAGGGGATTGGGTCCTCCGACGTATTCCATATCAATGACAGTAATCACCACAGCTGCGCTGCTTCGGAAAATCTTTCTGCGTCCTGCGTCGATGACGTCAATACGCTGTCCTCGAGGGCCTCCGTCGAGCCGACGTCACCGGATGTTATAAGTAGGACGCACGACACCCGTAGCCTCAGTTCCGTTTTTTCCGCGAATGTGTTAGCTTCAGAGATCTCGGCGTGCCTCGGTTCTACTGAATACTGTTCTTTCAATTCTTCGAACCTGTTTCTTATGATGTCTTCGGCTTCTTCCACCTTGCGGTCCGGTTTTAAGAAGTGTCGGGTGTGAGGGTCCAAGATGTTGCTGATGGACACGCAGAGACACTTGCCTCTGGTGCCTCGGGGAGGACCATGATACGGATGACTGTGTCGACTACCAATCTCTCACATCGAAGGCCTTGCGGGAGAGTAAGAAGAAGCTGTCGGTCGGTAAGGTGGCCAAGCCCCGGAAGTCGCGTTCCACTGGTCTTTCGACAGAGGATTCGAGGGGTGACTTTCTGCATCGTCGTCGTGAGTCTGGGGGTTCTCGATCTGGGAGTCGGTCCCGCCATTCCTCTGCCTCTTCGAGGCACTCCAGGAAGGTTGTCACAGGTTGCTTTCCTCGTCCGAGGACTCCGCCCGTCGGCGGGTTGCTTGTCCCAACAAGCATTCCACTCCTGAGGAATGGGATTCCTTCCGAAAGGAGATGTTGGCAATTTTCCAACCGCAGGGATCTGGTCCGTCCGTGCCGTTGAAAGATGCCGCCGTGACCGTTCTAGAGACGATACTCGTACGCCTTTGGGCTTGAGCGGTCATCGCGACCACCGTGCGCCTTCGAGGTCCCGGTCGGACAAGGATGGTCGCTCTAGACATGCCCGTTCCAGGTCCCGGTCCTCGACACCCTTGAGACCGCGAGAACCAGTGAAGTCTTCGAAGAAGACATCGAGGTTGTCGACAGACTCTCATGAGGCGCTGCCTCCGAGGAAGTCGTCGACGCCATTGGCGTCCAGACTGTCTAGAGACACGCTCGGGGCTCCGCCCTTGAGGCCTGTGTCGACGCTGTCGAAGCTGTCGGCACCGCGCTCGACGTCGACGCCTTTCGAGGCGGCTTTGTCAGAGGTTCCCCATGGCATGGTGGAACCCCCCAGAAAGGCTGTGGCCAAGGCTAAACATGTCTTTGTTCCTTTTTCTGTACCCTCCTTCCGGCCTCTGGATTATATTAATGAGGTGGATGAGGGGTCTGAGGAAGGAGAGGTTCCTGATGATCTCCTTTCTGGTCATAGCCAACTTGAGGACCTGCGTCAGTCGTTGCACGATGCCAGTGCTCTAGACACCTCTCCGGAGGTGGAGTTTAGTAGGCCTGTGCCTGGCACACATGCCGAGGCCTTATACCGGCGCCTGATGTCAAGGGTCACGGATTACCTGGGGTGGTCTGCCCCCCCCTGGGGATTTTCAGCAGGATGACCTGACTGATATTCTCGACCAAGGTCCACCAACTGACCCGGTGCTGCCATTTCATATGGCCTTGCAGAGAAGGGTGGCTGCGGCATGGAGTTCTCCAGAGAGTCTCCCGGCAGTGAGCAAGTCCTTGCCGAAGAAATATCGCCCAGCCAGTGGCGACCCCTGCTACTTGAGCACGCACCCTACTACGGAGAGTTTGGTGGTGCAGGCGGCTACGGCCCCCGCAAAGCAGGTGTCGTACCCTACCATCCCTCCTGATACGTTTTGACAGCTGGGCAAAGAAGGTGTTTTCTTCCGGGGGTATGGCTCTTCAGGCAGCCAACTCTGTATGTGCCTTGTCACGTTTCACGCACACTCTGTGGAACTGTATTTCCTTAGCGGCTGAACATATTCCCGAAGGGGAGGAACGGGTTGGTTTTCTTGCTATCGTGCAGGATGGCAAGGATGCCATGTGTTAGTCCATTCGGTCGGGTCTGGACATGGTAGATTGCGTCAGCCGGTCCATGGCGGCGAGAACCGTAATGCGCAGGTTTGCGTGGTTGCGGAAGTCGGGGTTTGCACCTGATGTGCAGGCCCGACTTCTCAACATGCCCTTTGATGGGGAACATCTTTTTGGCAGCAAGGCTGACGAGAGCCTTGAGAGGTTGCAGACCTCCAAAGCTGCAGCAAAGTCATTGAGCGCTGCAGTTCGCCAACCTCCGCCTTTTCGTCCTAGGGGACAGCAATGGAGGGGAGGTTCCTTTCGATATTACTCATCCTTTAGTAAATCGAGAGGAGCTGCAAGTCAAAGGGACCACCGTAGGAGTGCCAGAGGTGGAAAACAGGGTACTCGAGGTGCCAAGGCCGCTCGGGCAGTTGCCTCTTTGCCCTCAGGCACTGCCGTAGCCGATTCAGCTCAGTCATGAGGCCACATCCCATGGTTCGCCGGTTGGGGGAAGGCTGGCGCAGCATCTTGTAAGAGTGGCGTGCCATTACTTCAGATGTGTGGGTTCTGGAGATCATAGCCCACGGCTACTGTCTTCCTTTCCGGCAGAGGCGTCCCGACAATCCACCAGGGAATCTCTCTTTGAAGAGTCCGGATCCGCTCCTTGCGCAGGAAATTCAATCCCTGCTGGAGAAAGGCGCCATAGAACTGGTGCCTGTAGCGGAGAGGAACAAGGGATGGTATTCCCCTTATATTTTGATTTCGAAGAAAGACGGGGGATTGAGACCTATCATGGACTTGCGCGGTTTGAACAAGCTCCTCAGGAAGGGCAAGTTCAAGATGGTTACTCTTTCTCAAGTCCTCCAGACCCTTCAACTTCAGGACTGGTTGGTGTCTATTTTCATGTGTCGATCCATCCCAAGCACAAGAAATACCTGAGGTTCACGGTTGGCGACTCTCACTTTCAGTTTCGGTTCCTGCCGTTCGGATTGACCTCTGCCCCGAGGGTCTTCACCCTTGTGGTGGTGGCAGCGTATCTCTGGAAAGGGGGGATTCACGTCTACCCCTACCTGGACGATTGGTTGATCAAGGCGCGCTCTCCCGAGCAAGTCCTGGATCATCTGTCCGTCACCTGCCACTCCCTTCACAAGCTGGGCTTCTCCCTCAACTTAAAGAAGTCCCACTTGATGCCAACTCGGCGGCTCCAGTACATCGGAGCAGTGCTCGACATGTCCCTGGGGCAGTGTTTTCCTCCCCAGGTGAGGGCTCTTCACATTCAGCAGATGGTGCACAAGTTTCAACATGCCCAGACTCTCCCGGCGTTCGAATTCTTGAGGTTGCATGGCATCCTGCATTCTTCTGGTGCCAGAGGCCAGGTTGCGGATGAGATCTCTGCAATGGGCTCTCAAGATGCAGTGGTCATAGTCTGCGGGAGGATGTCGGACCCTGTTCAGGTGCCGCCCTCGGTCGCCCAGGACCTTCTGTGGTGGGCCGTCAAAGGCAATCTGATGAGGGGAGCTCCATTTTGGCTACCCTGGCCGTAGGTGACGATCGTGACGGATGCATCCCTCACGGGATGGGGAACGCATGCAAACGAGTTGACAGTCAGCAGTCATTGGTCTCCGTCGGAGTCCAGACTCCATATCAATCTGTTAGAGCTGAGGGCCGTCAGGCTTGCCCTGAAGGCTTTTCTGCCAACTGTGCGAGGAAAGAATGTCCCGTTTCTGACGGACAATACAGTGGCCATGCATTACCTAAACAAAAGTGGGGGGCAGGGTCACTTCCTCTGTCCAGGGAGGCGATGCAGCTCTGGTTCTGAGCCATCAAGCAGGAAGTTTCGATCTCGGCTGTTCATCTGGCCGGAGACGAAAATGAGACAGCGGACGCTCTGAGCAGGCAGAGCGCGATCTCTCATGAGTGGGAGCTGGCTCGGGAGATTCTCCTGGAGATCTTCGCCCTTTGGGGGACCCCTTAGGTGGACCTTTTCGCCTCCAGTGTCAACCGGAAGTGCGAAAGGTTCTGCTCGCGGGAATTTCCTCCAAGAGGAGCCTTAGGAGACGCGTTTGTGGTGGAGTGGTCCTTCCCACTGCTGTACGCGTTTCCTCCAGTCCCCGTCATCCCGGAAGTACTGCGGAGGTTCGGTTCCCGGATGATCCTCATTGCTCCGACATGGGCCCTGAGGACGTGGTACCTTCTAGACTTGTCCATCTGCCCTCCACGTCGTCTTCCCTACCGAGACGATCTGCTCTCACTGGAGGGGGTTCAGGTTCTCCATCCAGAGGTCAGATCCCTCAACCTTCACGCTTGGCTTCTGAAAGGTTGAGGTATAAGGATTGGGACCTCCCTGAAGACGTGATGGAGGTGTTGCTTTTGGCTAGACGGCCGGCAACAAAGTCCCTCTACCGTTGCCGTTGGAGAAAGTTCTGCGACTGGTGCAGGGTTAAGAATGCGGATCCCTTTTCATGTGACATTCCTGTGGTTCTGTCTTTTTTGCTTTCGTTAGCCCACAAGGGCTTGCAAGTGGGTACCGTTAAAGGTTACCTGGCAGCGCTGTCCATTTTTAAGCGCTCGTCTGAGGAGTGCTCTTACTTCAAAATTCCTTTAATTTCTCAGTTTCTCAAAGGGCTCACTAACGTGTTCCCGCCGTCACCTTTCCAGCTGCCTGGTTGGGATTTGAACCTTGTTCTAAAATTCCTAATGGGTGCTCCATTTGAGCCTTTACATTCTTGTCCTTTGAGGCTGTTAACCCTTAAAACTGTGTTTTTAGTTGCGGTCACTTCCACTCGCAGAGTGAGTGAGTTACAGGCACTTTCAGTTAAGCCACCCTTCACTGTGTTTCATAAGGACAGGGTTGTCCTTAGAGTTCGTCCTTCCTTTCTTCCGAAGATGGTATCAGAATTTCATTTAAGCCAGAAGGTTGTTCTTCCGGCATTTTATCCTCCTCCACATCCTAGGAGAGCTTTAAGTTTCTAAATTTCTCGCATGTACCGGGTCAGATTGGACGATCAGCTCTTTATTGGTTACGCTGGTAGGCGTTTGGGACAAGCTGTTAATAAGCAGACTTTGTCTAGATGGATTATCTTGGCAATTGCTGAATGTTACCGCTTGGCGGTTAAGGACCCTCCGGTTGGTTTACGGGCCCATTCCACTAGGGGTATGGCTGCCTCTACTGCCCTGCAGAGGGGTGTTCCTATTCGTAACATCTGTGAAGCAGCCACTTGGGCTTCAGTCCATACTTTTGTACGACACTACTCCCTCGATTCTATCCATGGGCAGGATCTGGCCTTTGGCAAGGTGGTCCTTTACTCTGCAATTTGATTGGGCATTCTAAATTTCTATCTTCTAAATTCTTTTTCCCTCCTCCATACGTTGGTACTGCTTTGGGAGTCTGTCATTGATATGGAATAAGTCGGAGGACCCAATCCCCTCGAAGAACAAGTTACTCTCTTACCTGGTAACGTTCTTTCGATGGGATGGTCCGACGACGTATTCCCTATCGCTCCCTCCCTACCTGCCCCGCTACAGAATTTCTTATGCGATTGCAGCTTACATTTCTGCAAGGTTTTCTGTGGTCATACTGGCAGAAGATTGGTGCCACTTGTTCTGGGGAAAAAACTACAACTGAGGCTACGGGTGTCGTGCGTCCTACTTATAACATCCGGTGACGTCGGTTTGACGGAGGCCTTCGAGGACAGCATATCGATATCATTGACGCAAGACGCAGACGCCGAAAGATTTTCCGAAGCAGCACAGCTGTGGTGATTACTGTCATTGATATGGAATACGTCGTCGGACCATCCCATCGAAAGAACGTTAGCAGGTAAGAGAGTAACTTGTTGGTCATCTTTATAGAATTTCTAATGTTCCCTTATTTTTATTTTTTCAGATATTATAGTCAAATAAGTACTTTTCTTATCAATAATAAAAGCCCCAAAGATAGTAACAATCAATACTATCCGCAATAACAGATAACAGATGCAACAATTCATTAAATAAATGGCGTTTAAATCAGTTAGTGCATTAAGAGCATCACATACATATATCCACAATTTGATTTGATATATCATATTAAAATCATTACCTGCCATAAAACAGTCCCAAACGCTGCCAGTGTACAAATTATTCATTTCTAGCTTGTCATCAGCCCTATACCTTATAAGGCGTGCATCCCTCAAACTTTCTTAGTAAATCAGTAAATGCTCTGTGCTTTCCAAACCTGCTCACCACTGTGAAGAATCCTGCAAATCCCTCACTGAAGCCTTGCTTAAAGTCTCCTCCCAGGTGGCCAGCGGAAGGCAGACACTTCCTGATACCAACTGTGGGGGTGGCGTAATACGGGAGGATCACATGAGGGAGGGGGGAAACAGACCAGGTTGACTGGGATAACCCCCTATTGAACTTTCCCCGTAATCCCACTCTTTTGATGGCTTTTTGCCAAACTATAGAAATTGAAATACTTAACTTGGTTGAAAAGAACTACATTTCCCAGAATCCTAGGGATACTGAGACGAGGAAGAGCGCTGAAGAGGTATCCAGATGTAGTAGTCAGGCAATTAAGGCTAAGAGCATGCAGCTGAAGCCTATTGACAAAATTGTGAAGCATAAAAGACCCCAGCAGGAAAGCAGCAGTAGAAGGTGCTAGAACCGAAGTTGCAAGGCTGGCAGTAGTAATAGCAGAGAAGAAGCACAAGGCTGGCAAGTCACAAGGAATTGGGAGTACAGAAGGGATGCTGGAACATGGAGATGACAGACTTCACCTGCAAGTTCTGAGAGGGTCATGTTCCCCCAAAACCTAATTGCAGAGGCTTGGCAGTGGAAGACGTGCTGAAAGCAGAGTTTTCCCCATGAGCACAGAGTTGCTGTGTTTGCAGAGCCATGACCGTGTTGTAGCCCAAGGTCAGCAGCAGAAGGCAAGCCATGGATCTGGGGAGAAAAGGAAACTCCAAATTGAAGTGGCCTGCCCGGAGACTCTTGTGTCGGAGAAGGGTGTGGGTCACAAGTGAGCCAGAAGTAGTCACAATGTTGGAGGAAGGCGGGGAAGCCGAGTAACCAGCAAAAGCAGTGTTGCTGAAGCCAGTGAGTGAACCACGGAATCCAGATGCACTAGGGTTGCCGGTAACTGTGGCCAGCTCCTAATGGACTTGTGTAATGTTTAAAGCGAGCTAAAGCTGTTCGATATACTTGAAGTTTGGTTAACAATGGAATTGTAACACTCGTGGTCGTAGTGAAAGCCTTAACACTCGCGTGAGAAACAAAAGTGTTTATACCCATTAAACTTGTGAAATGTGTTGCAGTCTGAGTGGTCATGAGTCCTTATTCAAGAAGGAGGAACACTTGTCAGAACATTACCGAACATTGACATTTTACAAGTTACAAGTAACTAAGTGA
Source organism: Ambystoma mexicanum (assembly GCF_040938575.1). Classification (NCBI taxonomy): domain Eukaryota; kingdom Metazoa; phylum Chordata; class Amphibia; order Caudata; family Ambystomatidae; genus Ambystoma; species Ambystoma mexicanum. The sequence continues at coordinate 714,483,919 of NC_090921.1, read as the reverse complement.
AATCTACATCAAAGGAAGGTCGCGTGTACCCAGTTTTATTTCCCGAAGTCAGAGTTGCATCCTTCAACATTACACAGGAATACAATTCTATGTACAACTTTAAACTTGAAAATATACCTTAATGCCTTATGTTTGCAGTCCTGAGGATGAAATAACTCATCCTCAGGAGTGCTTACTTTGGTGGGGCAGGTCGCCCACACCTGTTGCTCCAGCAATCCTCAAGACCCCCAGGCAATGAAGAAGAGGACTTCCCTTTCCATGTCTGAGGGTCATGGGGTGGCCGTGAAGACGTTGGTGCATGCTACGTGCACTGAAATCATCAGGAAGGGATATTTACATGCTGAAGCCAAAAGGCTTCAGCATGTAAATATAGCAGCCACGCTTTTGTGTGCTGCTCGGGCATTTCTAGCTTGATGTACTAGAATGAGGGCTCGTTGGAATGGGGAGGCTCTCCCCTTTCCAATGAGCCCTCACCCAAGGAGATCCTCAACCAGCAATAACCACTGGACCACCACCCCACAAGCCAAACAGCCCGCCAAACAGTCCCCCACCACAAATAAAATGGGGCACTATGTTTTGCCTTCTTTGGGGGCAGATGGGTGTTGTTTTGCACCCATTTGCCCCCAAGGAAGGCAAAACATTTTTTTTGTAAAGGCACACTTGGGGGCATTAGGGGGCTGGCCCTGCGTCTGTGGGAAACCACCCTACCCCCAGAAACCACCTCAGAGAGGGGCAGATTCTTGCTGTTTCCCTGGGGGGCAGAATTGAGAGTCTGACCCCATTTTGCCACCCCAGGGAAGCAGCAAGGACCACTAGGCCATTTTGGGGTGGGGGGATCCCAGGCGAATCAGCCCCCTAACCCCCAGAAAATGCCATGCAGATGGCAGAATGTTGTTTTGCTTTCTTTGGGTGAAATTGGTGCAGTTTTGTACAGATTTTTCCCAAGGAAGGCTAAACAACATTACACTCCACGTATAGTGGAAAGCTTGCAGGTGTCAGGGGTCTGGCCCTGTGCCTGTGGGCGGCCAGCCCCCTTAGGATTCCCCCCAAGGATGGGCAGACCCTTGCTGCTTCCCTGGGGGGCATATTTGGGGTTTCTGGCCCCATTTTGCCACCACTGGTAAGCAGCAAGGACCACTAGGCCACCAGCGACATGATCTTGGGAGGGGGCTCTCTGGTGTTCCCCCAGGCCAATCCGCCCCCACCCTCACCCCCAGAAAATGCCAACAAGATGGCATAATGTTGTTTTGCCTTCTTTGGGGGCAAATTAGTGCTGTTTTGCACCCATTTGCCCCCAAGAAAGGCAAAACAATAGTGCAATTTTGCCAGAGGCACACGAGGTCATCAGGGGGCTGGCCCTATGCCTGTAGGGAAAGCCCCTCAGGAATCCTCCAATAGACTGCTTCCCTGGGGGGTTACATTAAGGGTCTGGTCCTATATTGCCAAGCATAGGAAGCAATAAGGGGCACTTAGCCACCAGGGAAAAGATTTTGGGGTTGGGGGGGCTATTTCGCCTGTTGCCCATCGCAGTACTCCTGGCCGTCCTGGAACTCTGACCGTGCCATGTTAGAGCTTTTGGGGCTGGGGCTGGAGCTGGGGCTCCCTGGGAACACCGCTGGGCTTTGGGATGTTCAACCCACATGGGAGACAGGTGCCCAAGACCGGGGGCTGTTTCGCCCATTTCCCGTCGCTGGCCAGGCCATGCTAGAGCTTTTAATAATAATAATAATTTAGCATTTATATAGCGCTACAAACCCTCAGGTACCTGAGCGCTGCTTATTATTACCCAGGGTTTATGGTGCCCATTTATCGACCTCGGAAGGATGAAAGGCTGAGTTTGGCCCTGCCAGGATTCGAACCTTCATCAGCAGGCTCTGTACAGATGTCAAAGCGAGCGCTCTACTCGCTGTGCTATCTGACTGGCTACTGATTGCCGGGACGTCCCATGACCGCTGCTTGGCTGGGTAGTGGTCGATCCACATGCGAGACAGATGCCCAAGTCCGTGGGCAGCACCCGCGGCCATCCTAGAGTTATGACTGGGCTGCGTTACAGTTTATCCCTCTGGGGAGGGAGGGAGAACCTGCTGGGGCTCCCTTAGAATGCCACTGGGCCTGGGGGCAGGTGACCCACATGGGAGACAGGTGCTCAAGGCCAGGGGCAGTAACCTCGGCTGTCCTGGAGCTCTGGTCATGCCGCGTTTCAGCTTTTTCCTGCGGTGAGGGATGGGGACCCTGGTTTACCCACATGCAAGGCAGGCACGCAAGGCCCGGCCAGCAACCCGGCTGTCCTAGAGTTCTGGCTGGGCTGCTTTACAGCTTTTCCCTCTGGGGAGGGATGGGGACCCTGCTCGGGCTCCCAGGGACTGCTGCTGGACGTGGAGACGCTCGACCCACATTGGAGACAGGTGCAAAAGGCTGGGGGGCAGCACCCCCAGCTGTCCTGGAGCGCTGGCTTGGCTGTGTTGCAGTTCCCCCAAAGGAGGGATGGGGCCCCTGCCGGGGTGCTCCCTGGGTAGCCGCTGGACTTGGGGATGGTCGACCCACATGGGAGACAGGCACCCAAAGGCAGGGACATTACACCTGACCATCCTGGAGCTCTGGCTGTGCTGCGTTACAGCTTTCCCCTCCCGGGAGAGATGGTGACCCTGCTGGGGCTCCGTGAGACTGCTGCTGGACTTGGGGACAGTTGACCCACATGGGAGACTGGCGACCAAGGCCAGTGGCAGCACCGCTGGCTGTCCTGGACCTCTGACCGGGCTGCGTTACAGCTTTTCACTCTAGTGAGGGATGGGGACCCTGCCGGGGCTCCCTGGGACCGCTGCTGGGCTTGCGGACGGTCAACCCAGATGGGAGACAGCCGGGCAATTTTTAACTTTGCCAGGCCTTGTGGGTAATCATTCTAGGATGATTTGTGCAAGTCAGACCTCTTCGGATTCCCAGGGGTGTCTTCTTTTCAGAAATGCATGAGGTTCCCTCTTTTCCATGGTGGCTGCGACACCCCAGTCCCAAATCTGTGGGTTGTCCAGAAGACCAAATTCAGTAAAAGTGTGGTGTTCCCAGGCCCTTTGGTGCACCAGTGGTTTAGCCTTTTCCCTTTGTGCCCAGATCAGTTAAACCCACACGTGAGGTACAGTGGCGTAACACAAGATGTGGGGGCCCCCCTGCGGGCCATGCTGAGAGGGCCCCCATCAGCAACAAATCAAGGGTCGCGCCACACTCTGGGCCACCCTAGATTATCACACTTGCGCAATACGCACAAATGTGCTGCTGAACGGATATGCCGCACACTGCACTAGGAGAAAGATATACATATGTGTTTTAATATAACATACAGCACACTGTCTGAGAAAAATTAGCCAAAAAGCCAGAGTGTTTGCAATTGTTTTGTAGGGTAACACCAATCCAATAGATGCAAGTCACCAACAGAGCACAGGAACATTAAAGCTTTGCTATTATAAATGCCATGCCACAATGAAAACATGTCCAACTGGCTGCACAAGGTAGACCAGTGTCGACATGCAATATCAATATAGTAAAGCTTGCCAGGCCACATTTAGACATATCTAGACTGGTTGTACCAAAATGGCAGTCGAAGCAATAACACTCATCAAGAATAGAACACACATTCAAGCCTGTGTCTCTGTGGCCTCTAACAACACGGCCAAACTCTTTAAAATCTGAAAAGAACTGGTCAATCCTGTTGAGGTCTTTACATCTCCGCTTCCCTCTCAGGCCCTCTGTATGGCTCTGCCATCTCACTTCTACGCTAAAACTCAGGACATCCTGTCCTCCATCTCCTCTTCCTCTCCCTCTTCCTCTCTCGGCCCCCTTTTGGCCATCTCTACCTCTACCTTTATGATTTATAACGATGTATGCCTACTTGTTTGCTTTTTTCTTTTTTCTCCAATTTCACTTTTATGTTAAATATTTGTCTGTCCCTGACAAGAACTGGTTCAAGACTTTTCTTTTCCTTTGAACTCTTTGAAGTTGACTTTGAGACCTGGAGAAGGCATCTTACCCAGGACAGGTGAAGACCATTTAGATATTGTTTATTATCTTATGTTGCTGTTTAATTTTCTTGTATGTTTTGTTGTTTAGAGTGATGGCCAGTTTACCCATGCTGGCGATTGTTCCCTTAGCCTTTAGACTAGGTATGGAATTCCTTGGTAGAGTAGGGCAAGCAAGGCTTTATTTGAAAATATTAACTTTTAATAAAATGCTATATATGGATAAAATTCAAAGCAGTTGTACACCTCAGATTACTGACCCCTCACGCCACAAATTCTGCAGCTACGTTCAAAGAATTCTCAACCATGCACCAACTTTCTCATAAGTGCTAACCATGTCAAATCTAATTTTTAGTTATTTCCACAAGACATTTTCAAGAAAGGCATTAATATATGCTGGACCGGTTAGGACATCTGAAAAGAATGCCAGATCTATGCAAGTGGATTTACACGCCAAGTGCACCATATTATGCTTGAGGTCAAAAAGCTTGATAGTTTTTCCTGTTAAGCTTTTACACTGCACATAGCTAATATTGTTAAAATTCTCAGGTATACAAACTCCTTCAGCATGTTGTAGGTCAAAGATATAATCAAGTGGGCATTCTGCAAGCAGATGTGGCCGTGTGGTATATCCCCTAACAATGTCATAAACCAGGGAGCCAGGAGGAGCATATGAGCACTTATTTTGCAGACGTTAAGTTCTAAATACACATACTGTGAGAAACCTGAGGGTATTCTCCCAAGTAAGCCTCTGGAATCACTTATTCAAGTGGCGAGGGAGGGTGAGGGGGGGCTGGTGCTCTGAGATCCCAACCCTGAGGCTGGACCAGCGAGGGAGGATCACCTGGGTAGGGTAGCCAGGGGTTGTGCTAGGAGGAATACCCCTGGTGAGATGCTGGATTCTGGCAGGGACAAAGTCCCTGAAGCTTTTTTTGGTTATTCTACATCCACCTTCCTTCCAACCAAAGAAGCTCCCTTAATAAAATCCAAATCCTGCTACACTCAAAAAGCACCTCTCCCAGAATCCGTGTTTTTCTGTTACCTCCCAGAACACTCCTGGTCATTCTTTATCACGCCCCTCTGATTGTTCTCTTCCGAATCCCCAGTATACTGCATTAACAACACACTACCATTCCCACAGCCCCCCCTGTCCAGGTCATGATAGAAATTCTGGTCATCTTCGTTCATTCCACAACCCCTACCAATCTCACCCTTCTGAACTTACCCAAACCCCTAGCGCGAGGACTTTAATCCCATACAACACCTTTTCACCATCCTACCCCATAGGATACTCAAAAATCCTCCCACCCTTTTTTTCTAACACAAAAATGTACTTGCACATTGATAGACAATGGGCTAATGTGAAAGCTGTTTACCTGACATATCCAGACACAAGAGTCAGGCAATTAACCAGAATCATAATTAGGAGGTAGGGTGGGCACTGCTCTGTCCTTATAATGATTCCACAATATCACTCATTATCTCACAATTATATATGGGAGCTCACCCTTTAGCCTAGGCACCAGGTTACCACAACATCCACAAAGAAGGAATGGACAACTTCCATCCCTGGATGAGCTCACTCACACTCCCCTTTTCGAGTTCCAATCAATATAAAGAGTAATTAGTTCTTTCTTATGTAGCTATTTTCTAAATCATCAATCCACATTTCCTTGTGTGGTTTTTCAAGTCTCCTTATTTATTCATGACCAGTCAGTGTCACAAAATTATAGCCAATGCATTTCGGGCCTCCGTCCATCATCAGGGCTGTTAACACTACTATTAATTAATTAGTGACAATCCCACCATTATAATTCATTCCCAATTGTCCACCATTAAGTGAATTCGTAAATATTAAAACATAAATCACACATACCAGATTGTAGTTGTAATCCAAAACTAAATACCAAGAAAGCAAAAATACAAAAAATAAAGATTCATTATAGAACATTGTTGTTATGCACTATTTGCTGTTGTAAACGTTTTAGTCATACATTTGTGGACCTGCTGTTCTTCTAACTCCCAGAGAATATCTTCACCTCTGCTGTATAAACTTCTAGGCAGCACTTCTAAGCAGCTCTTGTTCAATATCCAATATCTATGTTCAACTATCCTTATTGTCTAATCTCTTTCCTTAAGATACCCATCGTATTGTCTCTCTTGGTGTCATTCTTACCTGACACAGGCTTCTGCTGTAGAGACGTGCCGGCTGCCTGAAAGGAGCTGCCGCCGTATGTGTTAGCGTTCTTATGCACTGATCACTTTCGCGCATGCGTGCAATGTCTTTCTCGATGACTCGAACTACTTTTATTTCCGTAGCTCACAATAGACTAGCTTACTTAATAGGTATCCTAGTGTGTGTGTAGCTCTCTGCTTATTCTTAGGGGAACAACGGTATATGGAAAATAATTTCATTTACCTAGTGCGTGTTTTTATTTATCGCGCATGCGCGCGTGATGAACACTCCATTGAACACAGTTAGCAATATTATAGCTCTGAGGCACACTCTCCTTCAGCTGAAGGCCTTTCCATTTTGACACAGTTGCGGGAGGCCCATTTTGTTTATTCACTAGGCCTCATGCTGGAGTGTTTTGGACTGGACTGCATATTCCAATGGGTATCCACATCAGCCAGCTTCATTATTACAATGGGACCTTGCATGGCCTCTCAATCGCGATCACTCTGGGGCTGTATTTTCAGCCGACATGCCCCCCCCCGGGTCTTTGACTTGGGTGACCCATAGAACAGAGCAACAGAGAGTGGGTTTTTTGTTTTCTTTTTGCTTATTATTTCCATGAATTTCCTCATTGGAGCACGTCCACTCTTTTCCCCATCCTGAGGGAGTGGCGCTCTGGTCTATGCTTCATTTATGCTTTGGTCCTGAAACCCCTCCCTTTTGGAATCTCCTTCCCCCAGGCTCTGAAGGTAAGAAGTTATAGGGTCTGCAGAGAGTAAAAGAGAGGTTAAGAATATTATACAGTACTTCTTTCTTCGGTATTATAGACATACAATTCGAAAAACACAACATCACATAACACATTGACATTTATTTCCCTTACATGAACGTTTCACCAAACATTATTTTTCTCATCCTGATTTTTATACTTTCTTAAGTATGAATTACTTTGCTCCCTGTATCTATAATATTCCCCATCTGGGTTTCCATTCTTTCCTTTCATTCTTCAGATGGTTCCTGGTCTATACCCTCACTGGGCTCTTCAATTAGTCGTATCGCCTGTCTGGGGTGACAGCTCTTCAACTGATTGATATGAACCCATTTCTCTTCTGTATATTCTCCTTTAGGGATGCAGATCTTATGGGCAACAGGTGAGATTTTATCGTCAATTTCAAAGGCACTGCGCCAAGAGGGGAGGAACGTCCGCTCCTTGGTCTGGTTCCTTTGAAAATTGTATATTTTGCCCCAATAGCTATCTCTACATATTGGTATTTGTATTTATTTCTTATTTATATTGCGCCTTAATTCTAATATGTTTCCTAAATGGGCCCACTAGCCATGGTCTTTGGCCATGGTCACACTGCTAGGTTTCTTTTAGGCCCAATAGCCATGGCCTTTCACTGTGTTCACTTTTCATATTGTACCATTCGGTTCCTTAAAGTAACCCATTAGCCATAGCCTCAGCCACACCCTTTAGCCCCCCTCTCACTGTAGCTGAAAAATTCCACTTTCTGGTATTAATCACATTTATTTAACTCTCTTTTTAAGAAAATAATTGTTCCCATACCTGCGGTTGATATAACCCTGATAATAGTAATGCACTACAAATAACCCTGGTTAGTCGTAAAATATCCCTAGTTATTCATGTGACACACTTTTATTCCCGATTCCATTTTCTACTATAACCCAGTTTATGTGACAATAACCTTGTTTATGAGAAAACGTTTGAGCTCTGGAATTGGTCCCCATCTCCCCAATTTCATATGGTGTCCTCTTTCTCACTCCCCACTTCTAGCCTGGTGCCATTTCATCCTTTTTACTCCTCCAATGGCATTTTTTCCACTTTTTAGTTATCTCTCTCTTTTGAAAGAAAAAAAGGTGGCTTTTTCATTTCTGAAAAGCCCCTCTGCTACACAGCACCATGTGATCTATAGCTATAAATTGAGGAGAAAGTGACGCACCCTTCCCTGTCAAATATTTGAACAACTGCTCGATGGAGAAACCCCAGACCCCTCCCTGAAATCGAGTCAAAGTTGTTTCATACCTGGTCCAATTCCGTCCACAGAAATGTTGACTTTTTCTCTATGGGGAAATGAATGGGAGTAGACCAAAACCAGTGTTTTTTGCGTTCTTAATAACCTTTCCATTTTTAACAAATCTTTCCGGAAATTTCCAGTCTGGAAGAGAGTGGAGGTTGGAAGGTTATGGTTGTGGGGTGGTTGTTTGATGCTTCAGGTACCTGTGACAAACTTTTTGTTGCAAAATACCAACAGGTCGATTCATGGAATTAATGTGCGCTGAAATTTTCAGCGCAAGCGTGCAAAAGCGTGCGAATCGCAGTGCCGGTGCGAAAATCGCAGCGAAACCCGCGCACAGCGATTCATGGAAGACCGTGCGCATGTAAATCCCAGGATGTGCGCCACAATTCTGTGTGGCGCACGCGTCTCCCAAACAGCATACGCTACGTGCACAGCGAAATCGCACATAGCGCAGCGCACACGACAAAAGTAGGAGGAACAGAGGGCATGACATGCGGAATGGGGAACAACGCGTGAAAATGTGGGCGTCACGGGGTAAGTACAGGAGGCAAATGCGCGGAACGCCCACACGCACGTTCAAAACACGTATTCATGGATTCGAACGGGGCTAACGCGTGCGCCAAAAAAGACGCGCTAATCCTGAAACACGTACGCCAGCAGGAAGCGGGCGTACCTGGACCTGCGCAGCATAAAAGTGCGCGCAAACAACAAACGAGCTCAGACGCCAGGATGAATATACCGTTCCTAGCAGCTTTGGTCGTTGGATACCGCAGGAGGAGGAGGAGGATAGTCAGGCCCAGAATTTTCACACCCAGAACAAGCCTTTTTGGGTTGCCTGATGACCAGGTGTATGGGAGGTACAGGTTTCCACCTCACATAATACTCGACTTGGTGGGTGAGTGGGAGGATGACCTCACATCACCCACCCTGTGCTCCCAAGCACTCAGCCCCCTGGAGAAGGTCCTCAATGTACTGCACTTCTTGGCCACTGTATCATTTCAGCGGACAAGTGCTATAGTGGGGTGTGTGTACGGAAAAAATAAATCCATTGCTCCATGTCAATAATGCAAAAAAAAAAATGAATACATGATGGAACTATATACAATCCATTGTCCAAGGATGTAAAGGGTCCATGATCCCAAGCAAACAAATGAAACCTACCTAACAAACTACCTAAAAATATAACTATATACAAATTTGTGTGGCATTGTCCATTGACCACAAATAAAAGGAAAACGAAAAGGAAACCTAACTCTAAAAACTATTTACAAGGGTAGCGGGCTAGTCCTACGGCTCACTTTTGGATGTCCCGGGCCAGGGCATCATCGAACTCCTGCTAAATGTCCTGGAGGCGGTCCTCTTCCATGGCCCTGAGGGTTCGCAGGGACGACGACATGTTCTCCTCCAACTCCCTGCGAATTGCCTCGAGGCACTCAGCCTGCCTCAGGGCCCTCCGCGTGGAGTTCTCCGCCCTGACCATTGTGAGCCGTGCCTCTTCTGCCCGCTGCCGCTCCTTATCTATAGCATGGCCTAACCGCCGCCACACGGAAGACACTTCCAGTCCTGGGTCCTCCTGCCCTCTGGCCGATGCCTGCCCCTCTGATGTTGATGGCCCTGAGCCATCATTGCTCCCACCTAGAGCCTGCTCCTGCTGCTGCTGTCCATGTGCCGTGTCTGATTGTGCCTGCACATCCTCCATTAGCTGGTCTACAGTTGTGGTGTCCACCCCGGCTGGGCCGCCGACTCCCGACTGTGGCAGGGATGTGAGCTCCACCAAGCTGGCTGTGTTGGTTGGGCCAGGTCCACAGGGGGCCCTGGTGGAATCTGGGCCGGAAGACGGTGTGGAGAACAACTGGCACATAGTCTCCACAGAGGAGGAGAGGTCCGCCAGAGTGCGCGACACATGTAGGAACCCACCAACCAGGGCCCCTCCCAGCAGTGCTATGTCACGACGCTGCTCTCCGTGATGGCGTGCATTCTCCGTCCAGGAAGAACGCACATCATCACGAATGACACACGTGCGCAACGCGACAGGACGGAGCCCATACGTTTGTGGGAACCCTCGTCCGCAAGTAGTGGAGAGGCAGATGACATGGCACTCTCCCCTACCTGCGGACGGGCCTGGGACGGGGTCTCCCTGCTGGTGTATGGTGGTGCAGTCACAGGGACAGCGACATGCACAGGCCCCTCCGCGGTGACCTGTGCTGCCTCCTGACCCTGGCCCTGGACTGCACCACTTGCACCAGTGGTACTACCCCCACCAGGCCCCATGTGCGGCTCAGTAGCGGGCTCCTCCTCTGTGGAGACCACCAACCTGGATGTCTCCACACCATCTTCCGCCATTGGAAGCCCCTGTGGGGACTCACCCGGCCCTTCAGCCACAGCCGTTGTGGCAGACGCAGCACCAGCCCCCTCGCTCCCGGATTATGGTAATTCGTGGGAGGGTTGCTGGGCCTTGCGTCCCCGCCCAGTGGAAGCATCCCCGCCGCTTGGCTCCACAGCACCGTCTCTGCCCTCTTCTTCACTTGACACTGCGTAGAGGGAGACATAGAACACAAGCATCAGGGTACAGTACAAAATACCTTAGACAGGAAGCAATAACACATGAGTGGCACTGTCAAATGTCACTTCCATCCTGTCATTCCACAACACATGGGTGAATGCACACAACACACATGCAGAAACAGTCCTGGCGCCTGCAATCAACATATACATCCATGTAGAAGGGCCCCTGTAAACCAAGATGTTGCCTTCAAAGTCACATGCATCCATGGCGTTTCAAAGTCACACACACACACTTCTCAGGCACACACACACACATGTGCACCATACATGTACATGACATCAGCACCCATTCCTCATCCCCCCTTCATGTCCAGGAACAGAGACAGCCATGCTTTCATTTGTGCATTCCGCATAGAGCTCCCCATTTTGCATTAAAACACATGCACCAACCATGTGGTTCACACATAACTGGTCTCGCATGCATGACCATGATATCCCTGCACACACACATCCATACAAGGGCTATGTCACACATACAGGCAAGCATCAGACTACCAGCATACTGCAACATGCCCTATCTCACACAGCAATGCTTGGCCACTTACCGCTGAAATCCAGACGGGTCTGCCTCCGAAGGATCTGGGCGTGGAGCGCTGGGCCTACGCGTTCCAGGACCCTCATCTGGATGTTACTCATGCATGCCTGGCCCCCCTCCGCAAGGCGCCGGGCCTTGTGGAGGGTCCTGGACCTGAAGTCCTCCCAGCGCTTCTTGACGTGCTTGATGTCACAGGTTGCCACCCCCTGCGTGTTGATGGCAACCACTACGTCGTCCCAGATCCTCTCCCGTCCTTCCTTGTTGGCGCGTGATGTTCCGAAGAGGGCATCATAATGCCTCAGGACATGCTCCACCAGGACACCAACTTCGGTGGCAGTGAAGCTGGTGGCCCTCTGCCTCTCTGGCTGGGGGTTGCCAGTGGTGCCAGATGGAGATGTGCCTGACATGGCAACCCCAGAGACAGGAGTGGGTGGGCAACTGGGTCCTGGGGCTGGGCTGTGGAGCGATGGTATCCCAGTCGGGAGTATTCTGTTTGATCAGGGGTGGACACAGCAACTGGACCCCTGCAGATGGCTGATGTGCAGGCAACAAATAGCAGGGCATGTGGGCAGCAGACAGGCAGCAGCAGATGGCAGGTGGGAGCGTGCTCAGAGCTCTGGGGGGGCAGGAAAATGGCCTTCAGGGCAGGAGCGTGGTCTTCCGTGTGTGGAAGCGTGGCCAGCTTGATACGGAGTGATTTGGCACGTGAAAAAATTGCACGTCAGCGTGTAATTCAAGGAAAGGCCCTTAGCGTGTATGCCGGTCAGCACACATACGCGATTTCATTGGACCAAAGGCCCTTAGCGCGTAAGCGCGTCTGTGACGTATCGCGCACGGGCATTGCCCTTTCGCGTGTAAAACTTCACGCGAACCCCAGGAATACACGTACCCCACTCGCACAGGGCCCTTTCGTGTGTGAAACTTCCCGCGAACCCCCGTAATACACGTACCCTGCTCCAATCGCATGTGAGACTTCCTGCGAACCCCCGTAATACACGTGCCTGCCCCAATCGCATGTAAAACTTCATGCGAACCCCAGGAATACACGTACCCCACTCGCACATGCCCTTTCGCGTGTGAAACTTCCTGCGCACCCCCGTAATACACGTACCCTGCTGAAATCTCATGTGAGACTTCCTGCGAACCCCAGTTATACACGTACCCCACACGCACAGGCCCTTTCGCTTGTGAAACTTCCCGCGAACCCCGTAATACTCGTACCCTGCTCCAATTGCATGTGAAACTTCCCGCAAACCCCAGTTATACACGTACCCCGCTCGCACAGGCCCTTTTGCGTGTGAAACTTCCTGCGAACCCTGTAATACACGTACCCTGCTCCAATCGCATGTGAAACTTCCCGCAAACCCCAGTTATACACGTACCCCGCTCGCACAGGGCCTATCGCGTGTGAAATTTCCAGCGAACCCCAGTTATACACATGCCCCACTCGCACAGGCCCTTTCGCGTGTGAAACTTCCCGCGAACCCCCGTAATACACGTACCCTGCTCCAATCGCATGTGAGACTTCCCGCGAACCCCCGTAATACACGTGCCTGCCCCAATCGCGTGTGAAACTTCCCGCGAACCCCAGTTATACACGTACCCCACTCGCACAGGCCCTTTCGCGTGTGAAACTTCCTGCGAACCCCGTAATACACGTACCCTGCTCCAATCGCATGTGAAACTTCACGCAAACCCCAATTATACACGTACCCCACTCGCACAGGCCCTTTCGCGTGTGAAACTTCACGCGAACCCCAGTAATACACGTTCCCCGCTTGGCGTTTGCTGTTTGGCAGCCCTGTAAACTGGTCCAGGGTTAGCGCAGCCCTTTGTGCTGGATTGGGGATTTTGATGGCTTTTCCTTGCGCAAGGGCATTCTTGGGGGCGTAACCGGCGCTGCTGCAGGGTCGCTGCGCCACGGCTGGTTTTGGAGGCTAAAATCCATGAATACGCTGTGCGCAGAAATTGATTTTAGCGCACGCGGCTGGCGCAGACATTCGCACGCGCACACTGTGCGACTGCCGCGTGCGCCACTTGTGCGCAAAATTCTATGAATTACCCCACAAATCCGTCATGCGAGTCAAAAGTTCTTAGCTATTACATTTTCGGGTTTCCTATCGAACTTGATATTCAGCTATTAAGCTGCAACCTCTGCACTATAATATACATATATATACACACATATAATGCTGAATACACAATTATTTCTAGCAACACAGTTAAGTAAACATATTCATTATATTCTCTATATGGTGTTCTAGTACACCATGCTTCCCAAATGTGAAAAAATATTGGTACCACATATTTTTTCTTTGCCCTTGCTCATCAGAGAAAGTGATTTGGAATGTAACTAAACAACTATATACTCCTATATGTGTGCTCACTTGATTTCTGTGTGAGGACACAGCTCAGTAATGCCCTGTGTTCCAGTTGGCAAGCACTTCGTTTAGGCAGGGTTGCCCCCTTTTTCCAATACCTTCGAATAGCTGAGAAGAGAACATCCACCTTAAGTTCTGGATATCTGTTTTTCCCCTCTTGATCAGCTCGACTCAGACTACCCTGTCTATAGCTATAGACAGGTTTGTGAATTGAGTTGGGTGAATTGAGTTGGGAAACCTGAGTAATACTGTGACCCTGCCCCTGAATATTACAATCTTGCCAGTTTGACTAATGAAGTCAATTATTAGAAGATGCCTTTATAATTCCATTAGCCACACTTGGCAAGCTATCGATGGGATCCATCGTCGGCACCAGGTATATATTGCATAAATATACCTGTAAATTGAACTGCAGCTTACAAACCAAGTTAAGCTACACATGCCTGGATCCCCAGTTCAATCGTGCCTATAGGCTTTGACAAGATTTAGCAAAAACATGGAGAGGTGCATATTCACATATGTGAGCTCATGCCTATTGGTCTTGACGTCTTTTTCTAGCAAACACACATGACATGCACTAAACCATTATTAAACCCTTTACAATTACATTTGGCACTGATTGAAGTAAAACCACGTCCATCGCAAGTGACATTGAAGAGCCGATATAGCCAGGACAGCTCTGCTACCTTTAAAGTACATTGTTTTCTATGCAAACTGTTAATTTCTATCTTGTATTTCTTGCACATCATTGTGTGAAAACATTGATTTGTGCTCAATGCCAAAATGCTTGTGCGCAGAACATAAGGGTATAAGCTTTCCTCATTTTATTATGAAATGGAGAGCGTATGGATGTAAAACATAGCAAGACTATTTGTTATGTTGAAGAGATTCATTGAACACTGCAAACAAGTGTATTTACATTCTATTGCAAGACACATCTTTGTAAATATTAACAGATAAATAATTCTCACCTTTCTATAATCCATGTGGAAAATCTGCTGTGCTGAAAATGTAACGGCATGAAAGGGAAAAATGCTTATTCATGCTGTGTCAATCATACTAAGTAGAGTGTAAACATTCTAATCTGAAGTTCTAAATGAAAATAAATTGCAAATCCAGGACATTTGGCTTTCAACTTAGAACTATATTGTATCTTTCGTCCAAAGAGATGGATGGGAACGAAGGTCTCTGCTCTTGTCAGACTCTAATGAATGAATAGGTCTTCTCTGCCAGCTGCAAGTAACGTGCATGGAGGCCGTTTTTGGAATTATCCTGTTCAGTAATGTATACACATTTTCTGGTTCTTCTATGGGTGTTATTACTTTCTTGGCCTCTGGAGACTTGTTTGAGCCCCTTTCTCCTCAGTGTCAGGTGTGGGCTAATAAGAACCTGACCTTCCTACAACATTTGTTTCCTTGTTGATTTAGATAGTTGTGTCCGCTGTCTGGAATCTGTCTTGTGTCTGTATTTTTCCAATGCTGGCTCGAACCTGTCTTTCTCTGCTAAACTTGGCAATCTTATGCGCTTGCTAGCTGCGTTGTTCGGGCTTCGTCCTTCTGCTGACTCTGCAAACAAAGTCTCTCTGCTGTGCTATGGCATCTAAATATTTCCCATTCACCTAACATGACTGTGTCCTCCATCTTGGTTTACATGGTTACCCATTTCAGTTGCGTTCGGCGCTAAGCAAGCATTTATATGTGTTCTTGTGCGACTTGCCTTTCAGCATAGGAGGGAGAGAGAGAGTAGATGTTTTCTATCCTAATGTTAGTACGCGTGTTCTTCATGTCCAAGTGCAGTTTGACCTACTGTTCGTGTATCTTCATGCTTGGATGCATGTGCTTCGTGTCTAATGTGCCTTCGCGTGGTGGCCTCTGCCGTGATGTCATTTGTCTCTTTCAAAATTACAGCTCATCCAGGGGCTACATGGCCTACAGGGCTATTGCTTCAGTGACGTCATCTGGCTGGGGTATGTACAGTTGTCTAAGGGAATAGTGCCTCTCACATCGGCGTTATAATGGTGGTGAGGGGGTAGATGCTATGCACAAAGTGCACGGCTCGTGTTTATACCATCAAAATGGGGGGAGGGCCAAAGCAATGATGGACACGTTTATTTGGCTTTCTTCACAATGCACCACACACCTTGGGTTTAGGTTCAGCTGATCATGGACATCTGATAGCAGTGAAAAATGAGAAGGAATTGTTCTTGGGAGGTGTTTCCTTGATGAAGCACAGTTTAAAATGTAAAAATGTTTCGAATACATTGTTATTCATACAGGAAACAGGCCTCAGGTTTAGGTCCAGCTGATTGAAACATCTGATAAATAAATGGCACCGAATAGTAAGGATTGACTAGCAAGAAATCAAGGGTGGTCCAGATGAGCATGTAGGGGTGGGTTTATGCCACCTGTTTAAGACAGAAGAGAACACAGATTACAGAAGCAGCTGGTACATTGCCCTAAAGGAGCACATGAAGTCCTTCTAGTTTTCAAGGACGGGATCTGCCAAGGTGCCCCAAGAAGTAGTACATGCTAGGGCTAGATGGCCAATAGCACAGCCTACCTTAGAACGGGGGTGTTGTAGCCTGGTATGGCCGAAAAGCGAAGGTAACCAGACAGGCGCCTATACATTCCTTAACCTTCTCTTGATCCCCATTGAATTTAAGCCCACTTGTTCTGCTTCTGTGACTTTCCATAGCATGAGCTTCCGGCTAAGAGAGGGCTTGACCCTGATTGGCGTTCTATTCTTTTAGTGACTCTACTTCGGCCATTAGGGTCTCCACTGCCCCTAACAATTCCTTGATCTGTGCCATTTCTGGTCCAAGCTGCTTTTGATGCCTCAACCTGTCAAGTACAGGGTATGACTGTGGAATTACCTTAGGAGCCCCGTCTCGAAGGTAAGGGATTCCCTTCCTGTCTCACCTTTCTATAATCCATGTGGAAAATTTGCAATCCTGAAAATGTAACGGCATGAAAGGGAACAATGCTTATTCATGCAGTGTCCGTAATACTAAGTAGATGGTAATTAGCTGCAAATACAATGAAGGCGTGTAGACATTCTAATCTGAATTCGAAATGAAAATAAATTGCAAATTCAAAGTTAATCCAATTGTCGAGGTTGGGGAAGATGATGCCCCCCTCTTGGGTATGCAGCGGACAAGTAGGGAGCGTCCCACACCAAAGAAATGGAAGAGTCTAGTAATGTGGCAAAGATACTGTTTTATGAATAATACCCAAATAAAACAGGGATAGTCATGGACATCAGGAAATCTCCAATTCTTTCTCGTTGGGACACAGGCTTGCCACAGAGCTTTACCTTACTATGATGTCACAAATAAATGATACATTGATCAAACCTAGTGTGCATATGATTGGGTGAGTAGTATGGTAGTGTATATTTTCTATATGGGATTAGTATTCTAATTTGTCCGGCGATACTGAGTAACTCTGCCTAGGACCACCTATGAAAAGGATACATGGGGAACATGTCACTAGGGCAAATTATGAGTGGCTGCTGCAACACTGATTGGTGAACGTGGAAGGTGGACAGCAATTGGTCATGGATTTATTTATTGTATTTGGTTATACGCCCAAAACCCTGGGGTATCACGGCATAGGTTACAAGGATATTTACATTCTTACATGTTACAAGGATATTTACATTCTTACATGTTACAGAAATACTTTACATTCTTAAATTTTACTTGGTTACAATCTGGGCAGCTGGTTACTTGGTTCTAGGGTGACTCTCATTAGGTTAGTATTTATTAAAGTGCCAAGTCTTATGGATGGCTTCTCAGCATTGACAGGTTGGACAGTTACCAGCACATGAGCAACAATTGAAGGTGATGAGAATGGTCCCACGGTTCTGCATGGCCCACCAAAGTTACCATTCCCTGATTACCTAGGCCTTGAGCCAGGACATTGGGCTATCAACTTAGTACTATATTGTATCTTTCGTCCAAAAGAGATGGATGGGAACAAAGGTTTCTGTCTGCTCTTTTCTGACTCTAATGAATAGGTCTTTTGTGCCAGCTGCAAGTAACGTGCCTCAAGGCCGTTTTTGGAATTATCTTGTTCAGTAAAGTATACACATTTGATCTGGTTCTACTATGGGTGTTATTACTTTCTTGGCCCCTCGAGACTTGTTCAAGCCCCTTTCTCCTAGGTGTCCAGTGTGGGCTGATGAGAACCTGACCTTACTACAACATTTGTTTTCTTGTTGATTTAGATAGTTATGTCCGCTGTCTGGGATCTGCCTTGCGTCTGTATTTTTCCAACACTGGCTCGAACCTGTCTTTCTCCGCTAACCTTGGCAATCTTATGCGCTTGCCAGCTGCACTGTTCAGTCTTCGTCCTTCTGCCAAATCCGCAAACAAAGTCTGTCTGCTGTGCTATGGCGTCTAAATATTTCCCATTCCCCTAACATGACTGTGTGCTCCATCTTGGTTTACATGGCTACCCATTTCAGTTGCGTTCGGCGCTAAGCAAGCGTTTGTGTGTTCTTGTGCGACTTGCCTTTCAGCATAGGAGGGAGAGAGAGAATATATGTTTTCTATCCTAGTGTTTGTAAGCGTGTTCTTCGTGTTTAAGTGCGGTTTGACCTAGTGTTCGTGTATCTTCGTGCTTGGATGTATGTGCTTTATGTCTAATGCGCCTACATGTGGTGGCTTTCGCCGTGACGTCATTTGTCTCTTTCATAATTACAGCTCATCCAGTGGCTGCATTTCCTGCAGGGCTATTGCTTCAGTGACGACATCTGGGTGGGGTCTGTACGGTTGTCTCAGGGAATAGCGCCTCTCGCATCAGCGGTATAATGGGGGTAGATGCTATGCGCGAAGTGCACCGTTTGTGTTTATACTGTCGAAACAGGGGGAGGACCGAAGCAATGATGGACACGTTCATTTGCCTTTCTTCACAATACACCACATACCTTGTGTTTAGGTCCAGCTGATCAAGGACAGCTGATAACAGTGAAAAATGAGAAGGAATTGTTCTTGGGAGGTGTTTACTTGATGGAGGACAGTTTCGAATGTAAACATTTTTCAAATACATTGATATTCAAACAGGAAACATGACTCGCTTTTAGGTCCAGCTGATTGAAACATCTGATAAATGAATGGCACCGAATAGTAAGGATAGACTAGCAAGAAATAAAGGGTGGTCCAGATGAGCATGTAGGGGTGGGCTTATGCCACGTGCTTAAGACAGAAGAGAACACAATTACAGATGCAGCTGGTACTTTTCACTAAAGGAGGCCATAAAGTCCTTATAGTTTTCAAGGGCGGGATCTGCCAAGGTGACCCAAGAAGTAGTCCATGCTAGGGCATTAACTGTTAGATGGTCATAGCACAGCCTACCTTAGAACGGGCGTGTTGTAGCCTGGTATGGCCGAACAGTGAAGGTAACCAAACAGGCCTATACGTTCCTTAACCTTCTCTTGATCCCCATCGAATTTAAGCCCACTTGTTCTGCTTCTTTGACTTTCCATAGCATGAGCTTTCGGCTAAGGGAGGGCTTGACCCTGGTTGGCGTTCTATTCTTTTAGTGTCACTACTTCGGTCATTAGGGTCTGTGAGGCCCCTAACAATTCCTGGATCTGTGCCATTTCTGGTACAAGCTGCCTTTGATGCCTCAACCTGTCAATTGCAGGGTGTGGTTGTGGAATTTCCTTAGGAGGCCCGTCTCAAAAGTACGGGATTCCCTTCCTGTCTGATACCTCTTGCCCTGGAAATGCTACAGGGGTGAGGTGCAAAGGGTGGGGAGCGGGACCGAGTTTGAAGGTAAAAGATAAATGGCAAAACAACTGCACAGAATCAAAATGGAGCAGGAGACATGAAAACAGGTGAAATATCCAGGGACAGCAGGAAAGAAGACTGGCAGGCCTAAGCTGTATGCAAAGACCAAGATGCACAGCAAAGCAGAGGTGTAACACAAGGCATAACCGCCTGGGTAAAAGAAAGCTTCTCCCAATGAGCCTAGAATTGGCATTTGGCAATTTTTTCAGGCTCTGATTTATTTAACGCTTGCTTCAATAATATTACCTGTGAAGGCAGCATGAAGCAAGACACAGACAACAGACTTAATGTTCAAACAAAAGATACTTGATTAAATCAAATGTCAGGATGGTAGAAGTCCGAACTTGCCCTATGCTAAGGTGGGATTTACCTACCTGAAAAAAACTAAGGAAAGTCTGAGTTAAGGAGTTCAACCTAAAAGTCTGTGTCCAGGACACAGACGTAGCAGGGGGGGGGGGGCATGCCATGTCCTGGAGGGTCCAGCCTCCTGAATCGCCTAAAAGAAATTGTTTCTTTCAGAAGTCGTAGTTTGACTTCTGAAAGAAATTCTTTCTTTCAGAAAGAAACTCTCCGGTTGCATCACAGGATGAAGGACTATTCCGCTGCCCAACCGGAACGCTTCATTGTAATGGAGGTGGCCCCTCTGCGCCTGTCAGGAACCAGTAAGCAGGGGGCTTTCCCTGCTTCCTTGTACCTGTCAGCGTGGTGATGCCTGCCTGAGAGAGGAAAACCCTTTTTTTTTTTAAATATATGTTCCTGTTCGTATGCGAAGCAAGGGTGTTTTCATGTGTGTGATGGATTTTGTATATATGTATGTGTGAACTATGCAATGTATGTGATTGAGTGAGCGTATGCTGGCTCTGGGCGTGCGTGTAACTTGCAGTAATGGAAGTGGAAAAAAGGAACTAGTACTCGGGTTCCATCCAAAAGGGAGGTAGTGGGATGGGCACCCAAATGGACGGGGAGGGTCGGGGGTGACCAGGATCACAGCTTAGGCTCAAATAATTGGATTTCAAGGTCTACAGTAATAATGTTGTGTGATAAACAAAGATAGGTATGCAGATATTTTGTCACATTGTTTATTTATGATGTTGAAAACATTTGATTAGTGGCTTAAAGCAACTTTATTTTGTGCATGTCAAGACAAATCTTTAAATGGGCGCTGTGTGTTGCACACTTTAACTATCATAGATGTGCAAGGTAAGTGGTGCTTTGCGGGGTTTTTCAGTTGGAAATGTCCATCATGCATATGAAAGGCTCTGCCAGTGAAAAAAGAAATGTGTTTGCAACCTAAGCTCCTTAATGGCCTGCAGATGCTCATTTCATCTGTCAGAATAGTCATCATGACAGTAAAGTGTGCACAAAACATGAGACGTATATATGCAGCTTTGTACTGTTTCAATGTTTGAGTTTGGGCTGTCCTGGTGAGCAAAGGACGGCTTGCAGATGCAGTTTGCAAGGTGATATTGCTGCGCGTATTGAGACTCAAAATGCACAGCGTTCTGGATACTCGCAGCAGTCAGGGGCAGAGAGCTTCCTCAAAGTAGGGGGGTTTGAGCTTCGGGTCTACACTGAATGGCGCTCCGATAAGACCATTTTTACCGACTCACAGCTTCATCTTCTTTTGGCCTAATCCATTCCCTGCACCTGTGAGTGAGATTTTGCTGGGACGGCCGTTGAGGAGCTGAATTTGGAGGGTGTGGGCTGAGGGGCGTGATTTGGTGACGGGTGGGCAGGTGTTGGTGGGTTGCGAGGGGTTTGTGCATTTTTGTCGCATTCATCCATGATAAAGCAAGCTTCAAGCATGATATGTTAATACCTGGCTAGACTGGCATTTGGGTGCAGGCCGTCTAGCCATTTCTTATGGTGGCATAACTTTTTTATTGGAGAGCCATCCATGATTAAGCAATCATGATAGGTTATTAACTGATAAGTCTTATTACGTGAGTAGATTGGCATTTTTATGCAGACAGTTTTCTTATTATGGCGTTGCATTTTGAATGGAGAAGCCAACAGGAGTATGTCTTCTGTTGGTATACTGGCATATATTGGCTGAGCCTGCCTGGATATATTTTCTTATAGTATCATTATTAGCAATATGTGCAAAGCAAAAATGAGTTATTTTCTTATAAGGGAATACTGGCATATACATAGGTGCTGCCAAAGTAGACATGTATGGGCGCATCCAGCGTGAACATGTTTTAATACTGACAAATATTGTGTGCAAAGGCATTATGGAAATGCTGCTGTGCACTGTTGGTGAATTGCATCTGTTGGATTTTTGGATTAAAACAAATTGAAAATTGTCTGACTGTTTAACCAGTTTTCCACAGAAAGTGTGCTACATAACGCATCATTTTAACCTAGTAGTTAAGTAGTTCTACTTTATTTGCATCTCTTATCACCCGCGTTTTAACAATATTAATTCCAGGGTTTGCTTGGCTTCAACACAGACTGGTCTCATATCGGTCTCCCCAACACACCAGCTGTGTTGATTTCACTGATGCTGCTTTGTTTTTGGAGCCAAGGACGGTACCACGGCAGCTGCTGCTTCTCCCCGCCTTGATTATTGACGCAGGAGGGCCCCGGGTATCTGATACACAATGAAGGATTCTTCAGCCTGGTTTCCTGGTCTTACGCCGTCTATTCTCAAGGGTTCTGGAAAGTAGCAGTTCATTGTCGAAAAGGTCATGGGAATTTCCATCCTTGTGATCCCCTTCTGTTGTGCCACCTTTCTTCTCTCGTTCAACTGCCGTCTTGAAACTATTGTTTCCTTGTGTGCTTTGCCTCGCTGAGGGTGTGCTCTCATGCTCTGCCTTTTATTGTGTGGGGAAGCTTAATGGAAGTCAGGTGTGTGTGACGGTCACTAATTGCCTGACCTCGCCTGACCTCACCTGTCCATTCTATTGAGTCACGCCAGGTATATTGCTCAGATGTTAGTCTGTTTTCTCCCATAGCGGGGCTGTCCGTGTGAAAGCTTTTGTGTTGTAAAGGGAGGGGGTAGAGTTCCTAAATATCCTACCTGGTAGGATGGGTTAAAGGTGTTTTAGGGAAGGGGATACTGTGTCTCATAATACAATATCCCACTCCCTGAAGACCCCTCACCCAGGAGATCCTCCTTCACTGGTCCACCCCTGGGAACTGAATACAAAAGGGACGGCCGTGTCCGGGCCACCTGGATGACAGATCCTTGGGAACTAGTGTGCGAGGCACATTCTGATTTCTCACACTGACCACACACAGAGTTGCCTAGTACATTTGGGTGTCAGGACTCAGGAGCCAGGCGCAGACCCCTTGTTTCTATGCTAGGTGAAAGATTTAAGGTTTGATTTAAACACATACTTCACAGGTCACGCAACCTGGATCCCTATGCTCACCAGCCCACACAGGTTCTTCAGCACTTGCCCCTGTCTACCAAGTTTCTTTCACTTAATTCCTCTTTGTCGGCCTCTTGGCTTTATGTGCAGTTTTACACTTCTCTGGCTTCTCCCTGTTAGCCTCTTGGTTCTGCCATCACATGTCACACATCTCTTGCCAGTCTTTGGCTTTGCCACACTGCATTCACTCATAAAAGTTCACTTTGTGGGGGTCGCGGGGACGGGGGGATTATTTCATACCTCATCTTTCTATGGCACTCTTTCAGACTCGCATCTTTTCCTGTAGTTTGCTTTCACATGGCCACTTAGGCTGTTCTTTGATATTTGCTATGCCTATAAAGTTTTATTCCATTCAGTATTTAAAATGTCTGACTTCAAGTTTCCATTCAGTTTGGCATTCAATATGCATCTGTTATGTTTAATTTCACATTTCCCTTCAATTTGGTATTTTAGATGCATTTGTTATGCTTAATTTCAAGTTTCCATTCAGTTTGGTATTTAAGATGTGTTCGTTATGCGAAATTTCAAGTTTCAGTTTGGAATTCAATATGCATTTGTTGTTTACTTTCAAGGACCGTTACTTATCTGCAGTCTGCTTGGAGCACCCCGGTGCCCAAGTGCTCTCACTGACACCGGCTCTCTGCGCCTCCTTCCGATGGCTCCTGTTGCTTCCATTCTGCGTGCGAAGCCGGCAGGTCATCCTTTGTGGGCCCTGCTTGCATGTTGGGTATTTTCTTCTGCATGCCAGCAATTCCAAGTGCTTCTCTCCAGACGTGGACGGCATCCTTTCTTTTCCTGGTTTGCCCACAGCTCCTGCCTCTTGCTCTCTGTTGTGGAGGCTTCCACAGCCATGGCAATGGCATGGTCCATTTGTCTCGGGACCCACAAGTCCTCTTGGATATCTGCTGGCATCCTGGCTCCTTCTCTGATCCCACCACGGCTGCCTCCACATAAAAAGGGTCCGCTGCTGGTCTCTGCCACACAGGTCTCCCTTGTTGTTGCTCTCTGTACTGTTCTCTGGCTTTCATTTTATACACCTGCAACCACTTAACAGGTTGCAGGTGGGGATCCTTACTTAGGTTTGCCTGACTATGAATTAAGGGGACATGCCTGACTCTCATCATACTCTGTAGGAATCTTCCTCATCCCAGTACCAGGGTGGTAAAATGAAGGTGTAGTGTTCATTACTCTCAGCCCACTCTTCCTCGTCCCAGTACTTTCAAATGTTAAATGTGGGGTAAGGAGGGGAGAGGTCTTGCAGTATCCCACAAAGGTCGGGGTAGGGTTAGGTTGGTCATCAATAGGGAAAGGGTATATGATGTCTCTCCTGTGGGCACCCCACTCTCAATCTCAGAGGACCCTCCACCCAGGTGATCCTCCCTCGCTTCTCCACCCCAGGGTCAGGATCTAAGAGCGATGGCCTTTCCCTGCCGGATATAGCATCTTTTTACCGACATCCATTTTTACGATGGGTGTTTTGCAGCTAGAGTTTTTCTGAAAAACTCCATCAACATTTGGGGGGGATAGGAAATGGCAAATAAAGGGTTGGGGGAGGGAAATAAAAAAATAGTTAAATGAAGGGTCTCTCGGGGAGGGGGGAACCACCCAAAAGAAAAAAAAAATGATGATGTTTTTCGGAAAATCTCCTGTTGCAAAACACCTGTCGTAAAAATGGGTGTCGTTAAAATTATATGGAAGCCCCTGGCCACCTGTGAAGAGGATCCCGGGGGTCTTGGTGTGAGGTTACCCTCTGGTTTCTCACCTAATGTTAGGAAAGATTTCCTTAAGTGCAATTTTCCGTCCATACTATGGACCCTCAAACATTGTGCTTTTGTTTGAACGACCTAATGTGACTTTTCCAATTGAGCCACACCTTCAGCTGTACTCCCCTGGGCTTTTGCTCATTTGTTATGGCAAAATTGACACGTCTTTGAGACTGTCAGTCCTGGTAAACTATGTTTCCCTTAGTCTTTGACTATGTTGCCATTTCTTGGTAACTTTTTATCTGTGCGACAAGTACCTTACTGTATTGCGCACAGGGTTGTTTTCATTTTTTTGCCATTGGGCAGCCTCTAAGGATTTTTGGTGGTTATACAAGTGTGCCTTGGATGAACTGGTGGCAGCAGTTTACTTTACTGGTATTTTTACTTCTTGTTATTATACCATACCGTGTTCATCGCGTTTGCCGAAAATGGCCATGCCATGAAGTGTTTTGTTCTGTCCTTTGGACATCCTGTACGTACCCTTCACCCGGGTCGAGCTGATCTGGGACGTCCTTATTTGTGCATGTAGTCTCCCATGAAAACAGCATCTTTTGCAGGCTCCTGCATGTCACGTGTGCTAGTGCCTAGGAAGAGGACTGGGACTGTCTGGTGCCAATCGACATTACTGGTGCCAGGATGTCTGGTGTGCCTGAATGACTGAGACCACCGTAGACCATGATTGGCACATGCCTGGTGTGCATGCAAGACCGCAGATTTTCCATTGGTTATCCCAGATTTGAGAGCGAAACTAATCTTGGATAAGAGAAGGGGCTCTGCATCCCTTCTAGGTCGATCAACTGAAGTTCACTCTGAACTACAGAAGGAGCCAAGTATCCTGAAATGCTGAAGCAGAACCGTGGAACCGCCATAGATGCACTGGAAGGTTTGGCACTCTCAGTCCGCTGCTGTCCTGCCAGACCCCTGCTTTTGTCATCGATCCTGAAGGCCTGCAAGGGCGCTTCGACCCTTACGAGTAGTGGGAACAACTACTCTCGGCACCTCCGGATTACCCGACAAAAGAGCCTTCTCTGAAGTGTTCCTGGGCCATCTAGTGAACTTACCGGCTGTATCCCTGGGTTTTGCATAGGAGCGCTGCCATCCCGATTTGACACTTGAGACTTGGGGAATCGTTGACCTGTGGTCCTCAGCCCTCTGCCGCCCAATTTCATAGTCATAGCCCCTCTGGGTCACAAACAAAGAGATGATTCCCATATCACTACGTTGTGGTGGCGGTCACTGTAGGTGCTTTGCCTATCTGTACTCCTGTGTCATGAAGCCTGCTGCTTTGGAATTTCTTCCTCTCTTCTTCATGAACTGAGAAAAGGCTACTGTCCCGTCAAGGACAATCGTTCTGTCCCGCAGCCGCTGATAGCCGGATCGCCAAGAAACAGCAGAGCTCGAACCTGCAGAGCTCGAACCTACAAGCAACCTCCACTAAACTGACATAGTTTGGACTGACCTGTGCCAAGGAGTGGTGAGTACTTGCTTAACTTATCGGTGGCCCCTGGAACAGCCACTACATTTCTATGCACAAGAATCCCTTAAAAGATCCTCACTTGGCAGGGCTAGCCTGCACTCCCTAGCTTTTCCTGAATGTCGAAATTCACTCAACCTGCAAGGGTAGACCCTCCTCGAATAAAGGGACCTTATTCTTCATCACCTCAAGCCCTTTCCTGACTGCTACAGCCCCCTGAAGAGGTACAGTTTTTTCTCTTGATCATGACCGTGCGTTGTAAATGCACTACTGTACTTTTGAGTGCAAGGCTCCCCACTTCGTAGGGTTGGACTAGTTAAGTTAGGGTTTGGATTCTGAAGATCGCCCAATGCAGTACTTGTGTTAACCCCCCTTCTCTTACAGATTGTGAATGTGTTTTCCCCAATCTTTCATTAGGATAAAAGCAATTGTATATATGTAACTTAGTGATACACTTGTGTGGTAATTGGTTCTTATTTCTGTGGTTATTCATGTTTCATTATAAGGCCTGTAATAGATGTATATGTATTTTTGATATACTCCTGTCTAAGAGTAATCTATGGCTAGGTACTGTGTGTGCTCATTGTGGGCTTCCAATCACTCTCACCCCTTCTGAGAGTCTTGACCACTGCCAAGCTGCCTTGATTGGTCTGGCTTGTCCAGAAGGTTCCCCTGTTCCACTAAACTAGGGTGACTTCCTAAACTTCTGTCCACCAGGTCAGAGTTTAGAAATCCATCTTAACACATACCCTTCCCCAATGCGAGTTGGACCTGGGTGCTTCACAGGTAAGCCGGTTGAGGAAGTCCACGTTACCTTGCTCTCTGCCTTTCCGGTGTTCCACTGTGAAGCACTATGGCTGTAGGTCCATGAACCACTGCATTACCCAAGGGTTGGATTTATTTCCTCTAACTTATCCAAACTAGAGGACAGTGGTCTGTTATTAGGCAAAACCTATGACATGAGAGATCACTTTAGATGAATCACTGCCCACTTTTTAGGATTAGCGGTCAGCCCTGCTTTTCTTAATACTGTCATGATTGTGTAGAGGTTGTGCAAATGATCTTCCCATGTCCGGCTGTGTATCACAATGTCATCTATAAAGGCTCTGCAAAATTCTGAGAATGGTTGTAAGATTGTATCCATAAGTCACTGGATTGCTGCAGGACTTTAAAATGAAACAACCCCATGTGAGTGGCAAAAGCAGTTTTTCTTTATCAGGCCCATGAAAAGGAACTTGCCAATACCCTTTTGTGAGATTGAGCGGTGAAAGGTAGACCGCATTACCCAGCCGATCTATTAGATCACCGATATGGGGCATTGGGTATGCATCAAAGGCAGAGATGGCATTCACTTTATGAAAACCTATACAGAATCTCCAGCTTCCATCGGGTTTTGCCACCAACTTGATGGGGGAGGACCAAGGGCGATTAGAAGGTTCAATGATGTTAGCTTCTAGCATGTTTTTAACTTCCTGAATGATGATCGCTTTTCTAGCCTAAGATAACCTATACGGTTTCAGGTGTACCACTTTACATACGGAAGTGCGGATATGATGATAAATACCCTTTACTCTCCTAGGGGCCAAGGTCTATAGTTAAACTACTCTAGTTGGCAGGCAGTAAAGACACTAATGCAAGATTGGGAAAAGGCAAGCTTGTGGATTGGGACTGTTCTCTGAACGTTGTTATAGCTCACATTCCCAAAACCAAGAAGAGGGAAGGTAGAATTACATGCTTAAGGGCATTTTGGTTGTTGTTGTTGCAGAAAGACAAGAGTGGCAAAGAGGCTGCCCTTCTGGGAAGTGAATGGCCAGAAGAAGAGTGCCTTCTTTACTTGAAGGTGTTGAGGTAGACTTAAGGGAATTTTGTCTTTTCTGAAAAGTTGTTCAAAGTCACAAAGATACGAGTTGTTGATGTTGTGGTAATACATTGTGTTCTCCAGCATGGGGTCTGGCATGGATTCACATGCTCATGAATATTCCCCGTCGTCAGGCTGGGAATACTGGGTAAAGAAAAAATCATTATCGGTTTCGTTTCTGATCTCTTTCTTAGTAGTAACCAATCACTGATCTCTGGGTCATACTGCCCCCAACCAATGACTGCCCTCTCCCTAAGCACGCCCCTGGCAGCCATCCTCAGATTTTTACCGCACGCTCAATTGTTGGCAGTCCTCGTGTTTAGCTCTCGAGTTTTTGTTACTGCGTTTTCACGCTTTTTCAGGAGAATTTCTCATTTTTACGGTTTAATCGAGCCTCAAGCTCCACCGTTTCTACGCCCGATAACAGGGACCCGTTTTGGAATTCTTCTACGCCCCTCAAGGGTGAGGTTTTTGTCGAGTTTACACTTCCTGGAGGATTCCGGAAGATCTGCGGCCTACCTTAACGGACATGGCCCAGGACAAGGGGAGCTTGACGCCCGGATCCAAGCTGTTCAGGAACTGCCCTGGATGCGGATTATATAACGTTTTCAAGGAGGACGAGCTTTCGCGATGTCTCTACTGCCTCCATGGGGACAAGACACACGTGGAGAAAGACTGTGCGTTCTGCAAGAACCTTTCGGAACGGACCAAGCAAGATCGTCGTTCCCGCCTCGCCACCTGGCTGGAGAAGGGCACAGCAAGTGAGAAGGCGAAGAAGAAGTCTGAGCAGGCTTCTAAGTCCTTTGAGGGTGCCCCGGCGACGGAGGCCCAACAGAAGGCCAAGCACCGGGCTCCGGGAGCACCGAAAGGTCGGGCTCTTCGGTTGCCAAGCAGGGCGCTACTTCCCCGGCACGTTCGACCACGAGCCAGCGCTTTGGTTCTGGGAAGAAGAAGTCCGAGAACCCGGGTAGGCCGCTGGAGCGGGCCCGGTCGATCTCGAAGGGGGAGCGAGGCGCTGACCCTCCCCCCCAATGCGAAGGCCCAGGACGCACCTAAGGTGGTGAGGGCTTTGATCCACCCGGCTAAGGCCTCTACCGAAGTGGTCGCTGCGACCCTGGCAGAGCCAGCTGAGACTACACCAATGGAAACGGCCTCTGGGCCCAGAATATCCCTGCCGCCGCAGAGGGAACCCTCTTTCCAGCCCATCGCTAAGACCCCCGTGAAGCCCCCGCTGAAAAAGAGGTGGGGGGCCGGTGGCCATTACAGACTCGGAATCGGCCTCTGAGGAGGAACTGGTGGAGACCGAGAAGGGCCTCAACGAAAGGTCCATAGGCCTCAACGAGAGGTTCATAAACCTCAACGAGAGGTTCGAGAAGGTTCAATCCCAGGGGACAGTCCCTGCTGACATGATCGAAGATGACGACGACGAACAGGGCCCAGTGGAGCGGCCATCCCGTCCATCGCAGCCATTGCTCGAGCCCCAGGATAGCTCGGCGGCCATTTTGTTGGCAATCCAATCCTTTTGTACCGAGATAAGGACGAGATTACCACGCACCCCAATGTAGGAGCCAGAACTAGGCCAGTCGGGAAGCTCTCCGAGCAAGCGGAGGACAGTCCACCCCGCTCCGCCCTTCGTGCCTGCTAGACCGGTGGACCCCTCATCCCCCTCGCTGGGAGAGGATACGGCGACAGATATGGCGACGGGGAGGGACGATGATGGCGGCGATGACACAGCAGACATCCGGTCGTCACCCCCCCCGCGGGCGTCCCCAGCCGACGAGGTTGGCTCTTTCCACGCCATGATAACCAGGGCATCCGAGCTCTTTCAGCTCTGCCCTGAAGAACAGAAAAAGGAGGGGCTTCTGTACCAACAACAAGAGGCTAAGAGGAAGACTGTCCTCGCAGTGCCTTTACTCGACGACATCTGGGACGAGGGGTTCGCTGTCCACAAGAACCCTGCCACAGCACCCGCCAAGAGGGACAGGTACGAGAAGAAGTACTGCGTCCCCGATGCCGTCCCCTTGTGCCTCAGGGCCCAGCCTATGCCGGATTCGGTCGTCTCGGCAGTGGCTAAGAAGAAGGCAGCGGGCGCGGCGGCTTCAACTTCCACTTCCCCGCCGGACAGCGAGGACTCTATGGGACGACGAGTCATCTCGTCGGCGGCGACGACGATTAAGGCGGCCAATGCCTTAGCGATCTTGGCCCGCTACAACAGGGAGCTCTACTTCAAGATGGCTCCTCTACTAGATTTCCTGCCTGATGACAAAAGGGCAGAGGCCCTAGAAATTCTGCAGGAGGGCGAGGTGGCATCGGATCACGCCATAACGGTGGCGACGGACATTGCTGATACCGGATTTCGCCAACTGGGCAACAGAGTTTGCCTCCGACGACGAGGATGGCTCAAGGCGACAGACTTTCGCCAGGACGTCCAGACCAGAGTGTTGGACATGCCGTTCGAGGGCAACAACCTCTTTGGTAAGGCGTTGAATGAGTCTCTACAGGCCATCAAGACCGACTCGGAGACGGCCAGGGTCCTTGGGGTGCTTCAGCAGCGACGGCCCTTTCGGAGCCCCGGAGGAAGACAGGGTGACTCCAAAGGATCCAGCGGTGGCTCCTCCACTTACCGCCAGGCGGCCCGCTCCTCTTCCCTTGAGGCCTACAGAGGTCGCGGCAAGCAAGGGGGTTCCCGCCGTCGTCGCCAAGGAGGCCAAGGCGGCAAGGCCGCTTCCAAGCAAGACTGACCCGGCCGGGTTGTCGGGCCCCCACCGAAGCACCTCAGTGGGAGGCAGGCTGACGAAGTTCGTCAGAGTGTGGGAGTCCATCTCCACCGATCGTTGGGTGTTGGACACCCTGGCCAACAGGCACTCGCCGGAATTCCTAAAGAAGTGCCCTTGCATTCCTCCCGTGGCCAGGAAGGAGAATCACGTCCCTCAACTGCTGTTGGAAGTAAAGGCGATGCTCAAGAAAGGTGCCATCGAGCTCGTCCCCAGGAGGCTCTGGGGCTCCAGAGTGTACTCAAGGTACTTCCTCGTCAGAACGAAGACAGGCGGTTGGAGCCCCATCCTGGACCTGCGTCGGTTAAACAAATACATCAAGGCGCAGAAATTCAGGATGGTCACCCTCCAGCATGTGCTGGGACAGCTGGAGGAAGGCGACTTCCTATCGTCGTTGGACCTGGAGGATGCTTACTTCCACATCCCCATTCTAAAAAGGCCCAGGAAGTTCCTCAGGTTCATGGTTCAGGGACACCACTACCAATTCAGAGCCCTACTGTTCGGATTAAAGTCGGCACCCAGGGTTTTCACCAAGTGCCTGGCACCAGTGGATCCACGTCTACCCCTACCTGGAAGACTGGCTAATCCGGGCAATGTCAAGGGAACTCGCTGTCGATCATACGGCGAGGACCGTCCGGTTGCTCACAGAGCTGGGGTTCGCCATCAACTACCCCAAATCCCACCTGGTTCCATCGCAAGTAGCACTGTTTTTGGGGGCGAAGCTCGATACAGTGGAGCAATTGGTCGCCCCTTCAGAGGAGAGGACCAAGACCCTCCTGGGCAAGGTGCAGCGCTTGTTAGCCATGGACGTGGCAAGGGTGAGGTCCATCAAGACCCTTCTCGAGATGATGTCCTCATGCATCTACCTTGTGCCCCTTTGCAGACTTCGGATGCGTCCGCTACAGAGGTTCCTCGACGCCCGCTGGTTTCAGGCGATGGGCTGCTTCGAGGACAGGATCCCCCTCGACGAGGAGTTCCATCGGGCGATCCTATGGTGGGGTACCCGGGCTCACCTCACGACGGGCATGGACTTTCAGACCCCGGTGTTTCAGGAGACAGTGACCACGGATGCCTCTCTGGAGGGTTGGGGGGCCCACACCAGAGATCTCCACGCAAGAGGCCTTTGGCTCCCGGAGGAGAGGTCTCTTCACATCAACATCTTGGAGTTCCGAGCAGTGTTCTGGGCGCTCAAGTCGTTCACCTGTCCCTCAATGACAAAGTGGTGAGGATCTTCACCAACAGCACCACCACAATGTTCTACATACGGAAGCAGGGAGGCACCAGATCCCCAGCCCTATCCAAGGAGGCCCAGGATCTGTGGCACTGGGCCGTCGCCCAGGGGATGTTTCTGGTTCCGTTCCACCTGGCAGGAATAAAAAACACCATCGCCGACTCACTCAGCAGGGAGCTGTGCTTGTGCCAGGAGTGGGAACTGCGCCAGGATCAAGTGGATCGACTCTTCCAACGATGGGGCAAACCCCAGATCGACCTGTTCGCGACGGCGACAAACTCCAAGTGCCAGAGGTTCGCCAGCAGGTTCCCACAGCCGAGGAGCATGGGCAATGCTTTCTCGTTCCCTTGGGATGGCCTGTTTCTATACGCGTTCCCTCCATTGCTGTTGCTGCTCCGCCTCATCAACCAGCTCAAGAAGTCCAGGTGCAGGATGATCCTCGTCGCACCGGCGTGGCCGAGGCAGGTCTGGTTTCTGGACCTTCTGGACTTGTCAACGACCCTGGCAGTCAGGCTGCCGGCGGACACGGATCTTCTCTCCAGAGAAGGAGGCGCCATTCTCCACCATGACTCAAAAGTCGCTGAACTTGCAGGCCTGGCTCATGCAGCACTAGAGTTTGGAGGGTACGATATCCCGGCTGATTGCAGAGAGGTTCTTGCAAAGGCCAGGGCGTCCTCAACTCTCCAGTGTTACTGTCATAAATGGAAGAGGTTCTCTGTCTGGTGCCGTGCACAGAAGATTAACCCTCTGCGAATTACGGCCCCTCAAGTGCTGCCGTACCTGCTGTCGCTGGCCAAGGCTGGACTGGCTCACGCCTCTATAAAAATACATCTGGCTGCCATCTCCCGATATACCAGGACGAAGGGTCGGGCGTCCTTGTGGTCTCATCGCCTGGTGAAGGAATTTATGAAGGGACTATTCCGATCATTCCCGCGGGTGAAGGCTCCTGCACTGGCGTGGGAGCTTAATGTGGTGCTGACCAGGCTCATGGGGGCCCCATTCGAGCCTATGCATTCGGCACCTTTGAAGTTCCTGTCATGGAAGACAGCGTTCCTCGTGGCCATCACCTCTGCACGACGAGTGGGAGAGATTCAGGCCCTATCTTGCAAGCCTCCATACTTGACTTTTCATGACACGAGGGTGGTGCTGAGGATGCACCCCTCCTTCATGCCCAAGGTGCCGTCGGACTTCCACCTCAACGAGTCCTTGGTGTTACCAGTTTTCTTTCCTTCGCCTTCGACGCCGGCCGAGAGGACTTTGCACTCGCTGGATGTATCTAGAGTGCTGAAGTTCTACGTGGACCGCACGAAGAGTTTTCGGAAGACGTCACAACTGTTTGTGAACTTTGGGTATGTGAATCAAGGGAAGGCTCTCTCGAAGACTTCCATTTCCAGATGGCTCTCCGGCTGCATCATGCATTGTCACCGGTTGGCAAACCGACTGCTGCCCGGCCGTCCGAGAGCCCATTCGACCAGAGCGATCGCTGCTACCACGGCGTTCCTGTCTGGTGTGCCCCTGCTGGACATCGGCAGGGCTGCTACATGCAGGCCAGCTCACACCTTCACAAGATTCTACTGCGTCGATCGGGACTCAAGGGAGGAGTCCAGGGTCGGCCAAGCAGTGCTGCGCAACCTGTTCGCTTAAGGTGAGCCTGGTGAGGAGGTAAGAGATGCTTAATGTTGAGCTTGTTGCCACCTCCCGTGGTTGTGCATGTGTATACTGCTATGTATTCTTTTATTCATGAGCATGTAAATCCATGCCAGACCTCATGCTGGAGAAGGAACAAGTTACTTACCTGTAACTGTTGTTCTCCAGCATGGGTCTGGCATGGATGCACATGCGAACCCTCCCACCTACCCCTCTGCGGCTCTTCACTTGGTCATACTGCCACTTGGCGTGCTACCAAATCTGAGGATGGCTGCCAGGGGCAGGGCTTAGGGAGAGGCCAGACATTGGCTGGGGGCAGTATGACCCAGAGATCAGTGATTGGTTACTACTAAGAAAGACAGATCAGAAACGAAACTGATACTGATTTTTTTCTTTACCGAGGATTCCCAGCCTGACGACGGGGAATATTCATGAGCATGTGAATCCATGCCAGACCCATGCTGGAGAACAACAGTTACAGGTAAGTAACTTGTTCCTTGTCAGTAGATTAAAAACTTCAGAAGCATGGTTGAATGTGGAACACTATTGAGCAGGTGAGTATACTGACATGGTAAATTTTACAGAGGTTAACCTGATATGAGAGTTATTCAGGTAAAAGCAGAAGTGCTGTGAAGTCATCCTGACAAAGATATAAATTGTGACTTATACAATTATAAAGAAGCTTAGGAAGTGCTGCCAACAGCTGTGGTTCTTTTGCCTTTACCAGAAATTCTGTTTCATTAAATCTGACAATTCAAAAACTGTAGTTGTTCTTTGACATTTATAAATTGTGGCAAAGCATCTTGACCTGGAACATTCCTGATGCTATTTACCGAAGTGGAAAATCATTGTTCAAGGAAGAGGAGAAACATTTCTATTAGTTGAACATTGGTTTACAGAATTTTATTTTAACACGTCATTGAAGGAGCTTCAAAACTATAACTAAAACTAATTTGAAACCTGGGGAAGAGGATCTCGCCCAGGTTACTAAGAGAGAGTGTGAATATAGTGGAAGTACAATTGCTGACATTGTTGTGAAATGCCATATATTTTTAGTGTATATTTTCTGTGTGAGTGCCAGATGTCCCTTGTTAGAGTGTTTCTTTTAGTTTTGGATAGGCAGGGAAAACCTCACCAGGGTAGGGAAAGTGAGGCATTTGTTGAAACGTATAATTTAATAAAATGTCACAATTTGAGAAATCATCTAAAAGTATCTGCCTCACATTTCTGACCCCTCACAGTAGCCATGACAATTGGCACCCATTACCTGGAATAAATATCTTGGCGTTTAATAATCTAGAACCTCTAATAAAATGATACTTTTACTTCCCAAGGTTTATTTTTGGGGGGAATGCGGTTTAATGGTCCCGGTGCTTCACTGAAAGTCTGCTTGTGGGTGCTGCTTTGCCCACCAGGGCAGACCTGGCGGGCGGAAAGTCAACCCACCCGCAGACTTGTACTTTGCCGGTCCAAAAACAACAGTGCCGGTAAGTTTACCGACACCGTTGTTTTCAGACCGGCAAAGTTGTAATGAGGGCCAGTGACACATTCAGAGCATGTGCTGTGGACATATCGGCTCTAGGAGCTGCACCAGCACCAGGTAATGTTTCAGCTATTGATGAACGGGTACCTTCATTCCGTACCCTCAAATCTTTACTGGTGTCAAGCCCAGCAAAGTTCCATAACAAAAATATAGATTACTAGCCATGATTATGCCAATAGGATGCAGTCCAGCTAGTGCAGATTTTCCCAGGTTTTTAGTTAGTGATAATTAGAGTTAATAGGCACTCCATCAATCACAATATTTAACAATATCATGGGGTAATAATGAACACCCAAGCGGCAACCACAGCAATGATTTTAAGATTAGCCATAGGTGAGGGAAATGATGCCATGTTAGAAGGGACAATATGGCTGCACCTTAAAAGAGAACCTTCTAGACTAGCTGATGCAAGGAAACTGGTTTTACTTCCTAATGAACAAGAGCTGACACTACAATTTGGAGACAGAAGTTAATTGCCTCCCAAAGTATTTTGTGCTTGTCCCAAAAATAATGCCCAAGTTTGAAACACACATATAAACACAGATTTAAATTTACCAAAAAGTCCCTAAATTGCAAAGATGCAACCCACTGTGGAATGAGCAATTCCGTTTGTCCAAGTGAAATTGCTTGGGATGTTGCAGCTATTAAACCGTTTAAGATTGTAAGGCCCATACCACCCAGACTAGTTAGCCTCATTGACCCATAGAGTTCATTACCATTCAGTTTTTGAGACAGATCGCTCGTAGTCTCTACCATCGTACAACTAGCATTTAAATCACTGGAAAGGGGAATTTGACCACCCATGTACTTGTCCAGCCAATTATTTGCACTCGATATTAAGAATCAAAACATCTATGTCACACTCAACAGAGAGCCTAATATGAGTTGCCAAATCACTGGTGGACACATTTGTACAATGAACAATACAAACAGCTTCACAAGATTTCACAAATGTTAGTAGGCCTCCAAAGGGTAAACCATAATCACCCTTTTCAGCTGCCTGAAAATTGGAGGCATGGCCATCCAATACTGGTGCTTCCATTAGCCAAGTTTCTTGTTAAGATATTATGGGATGCATTTTCAAAATGTTGCCTACGGTGAAATTAGTGAGTAAATGAGTATGACCTTGTGTGTTACTAGACAAATATGAGAAAGGTCGATATACATCATTGGGGTAATTGAGTGGTCGGCCCTTGCTTCCTAACACATAAGGCACCAGCCATCCTGCACCAGTCACTTTGTTTATCTGCCACAGTTAAGTCAATCTTTGATGTCTGGGTTGAGCGATCATGACCCCCATCTGGGTCCAGACAACCACAATTTCATTCGGCATGAGTAATTCTTTATCACCGCAGTCCCCTCTCCACCGATTATAATCCCTAACCGGATAGGGTGTCAAATCAAAGCTGAGTGCATAAACGGTGTACAATTCACTCATTACAATGTCAAATAGCAGTTTAGTCTGAAAGTAAATGACAACACAATCAGTTCAAAAATGGTCAATAAAAACAATTCGGTGAATATCACAAGAAGCGATAGCTTTAAGATTTGGGATTGCATTCAGAAGCCACAATACCTAAGTGCGGATTAACACCACATGTTTATTTTCCATCAGAACACTTTCCAATAACATCTTGAATGCACTTTCACTGCCGTGATCATTCATCGACCGATTTCAATCATTAAGACCCTTTGCTATTATCAAAAAGGGACCTACCAGTAAACGATTTTCAGGAGTTTTATTTTAAAACTCTCTGCCCTCTGAACCCTTCAATATACTGTATGTTTGATTCCAATCATTCCAATTTGGACCGATCAGCCCTAATCTGTTACTATCCGATCTACAATTGCTTTGCAGACAATTATCTTAAAAGACCAGAGGAACTAAACTCTCATCTTCTGGAGGAACTTTGGTAAACTTGAAGAGTACAGAAAAAGGATTAATACTCGTAATGGTGGTAGGAGTTCCATTGTCTCTTATAGGTGCCAACTGTGAGAGTGGTACTTGCCCAAAACCAGCTGCAAAAGTAAGGGGTTGCAAGTCTGTCGACAATGGGGACACAGCCTATTTAGTTACGGAGTAGGATTAGGAATCAAATTTACAATATTGGGGTTGACCCCTTTCAGATTGTAGTCCCAAGTATTAATAATTTCATCAGATGGACTATGGGACTTCACCGCCAAAGACCCCAATACTACTTTAACTAATGGTCTCTTCAAAAATGAGTTAACACATTTTCGCGTCGCCTGTTTATTCAAAGGGTTTATAGACATATGTTTAGTTTTACAAATCTGTTTATCTCCCCTTCTTTTCCAGGTTTTTGTCAACTTTCAACCCAGACACAACTCTCCTTTATTAGCAATGATATCAATTGCTACCTCTTCCGTTGCTGCTATCCCAGGATCATCTATTGAGGATGAATCATCCTGAATTACAGTCCCCATGGTCATAGGCATAGTCAAATGAACTCTCTATGTTGTAGTTAATGCAGGGGGACGAGGAGGTGCTGTAGCATTATAGAAATTCACCCTCGAGGCACCTCCGCAGGCAGGTGTAGATTTATATGAGATTGTTGAATCCATATTCAGTGGTACAGTTGGAAATAGATCGGGCAGTGTGTCCATATTGCCAGAATCATTGAAAGAATTGTGCACAGGGCTACAGATCACAGATCACATTAGCCATATTCGAAACTGTAGGCTCAATAATAGGCACAAGACTAGAATCATTAGAGGACCTTTGGTGTTGTTCACTGATTACCACAATATCACACTATTACGCTTACTCTCTCCTATACACCACCATTCAACTAGAACACAGCAGTACTATGACACATTCGGTAAAGCTGTTCTCATACTAACACGACTCATCAAACTACCCATCATCCTAATAAAACACTGCTAGCTAGCACATACCGGCTAGTTTAGGCATCTCCTCAGGCCTAACGCCGCCAGAACTCAGTCTGTCTACCCCCCAGACTGAACACATTCAACTGATCTCCTCAGCAACACATTTACTGCTAAGAAGCAGCTACCATGCAACGACCACTCCAGCTGCACACATACCTGGTGCGCACATGCACTTTACGACTGACTCTCTCTCTCTGAACTGACTTGAACTGCGGTTCCTGAGGGTGTTCAACCTACCAGTGCCTTGAGATCATACATAAGGCGCTATATAAATGCAAAATAACATAACATAAAGGCAAAATAATATAACATAAAGGCAAAGGGAGATTAACAGCCAATAACATTTCCTGGTCTGTTATTGGCACCATTTTTTCTTTGCGTGAATGGTTCCATCTTATTACCACTTCGCAAGTACATGTGCAAACAATATAATATGAACGTTAACACCAGCACAAGAAAGAGAACCAGCTCTCGATATTCCAAAAAAAGGTAGTTAAGTGAACACTGTGTAAAAGAATGTAGAGGTAGCAAACAGTTTTGCTAAAACACACTGCCCACAATGTCACAATATCACCTACCACACCGATGTCTAGGGCGAAGCTTCCAATAAAGGTCAGAAGTTGCTACTGGTGAGGTCCATACTGAGACCAAGATCGAGATCCACAAACTGCAGAACTGCACTGGCCTTAGCACACGACTTTGTGCTCGCCCGGTGATTATGTGCAACTCAGGTGGGGTCAGATGAGCGCCGAGCACAGCAGGCTCCCGGACGAGATTGTAAATTGTAGGTCCTCGCTATGTTAACAATTAAAGACTTTCTCCACACTGAGGACCCCACACCCTGCCTTTACTTTCCTAATGTCACTGGATTTAGTAGACAACTTCCCCCTTTATTGTATTGTACAGACACCCCATCAAATCTTTTGGGAAGAGACCTCCTGAGCAAGCTACAGATGTCAATTGCTTTCACGAGGAAGGTATAGTATGCTCAACCCCAGGTGTGTATCCAGTAAGGAGTGCGTTTGCATGCTTATTGTAGCAACATCGTGATTAGAGGGGTTCCTGTACATTCAGCATTGTTTCTTTATTGGGTGATGGTTTTGTTGAGTTGGGTCCCGGGAAACAGAAATCAGACTTGGTGGGTAGCAATTAATTGAGTTTTTATTTTGGCCCGATACGCCGCAGGAAGGAACACCAGGCACCATTGTTATGATTCTCTTAGAGGCAGTTGTGATCAAGGTAAACATGGTGGTTGTCTCAGGCACAGATGAGGAAGGCAGAGAGAAGCGCACAGTGCTGTGCATCAATCCGACCTTATCGCTAAGGAATGTGTCCAACAAACAATTGTTCAAAGACACAAAAGACACGGGAGAGATCGTCTTTTAGATTTGGGTGCCTTGCAAGATAGTGATAGAGTAAAGGGAAGTAACACAGAACATGCTCATGCTAAAAATGCATTGCCACATTAGAAGGAGGATTTGGGGAAGGTGCCAAACCATTTATGGAGCAGCAATCCTCATGATGTGGGGCTGCTAAAGAGTGTTGGAGCAGTGTGACTATAATGGAAAACTAGTGCAATATTACCGTGGGTTAAGCAGTACCCCTTGTCTACAGAGGCAGACAAAGAGATTTATGAGACCATTGTGGCATTGTTGAAGCAGGGCATAATACAATCCTCTGTGTCCCCATGTAACACAGCCATCTACACTGTGAAGAAAGTGAAAGGGTCCAGTTGGAGGATTGTCCAGGATTTGCACCTCCTCAATAATATTGTTGATGTGGAATTTCCATTGGTACAGAATTCTGCCACCATTCTCTGTGATATGCCTACTGGATCGACCCACTTCACAGTGATTGATTTATAAAAATGCATTTTTCTCTCACCCCTATTCTCAGTAACCTCACAGCGTTTACATATCATAGTCAGAGTTTCGAGCACACAAGGTTGCCCGAGGGGTACTGCAAATCTCTGAGTATCTTTAACAGGGTGGTTCAAATGAATCTGGAGAATGTACATATGTCCAGTACTGTAATTCAGTACGTGGACAATCTGTTCTTTTCTAGTACTTAAGAGGAGCAGTGTTGCGAAGATTCAATAATGCTCCTCACCTTGCTCATGGAGAAGGGGTACAAAAGGGGGCAAAGGAAAAGTGCAGTACTGCCAGACAGAGAGGTAGCATATTTGGGGTAAGTAATATCACCTGTGGGAACGAAGGTAATGTCAGAGAGAGCCACTGCAGTTCAAAATATGCCTCAGCCAGTCACAGTAAAACAGATGCTGAAGTTTTGGGGTTTCTGTAACTACTGTAGATCACTCTAGTTAAGTGTGGCCCTTACTGCAGGGGCTTAAAGAAGTGCAGTAGGTGAAAGGTCCGATGCAGTGGTCTGAGGAAATGGGGACTTGCTATTGGGAACTCAAGGCTGCAATCAGCAACGCTCCAGTCTTGGCGATCACGAGTTATAAGAAACCATTTTGTTTTCACAATCAAATGGGCAGGTGATGACAGTGGTCCTGACCCAGCAAACATTGCTAAGCCACAAACCTTTAGCATACTTCAGTGGACTTCTCGACCCAGTGATGCAGGGTGTAGCGCGTGCTGGAAGAGCTCTCGCTATTGAAAAATCTGCTTGTGTCCCCCATGGTAATGGTCGGAAAGAAAGCAGAAGTAGCTACTGTACCGGCCCCACCATGGGATGAGAATGGGACTTGTATCAGGCCCAGTGTACCGAAACAAGTAGGAATGCCCGTTTATGGTCTCTGTTTCGTTCCACCTGAGATAAACAAGAGTCCTAATGGGAGTCACGATGGAAATAGAGCATTTCCAAAAAACGTAAATGCTGGAAACAATAAGGGGCCAAATCAAGGACTGCAGGTTGATAAACTCCCTGGGGAAATTAAGATAACAGCGAACTCAGCCAGGGGGTCAGCTAAAGAGTCAACTAATTCTTCAAGTAAACCCACCATGATGATTGCTCCAGCTCAATATTCCTGCAAGGAGTACCGGAAACGGCCTCTAAACGAAAACAACCAAGGGAAGCACTTAGAAATAAATGCCTGCACTGGCTGCCCTCGGTGAGGGGATGTCTTTTCTTAACCATGGACCATATTCTAGACTGCCCCAGGATACCCAAGATTGGGGAGAATGACTCTTGACTCTGTCAGGATAACTCTAAGAACTCCAAAAATGGCCAGGGACATATTGAGCTCTGGATGGCCACGTAATCCTCTGAAAACCACTGCCATTGTTATGGGCCACATTCTCTGTGAAAATCTGCCCATAGCAATGGTCCTGATGGGGGCAAATGCTGCTCCACTGGGGGTGAGACATGTGGGTTTCTCCTGACCATTGGCTGCTAACGGGTTTCATGACTATACCTGAAGGAGACATCTGTGTATTAGCTTAGCACAGCCCTGGTTCCTTGGACACCTTTTTTCTTTAATACTGTTTTGTGACGATGTTCGTATTGGCTGTGTTTGAAATGATTATCATTTGTGATGTCAAAACATTTATGGCTTTGGGCCGAAAATCAAGTTAAACGAACATGAATCAGGACACTGGTGAAAGGCATATGGGTGCAGCTGTCGTGGGCCTTGTGGATGGGAAGCACCAGGTCAGACTGTAGAGATGATTGCCTTAACATTACTCCCTGCAAGCGGTGGAAATAGTGGCGCATAGTGGCACTAGAAATGAATAAGGCGAAAGCAGTCACTATTTATTCTTACTCCGCATATGTTACCTCAACTGTACATTCTGGGTTATCAAGATGGCAGAGAAGAGGGGTTAGGTGGTCTGACAGGTCTCCTGTCCTGCATGCTGCATTGCTCTCCAGACTAATTGAAACATTAACTTTGTCTGTAGAGTTAGGGTTAGTTAAATGTGCTGCGCATATTAACCGTACTAATTGTCATGATCATCAGCCAGTTTCCAAATTAAGTCTATGGGTCCTTAGGTTTAACCTTGTTAAGGGTATTAATAGGTCCTACCGTTAAGTCAGATTTATACTGAAAGTAATGGATGTTCATTTCCCTCAATGGCTGCCAGGTTGTGCCATTGAGAAAGCTAACATTACTAGTCTAGTCTTTGACCGATCTCTGTTATAAGTAGCCGTTGCCTGAGGGGACTCGCGCTTCGCGTTGCTGACTGCCCTGCAGTACGGACGCATACCATGGTCGTCACAGAATTCCAGTCACAGCATTTAGCCCCTGCTGTTTTAGTCCCTTGCCTTTTCCTCAGTCTCCGAAGTCTTGCCCTTATCTGTTATTATTCTTCCCTCCCATGTATAGCACCCTGTCCCATTTACGGTTACTTTATTTTTCCTGTCACTCGCCCCTTGTCCCTCCTCAGAGGTCCTGACTGAAAATTGCTGTTCCTCATGCAAGTACTGTTTTGAGTGTTTTTAGATGATTTTGGGTGGCACTCGTGTGAGGTAGTATCTATTTGTCACAGAGGTTGTTGGTTATTCAATAATTACATTTTCATTTGCATTGCCCGTAGTGCGCGCATTATCGTTGCTTCGCGCACGCCTTGAATAATGTTTCCTTCTGCTTAGGTCTTGTCACACATTGTTCAGTTATTTCATAACCCTTTTTTCTTTTCTATA
Organism: Ambystoma mexicanum; assembly: GCF_040938575.1. Lineage (NCBI taxonomy): Eukaryota > Metazoa > Chordata > Amphibia > Caudata > Ambystomatidae > Ambystoma > Ambystoma mexicanum. The sequence continues at coordinate 714,441,243 of NC_090921.1, read as the reverse complement.
TTTAGTTAGGTATTTAGTGAGATAGTGATTATTAGAGCCTTACTCTCCATTCCAATCGCTAATACATGTTAGAAATTACCTTTGCTACCAGCCGCTCCGTATATTAGGCACAATTTGGTTATTTTGTTATATTTCCCCTTCAGCTAGGTTCCACAGCAGTCATATTATTATAGAGTGCCCTATTGTTTGTTCTCTCCTTCGTCTCCACTCTTCAGGACATGCGCCCCTGCGTGACGCAGGATGGAGAGCTCACACAATTAAACATTAAGGTGAGCTTTTATCATTATTGTTACTTCAGTCACCAAATGGTGTGAGGTTTGCAGAGATAGAGCAGTAGTTAAGAAGGGAATTTGTTCTCTTGTCATTGCTACAGAAATTGCTTCTTGTCAGAAGTTCCAGAGAGTTTTCAAGGGCGTCCCCACAGAGTTCACAGGTAAGCGTTACAGAACGCGAAGCCGCCTTTTTGAAAATTACTCTGCCCGGGCGCCATGGAGACCCCTGAGGTGGACCAGTTGGCCCAGTTATTGGGGGAATTAAGAGCGGAGGTTCATGCCGCTCGCTCAGAGACCAGTGCACTGCGTAGGGAGCTTGTCGTTAATAGGGACCGTACAGAAGAGTTAGCACGCCAACTCTTGCAGACACAGGCTGGACAAGTCCCTTTACCCGCAGCTAATCCATCAGTCCCTCCTCCTGTCCCACCCCCTACTCCAGTCCAAGTGATAATTCCTGGAAATATTCCTTTAGCGCCTCCTGAACGTTTTTTGGGGGATCCTAAGAAGTTTGTGGTTTTTATGAATCAGTGTAGGCTACATTCCTCTGTCGTCCAGGAGTTTTTCCCCACAGATCAGGCTAAAGTGGCCTTTATTCTATCGTACTTGGGGGGGGGGGGGTTGTTATGCTGCAGATTGGTCCATTCCCTTAGTCAATAGGATGCCCCAATTCTGAGGAATCTTCAGGAGTTCCAGAAGGAAATGGAAAAATTATTTGCGCGCCATACCCAAGGTCAGGCCCTGGATAATGAGTTGCTCTCACTCCGGCAGGGAAACCAAGAGTTGTTGGCTTATGTTGCAACCTTCAATAGATTAGTGGCAGAGTCCAATTGGCCCGACGAAAAAAGGACAACATTATTCCATCAAAGGTTGCGCAGTGAATTAAAGGATGTATTGGCTCAGGTTGTTAATCCTCCTGATGGTATTGCCGACTTTATTGACCTAACTATCCAATTAGACCAGCGCCTGCAAGACCGAAGAGTAGACCGTTCCCGTTCCGAAAATAGGTCCTATTATGTACGCCCTAAAGAAAATCAATTAAGAACTGGTCCAGATACTCACACGGAACCAATGCAGTTAGGGGTTGTCAGAGGTCCCATTTCGCAGGCAGAGAGGGACAAGAGGGGCAACAACAATTGTGTCTTTATTGTGGTAAACCTGGACATTTCCTCAAGGATTGTCCTGTAAAACCTTCACGAAAACCCATTGGAAGTGTCAACCAGGAAAAGAAAGACCAGATTATGGAAAACTACAGTGCCCGGCAAGTGTAGAGGTCAGCTTGTCGAGCATGAAGCAGGGAGTTGTGATCTCACACTTTGTTTTTCATATTATCTTATTTAGTCAAGAGCGGCCCACTTAGATGAATGCTTTACAAGCCTACATTGAATGTGATGCAGTCGGTAACTACATGGATTCAAAACTGGCATACAAGTTGGATTTTCCCCTCGTAGACAAGTTTGAAGCTGAAAATGTATCTGCAGTCGACGGTACTCCTTTAGTTTCTGGCCCAGTCACACAACGCACGGATGCTTTGCCAGGAAAAACACAGAGAGAGGATTACATTCGACCTTATAAGTGCTCCACAATTCAAGATCATTTTGGGTATGCCATGGCTCGAGAAACACAACCCTATTATTGATTGGCGATCTAGATCTCTGACCTTTGCCACAGAATGTGAAGATTCTTGTAATTTAATAAGTAACCTGAAGAAACCTGGCCCAAACAGAGTAGTTTCTAACTCCACTCTTTGATTAATTGGAAGTTTGCCCCCTGAGTATAAAGAATTCCAGGAGGTTTTTGAAGAAAAATTGGCTAAGGTCTTACCTCCCCATCGACCTTACGATTGTCAGATCGATCTACTTCCAGGAGGACAACTTACTTGCAATCGGATATATTCATTAACTGAAAAGGAGGACGCGTACCTGAAGAAGTATCTAGACCAGTATTTAGCTAATGTAGTCATTAGGCCTTCTAAATCCCCCTCTGCCTCCCCACTCTTCTTTGTACCGAAGAAAGAAGGAGATCTCCGGACCTGTATAGATTATCGTGCCCTAAATCAAATTACTGTCAAGAACCGATATCCCATTCCTCTCATCTCTAATTTGTTGGATCAAATCAAGGTTGCCCAGATTTTTACCAAATTAGATCTCAGAGGCGCATATCATCTCATTCGAATAAAGGCGGGCGACGAATGGAAGACCGCTTTTCGTACCAAATATGGCCTTTTTGAGTATCAAGTGATGCCCTTTGGACTGTGCAATGCTCCGGCAGCATTTCAATGTTTTATGAATGATGTGTTAAGAGATCTACTGGATGTTTGCGTGGTAGTCTATATTGACGGCATTTTGATTTTTTCCAAGAATTCCCTTGAACATGTGAGGCATGTTACAGCAGTTCTTCAGAAGCTGCGAGAAAATTCTCTTTTTGTAAAGCTGGAAAAGTGTTCATTTCATGTTCCCGAGGTCGAATTTTTAGGTTTTGTGCTATCCTCTCACGGAGTCAAGATGGACATGCGGAAGGTGGATGCCATACTTACCTGGCCAGCCCCAACGTCTGTAAAAGAAGTCCAAAGTTTTTTGGGGTTTGCTACTTTCTATCGCCGCTTTGTGGAAATAATTTCGCAACTGGTACACCCCATCACGTCCTTGCTGAAGAAGAATAAGAGTTTGAATGGTCCGAAGAGGCTGGTGCGGCTTTTAAAAAATGAGAGGCCAAGTTCACTGAGGCTCCGTTGTTACAACATCCTCAACCTGACCTACCATTCATTGTGGAAACTGATGCCTCTAATGTCGCTATGGGTGCTGTTTTGTCTCGACGCAATCTCGAAACTCAGATCTTACACCCGGTGGCATTCTGGTCCAAGAAACTCTCGCCAGCTGAACGCAACTACACTATCACGGACAAGGAGTTATTGGCCATCAAGTGTGCCTTAAAGGAATGAAGACATTACCTACTAGGAGCTCAACACACCATTACCATTCTCACTGACCACCGAAATCTACAGTATTTACGTTCTGTTAAGGCTCAATCAGCTAAAGGTGAGCTTTTATCGTTATTGTTACTTCAGTCACCAAATGGTGTGAGGTTTTCAGAGATAGAGCAGTAGTTAAGAAGGGAATTTGTTCTCTTGTCATTGCTACAGAAATTGCTTCTTGTCAGAGGTTCCAGAGTGTTTTCAAGGGCGTCCCCGCAGAGTTCACAGGTAAGCGTTACACTAATCCAATAGCTGTTGGGAATGATGCAGCGAAGAAAGCAGTGTATTTACCCTTTACAGATTCCCAGAAAACGTAAACTATGCTGCCCCAGCAGGTACTGTTACCAGCCCCATACACTGCAGTTCCGGAGCTTCGGATCATAGAAATACAAGCGAAAGCCCCTAGAAAGAACAGGAGCTCTGGAAGAAGAGAGGATGTGCTCTCTCTCTCCCATGGATTTGCTCTGGAGACAGGAGGTAACAGGGAAGGTAGTAATGCTCATAGGGCTGCTTCTTTTGGCTCTAGAGCAACTACACTATGCATTGCATACTCCTTGGTGACAAATCGCAGCAGAGCTGTAGGAGGAATGGTGTATCCCTAACCTACAAGAACAGGTAAGTAGATTAGTAGGGAATTGTGTATGCAAGGAATTTAATCCCAGAAATACCATGAGGTCGGTAAGGGGGTCTTGCCCCCATTGAAGGAGCTCCACATTGACTTTGTCAACATGATAACGAGGGTCAGTAACTTCAGATATTGGGAGTGTGGTGACTGGTCCATTCTCCCCTTAGCTTGAGGTTGGTCCCTGCATACATCCTGATGCTAAAACTGCAGCAAGATTTCTGGTGAGATAGGTGTTTCCGTGGTGGGGAATTTGTGAGGTCCTCAAATCTGACAGCAAAACCCACTTCTTTAATAAGTTGTTTGCAGAAATTGCTTCACTTTTAGGAATCAAGCACAGGTTGTGCTCAGCTTACCACCTGCAGGCCAACGGAATTGTTGAGGGGCTCAATGGAGTCCTTAAGGCCAGTTTAGACAAATTGTGTAATGAAATGAAAAAATCCTGGCACCACTGCCTTCCACTTGCCTTGTTTTACTTGAGAAACCAGCCGGGAAAATACAATCACCTAAGCCTTCACGGAATCATGACAGGGCATAAGCTACACACACCTCTCTCACCTGCACGGATGGCATCAGATGCACAAAAGACTGTAGAGGTTCTAGGAGAGGAGTTCATGGAGTACCTTAGGGCTTTAACGAAAAGTGTTAAGATTATATCTTCACAGCTTGTGTCTTCTCACCAACAGACAACAGGCAAAAACAGTGAGGCTACTGACGATCAACACAAGACACGGCTGCTCCTGGGAGATTCCATCTTTGTTTATACCTTTGTGCGTCATTAGAAACAAACAGCTTTCCCATGGGCCTCACCGAGTTATCTACTCAACTCTGATGGCTGTGAAGGTGGAGTGCAACAAGAATTTGATTCATCTCAGTAATACCCGAAGAGATACCAGCACCCCTCCTCTGGCACATGAGCAGGAGCAGGCATAAAGTTAAGTATGCCTTAAGTACTCACCGTTCATTCCAGTGCAAAGGGGGGTGTGAACAAAGATCTGAAATTTGAATCTTTTTGTTTAGCGTGAGAAACCTGAGGGTATTCTCCCAAGCAGACCTCAAGAATCCCTTATTCAGGTGGCCAGGGAAGGGCTGGCTCTCTCAGATCCAAACCCTGGGGTGGACGAGCGAGGGAGGATCACCTGGGTAGGGGAGCTCAGGGTTGTGCTCGGGGAAATACCCCAGGTGGGATGCAGTTTTACACTGGGGAAGAAGGAGAGGAGGACGAGATCCCTGAGACCTTTGTAGGCTGTACCACATCTGCCTCCCTTCCTCTCAACGAATCTCTCTTGCCCAGATCCAACAACCCCTCCGTATATGACAAATCCTCTAGGAATCCAAACCCTGTTGCACTCAAAAACTACATCTCCCAGAATCCCGGTTTCCTATCATGATACTCCCAGTCATTCTTCTCCACGTCCCTCTGATTATTCTTTCCCGAACTCATGATATACTTTGGCAAAAAACTACCATTCCCACAATCCCCCCTATTCATTTCACAAACTCTACTAATCTCGCCTTTCTGAGTTGTGCAACAACTCCCTTCCTTATGACACCTTTTACCCATCCCACCCCTTAGGATGTCTAGAAACTTGAAACCCCTCCTTTTCCAACACAAACACTTTCTTACACTGTGACAAACAATGGACTAATACCAAAAACGTTTACCGGACATGTCCCAAGGGTAAGACAGAGTCAGGCAATTACCAATAATTACACACACCTGACTACTCTTTCCCTTCTCCACAGGATTAAAAGGCAGAGCATGAGAGCACACCTAGAGCAATGCCGAAAGCACTGGAAAGCAGCAATTCCGCACTGGCAGTTTAAGTGGAGGAGAAAGGCAGAGAGACCTGAAAGGACGACGAGGAGGGAATTGCCCTGGCCCTTTTCAACTCAGACCCACAAAGCCTCTCAAAAGGGAATCACAAGACCAGGGAGTACAGCTGGCATGTGGTGTGACAAGTGTCAACGGTTCACGGGGGCCTCACGCATTGATAACACAGGCGGGGAAGCATGTTGGCTACCGTGGTACCGTCCTTGACTCCAGAGACAAGACAAGTCAATGGGTTCAGCACAGCCGGTGAGTCAGAGAAAGCTGATAGAAAACCGAACTGTATTGAGCCCAAGGTTGCAATTGGCAACTTTATGTGAACGCAAGGAACTTGTGAACAAAAAATGTGTGTGTTTTTGAAATTTTTGAAAGCCCAGTTAAGGTCCAGCTGCAGAGTGGTCAGGCACCTCAGAATGCTCATTTGAAGGACTCTGGCTGGCCACTTTTGGTTGGTATTGAAACTACAAGTACCAGAAGACTCTAGGAGAGGGCAGCATGAGACATCAGAGGGGTCCTACAAGGGTCACGTCAAATCCCTTGTACACTCCAAATACTCTGACCCATTGCCAAGAAAAAGCTTGGGGAAGAGAATCCCCGATTTCTGAAAAGAATGTTCTGTGAACTGTGGTAGGTCTGATCCCAACAGAGGAATGCCGAGAGAAAGCTAGCGGGAGGGAACTCCGCTTTCTGATAAGGTAGTGAATATTTTGGAATAAGGCAAGTGTGAACCCGACAGAGGGATGTTGAAAGAAAGCAAGGGGAAGGGAAACCCTGCTTTCCAACGAGATTAAGAACTGTGTTAAAGATGCCTATGTGAATCCGATGGAGGGATGCCAAAAGGAAAGCTAATGAGTGTGAATCCTGCATTATAATAAAGCAAAGTAAACTGTGTATTTGGCAACCGTGTACCCAGCTGAGGGATGCCTGTGAGTTGGGGTGAAGTGTAATACACCCGTGAACATTGTGTCGAAAAGACTGAACCTGGCTGAGGGTTGTCCACAGTAAAACGATTGTTTAAAAATACATTAATATTACAGGCCTGTATGTTGAAAGGCCGTAGTGAACCTGACAGAGGGAGGCACAAGTTGTAAGAAGGAACCGAGCCCGGCGAAGGGAGATCCAAGGTGCGGTGACCAGTTGATCAAAGTGCAAGATCACAGAAGGCACTTTTGCTTGCTTGTTGTTTTGGTTCAGCAGGCCTTCTAAGGCAAGAGACTTTGAAGAAAATAGACTTGACTTCTGAAGAGCTTGGTATCGCTGAATGTAATAGTGAACCTCATGCTGGCGAGGCCCAGGACTTTACTGTGCTCAGAAGTCCTGCCTTGTCCTGTGCTAAAAACATGGGGAAGGGAGTCCCCAGCCAAACCATCCCGACTTATCATTTTGTGAACACTTCTTTCTTTTCTGGTGAAGATTACCACACAGTATTTTGTAACTTAGTTGTAAGGATTGCCAATAGCTTTTATTTTAGTATAGGCCCTTTTTATTTGACACAATGCCACTAGGACTGCCTTATTATTATTTGATGGTCATAGCCTGCTGACATCTTAGATTTAGGTTTAGATTAGGTGTTTTTCTCACCCATTAAACAGTTTAATAAACACCCTTGAACTGTGATCACTTGTGTCTTTCTTTACTGTTGCCACCATGAGTTCCTTACATTAGGAAGGAAATGTCTAAACTTGTAAATTGTGTGAAAATGAATGTCTTTATGGTTTGTATGGTCTTTGTGTCATCATGTCTGAAGATGGCAACTAGTGTAAATACAGAAAGTTTAAATGAGTCTAGTTTTGGGGAATTCAAAGGGATAATGGGAAGAGAATAAATACATTTTAATAGTGATTTCTTGGATAATAGGAGTGATGAACCAGATCCCACAACAAATGCACATGGTTTCGCTGCAGATAACATATGGTATAGCCATATGAGGAAGGTGGGAAGAGATATCCGTAGGATAATGCTACATCTGCTCTCATTCCCCATACTTCTGGCATCCGTAGGGTGTTTATCCTGAGTGAGGTAGAGGTAGCAGATGTGCTATATCTTGTGCACCTAGCCTTGTGCAGGTTCCAAGGACAGTTTAAAGGGCAGTCAATTATGGCATCAATCATAACTATCAATGAAGACTGTTCAGTTGTCGATTGCAAAGTGCAGAAAAACATACCATGAGAGTCCAACTGTGTCTAGAAAGGGCTATTGTTTCTAACAATCGATGGGAGCAAGGGGTGAAGAGTTGCAGAGCTGGAGGAATGAGAGGATTCTCTAAAGAAAGGGTGGCATGAATAAATCAAGAGTGTGGGGACTGTGTGGAGCAATGGTCTTCAAACTGTTGTGCTGGCCCCCTTAGTGGGGACCAAATGGTGCCATGGGGGGGTGCACAGCTCTTTAAAATGGGGTTATGGCAGGGGTGCACAACTGATTTTGCCAGAGGATCGGATGTACCTTGCATGCTGCCTATAGTGGGCCGAAAAAAAGTAAATGTGGGAGGGGCGGGAGATTTTTCAACCCCCACCTTTTATTAAATATATGGAAAAAGAATACCTTTTTGGAGGTGTACCGGTCTTTATTTGCATTTCAAACTTAAATTTTGTAGGACATATTGGGCCTCATTATGACCGTTAAAAACGGCACGGCTGCCACCGGAGTAATTTTTTTTCTGCTGCCCGGCAATGGGGACTTAACAGGGCATTAAAGCCCCCGCGGACCCGGTAATTCCCCATTGCCGGGCACCGGAAAAAATGACTCCCCATTCCCACTCAACTCCCATTGGACTCAATAGGAATGGGGAGGATGGTAGCACCGGCACCATTGACAATGGTGCCGGTGCTACCGTGAAGGTCTGCGAGCGGGTGCCATTCCACCCACCAGGTCAGACCTGGCGGGCGGGAAGGCACCCGCACGCAGAACTCGGAGTATGCCGGTCCGGTAACAACGGTGCTACCGAACCGGCATATTCATAATGAGGCCCATTTTCCATTGCACTTTTATCATTTCACTCTTTGAAAAGGACATATTGCCACTAGAATAAATATGCAAATCATACAGGATGAAAAGACTGCGCTCAAACATTTCACAAGTTATGTTGCTTTAGATTTGCAAGGCACAAGCTCTGCCATTTTGCACAGCATCTGGCACGGCTCTACGTGAGCAATGACCCATGAGTATTTGTGAGCTGAACAGTGAACCAGATATACTTGATCAGTGAGTAACATTGCAGCGTTTTTCATCTTTCAGTTTCTGGATCTCGGGCTCCAGTGATACTGATCCTACTCTCAGGGTAGCATGGAGATGTTGGTCATTGAGTATTGTCCACAGACTGGATTTATGTAGTTTCCTTTGCAGAAAAACGTGCTCACAAACATAGATATCATCTTTAATGCTTCCCGTGACAGATTGGGGGAATTGAGCAGTATTCAGAGACTGATAAAAGGCTACCAAAGGCATCTCTCTGTGCTTATTTTTTAGGACACTTCAGAACTGAAGTGCAATCACTTCCAATTGAAGTTCAGGTTGCATATTGTCAACATCAGCAGCGAAAGAGTCTGCAAAATAAAAGAGGCTCGCTGTGATTTGAATTGTGTGAAGCGATTCTCAAAACCATTTTGCAGTTCATTCAGGACCTTCACATGCCGATGCCATCCTACATACTTGTCAAGGGGGAAAACCTCTGCACATGCGGGGAAGTGTACCAACATCCCTTTCTCGCGTTGGGCTGTGAGAAGTGCAACTTTATTTCAAAGGCACAAACTGCCTCGAACTGATCAGATATTAGATTTTGGTTCCCTTTCAACTTTAAATTTGAATCATTCAAATAGCCTGTCAGGTCAGTCAGAAAGCAAAGTCAGCTACCCAGTCAATATCTTGCATGACAGAAGTGTCCATTGCCTTTTCATGAAGGAATGCTTTGATTTCCTGTCATAAAGCAAAGAATCGCCTCAGAACATTGCCATGACTAAACCATCGAACATCAGTATGATATAGGACATCAGCATATTCCGCCTTTGCCTCTTCTAAAAACGCCTCAAACAATCTGTGATTTAAAGCGCGTGCACGGATAAAATTAACTGTTTTCACAATGAAGTGCATGACTTCTGTGAATTTCAAATGTTTTGCACATAATGCCTCCTGATGTATGATGCAGTGATAATTTTTTTAAATGCACAGCCTTCTCACCCAAGTGTCTTTTCAAGCAGCCAATAAAACCATTTTGCTCCCCAACCACGTTGGCGCCCGATAAGCGGTCATGCCTAACAGAGTATCCCAGGGCAAATTTAAATCACCAATGACTTTTTGAAAGGCATTACAAATTTCAACATCGGCAGTTCTGCCATGCAAAGATACCAGGGAAGCAAGTTCTTGAAATACTTTGAATTTGTTATTGACCCCACTAATGAAAATTAAGAGCTGGGCTGTGTCACTCGCATCTGTGCTCTCATCAAGGACCACTGAAAAGAATGTTATGTCCTTACATTCCATTTTCAGTTGGCTGTAACAATTGTCAGCCATATCTACAATACGCCACTGAATGCTCATCCTTGAAAGGGGAACATTTGTAAAAGCCCTTTTCCTTACACATTGGCTCGCAAATCTCCATAAGGCAGTCTTTTACAAAATCCCCATCTGTGAAAGTCTGTGCTGACCTTGCAATAAGCTGTGCCACCTTTTAACTAGCTATGGTGGCACATTCAGATTCTTTTCTGCTCAAAAACACCTTGTTGCTTACTCAGTTGTGATTTTAGCTCCTGCACTGTCTTCATTCTCGCGTCTCCCTGCAAATCCTTATATTGTGAATGTTTCATTTCACAATGCCAGCGGATATATTCCTTGGGGACTGCAATTCTCTCGAGGCAAATAAGGCATGAGTACACTACACATTAGGTTTTGACTCAATGAAAAAAAACTTCTCAGTCCACTCAACCTTAAACTGACGGTGCTCCTGGTCAATCTTCCTTTTTTTTAACTGCAGCGGACATTGGCAGGGACATCTTTGGAGCACAAACAGTGATGCAATGCGCACTGGGGCCTGTGTACTGAGATGGAGTACCAACGGTAAAGGACAGGTTCAATGGTACTTCGGGGAAGATACGAAATGCACTGTTATGCTCCCACTACGGCGGTCCAAGTCTAGAGTACATACAAATCATATACTTTTTAGACAAGCCTAGAAGCAACAAAAGACAAGATCAGATTAAGAACATAGCCTCTCAGTCATACCTTTTCATGCACTTATTGATGGATACTTGCTTCAACAATAGTGGGCTGCATAGCATATCAAACTGCTATGTAAGAGAATAGGTTTGTAAATGATGGCAGTGCCTGGCTCTACTACAGTAGCCATTTGCAATTTCGCAGCGGCAGAGCTGCGCCGTACAAATGTCCCCTTTGAAACAAACATTGTCCCAGAACACAAAATGTAGAAACCTGTTCCTCTGCATTGTAGAAAGCCCCTACTTTGGAGAAAAGTCACTTTTGCAAAATTACAACTGATGCACATGCCCTGGAAAGTAAGTGCTCAATGTGGGAGGGTATTAGCGGGGACAGTGTGGAGCAGCACTAGTTCCAACCTTCCCGGTTAATGATGCAAACTTATCCAGACAGTGTGAGCGTCTACTTCAGAGATCTGGTTGCTGCTTGGAGTTTGCAGGATGGAATGTATTCTTCAGCTGGACGGAACGAGAGTGAACTGTCCAACACCCGAGGAAAACAATGGTTGTTGCGTCCACAGAAATGGATTATGGAGAATATTGTCATATTCACAAATATGCATATAGCACAGAGCTCTGCCTGAAAGTGAAATATGTCAGTGACAGGAATTGTTTGAGATCATACCTTGCTGTCATCCAAAGCTGGATGACTAACGCCTGCCTGAAGCGGAACCCATGAAAACTGAGTGGTCAAAGCTTTCAACCACATCACTGCACGTCCTGCATTGGGTAACCATACAGAAAGAAATGTGGACCCTGCTCTTCAAAGCACACCTCGAGGGACACTGATTACTCAGTCACTGGTGGTCTCCATTTCCTGTATTGCCCTTGATGCCCTATCAATATCCCTTTGCTTCAACCTTAGCTTCTTTTCTATGCCACCCAGCCCCTGACATGGAGACCTCCTGTACCGCACGTTCATTTTCTTGCTTGGCTCGCGTTTGATTCTAACTGCAAGGCCAGAGCCCCTGGCTTGGCCCTAGCCAAGGGATCACAAGTTCCCCCAGCTCTAGCCAACTCAGCCTTTCATCCTTCCATGGTCAATAAATTGAGTAACATTACGGTGGCAAAAATAACCCCTTTTATTACAGTGGCCAGAAGGAGGAGGAAGACGCCATGGCAGGCTAAATTAAACATTGTATTGTTCATTCGAAATTGGACTATACCCAAAGGGGAATTTGTACAAATTTAAAATACTAGAATAAAGCAGTAAGAAATAATTAGACACCTTTAACAAGCTGCAAGGCGCAAAGGAAATCAACTACAACACTCTCCATGGCTGTTCAATAGATGTCCAAAAACCTATAAACCACCAACAAGATCCAGTAGAATCCAGTGGTGGAGATGGAAAAAATGTAAAGGGGGATCCTACAAGGCCCGGGGAGGGAGTGGAGTGTGAAGTTCTGAGGAGGCAGAGCTGGCAGATGGCTCTGCTCAGAGCAAAGGTTCAAAATAATAGTAAGGTTGGTAATACAGTGATTTTTAGTACATTAAGGGATACATAGACCTGCTCAAAAGTAGAAGGCTATCAGGGTTGCTCAGAAGGTTGACAGACCGTTGCTAAGATGTTATATATTCAAAAGTTCTTGTTAAACGTCTGACTTTTTGCAATTCCTTATGAATAGAAAGGGCTATAAAATTTGTTTGGCCAAGGGACGGTTTGGGCTGGCTGCTTGCTTATATTCAGGCAGAGTAGGGGTGTATCTCTGCCGCTGTAGTGAAAATCAAACGTTGGCACCCATGAACCCACAATTACATTTCCTAATAACAGCTGTAAGCACAACAGAAGAGTTTATTTGTGATGTGATTAAGCAGTTTCATAAGCATATAACATCTTTATAAATATAACCTGAGATAAAACACAAAGCAATGGGCATGCAAAGAGAACTAGTGCATTCAAACAGCATTCGTGAGTTTGGAAACATTAGTGTGCCCAGCATTCTAAAATGCCCGCTTTCGGCGTCGATGGCCTCCTGCCCCAGTGATATTTATGGCCAATTGACTCCAGTGGTGTCCCTTCCAGGACAGAAGAAGGAAAACGGGCCGAGCACATATAGCCAGGAAACAGGCGACCGATGGCTGGGGAAAGGAGCCGAGCGCAGATTAGGTCCCGACCCCCCAGCTACCCTCGCAGAAGCGGGGGACTAGGTAAAGCCTGGTCAGGGCTGAGGAAGGATGAATGCATTACATGTAAAAACAGACCCAAAAACACACAGGATGCTGGCGCGTCGCAGGTTATTTGCCTCTGTGTTTGTAACTACATGTATTTTGTGTACTTATGCCGAATGCACGTGTTTCACCGACTGACTTGTATTACTCTCAGTGCTCATACATGCTGTCTTGCCTGAAGGATTGGTGTGAATAGATTATGTTTAAATCCTTTTGTACTGCATTAACTCACCACCGTCGTGGCCTAGGCTTGCTGGTGGAGTGGCGCACTGTACTCTGCCCCCGCCAGGGGTATGCAGACCACTTCCTGCAGGAGGAAAGAAAATGTGCCATCAGTGAAGCAAGCTTCCTATTTATTGATGGGCCTCGTTGGGGGAGTGGAATTTCCCATCGAATAGCAATTTAATCAGTCTTATTAGTTTGAAGTTCAGTTTCAGTGCCAATCCCCTTACAGAAATGAAGTGACTCCCATTTGGGAGTCACTTCTGTTAATCCGCCTGTAAAGTTTTTACACTTCCCTGCACTGGTTGCATAAGCCAACAATCCCTTGCTGCGTTCGACTTCTATCAGCAGGCTGTGAATGGAGCGTTCTGCGACACTTTGAGGCCAGTCAGCAGGTTTCTATGGAATTGGTGGATTGGTGGTTAATTTAGACAACGGTGTAGGCGTTGTGTGGCTAATCTGAAGGGCAGCCTTCGGGTTCTCTGTTTCCATATATCCACACATGAAGTTATCAGTACTGTCTGTGGCAGTCATTGTTGCAGTTATGTGGCAGTCATTGTTGCAGTTATGTCTTCACTACCAATAACCCTCTCCCACTCACGAGGACAAAGTTCCAGATACACATACACACTTACCCTACCAACATATTTCAAGCAATCCATACCCTCTTAAAACTCTGCCAAACACCCAGTTGCATTGACACACTTACAGTAACGCACACCCACTCCTGATGGCATGTTCAAAAGCTCTTGCATACTCAGTGGCAGACATCCTATCCCTGTCAGTGCAAACCTATTCAAGGGAACACTTGCACAGGAAAGGTCCGGATAACTGACATTTAGCAAGTCCTTGCTAATTCTAACCACTGGAGATGACATTCATAGTGGTTTTCAAATCAAATAACAATGGGAGAGGGGCACAGCCGCTATGATCCGCAGACAAAGATTGGGCGTTTCAGCAGGGAGTGAAGTCACTGGGAGTCGAGCAGGACAGGGAATGTGGGAGCTGTCAGCACAACAGAAGCATTTATTTGTGATTAAGCTGTTTGATAAGCAAATAACATCTTTATAACCTGAGATAAAACACAAAGAAATGAGCACGCAAAGAAAACTAGTCAATGCAAACAGCATTCATGTGCCCAGCATTGTAGAATGCCTGCTTTCAGCAGTGATGTCCCCACCGCCCCTTCAGGACAGATGAATGAAAACGGGCTGAGCACATATATCCAGGAAACATGCGACTAATGCTGGGGAAAGGAGCAAAGAGCCCATCGCGGATTAGGTCACCGATCCCTGAGGGAAGCTGGAGGCTTGGTAAAGCCTGGTCAGGGCTGAGGCAAGCCGGATCCTGAGATCCAGCCAGACATCTCATCCCGAACCTCGGACCCGGCCCATTGACCAGCGCAGGAAGAATCATGGGGTGGGAGCAACTGCCATGTTGCTACCCACCCACCCGGCTGTTGGCCACAAACACTTTTTTTTTTTTTTAATGAATTTACCGGGCGGGCGAGCCACAGGGCAGAGGGAAGACGTGCAGGCAGGAAGACGGACAAGAGGCAGACAAGCTGGCAGGGCAGGGCAATGACTGCTAATGCGGCTGGCTTGGCAAGGCTGAAATGCCTTCCGGCATCAAGCCTTATTGGCAACGTCAGCTGCACTGCTGGCCCCCCATTGGTGCAGCACACACACGCACTAGGTGACTCACGTAGTATGTGTGCACTCAGCCAATGAGGGGCAGTCTTTTTCCCGGCCCGGCAAGGGAAAGAAAGACTTTCTTAATGGAGGGTGACCATTGCTGCTTGCGGGCTGCCTTCCATTAGGAAAGTCTTCAACCCTGCTGGGCCGCATCCAGCTGCATGGCAGGCCGCACTTGGCCAGCAGGCCGTATGTTGTGCACCCCTAGGTTGCGGTGACTATATTTAATAGAAAGTATAAGCATTTATAGAAAATATAAGCATTTATAGCTTGTGGGGGGGCCCAGAAACAATATTCTTACTCAAGGGGGGGGCCACAGCATAAAAAGGTTTGAAGACCACAGGTATGGAGAAATTACTTGCAGCATCTGATGTGGCTCGAGGAGGCAGATAAACCTGTTAAGATACAGACACTTACAGATTTTTCTTTGTGTGTTAAGGGCGATGGCACATTGCCCATTGGCACAAATGAGAACTCAGCCGCATGCTTCACATCACTGATCTGGCTGGAGGTACGGCTGCCCTTCTAGATAACGTCTGGACCTGTGGACCAAATGCAGACAGGCAGTTGCCTCCAGCCTGGTGAGGTGTGTGCAGTTTCTCTACCCTTCATGTGCCAGTTCTTGTTATCCCCGAGGAACATCTAGTTTTGGCCTGTCCAATGCCCGAAGTTACATTTGTGCCACCTTTCTCCCCTGTGCCCCATGCATACTTTAATCAAAATCAATTGTTACCTATTTTTGTCTTTTTTCTTATTCTTTTTTGTTCCTGTCATATGCTCTTGTTCTGTCCAGGTACCGAAAGCAGCTGCAATGATGGTTGTGACCCTGTCCAAGGCTTGAATAACTACTATTTCATCCCATATGGGTACTCAGACTGAAGCTGTTTTGTGTCCTCCACCAAGTCAGGGTGATATGTGGAGCAGTGTGTAAAATGTGGATCTGGGCGGGGGGGGGGCACATTTTTTTTGTGGAGGAGCATGCCCATGTTGGGACCGGTGTGAGAGATGGTTGTAAGGTTGTTCCCCAAGAAGATGATTATGATTTGTTAGTTAAAGTATTAACTAAACGGGGGAGTGTTGGGTGGTCAGGAAAGTTCCCACGAGCAAGGGGGGGTTCATGTCACAGGCGCCATATTGAGCGCGATGTTGCAACTTCACAAGTATACAGTGTAGTTAATTATGGATGAGATATGTTACTGTAGTTTTACTTTTTGTTTAAAACTGATACATATTAGCTTACACATGCACAGAAAGATACAATGTTAAAACCACCAAATAAAACATGAACACAATTCACACATGGGTTGCTCTGAAGTACATGTAAACTGAGAGCCGGGGAAGGTATTTAATGTGCATGCAAGGAAAAGGTCTGGCCATAGAGAACCCACTGTGAAGAAAATATGACAGTTATTAAACATGCATGCACACTAATACAAATACATAGAGAATTTGTGAATCTAAATGCAGTGGAATTTTTACAAATGAATTAAACCACAAACCACGGCAGTCAGGGCTGTTTTGCAAAGTGAACTTTGACTTTTGAGAAACTAATCCACCAGTGTTTTAAAGGCCAGATGGTGGGTAAATAAGTAAATTCAAACTTCAAGGTCAGCTTAGCTGAAGGAGACAGCAATGGGGATTATGGTCTGATAAGTATTGCAGGCGGCAGATGTATTCTCCTGAATACATGGGAGCTTGACAGAGGGGTTTCGTTATGTGTTTTTGGCCAGCAGTAAAACATGGGGTGAGTCAATGCCCAATTGAAACCCAGGAGTTTCAATTGTATTTTCAGATGTACTGTGTGTGATACAATGGATGTTATTCAGATTAGACTGTTTCAATGGAACCAGTGACTTGGGGAATTAGTTAGTTATAGCTTCTCTAACTCTGGTGCTCTAGTCTCTTGTCTTTCTCTTTTACTGCCTCATGTGCCTCCAAGACACCTCACCATTTGTTTGTGCCTCCTCCCCTCCATAACTCTAGCCGCTAAGGCTTATAGTGTGCCTGTTCCATTTTCTCAATGTCTACAAAATCCACTTTGCTCTTTCTCCTTTTTTTCCTGCATCCCCTCGTCAAACCTGTTTTATCTTCCGCCTCCTTCTGGGTTCCATTTACCTCAATGCTACCCACCTCCTTTTCCCAGATGTTTTCTCCAACCACCTGCTTAAGATGTTTCTGCTTGTACCTCTTGATATCTACTCCCTTCATTTTCAGGCTCTTCCTCCTGCCACCTCTCCAGTATTCTCCACCTCATCGCTTCCCCAAGCATTTACTGCTTCCACATCTCCCTTCTGCTGTTTCTATTTACCACCTCCATCTGGTCCTCCATCTCACTCCTCCCCTCCCAACCCTTTTTCTGGGCCCTTTTTTCCAGTCTTCACCTTCCTTCTTCGCTGTAGTATGGACGGACAGACACAGGGCGAAGTTAGGTGGTAGCTTCGGGTCAGCCCCTTGCTGTTTTAGGTGAGGGATGACCATGGCTGTTTTGAAAACAGAGGGAAAGCAAGGAGAATCAAAGGGCAGGCTGCAGAGTTCAGTGTGGTGAGAGGGCACTAACGGGGCAATAGGCTTGACTTGCTAAGGAGCAAGAGGGTCTGATGGGGCACAAGAGGGGTTAGACTTTACCAAAAGAGATAGGACTTTGTCAGTGTTAGTGTGACTAAAGTGGGAGATAGAGGCTGAGGATGATGGTAGAGTAGGCAGAGTGAAAATGTAGGAGGAGGGAGTGTGAAGAAGGTCAGGAGTGAGTCTTATCATGCCTTGGTATGCCAGGTTATGCTTTGCAATATTTTACTTTATTGTTTGTGTCCCTCGCTAACCTGCCCACCATTCTACTTTCTACCTCATACTATACCACTCTAAGGTTCCCCACTGAGATACCACCTGCTGGGATTTGCTCGGATATTAACCACTGTAGTTTTGCTCCTGCAAGAGTTTTCTCCCTTTGTGTCCCAATGTGATTTTTCCCCCTTGTTCCCACTGCAATTAGTGGCCAATTGCGTTTTGCTCTCTGATGCCGCCTAGATATCGCACAGTGATAGCTTGTAAAGTTATTACCAGGCACCCGACAGGACTCTTTCTTACATCTGAGGAGGCGTGTTTTCTAACCCCGAGGGAATGCCATATATCGACTATATATGCATTGCCTAAGGTGCATAAAGATAGTTTCAACCCTCCAGGAAGACCAATTGTCTCACTGTGTGGCTCCATCTTGGAGCCAATAGGGAAATATATTGAAAAGGCTATCCATGCATTGGCTGAAGACTCACCTTCCTTTTTAAAGGACACCATGGCCACGATCAATCACTATGAAGGACTTATTTTGGTTGGGGACCACAACCAATTGGTCACCTTTGAACATCCCTTAGGATGAAGCATTGGCAAGCATTGAAAAGAGGATGCAGGTACGACCGACACCCCATGGGATTCCAACACATTTGAATCTACTAGAAATTGCCTTATGTAACAACTTTTTTCAATTTCTAGATGCCATTTACATCCAGAAACATGGCACCGCCATGGGGGCAGCATTTTCCCCGAGCTTGGCCAATATATATATATGGCACTGTTTGAAGATCTGTTCATACATAACAACAATCCATTTGGGCAGTATGTCTCCCATTGGAAGCGATGTATCGACGATATATTCTTCATTTGGACAGGTGTTGAAGAACAACTAAAGGCTTTCTTACTGTGGTTGAACGAGTGTAAACCCAATCTTACCTTTACAGGTCATTGGGATCCAACAGAACTACCATTTCTGGACCTGATCATTGCCCAAAAGCAAGGCTGTATTTTCACATCACTATACAGAAAGGACACTGATCGGAATACCTTACTTGAATACTCTAGTCAACAGCCCCACTCTCAAAAGGATAATTTACCATACGTCCAATTTCTCCATCTTCGACGGAATTGTACTAAACTAGCAGACTATGAACAACATGCCAACCTTTTGGGAATAAGACTTTTGGAGAGAGGCTACCCACGCAGATTAATTAAGCGATCAGCCAAACAAGCTCGTTGGACCCAGAGAGAACATCTTTTGAGGCCCAGGGAGAAGAAAATGGATACAGATCGGTTAGTATGTGTAATCACCTTTTCACCGCAAACAGTGCAGATAAAAAAGTTAATCAAGAAGCATTGGAACTTGGTTACGAGCACGGGATGCATGAGTGGTTTACCTTTATTTGCATTAAAACGATCTAAGAACCTTCAGGACCATCTTGTAAAATCCAGATTGCAAACGATTGGGACCAACTTTACACAGAACAGCCTCAGAGCTGCCTGGAGCCACAGTAAAGAACACATCATGGGTCACTACCCCTGTGGGAAGTGTAATGTGTGCCATCTAACCTCAAAAACTACTAAGTTCCAACATGGTCACTTCAATTGGCAACTCCGACAATTTACCAATTGTTCATCCAGCAATGTCATCTATGCTATATGATGTCCATGTAAATTACTTTATGTAGGAATGACGACAAGGAAGGCATCTATTCGAATAGGTGAACACAGATCACGTATTCGGACTAAATGCAGCACTGCACCAATGGTTCAACACTACATTGCAGAAAATCATACGGAGGACGATATACATTGGATCATAATAGATCAGCTGGCACCAGACAACAGCCAATACTCTATGCAATATAGGTTAACCAAGCTGGAGCAAAACTGGATTTATAGATTGAGGACCCACAAGACCGGCCTCAATGATGACATCCAATGGTCTTTTTTTGCTGCAACGTTAATAGCAATGTGCCTCAGCACCCATGAGGGACCCACAATCACTGAACATCCGGGCTATTCATAGCTTTAGATGTTGTTGTTTGTTGTTTGCTGTTTTTTGAATTGCATTGTTGACCTAACCAGATCGACATGCCGGTTGGCAGATTCCATGCAGAAGGTTATATGTCTTTGGTTGGGATCAGTATTTTTTGTACCCCTTTGGGTTTTGCGAGAGTTATTGACCATTGAAATATATGGGAGTCTTCCCTAAACATTTTTAGTCCACTTGGTTACTTTAAGTAATAGGTGGCACACAGTAATACGCACATTAGCCGCTCATTATTAGATCTTTCCACTTCTGCAGCTTCGGGGTGCCCCCATGTGCTCTTAAAGCAGTTTTGTTGGAGATGCAATTGTTTGCAATCTACATACACGGTGATTAACAACCAAATAGGTACATTTCTTTATGTCTCTACTCATTCGGACTGAGAGCTTTGTTTAAGACAAGGGCATTTGCACCGCGTCTCTCTTACCGATATTCTGTGTCTTTGGATTCCATTCCTGTGGATCGATATGTTTGCCCCCTGTTCATATTATAAAATGGACTATAGAAGGAGTAACCATGTCCGCTCTGTATTGGCGACGCCTGTTTACATTGTGACTAGATAAGATTTCCCGCCCCCAGGGGGTGTTATCAGCACATCATCACGTCTGGAGGCGTGGCTTCCAATACGAATATACGTAAATGGCGGCCGGACGCCAAACGCGGCATCTTTCAGTGGTGAAACATAGAGGATTTTGAATTCCATACGGCTTGCTAAACTTTTAAGGAAGCGTACGAGGTAAGAGTGGGTTGATATTGTCATTCTACCAACCAAGGGGTTGCATGCAGATGGGGTCCACACGGTTGGCGAGTGTGACGGTGGACTGTATCCACGAGCACAAACATTTTCCTTGTACAGCCTCGGCTGTGTGCCGCGGCCGCCGCCTTGGTGCGGAGCCCCCTGGGGGGCAGCAATCGGCTTTGCTGTGTCCCTGGGGTCCTCGTGCTTTGCGGTGGCACACGTGGCCGGCGAGGCTGTTTTTTCCAATGTGTGATGGGTCTAGCCCTGATTTGACGGGCGGGTCCCCTTGTCTCCAACTGTGTTTGAAAAATTGTAGATTCGTTTTGGGAATTGTCCCTGTTTGCTTCGGGGTTAACACTACTGGCAAACATGCCATGTTTTGTGCAGCCCGGAAGTGTAAATCTGTGTTTTTTTGTTGCATGGCCCAGACTGTGTGCCAAGGCCGTTGCGGGGACGGGTCCCCCCGGGGGACAGCAACCGGTTTGCTGTCTCCCTGGGGGCCTCGCGCCCCGCGGTGGGCACTCATGGCCGGCGGGTGCGTTCCAAAAATGTTTCAGTGGTTAGTTCCCTCACAGTGGGCTGGGACCCACACGGTTAAACATTTCCTAACAGACTGACATGTGTGTGCCTCTGCTTTTCTGCTCTTTTTATGTGACTTAGCAGAATTTGGCAATATCCGATTTCTTTGAATTGTTTGGCTTCCCCTCTTTGGTCTCTTCTTCAATTCACAGTCTTTGCAGACACCTTGAGTGTAAAACACTGACTACACCCAGTGTCTTGTTGGTGGAGAATATAGGGATCACGTGTCAATGGCCCCACATCCCCTGAACTAACTGTAGCACATTTGGCGGAAAAAGAAAAAATAACACCTTGGTGAAAAACGAGAGGCAACCACAAGGTAAACCATGACGCAAGTGTACTTAGAATGTGGGCTCCGTGACACATGGTTGTATCAAGGCATAACTGCCGGGATTATAACCATGACTTTTCATAAAAACGTATACAACAATGCCCTGATTGGATGCATATATATCTGTATTTGCAGATACAATAACATCGCAATCAAGAAGGAACCCCGTCTTTTAGCTCGGTTCTGCTGATACTGCACAAGGAGATTAGATTCGAAGCCACTGCACTTTTGGGTGAGAGAACACAATCTTTTGGTTATTCAATATGGCGTGACGTTTTGTAGCTCAAAACTGTCAAATTGGAAAGTGGTCACTTCACCCACTACTCTTGGTCTCCGGAGCCACTAATGGGTCGGGTCAAGAGTGTGAGGGGTGGTTGTGTGTTTTTGGATTTCTTTGATCTCTTCAGATTGAATTTTTTTTTTGTGTGACTTTGCTGTTTTACCTTTTTATCTTATTTTCAATTTTTCTTGATTTTTATTGAAGTGTGCTTGCTGTATTTCGCTCATGGGAGAGGGCTGGGGGCTTTGCATGATGTCCATGGGAGTTAATGCCATTTCCCTTCCAGAAATCTCAGGGAGAGCACTCTCTGCCTCACCTGATAAAAACACGGGTAGATTAACCCAATATTAAGACATGCCTAGAGTAACTATGGGTATGCCATGATAGGGCAGCAGGTTAAGATTTACAATAGTTAATACGAATGCAAAAGAAAATATGAATGAAACCATAGAGAAGGATAGTAAGCTCTGTTTTTCCTTTCTCCCTTTGGTTTTTTCTCCCCTTTGCCCTCCTCCATCGGTAGAAGTGGCTTTTCGGGAAACAGACTTGGTTTACTGCAATTTCACACCTGATGAAAGCGAAAGAAACGAGTCTTTGAAAATTGGACAACTATCAATTGCACACCAACTTGAATTCTCTTTTAAACTGTCTTCTGTTTGTAATGTTTATGTCCTGATGAGGTGCACCAGACGGAAAGTGTACATACCGTTCTGGTTGCTCGAAACTCGAGTCGACAACACCATAGAGCCTACTCCTCCCAGAGTTGGCCCTAACTTGGGTTTATATAGACAAAATGTGGGAATTGATATGTGTTCATGAGTAACCATGTTGGAACATCTACCCAGTGTTTTACTTTTTTTAAATTGTTAAATAGGCACTTCTGAATAACTAAGATACCAACCCAAATAGATGGGATGTTCTGAGTTACAGAACAGAACCATTAAGATTGCGTATATTGCACAAGTATGAGTGGCGTTTTTTGTATGTATGGGGATGAAAGGGTATGTGTGGAATGATATGTGAGATGTGAGCCTTTTTTTTGTTGGTGTGACAATGTGTGGTTTTGATGATTGGTTTTTAATAGATGTGTTATCAATGTATTTAATATGCTTTTTGTAAATGTTTTTTATGATTAAAATATGATTAAAGAAATAAAATAAGTGAATTTTGACATGCTGTCTTGTGTCTAAAGCATACACTTCTTAAATAGGGTCGGTGTTTTGGAAGGATTTATGCAGCGTTTTCTTTACGCATGAATTGTATGGATTAACAATAGGGGGGTGTGCACTTATCCATGGATAATTGCGTTTTTGTTTGACCCGACAGGACTCTGCCTGCCCACGAATCCTTACTTTGAACTTTCCCCGGGAACTGTTCTCACCCCTGCCTACTTGGTTTCCATGGCTGCATTCTCCTTATTCCTTCCACTCTTTCCCTTGCCCCCTCCCTTCCATCCATGATTCTAATCTGGGATTCAGCCACTGCGCACTGTCCACTGACAGATGTATTGGCCTACTTCAGGGTACCTTGCCCAAACGGCAACACTACTGAGACGTCACTATGGTCACACTGCATGGCAGCTCCATGTTGCTCACTAACATCTCTGCACTAAGCTTTTCAACATCTACACTCAAACAAACTATAAACATACCATATAGACCTCTGGTCCACAGCAATTGAACAACCCTTCCAGCTGGCATCAAACAACAGAATAATGATCTCTACTATCAATTTACATATCACGTTCCTGGCCAAGGCCTCTTAGCAACACGGATGTCAAGACCATGGATGTCAAGGCTCCCCGTTGGACACAAATGCCACTGTGTTCTAGACACAAGAACCCTAAAAACAGACCCACACGCAGAGTTCAGAGTACTTCTGGTCTGCATGCATTAGCACAACACCAAAGCTATCTTGTATTTTCCCTCTCCTCCCATTCTAACCTACCCACCTGCCTTTCAGACCCACCAGAGCACCAGGAGACCAGACAAATGACTGCAGTGCACGGTGTAAATCCCAATAAAATAGCATAACCAATCCACTCGGTGCCTTGAGGCTAGTCAATTTACTGGTTCTCTGCTAGTAGAGAAAACGTTCTCGTCACAAATTATTTCCCACCTCCCTTTTTGGGACTTTTTCACACTACACGCCATCTTTCGTGTGCGCAAGATGGGCCTCGCCCAGTCTGCATTCCTACCAAACAGGTGTTATTGCAGAAGCAGGACAATAATCGCAAGAATACATTTCCAAGCAACTTAAGTCTGCCACCAGACCAAAAACAAACACTGCAAGTTGGGCCTCTCATGCGGGGTTTTGCTGCATTCCTAAAGCCAGAGAGGAATGTTACTTTTTTTTTTTTGAAGACCCGTGTTCAGCCTCTAAAGTGATTGCTAAATGAAAGATGCTGCTGCTATGCTGGCTCAAGAGTGACAGTCTGACTTTTCAGCCAATGGACACAAAGGGCCTCATTACACGGTAGGCGGTAAGGGTTTACCGGTACCGGTAAACCCTTACCGCCTTACTACGAGGTCCCTTTGCGGGTTGGAGAATTTAACGCCTGCTTTTTGCAGGCGTTAAAAACCAACCCGCAAAGGGACCAGGGAGCTAATTACGGTACTGCAATTTGCGGTACCGTAATTAGCACCTTCCCCATTCCCATTATGCCCTATGGGGCAAAAATGGGAATGGGGAAGGGCAATGGGGGAAGGGGGAATTACCGCCCCACCAACCTTGGAATAGGGCGGTAATTCCCCTTTCCACCAAGGCGGTGCCAGTAATTTACCGGCATGGACCAAGGTGCTAATAGCACCTTGGTCCACCGCCATCCGTGTAATGAGGCCCAAAGACTCCCCCTTCAAAACTCACAAGTAAACTGTGAACTCCCTGACCACATCTACTGGATAGAACACCCTTAAAATGCCCACAGTGAACACTGCACCTAAAACAGACACTCTGAACAAAACCCTAAAGCACCAATACTGACAGCAGCCCTCAAACAATAACAGTTCATCAAACATCCACAAATCAGCAATGCTCAACACAACCACCTCAAAAGATAAGTGCTCTAAAAGCTGACACAATATAAGGACAAAACATCAACCTTAAACACAATTGCTAAACCAAGATTACAAAACAAAACCAACAATAGCAACTACAGCACAATGCACAGAATACAACCGTTAAACCACACTGAACATCCCCAAAATACAAGAAACTAAGCACAGAAACCACAAAACCGAAACAATGAACACAATAACACTTAATAGCACATACAGGGCCGGCCCTAGAATTTGCGGGGCCCATCCAAAGGATGTGTGGGCATAGACGTCATTTAGGGTCCCCCAGGGGTCCCAACTGTGAGCCCTGAGATCTCCCTTGCTACCCATGTGGTCTCCTTGCTACCCCTAAAATATATATATATATATATATATATATATATATATATATATATATATATATATTCTTTTTTTAATTGAGGCTCATGGGCTGTGTGATCTGCAGGTTGCAGGACTCCCAGCAAGGTCAGCTCAGCCTTTCATCCTGCTGAGGTGGATATATGAGTACCAACACAGGTTGGGTGATATTGTAAGTATATTTGTTCTATATGAAGCGCGTAAGCATAAGTGCTATATAATAACGCATCATTATCGTTTGGCCTTGGACGTATGCTTGCATTCACAGTGATTTCGTAATGTGGGCCTATACGCACTGATACTAACGATACATATGGTGATCCTTTCTTGCGTGAAATGTATATCACTTTACAGTGATATTGTTACTATATTTTTCGTAGTGTACAAATGCTATGTGATGCCACTTCCTGTTTTGTCAATGGCAATATCAGGAGTGAGGCTTATTTTCTTTTTTGAAGTAGCAGACAACTGAATACCTTGTACAGACTTCTAATTTTGGCAGATGAGGCATAGTGTCATAAAAGTTGCAGGAGCACTCACTTTGGTTAAGTGGCGAAGACCGGATTTGACAGCAGTCTACAATTCAGGAACTTGAACACATCTCTTCCCAAATGTAATAGATAGAAATACTGTTTGCAAAAGGTCTTTTGAAACTTTGGTTTAAAAACCCTATGTGGAAGGCATTGCAAAAATACGGTCATTGTGTTTTGTTAACTGAAACTAACGTCTGTTTTTGCAGTAGTTTCACCATTGTTTTTATTTTTATTGTGTGCATATTTTGGGCATATTCTACGAATTAGCAACATGCTTTGATTTCAGAGAAGGATTATTTTGACTGTCACAGAAATAATAGCAAATAACTATGTTTATCAAGTGCTGTTCACTACAAAATTAGACAGTAGCCTCATTAAGTACCCCCCTGAGCCTTGATTGGAGGGGTGAGCAGGCCAAAACTGTTCACTGGGTGTAAAATAGCAGGGAATCCTATAGCCCATTGGGAGGCTGTTGCTGGGATGTTATATGTTTAGACTTTCCTGTGAATCGTATTTCCTATTCCTGCAGCCACATGTGCTGCCAAATCTGGTGGTTTGGCATGGGGATGAGTACGGCTCCTGTGCTTCACTCAGTGTGGGAACATGTGCCCTATAGCGAAATAAAAAAGCTGACACCCAAGAATATACGCACAGTGAGTGGACATATCTTTTTAGTGAAAGATACAAATTTAGTTTACTTGACCTTTCTCCGTAGAAGAATGTGCACCAGACAAAAGAGCATTGGCCTTTCAAAAAAGTAATCAACAACAGAAAAATAACCTGAGAGAGGCCATTTTTCATTATATATGCTGGCCAAGTATAACGGGTGCTCACCTTTTTAACCCAGCAAAATGTAGTGAAATATCCCCTAAAAAACAAAATCCCAATACGAGCATGTGCTTTGATGATCATTGTATGCATCTTGTGGGTAAGTGTCTGCCCTGGAAACATGAAAACCTGGGTGAAATCCTGGTAGCCAAATGCTTGAGCAAGCTTGCCAACCTCAAAAACACCCAAGGGGGTTGCACCCGCCCTCTGAAAAAAGTTACGCTGTCCACCCACATGTGTAACTCACCCAACAGGCCGGGGTTTTCAGTAAGACCCCACAGCAATTGTGAGTCTGATGACTAGACGAAAACCTGTGGTCTTCAAGCCTAGGTCCGTCCTGACTAGGCCTCCTCAACTTGAGGGACCTCTTTGTTATGACATGTCCCTCTGATGATCTGAACAGACAGAGGAACCGGTCAAACTAAAGAGCGGGAAACACGCGCATCGCCAACCACAATGCTGAAAGGAAAAACACACAGAGTACTGTATAGAAGTCCACGAACAAAATATCAAACAGTCTTTCAATATGCTATACCTTGGAATACCCCAATACAATATGGTAACAATTGGCCCTGCAATAAAGAGAGCAACTAATTACTTGTACAATGGGAAGGCAAGTGTTTAGACTAAGGAGAAACAGGGGAAAGGTTGGTTCTTACCCCATCAGGATTGACAACTGAGTCAAGGAAGTCAGCCAGGAAAACAACGACAGGAGAAAATAACAAACAGGGAGTTGGTATAGGAAAGTATTACCGAATGGCATGAGGAGCACATTAGGTCCGAGATGGTACACTAACAGCACAGCATCCAGGAGTGTACTTACAGCAGGATCTAAAAGTCTTTCAAATGGAGGCAGATGAGAAGCAATGGAGACTGAGGGAGGTAGATGGGTTACAAAGTACCATAGTTATGACAGAATGTTGGGGAAATTAAGCAGTTAGCAATTGTAAAACTTTGGGTATAATGGCGTTGGTTCTCAATAAGGAAGGAACAAGAAGAAAGGGAAACACTGCTTACCAGGTACCGGACGGGTGGAAAGGGAGTGAAGTCACAGGAAGTGACAGCATCCGTGGTTTCAGTGGGCAGTACCCTGAAAGCCCAATGTTGCAGACGCCTCGCGTGGTTCATCAGGCAGCAGACAGTGGAGCGTTGTGCGGGAACAACGCAGAATACCAAAACAGGCTGAGGTCGGCAACGGTCGGGTACGTAAATGATAAGACAGTCCGTAAATGGTCCTGGTCGGGAATACCAGCGGATCACAAGATCCAAATCATAAGGCTGTCGGAGTCCGGGGAACGAAAGCAAGGTCAGGGTCAGGAATCAAGACGTCAGTATGAAACAGTGGTAAGGAAGCTCAAACAGAAGCGCTGTGCCACGTATCAATGCCGGCTTTAAACCCGGTCAAGGAGGCGGGATCTCAATCCAGTTTTGGGCTGGTCAGGTGACTAGTCACGTGACATTTCTCTGACTTCTTTGCCATGACAAACACCAATGACTCCAGAACGGCGCAGCCAAGCGATGTAGTGATGAAAAATGGCATCAAAAGGGAAAGTGAACATTAGCAGGATGCAACCTGCGACCAGGTGTGACAACATATATCCTTTACTTGTGCCCTGAAAAGCAGCACATGGCCACAATCAGGGAAAATAACTAAACCAGTCTCCAGGATTGCAACCTCTCTTGCCACATCCTGGGCACATATTCAGGACTCGCTTGCCCTCTCATCCTTCCCCATTCTCAACACCACCTCAGGCTTTCAGCAATACTTTAGTTTATAAAGATGACTTGAAAAGTACACATAGTAAGGTACCCATTCAAATACAAAAATAATTACAGCAATATGTTAATCAAAAAGTGTACAATTGTGGCATTATTCCCCCCTCACTACTGAGAGGCTACAAATACCAGAATGAAATTTAGCAAAATGAATAAATGGCCTATCGGTTTTGAAAATGTATTTTCAAGAAGTATTACAACATGTAATATTAGAAAAGGTTACCTGTTTGTGTTTATGATTGACAAATGCAGTGTTCATATATGATGTGATTAAAATTTCACATTCTAGTAAAAAATACTCTTTTTGGTGCGCTAAATATGAACATCTTAAAATAATGAATAATGTAGCTAATTTAAATCTGTTTTGTTTGAGATATTGTAATTGGCGTGGAGGAGAGTGTAGATTTAGGCAGCTAATGGTGCTTTGTGTGTGCTTTCAGAATGCAAATGCCTATTTGCATTTATTCACACAGAAACGTTATGAACATCTCCTCCAAAACAATGGACTCTTAAATGGGCCATCATTTGTAAATTGACCCCACTTTAATGCGCTGCTTGGAGAAAGAAAGTGATAAGCAACGGTAGACTGGCCTAAAGGGAACTCTGGAGATGTCCTGGTAAACCTGTGTACCCTGGGCCTCTTTTGTGTGGTATCCTATTTTATTTCCAAATGTTTTCATAGGAAAAGGGTTGGGCTTGCTGAAACTGTGTAATATAGGGCCACTTTGAAAATTATTTCCAGGGTCTCCTTTGTTTCCCTGTCCACCCCGGGTGATAATTATTCATGAAGGGGCCTGCAGTGTCTGATGGGCTGATGGGAGTGGGTGTTGGTCTCTAGAGAGTCACAGGAGGTGGGAGGTGACACAGTGGCCTCACGCGAGCTTCGTAGATGGAAGCTGCACAGCAGTTTGGGCAGACACTGATGCGTGTGGGTTCTCTCTGACAGCTTCTGACAGCAGAGCTCTGGGCCACCGCGCAGACTGCCCATGCCTCAGGCCGGCTCTGAGCACATACCACAAACAACAAACTAAAAAACGAAGCCTCAACCCAGTAGAGCAGCACTGAAACACAAGCCAAACATTTTGCATTCTGAAGCAATAAAACAGGCCCACCGATTCAAATCTTATGACTTGTCCTCCTTTAATTTACCACCAATTTGTCAAAGATTCCCTCAAAAACCAGCAGCTCCCCATAACTGTCCTTGCAAAGGTAGCGAGTATCTTTCAGTGAGCAGCTTGCCGATGTGACTGTGCTGCTGGGACCTTGAATGGTCCATCCATGCTGCTGCTGGCCATTACCATTCCAACAGGAAACATAACCCGAATGAGTCTACAGAGAAGTCCCCCAATCAGATGTGAGCTTTCCTACATGCTCCCCCCTTTGGGATCCTTTGATCCTGCTCTGGGGCAAGAGTCGTCCTTACCCAGATGTTCTCCGCTGCTGAGGCTGAGCCCTGCCAGCCATTCTTGGTACTGCTCTAAAGGGTTCCATGTAATAATGTCGCAACAGAAATCTCGCCATACAAAAATATCGCTGAAAAATGGCCGTTTTTTGTGGCGACATTATTGCGAGGAACATGCGGGGGACACCCCCGCAACGTAAACTTTTCTTTTTCTTTTTTTTTTGCCCCTGTCCCCATATATATGGTCACCCAAATAATATCGCCACGACCTTTTCCCGGCGATATTATTTACGGCGACCATATATATGGGGATATTATTACCTGATACCCTCTAAAGCCAGTGGATGCAGAGAAATACTGTGGATTTCTGAGCAGAGGGCGCTAAGGAGGGAATTTTCGAGCTCCTGAAGTCGCGGGTGGGATTATTGCTGCATTGTGAAAACCCTGTCCTTTTAAACCTATTCAACAAGTCTCTTCGCCTTTCCTGTGGAGGACCCTGTGATGGAGCTTGGACTGCTCCATACACTCAATGACCAAAAGCTGCTGGCAACCAACCCCCTTCATGCAGCAGCCTATAGAGCCAACCGGTAAAAGAAAGTCTTTACAGACTTAAATCCCTTTAAATGTATTAAAGTTAACCCTGGCCTATGCCTCCGTCTTTTCATGCTATATTTATTTTATTGTTTTATTGTTTTATTTGTGATTTGGTTTAAAAATTAAACCTTACACAAAGAATTCACAAACATACAATAATAAACATATATTAATATACATTTGGTCAATAATAAAAAACAAAACCCAACTATATGCAATCCATAGTATACAAATCTATTGAGAAAAGTTATTAATAATACATACATATTCCCTTTCAAGAATTACGAGATTCCATTGTTTAAAAACGTATACAAAATAGTCGTGTCGATCAATGATCGAACAAGTCAATTGAGAGTGTATGCAAAAAAGGAATATGGGCTATATTTTATTTTTGTTGTCTTTGTAATTCGCGCTATTCCAGTTACAAGTAACTTGGTGTAATATACTGTTGGGTCAGGCTCTGTAGAAAAAACAGCAAAGCAGAACATTAGGATGCCGCCTTCCCCATGCTACTCCTTATTTCGCCCTACTTCTCCTACTACTCGCCTGGTTGCCCTCAGTGTTCACAGTCGACCTGTCAGTGCTTTGAAGCGCTATAGATGCATCTGGCATTACCCACATCCCTGTCAGTGCATTTCCACAAGCAATGCATTTGTACCTCCTGACCCCTCGCTACCAACTCGTGAGCAATGGACCTGTGAGCCCCTTTGATTAAGGGGGTGGGGGGCAGTTTGACTGTATGAGAATGAAGGCACTCTTCAGGTTCCAAGTGGACTAAGGAGCCCTGATCGTGTTCTCCACTTGCATGGACACCAGGTGGTGCTATGAACAACTCCATGCTACTAATGATGGCAACCTTGTAAGGACACACAGTTCTGCAGCAGGTGCATTAACACGGCGGGGGTCTTGTATCTGATGGCGCGGTGGGGACCTGCTCCCTTTGCACTTGGCTGAAGGATGCTTCTCCTGCACCTGCCTTTGGAACCCGAAGTGCAGGCTCTGGCAGTGCACGAGTGCCACCTGTGCGCGGGTGGGGATTTTCATCAAGTGCTAGTAACTCGCACACGCCTTGTTGCTGTGTTGGCTCAGGCCTCGACAGGCCATTCACAATTAGGTAATGGCCCACACCTAAAATTAAAGCTTTTTTTGCGGTTTGTAATTATAATGGGCGCTGGCACCTGCACAACAAACCAGTTCCCATTAAATAATAATTTGAAGTGATATGGCGTCTCGGTCTGCCCCGGCGTGCCCCCGCAATGTTCTCCTGCAGGCTGGCATTCATTGCACGATAGGGGGCCAGTATGCTCGGCCGTGCCCAATAACCTCCCTTTCTGACTCGAAAACCAGGCGTGCTGCTTTGTTACTTCCACACACTTTTGTTAAAATATTCCGGCAGACTTAAATACAATTTACAAACACGCCCCCAAAGAAACCGAACACCCTGTTATTAAAAATACATCTGCAGTGTTTTGTATTTTTTTTCGAGACAGTCTGTAGTTGTGTTTCCATGGCAGTGTTTTCACACTGCTGCGTTTTTTTTTTTTGGGGGGGGAGGGGGATTGCTGTGTTTAATGTAGGTGCTTTGCATATTAATTTAATTGTATTTTCTTTTGGTGGTTGCATTCAGTATTTGACTTTTGCTTCTGTATTCACTGTTTGTATTTTGCGTATTTTATGTTGCGTGTTTTAGGGTTGTTGAATTCAGTTCATGCCTTTTGACGTTGTATTTTGTGGACCTTTTGCAGTTGCAGTGCCCATTGTTGGCAATTATTGGATCTGGTGTTCATTGCTGATGTTGTGCAATGGTTATATTCAGTGTGTGATTATGTTGTATTAAATGTCAGCATTTTGGGGCTTCACAGCGGTAGGATGATATTTTACAAGTGTCTTTTCCTTTGTGGGTGTTCTATGGTTGTTCTGTGCATGTTTGGTGTAATGGAGTTATAGTCAGTGTTGGTATTTTGGGGTTGTTGTGTCTCAGGTTGGTGTTCGGTTGTTGTGCTATTGTTGTTTTTCATGATTGTGCCCAGTTATTTAGTGGGGGCTTTGTGCAGTGTTTTTGAACATGTGCTCAAGTTATATTTTAGGGTTGTGTGTTCAATATTGGTGTTTTGTAGTTGTTTGTGTTCAGAGTTGGTGTTTTGGGGACTGTCTTCAGAATTAGTATTATTGTATTAAATGTTTGCTTTTGGGGTTATGAATTATGTTCAGAATTTATATTTTGGTCAAAGTGTTCGGTGTTATGTTTTTGGGTTTGTTTGTTTGTTATAAATTGAGGTTGCTTGTTCACGGTTGATTGGGCATTGTTCTGTTTAGCATGGGTCCTGGGTGTCGACTGCTTACCTCAAACGTAGCCCCTCCAAGACCAAATTTTTCCTCATTGGTACTCCTGATAAATAACAACTCATCCAACAATGGCTCAATGATATGCACCTATTAGAATTTGATCTGCAACTCTGATTCAGCAGAATCTTTAGGCTTCACCAGGAACAGCAGCCTGTCCTTACAGAAACACATAGCCAAGAAGGTCCAAATGGGCTGGCTGCAAATCTCCACCCTTTGCAGAGTCAAACCCTAAATCCTGACGGAGGACTTCCGGACCATAGTGCAGGCCCTTGTGGTCCCCACACATCAATAGGGGAAACACCCTCCTGATGGCTTATTTGTCTCCTCTAAAAGCAATCCACAACACTGCAGCATGCCTTATTACAGGTGCTAAATTAGAAATGTGACCGAATCACTGCCGTCCTATCTGAACTACATTAGCTTCCTATCTAGGCCAGAATACTGTTCAAGACTGCATGCATCACCTACAAAACAGTCACAAGTAGCACACCAGTGTACCTTGCAGATAAGCTCCACATATCTGGTGGCACATGCTCCTCGAACAGCAAATCTATCAACCGGCTGGAATCACAAATCATCTACAAAGAGAGGACCTGCAAACAATCCTTCTCTTGTCACTCACCCACCCTCTCGAAATTGATCTTGGTATTGGCCTGGAATGCCCCCACAATGCTCAATTTTCACAATTCTATCAAACCATGGCTTTTTTTACAACACCTAGGCAACGACTAATCCCTATGTACTCACAGACCATAACTCACTGTGCTGCGCTACTATTAAAGATGCCAGACCAAATGTTACCATATATAGCACTCTTATGCTCTGCAGCTAGCTCCATGCTTTAGGTTGGTGCTTGGATGTGCTTGTGCTTAGATTTGGTGCTTGAATGTTGTATATACATGTGTGTGTTTCTGGATGCTGTTTTCATTCTTGGTATTGTATGTTGTATGTTTGTGGAGTCTGGACATCTGATTAGGTTTGTGGTCAGTGTTATTTGTTTCACTGTTTGACTGTTCAATGTTGTTTTTTGGTGGGTAAAACAGTGTTGGTGTTTTCACAGTTGCTTTTTCAAGTGTTAGTGCTATGCAGTTGCTGCACTTATTGTTGGTATTTTATGGTTGTTGTCTTCAGCAGGGACGGCTCATCAATAAGGAGCAAAGGGGCACAGACCAGCCAAAACTCTTACCCATCATTGAGCAGCCGTGCCAGTCCAGTGGAAATACCAATCTCTCCCTCAGCTGCTTGTTACAGCTGAGCACTCCTGGCTTGGCTTAAACTGTCAAAGGGAAACACAGTTTCTCTTTGACAGTTTAGTTCTCCAGTGTGCGTGACCTATGGGCCATTCAAGGCCGGAGTTTTGATTCCCTATCCTTGCATGTCCCAATGGGATGCAGGCTGGGGAACTGAACATTTGTATGAGTGAGGGGGTACTGCTGTGCCGCCCTACACCTATAAACAGAAAAGCCTTCCAGGTCCTGCACACATGTACATGTACCAGGAAGCACTCTTTCCTGGTTCCTGTTCATGCTGTGTGGGAGCCAGTGGGCTTTCATGTAAGCGGCAGAGTGGAGCAGAGTCGGGAGCGGGGTTGCATGCAAGTAAGAATCCATGTTTATATGAATTATGATTGTGTACAATGTGTGTGTGAATCAGTCAGTGCATGATGTATGGGTGCATGTCTGAATGCTGTGTGTGAATGAGCAAGTGAATGTTGTATGAATGTGTGTGTACAAGTGTTTGTGCTGGGTCAGGAGCTGATGTTGGTTGGGGCATAGCAACATCATCTTTTACAGGACATCTACCGTAGATGCCCAGTAATGAATATGGTTATATATTTTTTTTAAAGGATGGTGTTTAATATTTTACCTGGTAGTCTGGCATTTTGGGGCTGCCAGTCTAGCCATTTCGTACTGTGGCATGACATTTTTCTTACTGGGCATCCATGATCAAGCAAGCTAAGTGTTATTATGTGGCTAGACTGACATTTTGGGGCAGTCAGTCTAACCATTTCTTACTGCGGCATGACATGTTTACGGACATCTATGATAAACCAAGCATGATATGTGTTATGTGGCTAGACTGGCGTTTTGGTGCAACCAATCTAGCTGTTCTTTACTGTGACATGGTATTTTATTCTGGGCATCTGTGAGAAAGTAAGCATGATAAATGTTATTACGTGACTAGACTGGCATTTTGGTACAGCCAGTCTAGCTATTTCTTACTTTGGCATGGCATTTGTTACTGGCCATCAAGGGAAAGCAAACATGATAAGTGTTTCTTCATGTTTATTTTGGCCTACATTGTGCAGCCAGTTTGGGCATGCTTTCTTATTCTGGCAAGGCATTTTTAAAGTCAAAGCAAACATGAGGATGTTCTTAAATGGGGATAATGCCATAAATTGTCCGAACCAGCGTGGACATGTTTTCTTATAGTACCATTACTGACATTATGCACAAAGCAAACTCAAGTATGTTCTTACATAGCAACACTGGCATATACTGGTGGAAATGTATGGGCACAGCCAGCGTGACATTGTTTTTATACTGGAATATACTGTGGGTAAAGCCATCCTGAAAATGCATTGGGAAATGCTCCTGTGAGCTGAAGGTGACTTGAATCTATTGTATTTTGGATTGGATTTACCATACAATATTAATTACAACTGTGGGCCTCATTACGACCCTGGCGCTAAGTGAAAAACGATGGCGGTAAATGGTTACCGCCATCGTTTTCCGCCAGGTCCGATCATGACTCGTGACCGTAAACTACGATGCCAATAGCGGCATCGTAGTTAACGCTGCCGCTAACTGCGCTAAGGGTGCGCGCACGCGACCGCCCACACCGTACTTAGCGCCATGGCGGAAAGGTACGCAAATGCCGACCCAAGCGGACATGCACCTAACGCCATCACCGAGGCCGCTAAGTACCTTACCGCCATGGTGCAAATAACGCCATCGCGAACCAACCGTAAAGGGCCATGTCAAGTGAATGCAGCTGCCACAGGTGCACAGAAACAGCACAGGTGAAGGCAATACAGACTCAGGGGAGTACAAAAAGAGCACACCCCACCCCTACCCACACCCAGTCACACTCCACAATGATGCCAATACGACTAGCAATGTTGGGGCTGGAGGACCTGATAGCAATGCATGTGCTACTACAACAGCAACAACAACAACAACTACTACAACAACAACAACTACAACAACAACAACAACAACAACAGGCAGCACAGAGGAGACGCAGGAGGAGAAGGAGGGCAAGGCAGGCCCAGCAAGCCCCACCTGCACAGCCAGTGCCACCACGCAGGCAGCCCCCAATACCACGCATCAGAGCCAATCCATTCAACCTCACTGCTGAGCAGATCCACACCCTGTACCGTTTGGACCGGGACACCATCACCGCCATCGTAGACATGACACACAACGACATCGTCAGCATGATAGAAAGTCCAACCGCCATCCCCCCCCTACTGAAGGTAGTGGCTGTACTCCACTTCCTGGCCACAGGCAGCTACCAGCACACAGTGGGGCACCTGCATGGCATTTCACAACCATTATTCTCGCAAACACTCATCCAAGTGCTCGATGCCCTCCTCAAGCACACAGACAACCACATCTCATTACCACGGACTGGCCAGGAGATAGCTAACACCAAAGTGGGTTTCCATGCACTAGCCGGCATACCCGGTTGCATTGGTGCCATCGACTGCACCCATGTGGAATTGGTGGTCCCACGTGCCGTGGAGGTACCGTACCGCAACCGGAAACAGTTCCACTCAATCAACGTGCAAATGGTCTGTGACTCCAACAAGATCATCACACATTGTTGTGCCCGATTCCCCGGATCAACCCATGATTCCATGGCCCTGAGGAACTCCACAATACCACGCTACATGGAGCGACATGCAGGCCCAAGATCCTGGCTACTCGGTGAGTCCAATGTAATGGAAGTGGGCAGGTGAATGACGTACCGATGCATACTCCACCTGGCTGAAAGGGGGGGGGGATGCATACTCCACCTGGCTGAAAGGGGGGGGGATGCATACTCCACCTGGCTGAAAGGGGGGGGGGATGCATACTCCACCTGGCTGTGAGTAACACGGAGAACGGAGACAGAGGATGGGCACTCACAATGCACACAACCCCTCTGCATACATTGGGTGATGGCATGCAAAACAGGCCATGGAAGCCATGAGCATATACAGGTAGCATTGTGTGAATAAATTAGGTCATGTAGATGTGAGCCAAATTAACAGTTGGATGCAAGCCATGATGGAACATCATGTTCTTGATCAGACAACATGACTGACACATACATTCTCGCCTACATACAGGTGATGCAGGCTATCCCCTGAAGAGTTGGCTCCTTACACCAGTCCGGAACCCGCAGAACCAGCACGAGGAGGACTTCAACCGTGCACATACACGTACTCGTGTGGTCATAGAGCAGACATTCGGCCTATTGAAGGCACGGTTCCGAAGCCTCAGTAGGTCTGGTGGGGCACTCCTGTATGGCCATGAGAAGGTGGCAAAGATCGTCATGGCATGTGTAATGCTACACAATAAGTGCGTCAGGCAGAATGTGACCCTGCCCCCTGACGCAGCACTACAACCACCTGACGATGAGGATGAGGAGGGAGCAGATGGGGCGGCACCCCATGGAGGAGGCGATGCACAGGAGGGGCGTGCAATGCGCCAAACTATCATCGACCACTGCTTCTAGCACACATGGCTGGTGTGTGTCACATGGTGACTGCACTTGGGGCACTGTGTGGCACCGGGACATGCACACTGTGGACTGTACACCAATAAAGCACACATGCGCAAAGAAAAATTCAACACACTCTGGGTTTTTTTTCAAGGTAAAAGTGTATTCAAGCCATGGAACGTCGTGACCCACCACCTCCCACCTCCCCCCTGCACACACACCCCCCCCAACTCCCCCCTTAACTCCCCAACACACCTCCCCGCCACCCCCCTGCACACCCCAACACACCCACTCCCCCCTCCCCCCTCTTCCCCCCCCTGGAATCCCAACAAAGG
Organism: Ambystoma mexicanum; assembly: GCF_040938575.1. Taxonomy (NCBI): domain Eukaryota; kingdom Metazoa; phylum Chordata; class Amphibia; order Caudata; family Ambystomatidae; genus Ambystoma; species Ambystoma mexicanum. The sequence goes on along the minus strand of NC_090921.1, from coordinate 714,403,555 downwards.
TGTGAGTTAGTCTGTGCAGCAGTGTCTGAAGTAGGATTCCTACACTGTCCGGCCACTATTGGCAGCCCCCTCCACTGGCCCCCGGGGCACCCCTGCCTGTGCTGCGGAGGTTCCTCCCCGATCGGCGGATGGGGCTGCTCGGTGTCGAGCTGGCAACCGAGGAGGATCCTGCCTGCTCATTTGGACGCATGTCCCGAATTGTCTGCACAAGGTCAGTGATGGCGTGCCGCACAGCAGCAAGTTCCGCGCAGATGTCCTTTGTGGAGGACTCTATAGCGCCCTTCACTGTCTCAGCACATTTCTCCATTGCTGCACTTGACCCCCCACATTCTGCAACATGTTCTTCGAGCAGCGAGGAAAGTTGCTGCTGCCGGGTGACAATCGCCTCCAGGGAATGGTTGGTATTCTGGCCCATGGCTAATGGCAGTGGTATACCCATTGGGCTGATCACCCCCTGCAGCGGGGATGGAGTGGCTGGCCAATCGTCATCCTCTGGCTGACCCTGTGTGGCATCCGCATGCGGGCTGCTTAGGGACAGGTAGGGGGAATGAGGGTGGGCTGTGGGGCTTCTGACATCACTCTCCTCAAAGATCCCTGCTTCGCTATCGGAGGAGGCTGCAATGGCAGCAGTTTCCCCTATAGTGCTGCTTGCAGCAGAGGCTGTGCCTTCTGTGGGCATGATTTGTGTGATGTCTGCTGCTGCTGCTGCTGCTGCTTCTGTACTGCCTGCTGGGGTGGCTGTCTGTGCCCTGTCCTGTTTTCCTTGCATGGATTTTGGCTGCTGTGGGGTTTTCCTCGGGACGGCAGAGGTGGAGGGTTGTGGTGTTGGCACAGTTGTCCTGGCCCTCTTGGTGGGTGTGGAGCTAGTGGTGTCCTCTTCCTCAAGGTCGGAATTTGAGCCTGTGGTGGGACAAAGGAGGGAGAGTGTTATTGATGGGTCTGCGGACATTGGCCGGGCATTGTGGGGACTGGCATCTTATCAGTTGGTACATGTGGCACATTTCATGCAGGGGAAAAAAGTTGTCTCCCTTTTGTGTGGAAGTAGCATGGAGGTATGTGGGTGCCTGCAGTTAGGGTGTGCATACTGCATGTGTACAGGGTGCAGATCGGATGTATCTGTGGGCAGTCTCCTGCTGATGTGTTGCATTTACACTATGGGCCAACATTGTACTTCACATGAATGGACTTAGGTGAGATTTGCATGCCTTGATTTGAGCCACCTACCTGCATCGCCTGATGTCGGGGCTCCTCTCTCCATTCCTCCTACTCCTTCAATGCTCTGCATTCCGATTGTGGAGGCACAGATTTCCTCCCATGGCTGCAATTTAATAGGGGACTCCGATCCTCCCCCAGTTGCCATTGCCTGGTTCATGTTTGCTGATAGTATGCTCCTGACTCTGAGCCGGAGATCGTCCCACCGCTTGCGGCACTGTGTGACATTGCGGGGTGTTGTTCCCACGGCACTGACCCGCTGAGCTACCAGTGCCCATATGGCCTTCTTCTTGGATATGGCCGGTCTTGTCATTTGGTTGGAGAATACCACTGCGGCGTTCTCCTGGAGGGTCTCCGCTAGCATGGTAAGCTCCTCTCTGGAGAAGCGGTCTTGCCGCTGGCGGTCACAGGCTTTTTTCACCACTTTAGGCATTTTCCTGCAGGTAGAAGGTTGAAGCTGGTATTTGCGGGGTCTCAGGCTCGGATGTCCAGTGGTTGGGGAGGATGGCAATGGATTGTGTTTTTAAAGATGGCCGACGGGCTGCTTCCCGTTCCGGCGCGATGACGCTATTTCCGGTTTGGCCTTTTACGGCCGCCGCTAATTACGGTGGCCGTAAATTACGGTGGCCGCTACTTACGCTGGCGGAAGGGCACCTTGCTCGCTTAGCGATGCCGGTAGGGGCCTTTTCCGCCATGGCGTTAATTGCATTACCGCCATGGCGTAATGCTCGTGCGCGATGGGTCGTGATGTGGCGCTCTTTACGCCATCGTCCCACGGCGTAAACGCTCATTACGCCATGGCGGTAATGACGGGCGATTACCGCCAGGGTCGTAATGAGGCCCTGTCTATTTTCTATATTTTTTGCAGACCGTGTGCTGTATGATGCACCATTTTAACCCATTATTAAAAACATTTCTTGGGGGAAACACCTGCACCCCCAAACTCCCCTTTGTTTGTTTAGACTCTCTTGCAGCACTCAGTCGCTCTGGCATATTTATGGGAAATATTTACACCCCTCCAATTTAAAAATTCAACAGCCGCCACTGATCTTCAGTATGTCTGTTGTGAGATGGCTGTGATAAGTATGAGTATTTTGCACTTGCATCTTCTAATATTGCTGTTTCAGGTTGAAATCCATGACAGTGTTCTGTCATTGTGAACATAACTTAACTGGTATTTTGAGCATTGCACAATATTGATGATTTAAAGTTGTTGTTTTTAGGCAGTTTTGGTGCTTTAGCTTATGTTGACTGTTTTTGTTTTGTGCCTTCTGTGTTATATTGTTGCCATGTTCAGTGTTTGTGTTTTAATGCTGTGCTTATTGGTGTTATTATGAAGTTGTTGCACTCAGTGTAGCTATTTTGTTATTTCTGTGCTCAGTGTTGCAGTTTTGTATTTAATATGCCTATTGTTGGCGTTTTGGGATTGTGCACGGTTTGGTATTTCTGGGGCTATGTTCAATGGTGCTGTAGGCAGGTTTATGGATTCAATAGTTTGCTGTGTTCAGTGCTTACTGTTCTCATTGTCTGCATTTTGTGATTATTGTGGGTCATTTATTCAGTGTTTGGGTTTTGTGGTTGTTTTGATCAGTGTTATTATTTTGAGATTTCCATGACAGTTGAGATTTTGGAATGTTATGTTCATTGTTGATGGTTACAGTTTGTTTATCTTGTCCAGGGTTGTGTAAGGTGCAGAAGTGAAAGTCTGAGACAATGGTGGCATGGTGATTGGCAAAGATCTTTATTGTGATAAAAGGGAAATAAAAGATAACCTATCTTGCCCTATTTCGAAGAGGGGTTTTCCTGCCTCAACTAAAAGTGCTATGGAGTCTGTCAGGATGTCTTAAGTAAAGAGTTCACTATCCTGTGTCAAAATCCTATTTCCTTCCCTTGCACTGTGAAGGAAACTAAATAACTGAGGGAGTTTCATTAATTCTAAACTGAGACTATACTTTGAGGGCATGTGTCTCTTCCTCAGGTTATAGTCTCGTACAGAAACAACATAAAGTTCCAGGCTCACCAGGTTCTGGAGGTACATTTCACAAGAAATGTCCCATATTGGTCATAGTTGTTTTTACTATGGTTTCCTTGGGAACTGGCTTTCTTCAATCTTCCTGACCAAGGGGGTTACTCTCTTCCCTCGGGCCCCAACTCACAATTTCAGGGGGCTGTCTCCCTCACTAACTTTTCTCAGGTTTTGATAGCCCAAGTCTTTAGCAAGGGGCGAGCTTAATATTCGGAGCTGGAACACGAGGGGTTATAGAAGTTTCATGAATGACTCAACAAGTAGCAATATTTTTGGCTCGTTTGGTTTGATCTTGTTGCAGGAAACATGGCTGCAGACTGAACTAAGAACTGATGGCTTTACCATATTAGCCCAGCCGGCCTCCAATAGTAATGGCAGCAAGCCTTCAGGAGGTCTAATAGTATCCTCAAGGAATGCCAAAATAACAAAAGTGGAAATACTGGCTATTGACATTTATGGCATCCTGGCAACCAACGTTTACCATCCGGCAGATGATACGCTGAGCAGTTTGATTCTGCTGAATCTCTACTATACCCTACGTGTTCCAGCCTAGATGAGTTTCTGGAAGAAAGATCGTAGGTTCTGTCTGAGGCCCTCTGTGAAGGGGAAGTCAGACGCATATTACTGCGTGGGGATTTTGACTCATAATGTATACCTCAAGTAACATCACAAAATAGAAATCACTTGGCTGTGGAAAATGGTAAAAAATGTTGCCATTTTTTAAGGAGTGGGATTTGACTCTGTGCAAATGAAGTGTGAAGGGGGACCTGATCCTTGCCACTACTTGGGAAAATGGTAAATCGAAATCCATTATAGACTGCATGATTCTGTCTAGAGACCTGCTTCAGAGGTGTGTGAAAATGGAAATCAAGCCATCCATGAAAAGTGATTGTGCTCTAGCACCTTGAAGCGTCTTTTTGTGCTAGATGGTATTACAAATAATGATCTCAGACCAAATAATTGGACAGACTCAAGGAATATGGCAAAGTACTACTTTATTCTCATTTTATAAAGCAGGGAGAACTTACAGGCATCGGACTGATGCTTGCACACTCACACCTAACCTTGATTGTGCAAAGGACTTATACCCCAATGTGTGTCATCTATTATGTCATTCTACGTAGCAAAACACAAAATCTATCGAGTGAAGGGTTGGTTATGGGAACATATCTACTTATAGAACATATAAGGATTAGTGCATCATTGGTTGCCCCTTATCTGTAGGGCACGCTTGGACTACCTCTAAATACTTATAGTACTGATTATAGCAGATGAAACAACAGTGGATGGTCTGTGCAACATTATATGTTAGGTTGTCCTCCATCCCCACTGATTGGTTGGCATACTACCCCAACCTTGGACGTTTGGCTCTTTAGCAGCACATGCAGGTCGCTTGCTGCTCACTTCCATCCGGCGAGCAGTGTGAGTGCAGCCTACTTTCCATCACCATTGCTGCCTGAACGGTGTGTTTGTTCTCCATATATTTTATTTTTACTGTGTGTTTATTCCCTCCGTGTGTCCCCTTTCCCTGCCTCCCTACTCCCGCTCCAGTTCCTCCTTCCCGCCCGCCTCCCTGATTGGCTCCTGGGCCCGTTGTGCCGAGGCCAGGTTGCTTGCTGCTCCCCCTCGCTCGCCACTCCCATCCAGCAAGCAGGGTGAGTGCAGTCTACTTTCCATCACCATTGCTGCCTGTACGGTGTGTTTGTTCTCCATATATTTTATTTTTACTGTGTGTTTATTCCCTCCGTGTGTCCCCTTTCCCTGCCTCCCTCCTCCCGCTCCAGTTCCTCCTTCCCGCCCGACCGCCCGCCTCCCAATACGCCCACCCCCCCTGATTGGCCTCCCCACTATTTTACACTGTCCTTCCCTGGGCAGCCTCTGCCCGACAGCCCCACGGCTAAGAACCCCAGGCCAAGGGTGGCTCCTACTGGTGGCTCCCCTGTTGGTGTCTGCAGGTGTCCGCTGGGGACGCCAGCTGCCAGCAACCACCTCCCTTCTGACCTCCGGCTCACCCCTCCCTCCACTCACTAGCAGCTACTCCTCCTGCTGTTCTACTTGCATAAATCATCTGCCTTTAGTACTGCATTGTGAAACCTAGGCCTTTTCTCCCTCTTTTAGGACTCTCACACTTAGGTGGCTTCCACTGGTTTTAAATCTGTTGTATCTGCACCACTAAATTGCATTGTGAAACGTAGGCCTTTTCTCCCTCTTTTCGGATTCTCAAACTTAGGTGGCTTCCACTGGTTTTAATTTGCTTGGAGTTGCTCCACTATAATTGCATTGTGAAACCTAGGCCTTTTCTCCCTCTTTTAGGATTCTCAAACTTAGGTGGCTTCCACTGGGTTTAAATTTGCTCGTATCTGCATCACCAAAAAATTGCATTGTGAAACCTAGGCCTTTTCGCCCTCTTTAGGATTCTCAAACTTAGGTATGTCTTCTCTCCTGTCTTAGAATGTCCTGTGCTTTTACTGCGCTCGCATCCTGAGTGCTGTCGTCTTGTCCTATATCTCCACTCACTTGCCTCTCGCTGTCTTGTCTGTCTACCCCTGGGACTCCTCTCCCACCTACTCTATGGTTCTCTCTGTCTCCCCTACCTTTTTTAACTGCTTCTCTATTGACTATCCTGCTCTCCTCACTAGGTCTGGTAGGAAGAAGTTTAAAAAGGACATCCTGGTCTCCAACCCAGGCCTCCCTATCGCCGACACCTACATCAGTGCCTCCTGCAGGGAAAATCTCACCGACGTCCTCTTTGTCGTTCCTTCACCAGATCTATGGACCCCTCATATGGTCTCTGTGCTCTCTCCTTCTCCTCTTCTCCCATTAATGGTGGCACCCGTTGGGACGCCCTCCTGGCCTCCTTCCTATTCTCTAAGGTCATCATTAATGTCTACTCTAATGGGACCGTCTTGGTCCAAGGCCCTCAGGCCAACCTTGATCTCTTTGAGAGACGCTTTCCCCGCCTCATCAACTTCCTTTCTTCTCCTGCTGTCCCCTCTCCTCTTCCCTTGGCTACCTTGCCTTCCCCCTCCCTCTCTGCCCCCTCTCAGGCACTTTCTACACTTCCGCAGGGCTTACCTTTGATATGTACCCTTCCCTGGAAGTCTTTCAAGGAGGGCAACCTTCTCCACATTGCCACTCTTAACTCCCGCTCCGCTATTAAACATTCCTCTGATATCTGCCGCCTTCTTGAAGAACCTGACCTTGATGTCCTTGATCTCACTGAGACATGGTTTAGGGCCAGCTCTGTCACCAGCTTTGACACTCTCCTACCTGATGGCTCCAAGATCCTGTCCGTGCCCATGCCCAACCGCTCTGGTGGGGGCGTAGCCCTTATCTTCCCAAAGTGGATTCCTGCCTCCGTTACTCCTACACATGCCTACTCCTCCTTTGAATGCCACGTCTGCAGGCTCTCTCGCTCCCCGAGCCACTCTCTTACCGTGGCTACTATCTATCGGCCACCTGGTCAGATCTCTTCCTTCCTTTCGGAGTGGGCAGACCTGTCCTCCTCACTCCTGGCCTCAAGCACCCAACTCCTCCTTCTTGGAGACTTCAACATCCACCTGGATGCCTCCTGTCCCCCCTCTGGACTCTTTTGTGACCTCTGCGACTCTTTCTCACTAACCATTATCCCCTCTGGCCCGACTCATTCTGCAGGACACACTCTTGATGTTCTGATCTCTTCTGACCTTCCCATCTCTGTCCCTCTCTCTACTCCTCTCTCCTGGAGTGATCACTTTCTCCTTTCCTCCCACCTCACCCTCCCTACCCCGCAGGCCAAGCCACCTCCGTCACTGCCACCCACCTTCTCGGTCATCCGACCTATGAAACGCATGTCAGTTGAGGCTTTCTCCGCAACCTTCTCAACCCCACCTGCCCCTCTGGCTGACTCTCACCCTGACATAGCCCTCTCCATGCTCCACTCTTCTATATCTGTCATGATGTCTGCCCCTGGGAAACCAGACCAGGCCCAGCAGCCCCAGAAGCAGGCATCACGCCATTTGGAGCATGCCCAAAAGCCCCAGTTAGGGGCTGTTTGGGTGCAGTCCTGGTGCCTTTGGCGCCAGGCTCATAAGGCCAAATTCAGTCCTGGCGCCATAGGCGCCAGGCTCATTAATGATTACTTACCTAAAGCAGACCATGCTGCTTACTCACCTGATGCAGACCATGCTGCATCAAGACCTCAGCCAAATGAGGCTTAGGAGGGACTATTTTAATGCAGGGACTATTTTCTTACCTGGGTGGGGCAGTGGAAGAATACTTACCTGGGACTTCTTCCAAAGCTATTTAAGCCACGCCCAGACAGCCACACATGCTTCGCGTTATTCTGCAGTAGCAGCGTAACACTCACCGTGCCTGCAGCAGCTTCCAGTCTTCAGCCACGCCCGTCTACACCCCGGAGCTCCTGAACCCTGCAAGGAAAGCAGAAGGAAAGGTTAGAGCAAGAGTTTTATTCATACTCACCTGAATCCTGCATCTTCCCGACTTGGACCTGGAAGAAAGAATCCATTAGAGGCTCTTGCCGCGCCTCCTGCAACGCCGCGCTGAACTCACCTGTTGCCATTTTCAGCATTCCATCACGCGCATCTTCAGTTTGCGGCCGCTCTTCATCACCTATGGACATAATAACAATAAGGTGAGCAACAGAGAGTTATCTAAGACAACAAAGGCAAATATTAAGACTTACTTGAGATCACCAGGGATACTCACCTAATCTCGGGTTGGCACAACCTCCTCCGCATCTCCGCCGCACCCCGGCCCCCATGGGGAAACATTCCGATACAGACTTACCCGGTTGTGGTAAACGCTTCAATCCACGGATCTTCCTCCGAATGGATGCCTGAAAAGGAAAAGACCACAGGTTAGAGCAAGCTTCCCTCTTTATTCCGAAACAGCTTTTATAAACACTTACCTGCGCATCTCTGGTTGCCACGTGAACTCTTTCCAGATCCATAAGGGCAACCTAGGGGAATTGGACAGAGTGAATTCCAGACGTTTTGAACTCTTCATAACTATTACCTCTACGGAGTCAACACCGTCTGCAACTCGCCAACTTCCCACACCAGTGAGGCAACTGGTCATCTACGCGCCCCTGCACTTGAAGCAGGATGGAGAGTTCATCTTTCCAGATTATCAGGTGAGAATCTAAAGGAGTCCCAACGTAATTCATGGGGAGAAGGTGGGGTTAAGCTTAAACCTCACAGGTGGTTAATTCTCCCTTTCTGCATTACAGAAGAGTATTCATACGAGCCACACAGACCAAGCTGGGTGGCCCGGTCCACTCCGTCATCTCGGCGCTCCGTGTATCACTGGAAGAAGTAACATCAGGCCGGTTCAGATCAACGCCCCCGTGGACACCAGGTGAGCGTAACAATATCTGATACTCTTGATATCCTTGCCCCTGTCATGAGAGTCCGCCCGAAGCCCAAAGCCCAGTGTAACTCCTGGTATGACTCAGGCACAGGTGTAGGGTGGACGAGAGGAAATGGCATGCTTCAAGTTTATCCTCTGACAAACTGGCCTGCCGCCTGCTGCAAAGGCATTACCGGCTCTCCGTCCTTACCAAGAAGAGAGCTCATATCCAAGCCTGTGTCTCTGCGGCATCTGACAACTCGGCTGAACTCTTTAAAATCTGCAAGGAACTGGCCAATCCTGCTGCAGTCTCTACCTCTCCTATCCCTACACAGGCCCTCTGCACTGCACTGGGTTCTCACTTCATTTCTAAAACCCAGGAAATCCTGTCCTCACTCTCCTCCTTTCGCCTCCCCCTCTCTACTCCCTGCTCTTCCTCTGGCCCTTCCTCAGCCACCCCTCCTCTCTCCTTCTCTGCCTTTCCCCTTTTCTCTGCAGGCAAGGTTTCTAGACAAGTCCGATCTATGAAAGTCTTGTCAAAACATGTTCACCCCTGTTCCTCCAAAACTATCAAGGACCACATCGACTCCCTGGCTCCTGCCCTGGCTGATTTCTGCAATCACTCCTTCGCCACTGGAGTCTTCCCTTCCCCCCTGAAGCACTCCCTTGTGCACCCTCTTCTAAAGAAACCCTACGCAGACTCCTCCTGCCCAGCTAACTATCGCCCAATCTCCATCACTCCCTTCCTCGACAAGCTCCTGGAGAAACTGGCCATCTCCCAGCTTAATCTTCACACTGAATCTGCTGGTTGACTTCATGACCATCAGTCTGGCTTCAGAGCTGCCGGAAGCACGGAAACTGCTCTCCTGAACATCCGTGAAGACCTGCTCACCAACCTTGACTCTAATACCCTGTGCATTCTCATCTTGCTTGAACTCTCTTCTGCCTTTGACACTGTCAACCATGCCATCCTGATCAACCGTCTCCGTGATAACCTGGGTATCACTGGTCGGGCTCTCGCGTGGCTGACTTCTTTCCTCTCTAACCGACCCTCCCAGGTGCAATTGGGGTCCTTCCTCTCCGACATCTTTTTCTCCACCTGTGGTGTCCCCCAGGGATCTAACCTCTCTCCCCGGCTTTTCAACCAACACCTGGCACTCCTTGCCCACACGCATCGCCGCTCTCTGTCCCAACTTTCAGTGCTATGCGGATGATACCCAGCTCATTTTCAGGCTACCCTTGGCCTCCTCCTCTCCTTCCCTCATCTCTGACTGACTGTCTGCCATCCAGGAGTGGTGTGACACCAATGACTCTGCCTTAATGCCAGTAAGACTGAGATTCTACTCATCAGCACACCCACTCCCTCCTTCCCTGCAGTTCTCTGGCCGGCCTCTTTTGGCCATCTTCCTACTCCCACCTGCAAGGCTAAAAACCTCAGGGTCATCTTCGACTCTGCTCTCTCCTTCTCCCCTCACAGCTCTGATGTCTCTAAGAAGTCACACTACGAGCTGCACCTCCTCAGAGGTATTCTCCCGTTCCTCTCCTTCCCCCAGAAGCTCACTGTCTCCAGAGCCCTGGTCCTCTCTAGGCTGGACTATTGTAACAGCCTCTATCTAAATCTGCCTGCCTCTACTCTCTGCCCTCTGCAACTTATCCAGGACAGGACTGCGAGACTTGTCCTTGGCCTCAAGCCCAGGGATCGTATCTCTCCAGGACTGAAATCTCTGCACTGGCTCCCAGTGGCTGCGAGGATTAAGTTCAAAACCCTCAGCATTGTAAACAAGGCCTTCTGGGGCCTAGGGCCGAAATACCTTCAACTCTCTCTTCCTAAATATCTTCCTTCTCGAGCTTGTCGCTCATCGCCTCCAACTCCCTCAGTGTCAGTCGCTTCACCAAGCAACGAGTTGGTGGCAGATTACTACTCTCTTCGGCTGGGGCCTCTCTCTGGAACAGCCTTCCTGCCTCCCTGAAACTCGCGGAGAACCATCTCCGGTTCTGGAAGCACCTCAAAACCTTCCTATTTGCCTCAGCTTTCTCTGCCCCTCTCCCCTGCTGATTTCCTTACTGAAACTGCTCGGGTTACCTGGCCACCCTTTCTGATCTCTGGCCCAGGCCCCGTCAATTTTTCCATTTGCACTGCCTCCCTGGCAACCCCTGCACCTGGGGACCGTTGTTCTGTATCCCTACAGTCCCCCTACCAGCACTTTTGTCTGCACTTCCTTGTACCTGCCACTAGCTGGCTGTTTATTTATTTTTTATTTATTCCACTGGGTACCGTTGTTTTGTATCCCTACAGTCCCCTACCAGCACTTTTGTCTGCACTTTCTTGTACTTGCCACTAGCTGGCCGTTTATTTTCTTATTTATTCCACTTTTCCCTTGTATTGCACTTTCCCCGCTCCCTTCCCCCACGCACTTTTCCTTCCCCCCCTTCCCATGCACTTGCGCGATCTGAATAACACTTGGCCTAGTAGGATCGTTGTCTGTCCTCCCTTTGTATCACCCCTCGCCTCGTCGCGCCTTGAAACACTTGTGTATAGGCGTGTTATAAATGCCATAGCATATCATCATATCATAAACAAAACTTAGGTGTTTGAATCCCGTCGGACTACTCCCCGTTTTCCTAATTAGTCCACCATCTCTCATTGATAGGCTATAAGCCAAAGCCTTCCATTTGTGGTTGACCTTGTTGCCTGCTCACTATCCTGGAACATTTGACGGAGCAATAGCACACCACTATCTTAATTTAAGGCTCTAATGAATAGCCCGTGTTTTCGACTTCTTAGTCATGGGTGAAGAGACCACATATTTGTCCATTTCAGCCTACTATTTACTGCTATTTGATTTAATTATACTGGGTGTTGTTGTTCCTCTTGATACCTGCTCACTCTATCACATCTGAACTTTGTAAACCTTTAATTAACCAGCAGTTTGACTCTTGCAAATGTTTTCTTCTTCTATCTATGAGGAATGTCCAACATTCAGAGCTTATGCAAGTAACTCCCTTTATGCTCTGTGCTTATCCCTTAAAATATCCTTAATTCTGGGCCAACCTTGACTCATCGTCGGCTCTGCACAAAGAGCTGTTCTTCTGCATCTCCTGATTCTACAGCCTCGGTCTGTCTCTGTGGTAGGTTGGTTGAATTCGACGTGAGCCAGCATCCATTTTCCTATTACAGCCGTCCTAGTCACATTATATATTCCTCTATAGAAAGCTTCTATATATTTTCTTTCTACCTTGTGTTACTCCGTATTTACAGTTATTTACAGTGATTGGTCAGTAAGTTACTTTATCTTCTTTATATTCATGATTACTTTAGCTTTAGGTACACGTTTCTCTTGGTGCTTCAGTTACATTATCATGCTTAAGGATTTTCATGCCGTTTCAGCATAGGCTCATATATCTTCTTTATAACATCACTCGGTCTTCATCAGATTTCACTTTAACGCATGTCCATGATGTGCATAGGTGCGTTCTGACATCCTTCCATGCAGCATCCTTCCATGTAGCATCCTTCCACACTTTTGGTTCAAGTGTACATCCTGTATGTCTGTCTGAGTGCATAATGTCTCTCATAAACTCAATGCAGTATAGGAACAATACAGGGGGTCCAATTTACTGCTCTTCAAACGGCTGTTCCAGTATGACGGCAGTGAGGGGCGGGAACTAATGAGAAAATGTCTTCCTGCTCCTGTACATGATCATAATATGCTAACTCTTAAATTAGCTAGTGGCAGTAATTTTGTATCTAGGGGCCTGCAGACTGAAATAGTGGTGAGTCAGGGGGTAATAGACTGGCAAGTTTTGACAGTAATGGGAGTAATTTAAGTAAGAACTTGAGAGAGTCATTAATGTCTTTGTCCCATCAACAACTAACATCAGCTTGCTCTACTGAACATTTCTGAGATTTTGTTTGGGATTTAGATAGACCCCAAAGGGGAATGAAAATTCTGTCAATAAAACATAAGTACAGATTTGATCAGGAGACATGGACACAGAAAATGCAACTCCATAAGAATTTAAGATGCCTAAACAAATATAATATCCCTGGGTCCGTTTTTTTGATAAAGAAGAAACAAATGTTGTTGGATTATCAGAACTGGAATAGATCCAACAGACACTTAAAATTGCATAGACAGGGGGAACTTGTGCTCAAAACCCTCATGGCGAAAAAACATTAATAATTCCTGGTCCCTTGTCAATAATTGGAAAGCTTCACAATTCCATCATCAGAGTAATTGTATTACGTAGGAATCCGTCTGAAAAATTAGTTGGTGTGGCCTCCAGTGTCCCTTCAATGTTAAACCGGTCTTTGGAGACGGTTGAACATTTAATTTAAAAAGCGTCCCCCTTGAGAGCAGCTCGGTCAAATGGCTTAATTAATTAAATTCTTAAGGTAGACTCAGCTGGAAGGCAGCAGTAATTATTCCAATTTACAAGAAGGGCGACCGGACTGATCCGACCAACTATCGTCCGATCACCATTCTTGATACTGACAGTAAGATGTTTGCTGGAGTTATGCTCTGGAAGTTGGATTGTTGGACTGAAGCAAATAGTATTTTAGACAAGGCACAAATAAGCTCTAGGACAGGTTTGATGACCATACTAAATGGTCTAATAGTGAATATGCTACGTGATAATTCTTGGAAGGCGGCTAATCCCCCTCTCTACGTAGACATGATTGACCTCTCCAAGGCCTTTCACACAATAAATGTTGGCTTTGGGAAAAACTAAGACCCTGGGGTATTCCTCACGGTTTCTTAACGAGTTTGATCTATTTGCACCAAGACACAACTATCCATATCAGGCTTGATGCACAGGGACATAAATACGGAAAGAGGTGTGAGGCAAGGATGCATCCTTGCACACTGCCTCTTTAATCTATATCTGGCTGACATGAACAAGGTGCTTTATGAACATGCTCTAGCTAGCCCGAAGATAGGATCTTGTAAGGTCAGCTGGATAGCCTACGTTGATGAGATCTTACTCCTGGATTTTATGCCTTGTGGTATTCAATGTCTTCTAACTACAATTAGTGTGTATGCAGTGAGAAATGAGCCATTGTTCAACCCTGGTAAGATTAATATCATGAGGTTCTGTAATGCAACAAAAAAGAGTCTTGCACCAGATGGTTAGTTAATACTGAAACCATCTCTCTGGTGACAGAGACAATGGGCCTCATTATAAATTTGCCGGTCAGTAAACAAGGGTGCTGGTAAACTCACCGGTACCCTTGTTTCCGGACCGGCAACCTACGTGTTTGCCTGCTGGAGCCGCTGTGCCTGACAGGTCTGGCCCTGCCGGGCACAGCGGTCACAGTAGGCAAACCCTTCATGGAAGCACTGGCACCGCTAGCAACAGTGCCGGTGCATCCGTGTACCCACTCCCATAAAGTCCGTTTGGACTATATGGGAATGGGGATTAACAAATATACCGGTACCTGACTTTGCAACCGCTGGACTCGTAATGAGCCGGTGGCACCGGGAGGTCAGGCGCCAGTAAATTATTACGGGTCTGGCAGCAACCCATTGGTAGAACCAGCAGGGTTCCCGCTGGACCCGTAATGAGGCTCAATCTATCTTGGCTTTAAACTATCCGCTCATCCAAATTCGATGTTGATGAAATGTCGCTTAGGGGGAAAGATAAATCAAATATCTAGCCGAATTAAGAGTTTCAATGGCACCTATTGTATATTTTCTATAACACCTGTAATAAAGTTCTACAAAGGGAAAGATATACCAACATTACAATGTGGCATCGATATCGAATCTCAGACCTGGGATTTAAATTGGGAGAGACTGGAGGGCAGTCTGTGGAGCAAAATATTATGTCTTCTGCTGTCCCTACCCATTGCTTCTCTCTGATACGAACTTGCCCTAAACTCTTTGAGATTCTTATTGGATTGGAGGATATTACAACTGTACTGGTCCAATAAGGTTTCTCAGAGTAATTCGTTATTCATAGAGATAAATCAAGAAGAGATAAGGCTGAAACATGTGTTCATAGTGAAATTAGTAAACAAGGCGAAAGCTATTCTTTCCTTCCTCCCCAGAATGTTTTGTTCTCCAATGACTCTCAATGTTTTGGACTGTAAACTCCAAAACTTCGATCCCCTTTATTCAAGTATCTTGATCGTGGCACTTGCAACAACATCTTATCGCAAGAGCGTAATTGACGGTCTGGAGTGTAAATCTAATTTTATCTAACAAATAGCTTGGTGCTAGCTGATTCACGCACCTAAAGATAACGCAGAGAATTTTGAGGTCTATGTGTTCTTTAATGGCTAGCCAGCGTAATTACTGCCTTAAATTGGATATAAGGGATGAATTTGCCACCCTAAACACCAGTCTCACTGCTGCATTTTGGGCTACTTGCAATCTCTGAATTTGGGTTGCAGGAATTCCTGTCAGCAAAGCATTACCATAGTCTAGTCGTGAGTTAATAAGAGTCCCAATGACTGTTGCCCGGTCCTTGTCTGCTATGAACGGCACAATCTGTTTTAGCATCCGTAGGGTATAACATACAGATTCTACTTTTGCACTAACCTGTGCCTTACTCCCCTTGTCCTCTTCCCAGATGCAACCTAGATTTTTTATCTTGGGGGAGAAATCCAATTGTGATCCCAGACAGCATGGTGACAATAACCACTTGTTATGTTGCAATTGGTGTCCAGAACCAAACAATGCTACCTCTGTCTTATTAGCATTTAGCAACAGCTGGTTTGCACAAATCCATGCTTGCACCTCCTTTAAGCAGTGTTCCACTAGTTCGAACGTCTCCTTCGATCTCTCTACTTTCAAAAATACTTAAGTGTCATCCGCATATGAGCGGAATTGTATATAAATTAAAAATGAGAGGGGAGAGTGAAGAGCCTTGTGGAACACCACGAGTCTGCATAAGGGAGTCCAAAAGGAATCCTCCGAGTTTGACCCTTTGTTCTCGGCCAGTCAAGAACGACTTATACCACTCTAAAGCTTGTGCAGAGACCTTTCCGTCCTCATCAAGGCGTCTCAACAGGATGTTATGGTCTACTGTATCAAATGCGGCAGATAGGTCCAACATAATCAAAAGTGATATGTCCGCCTGATTTGCCGTCTCAAGAAGATCATCCCATACTGTTAATAGCGCAGTCTCTGTACCGAATCCCGGTCGAAAAATCCTGATTGTCAAGGATCCAGCAGTGCCTTCTTTTTCATATACTCCTGTAACTGTGATGTAACTATTTTCTCTAGATTTTGTCCAGGCCATGGCAGTCCTGCCACTGGCCTGTAGTTCTGCAGGTTCGTGGTATCTAATTTTGCTTTCTTCAAAAGTGGGGTGTCTACTGTCCTTTCAAGGTTTGTCGGTACAATGCCTCTGATTAGTCATTTGTTTACGAATGAAGGGAGAAATGTCTGATGGCAATCGTTTTGCTACCATTGATGGAATCACACATAAAGTGTCATTAGTTGGTTTCAAATTAGAGAGCAGGGAGTGGACAGTCTCCTCCAAAACTCTTGTAAATGTAAAAGGTTTTCTGATTAATAAGCCATATGACTAAATAACATCACTGTCGTCCACTTGCTCCTCGGATTCCATGGGTACAGATTGAGCAATGTTGCCCTAATTAGTTCTATTTCTTTCACAGAATAATCATTAAATGTATCTGCCTGAGACACAGTCTCAGGCAGATAGTGTCTAATGAGATCTGTTCTTTATGTCAAAGAGAGACCAAGCAATCGCTACAGCACCTTTTGATTGAAAGTCATCATTCTGTCACTTTGTTCATAATGAGAAGTGGCCTCAGATGGAGGATTTTTGGCAAAGACTGTTCTCAGGTCACGAAACATTCCTATCCATGGAACTCATAAAAGTATTAAAAACTTTCAATTTGTGTAAAGATGAAAGACTGTAGTGATTTAAAACCCGAGGACTGATTAGTACAAGAAAAAATGTAACATTTGTTTTATGATTGATTTAACAATAATATGTATTACTTTGTAATTTCTTTGTATTTGTATCATGTGAAAAGTCAAATATGTGACTATAACACATTATTTAAAAAGAAAAACTAATATAGCTGAAGTCTCTGTGCGGGAATGTCTCCCTTCCCCTGGCCTTTATCAGGCTTTTCAGAAAGTTCAACCAACAGTGGGGGAATGTCTCCCTTCTCTTAGCCTGTTTCAGGCTTTTCTTTCTTCTGGATAGCCCTCGTTCACTAAGGTTCACTAACCCGCCGAGGACAGTGTCGTAGCACAAAATCGGGGCCCCCCTCCTGCGAGCCAGGCTACGGAGGCCTTCCCCAGCTCAGAAACAAATCATGGGTTCTCTGAACCAGCCTATATAGCACACTTGCGTGATATGCATGAACGTGCTGCTGCAGGGTACGCCGTACACTGCACTAGGAGAAAGATATACATAGATATTTGAATGCATTATGCAGCACATTTTCTGAGAAAAATTGGCTAAAAGGCCAGAGCGTTTGCAATTGTTTTGTAGGGTAACACCAATCCAAAAATCCAATACATGTAAACGACGAACGTGCACAGGGACATTAATGCTTTAATCAATGTAATGCTTTGCTATTAAAAATGCCATGCCACAATGAAAAAATGTCCAACTGGTTGCGCAATGTCAGCCAGTCTAGTCACGTAATAACATATTACAGTAAAGCAAGCCAGGCCACATTTTGACATATCTAGACTGGTTGCACTAAAATGCCAGTTGATGCAATAATATTTATCATGGTTATTTTATCCCAGTTGGCCAGCAAAATATACAATGCCACAGTAAAAAATGTCTAGACTGGCAGCACCCAAATGCCAGTCTATCCTGGTAATCCAGGTAATCACACTTAGCCGGGCTGCTTTATCAGAGATGCCCAGTTATAAAAAGTCAAGCCAACCTAAGAAATTACTAGACTGGCTGCACCAAAATGCCTCTCTAGCCACTAATACCACATATCATGCCTGCCTAGCCTGGACATGGATGACCATTAAGATTTATCGCACAATCTCCGCCCCACCCAACCTCTCACACATCCACACATCCGCTCTCCCTCCCACCCTATGTCCCAAACCCCAAAATTAACTCCACAGCCCAGAATTACTTCCACGTGCCTCTTCCTTGCCCCAGTGCTTACGTATGAGGCACCTTGCCTCATAGGTAAGTACTGGGGCGAGGAAGAGCGGGACTAGGAGTAAGGAAGATTACAGGTAACTAAGCCATACATTACCTCCATGTACGTTTACTTCTTCCCAGTACTTGTGCATGAGGCAACACGCCTCAAGTACTGGGACAAGGAAGAATCGGGCTAGGTGTACTGAATATTATCAATAAGTAATCAAGGCATTAAACACAAGCAGTGGCACAAAACCATTGAGCTGACTGGCTTTGGGCCTCACCTCCTCCCCCAACATTTTGGACTATGTTGACTCGACCTGGCTGAGCTACAGAGCCGTTGCCGGACAGAACAGTACACACCTGTTAAACGGCGCCTGGATTTCGTGTTAACAAAGGGCTGGCAATTACTAATGTAACGCATTTCACTGTTAGTACCTGCATTCAAATGCTTCATTTTTCAGGCAATGGAAATCGGGATGATCACAGTTCAAGGGTGTTTATTAAACTGTAATTGGGGTGCAATAAACACCTAATCTAAACCTAAATCTAAGATGGGAGCAAGCTACGACCATCAAATAATAATAATACTACAGTCCTAGGAGAGTCTAGTCAAATAAAAAGGCCTATGCTAAAAAAAAGCTATTGCCAATACTTACTGCTATGCTACAAAATAGTGTGGGATAAAGTTCACGCAGAAGAAAGAAGTGTTCACAAAATAAGTCAGGGTGTTATGGTCGGCTCTACCCCACGTTTTTAGCATGGGACAAGGCAGGACTCTAGAGCACAGCACACTCCTGGGCTGCTCTGGCACAAGCTTACAGTTCCTTTCCTCAATATCGGGGCCTTCTGTGCCCAAGTCTCTTTCATGCAAAGTCTCTTGCCTCAGAGGCCTGATATGCCAAATAAAATAAAACAAAAGTTCCTTCTGTTTGTCTTCACGTCAGGCGATTACTCTTCACCCTTGGATCCCCCTCAGCTGGACTCTGATCTTTCCCTCAACGATAGCCTCCCTCAGTCGGGCTCAGACCAACAACTTCACTGTGGACATCCCTCAGTCGGGCTCATGCTCGTCATCACAATGTTAAGTGTGTCACTATTCACCCCAATTCTCAGGCATCCCTCAGATGGGTTCACGTTTGCCCTTATTTCACAGTGCACTTTGTTTTCTGACAAAAGTGGGATTCACTTCCCTTAGCTTTCTCCTGGCATCCCTCTGTTGGGGTCACACTTACCACAGTTCACAATTTCATAAGCTCATCAGAAAGCGGGGGGTTCCCTTCCCCTAGCTTTCTCCTGGCATCCCTCCTTCGGGTTCACACATGCCACAGTTCACAGTTTAACAAAACGTCATTCTAGACCCCTTAGGTTCTTCCCTTTACCTAAGTGCGGGTCTCAGGCCCCAGTCAGGCTTTCCCTTGAGCCCCCAGTCAAGCTTTCCCTTAAGCCTTCAGTCAGGCCTCACTTTACTTCCACACAGTGTTAAAAACACTTTCGACTGTACAGGGGGTTATGCTTGACCCTCGTATGACCACCTTAACACCTCACGCCGGCCTCCTCTAAGGCCTCTTGGTAGTTGTAGTTTCCACAAATTAGCTCACTACCCTTTCCTTGTTCAGGAGAGGGCTACCAGCCGGAGTCCTTCGAATGAGTACCCAAGCGGTGCCGGATCACTCTGTTTCTAGTATCAATTTCCATCACAAAAGACCTTTGTCTATTATCTTCTTTCTTCATGCACAATGTTGCCACTGCAACCTTGAGCCTAACAGAGTCTGGTCCACTATCAGTTTCTTCCGACTCACTGGCTGTGCTCAAATCGCTGGCGTTTCTTTTGCCGCTGGAGTCAAGGATGGTAGCATGATGGCAACTGCTTTTACCCACCCTTTCTATCCGTGCGAGAGGGCCCCATGTACCACTGACATCCATCACACCACCCCCAGCTGGGATTTCCGTTCTTACGTTTCCTTTCTCAGAGGCCTCGCGGGTATGGGTTGAAAAGAGCAAGGATAATTCCCTCGTGGTCATCCTTTCAGGTCTCAATGCCTTTCTCCGACATTTGAACTGCTGTGCAGAATAGCTACTTCCTCGTGCATTCGGCCTTGCTCAAACTGTGCTCTCATGCTCCGCCTTTTATCCCTGTGGGGAAGGGAAAAGGAACTCAGGTGTGTGTAGTTATCGGCAATTGCCTGACTGTGCCTCACTCTTGAGTTGGGACATGTCAGGTAAACGGCTCTGGTGTTAGTCTGTTGTTGCTCAATGTGGGGGATAGTGTTTGGGTCAAAAAGGGGGGGTAGAGTTTCTAAATATCCTAATGGTTTGGATGGGGAAAAGGTGTCATAAGAAAGGGGATACTACGTCTCACCCTTTGGTGTCCCCATTCCGCTCCCCAAAGAGCCCCCATCCAGGTGATCCTCCAGCACTGGTCCACCCCCAGGAATGGGATCCAATAGCGATGGCCGTGTCCTGGCCACCTGGATGACAGATCCCCAGGGACTAGTAAGTGAGAGACCTTCAGGTTTCTCACAGCACCCTTTCACCAAAAAGGCACACCCAGACAGCTACTCATACATTTAAGTGTGCACCATTTCACCATACAGGCACACACACCCAGGCAGCCACACATACATTTAAGTGTGCACCATTTCACCATACAGGCACACACACCCAGGCAGCCACATACATTTAAGTGTGAACCCTTTCACCATACAGGAACACCCAGGCCACCACCCATACATTTAACTGTGCACTCTTTCACCATACAGGCACACCCAAGCAGCCAACCATACATTTAAGTGTGCACCATTTCACCATACAGGCACACACACCCAAGAAGCCACACATACATTTAAGTGTGAACCCTTTCACCATACAGGAACACCCAGGCCACCATCCATACATTTAACTGTGCACCCTTTCACCATACAGGCACACCCAAGCAACCAACCATACATTTAAGTGTGCACCCTTTCACCATACATTCACATAGGCAGCCACCCATACATCATGCACTCACTCTTTCATGCACATTACATTATATGCCTACATGCACACACATTTAAAGAAAATACATTTTCTTACCTTTAATCTATTGGTCTAGGGAATGAGGCCTTCAGCTCCCTGCAGCAGCCGCCAGGAACGCGTGTTCCCATCATCTGCAGATGATCTGGAGGCTGCCATGTCACAGGGTGGAGGGGAGCCTTATTACTTCAAAAAGAAATGGTTTCTTTTTGAAGTCACTCTGACTTCTGTAAGGAACTCATGGTGGCAACAGTAAAGACAGACACAAGTGGTCATAGTTAAAGGGTGTTTATTAAACTGTATGAATGGGTTGGAAAAATGCCTAATCTAAACCTAAATCTAAGATGGGAGCAAGCTACAACCATCAAATAATAATCAGGCAGTCCTAGTGGCATCTTGTAAAAAAAAAAGGGCCTATATAAGTGTGAGATAAGGTTCTTGAAAAAGAAAGAAGTGTTCACAAAATGACCAATAAGGATGTAGTAGCCGGGTGTCTCCCTTCCCCACGTTTTTAGTATGGGACAAGGTGGGATTCCGGAGCACAGCACACACTCGAGCTTTTGTCAGCACAAGTCTGCAGTTCTGTTCTCAGGTATCAGGACCTCTGGTGGTTAAGTCTTGCTTCTACAATTTGCCTTCGAGACCGGAGGCATTCAAAATAAATGAAGAGTTCCTTTTCGTCTATACATTGGGTGATGACTTTTCCACCCTGGATCACACTCTTCCGGGCCCAGATCTACAAAGATTTTCTAGCAGTATCAGGACCTTTAGTTGTTACGTATCTGGTTACCCAGGGCCTGATGCGTTCCAAAATAACAAAACAAAAAGTTCCTTCTGATTACACTTGGGTGATGATTCTTCACCCTCGGGTCCACCTTTTCTAGGCTCAGACCCCTCAAGATTGTTTGCTTCCCTCTTTGGATGATGCTTCTTCACCCCTTGGTCCCCCTCTTCCGGGCTCAGACCCGTCTTGAATGTTAACCTCCCTCCGCCGGGTTCACTATGGCATATATTCCAAGGGATTTTTTATCAATCTTCTCCCTTAAATTCACGATTCTTAATGTCATTTTACACAGTTAACAGTGAACCTCCCTTTCTCGGGTTCACTCTTGTCAGCACAAATGTTTATTGAGTCATCAGGCTTCCCCCCTCTTTATCGGCATCCCTCCTTTGGTTTCACTCTTGCCAATTGTTTCTCTCACCATGTGGGATTCATTGCCCTTAGCTTTCATTACTCATTGGTCAAAGACCTTCGACTGTACAATGGATTTTGCTAGACCTCTGTATGACCACTTTGACACTGTTTTCACAGTCCTTGCACAGCCTTCTGGTATTGGTAGTTTCAACAAAACAGGGAGCCAACTAGAGTCTCTTGCCAAACACCCACGTGGTGCCGGATACTTTAAGCTGATTTTACCCTACGACGTTCACAGTTCTTTGAACCTTCTTTAGCTTCCAACTTTATTTAACACATTTCGGTTTCTTATCAGTTCTCCCTTCGACTCACCGGCTGTGATGAACCGCTTGGCTTTCCTTATATCTAGAGTCTAGGCCGTTACCATGATAGCAAGCACTTCCTGCTCTCCTGCTTATCAGTGTATGCATGCTGCCTGTACCGTTGACATCTGCTGCAGCACACGTTAGCCTTTGTTCGAGATCTTGCAATTTCTTCCACAGAGGAATCGCGGGTCGGAAAGGACAAGGTCACTTCTCTCCTTGTCACCCTCTCGGTTCTTGCCACCTTTCTCCTCCTCCTGAACTGCCATCCTGGCATAGCTGTCTCATTGTGCTGACCGCCTTGCTTGTCATGTGCTTTCTTGATTCACCTTTTATCCCTGTAAGGAAGGGAAAGGGCCATCAGGTGTGAGTGATTCTGGTCAATTGCCTGACTTTGCCTGACCCTTGTGTAATAATTGTGTCATGGGGATTTAAAAACCCTTTTTGTTTGTGTTAATACAATTTACATTGTGTTCAAAATTATGTGTGCAGGGTTTTTATCAGATTAATTCAGTACTGTTAGTTATATTGCTTCAAATGCTTGTGAAAGGGTTATCCTTTTTGTCTGATGAGCCACAGCATACCCATGTAATGTTTTGGGGGCATAAATAGGTGCTTGTTTGTTTTCATGTGTTATATAGCTATCTCTTTCAGAAATTAGAAGGAATAATTGTTGAATTTGCAATGCTTTCTTGAGTAGGTTTCTTTGGTAATCTTTTTTCTGGAAATGTAAAAGAAGGATTGTTAGCAACTTTGAAAATGTTGCATGTTCTATAAGTAGTAGGACATA
This sequence comes from Ambystoma mexicanum, assembly GCF_040938575.1. NCBI lineage: Eukaryota > Metazoa > Chordata > Amphibia > Caudata > Ambystomatidae > Ambystoma > Ambystoma mexicanum. Next base: position 714,380,564 of record NC_090921.1, on the reverse strand, counting down.
GCATTCACTATGCAAGCAGTAGTACATTTAAAAGCATTAATAAATTATTGGGATGGGTCTGCAGTGAAGCATGTTTTGTAGCACAGAACATCACTTAATTGAAATGAAGTTAAAGGGAAGTTGTATGATACATTGGAAACTTAACACAACAAAACCCTTGAAATTCAGCGCATTTTGAAACTCAGGACTGGATTAATAAGGCTTGTTCCTATTGATCTCCCCCAAAATCCCATATCTGCCATTTTGCACGCCACCGACATACCTAATTGGCTACTTTTCCACAGTTATACCACCACTTCTTCAGCTCACCTATGGGAATTATACTCTTGCAGTCCGTTTCAACACTTTTTTGCCACCATTCACTTGCTGGAGTATCGCAACCTTTTCATAGCTCTGCCACAGTTTTAAAGTGTGCAGTTCCTCTTTTCCTTATGGCTCTTGCCAATACTTACTTTTTTCAGCTTCTACAATTCGCAGTTCTTTATATTCATTACCAATGCTTGTGATCTTAAGCTTACATGATTCACAGTTCCTTTGTATCAGGGAATGATTTTCTTTGCTTTCCATTCATGTGGCATTCACTCATTATTACTTTCCTTAGGTTCGGTATTCAAAACTTAATTTTATTCAAAATGAACGTAACCACAAATTCCCTGTTCACTTCCCTGCTGGGAATTTGCACCCTGCTCACGGTCTTCATATTCAGTTTCAAGTTTACTGGTTTTCAGGTGCTTCCGCAGCCTTCCCAATTTCAATACAGTTCGGTATTCTCACTCCGTTCATCAACTTTCACATTAACGTAGTCATCAAACATCAGTGTTTCTCATGTGGACTGGCAATCGCATTGCCTCCACGGCCCTTCGCTTACTCGCAAGTGCTCCGAGCTGCATTCCCAACGTGGCTTGCACCACAGCATTGCAGAGTCACTCAGCCTCACTTGACTTACCGAGTATGCTGCCTTTGTGTGCCCTTCTCCCCTCTGGATGGTATTTCGTGGCTGCTGCTGTTCCCGGCTCAATAGGCCCCTCTTATCGGGTTTCCAACGCCTCGGGCTCCTGGAGAGGGAGTCCTCTTGACTCTAGGAGGTCGGCACGCTGCCCGTGCACCGGAGACCTTTCAACAACACCCGCCACAATTTGCTTCCGCTGCAATGTCTCTGCAGCACCTCAGCACTTTGGACACGCACCTCCCTGCCTCTTCCTCCTGCTTCTCCGTCTGCAAGCACTCCACAGGCGATCTCCTTCTCCTTCCCTTTCTCTCCATTAGCCTCACCTGAGTGGGCCATTTATACCATCCCTTTGGCTTCAGATGCAGGCCATTCACATTGATTTTGCAACAGTCATGGTACTCGTCATCCCTTTTCCTCGTCCCAGTACTGAGTGGTGTTTGTGTATGTCTGAGTTAATAAAAATTGGATGTATGTTCCTATGTGGTCTCTTCCTTGTCTCCGTACCCTAATGATATACATTGGGATGGTTTTCTCACACAATAGGGAAGGGATTGAAAATATGCCATAAAAGCCCGGGGGACATTTGATTCCTTATGAAAGGGAAATGGGTGATTCTTTCTCTCACCCAAAGGTGACTCCTTCCCACTACCCAAGTCTCCTCCCAGTTGGCCCTCCCTCGCATATCCACCCCCAGTATCAGGATCCAATAGCAATGGCCTTTCCCTGGCCACATGGGGGGGGGGATATTCGGGGGAAAGAGGTGAGGATGCCCTCAGATATCTCACAGTCCATATAAGCCTTCCTGAGAATCAGGAACATTTCTTGACTAAATGTTCTGTACAATTGTATAGGTAAACTATCCAAACCTGGCCTTTTACCCCCTTTCCTGACATTCATAGCTTCAAACATCTTTTTGTCAAGGAATTCACACTCCACAAACTTCATTTTTGAAATATCAAAATCCTGTAAAAAGGGCAGTATCTCTGACTGTTCGAAACATTTTCCTGAGGAATAAATATTCTCATAATAGATTTGAAACACCTCACAAATCTCCTAATTTGGTCTCCTCATTATTTTTCCCTCTCAGTTATCATCAAAACTTGTCTCTTGTCTTCCCTGTCCTTTACACGATTTGCCAACAAAGATCTTATCATCTCTCCATGATCCCAAAATACCTGTCTAGCATAAAAAATATTTTTTTCTGCATTGTAAGTCAACTTATAGTCGCGTATAAGCCTGGCACTTTGCACAGTTAATCTATTCGGGACTACCGCATCATTATTTTATACCCTCTCAGCTTCACAGAGACCTGCTCTAATAATATTTCCCTTCCATTCTTGTGTGTCGCATAACTAATCAATAACTAATAAGTACTGATTTATTCATTTGTAAAGGTCTCTATAAAGGCAGTATCAAACAATAATGATGTGTTTAGTCACCATCGCTTTCTACCTCTATGACCTGACATGTAGCTGTCTCAATCAGGGCATGATCCGATATAACTAAATTGCCTATCCCAGCAGAGACAGAATCTCCGAAAACACTTCTGGAAGCCAAAAATAGATACATTCTTGACAAAGGTCCACGAGGGGGTGAAAAAAAAGTGATTTTTAGAAGTGTAACAAGTGTTTTATTTGTGTAGCCGCCACATGTTTCAACCCACATGGGCCATTTTCAAGGCCATTTGATGATGGTTGGACTGGTACATGTTTCTATGTTGTGGTCAGGGGAATAGCCCCATGCACTGGTTAAGCGGAAAATCCACAGAATTTCTGAGTCTCCTTGTGGATGCACTGCATTAAGTAACTGAATGCAGTGCGGCTGCCAGGAGACTCCGACACAAGCCCTATTAGGCCTTCCAATTTACTAATTCTGTGTATTTTCCACTTAACCAGTGCACAGGGCTGCTCCCTCAACCAGATAACGATACAATGTTCATTCATAGGCATGTTTTGTGCTGCATTTATTGACAAAACTTTTGTCCGAAAAAACTAACTGAAAAATATGGGGGGTGGGGTGGCGGTGGTGGTATAAGGGCATATAAGGGGTACGATGGGGTGGGGAACAGGGAACAAATAATAGGTGAGGAAGGTTTGGGTGGGATCCCCAAATAATAACAAAATAATTCAATTTGTTTTTTTTCCATCAAAAATGTTTGTTAACAAATGCATAGAACCGACCACAACATAAGACCAAGTACCAGTTCAACCATCATCAAATCGCCTTGAAAATGACCCATGTGGATCGAAACACATGACGGCTACACAAATAAAACACTTTTTTATTTTGTTACACTTCTAAAAATCATGTTTCCTTCTCATCATTAGAAAGAATGTACTGTCATCCATTTCTCAGTACTTGGTGTGACTGTGAAGGATCTCCAACCCTACTCTGGTTTTCCCAATCCAGGACAGTGAGGCACTGTGATAAGAGCCAACAGCAAACACGCAGCAAGCTACGCTAAAATAATACCAAACCAGGCCCAGTTCTTTCACATTTCTAGTGCTCCCACCCCACTCAAGAGAAAAAAGTCCTCCATACATCTACTAAACCACAAGTATTTTGAAGACTTAATAATCTTTTCCTAACTTGATTATCCGAATAAGATCCATCTAAACTTGATTTATGCAGAGTATCATCTAATCTGGTATTAAAGTTCCCCAGTATTATTTCATGTTCCACTACATTCGATGTTAATTTATTATTTCGAAAAAAATGGCCTGGCCTATATTGGGAGAATACACATTTATCAAAGTCAGCTGTCTGTTATTTACAACCACATTAGCCATCACAAAATGACCCTCATAATCTTGTTTAAAGCTCTTAATTGATACTCATATCCTTCCTGAATCATATACAAACAGCCTTAGAACTACTTTCATACCAACTTCAGATCTCTCGATTAAATGTCTATATAATATAGTATAATATAGTATATAATCTTTATCTTTTTCCTTGAGGTGGGTTTCCTGAAGGAAAACTATATCTGCTCCACTTTTTACAATGTATGTTAATAATTTCCTCTTTTTCATTGGACTATCTGTACACTTAGTGTTTCCGCTCAATATTTTCAACTGAGCGGCCATCCCATGAGTCAAAATAAGTCAATGTCCAAAATCAATAAGTTCAAATGAGCTATAATTTTGCTTCTCAACTGTCGCTCATAAAAAGGACAACCATAGCAACCACAATGCGTAACATATGTTATAAAGATGACCTGCACAAAGAGAGGGCCAAACCCCAAAAAGTAAAGAAGATAGATAGATAGATTAGTGAAGTGAAGGCCCTTACAATGATCCAACCCATTATTATACCATACTAAAAATCCAAATATTAAACCATAAAGCATATAATGCGCAAGGTTTACAAACCGACCATCAATAATCGATCTAAAAGGTATTATTTTTTTAAAACATTTTTTAAATACGTTTATTGGTAGTTATGCATTATCACATTACAGAGATCAAGGAAAAATCATATTGCCAATTCCAGAGTAAACACCAACAAGGACTAGGCATCAAACATAGATTATCTTAATATATTACTCCATAAAGGCTGAAAGGCAATTACACATATCCTGTGCGGGCAGATGTGGCAGGGGCTTTACATCCCATCAGGGGGGCATCTCAGCAATGTCAGTCTCAATTATCTTCTGTGGGGGGGTCACTGGCGTGATATTTGAGTAATTTACGGACGTATTCTGATGGAACATCTGGAGCATTCATGGGGGCTTTTCGTCAAAGGGGCAGAACATCGCCAGGAGAAAAGCGTTCCACACCTCAATGTTCTCTGTGGGTTATCTAAGGCCCTTCCTCATTGCCCTGTACTACGTTACCATTTCAGCCGTGCTCCAAAATTTTAGGTCATTCGACCATAAATTATATGCATTGAGGCCATCCTTGTAAAGGATTTTCCTTCGTTCAATGGGACGCACACTTCGTCCTGTTGAACGAAGGTAAATCCTTCCTTTTTTAGCACACTGGGTTACTGCTTTGGTAGCCTGGGGTGCTAATGGCCTTAAGCCTCCGATCGAAGTGCTGGAACGGGGGTAACGGCCCGGAGCACTGCCTTCCCTTTCCATGGTGGCCATCTTTGTAAAGGATTTTCCTTGTTTCAATGGGACATGCACAGCGTCATGTTCAACAAAGGAAAATCCTTTTTATTTTAGCACCCTGGGTTTCCGCTTTGGTAGCCCGCGGTGCTAATTGTCTTATGTCCCCGTTCCAAGTGCTGGAACGGGGGGGATAATGGCTCAGAGCCCTCATTGTCAGTATCCCCCATTCAAGCCCTTGGAACGGGGACTTAATGCTACATTAGTAGTTACACTACTTGGCTCCATTTTACAATATGCTATCAATGTTTCAGGAAGATTGAAAGTATCATGTGTTAATGAAGTTATCCTGTCTCCCAGATATGTGTCTCCTTCCATATGATCCTCCTTCAAAATACCACCCCCAGGTTCTGGATCAGTTAGCGGTTGCCTTCCCTTGGCCATATGAGAGGAGATCATTACCAGGGTTTCGGTGATGAGTTCAAAGGATTCATGTCAGGACCCACTGACTGATGTTGCTTAATCACCAGAAAGTCCACAATGTCCATTAAATGATTGGCTTTCCATGACTTTGCCTGTGAAAAACTTAGACCTGGGAATGTGAGTACCCACACCTTGCTACCAGACCATAATAATCCTTAGTCTCAAGGTTTACTAGAGGCTATTTAGAGACTTATCATTGAATTAATTGTTCATGAAAAAAAAAATTCAACAGCTTTTGCTTGAGCGAATGTCAGTGTTGAGCTAGTCCTATAATTTGTTATTGTTTAAAACAGTATTATACCATTACTGTACTGTTTTTACTGCCCCCTCTGAAAATGTCGACTTTTTTCTTTTTACTTTGAGCCGCTTTACACCCCATATACATGTGCGGGGGATGGGTATAGTGACAGATTTATTATGTCTATTATGATGAATCCCATGATGTCATTGCTACTTCCGAAGGGGGATCCCGTTCCCATAAGGACAGGATGATGAGGCTGCTACTAAGTGGGTGGATCTCATGGGTCCAGTGATGACCATCCAGGGAGAATGCAGTATTCCCGCCTGAAACATGACCCTGGTACCTCTTTCCAAAGTTACCCCATCTTTCTATCCTATGCTCAATCACCTTCACACATACAGTCACATCCCATCTATTTTGCTAAGGCAACTCCAATAGAGGATACTGAGATGAGGAAGAGGACTAATGAGTCACAATCTTAATACTCGTCTGTACTGAGATGAGGAGGGAAATTGGAGCAATACTGGGTCCGCTTTGGAACCACTTTCAACATTCTAGTGGTTCATATGATTGGCAGAATGAAGATATAAGTACCAAGGAAGAACTTGACAGTGTTGTTGTGTATGTTCAAAAATAATCATCAATAGCCAGAGACTTATAATGCGGACCATTTCCTTTAATCATCTTTTCATAACTGAACTCCCAATATTCTAATCTCCACGTCCACATTCCATATTCCAAAATAGTGACATATTACTCTTCTATTTTCTGATAACTATTCACAATACAAACAACTCCCCCCTTACTTAACATTTAACTTACCATGTACCTATATACATATAGTCATTCTCAATTTCTTGGTTTCATCAAATACACATGTATTCTGTACTTACCGTTTGTTGACTTGACTAAACATCTACATTTGCTCAATAAGCCTATCTGGCTTACGCACTGTTCTGTAAGGACAATTCCTCCCCATTGCGATTTGAGCATCAGACCCCAGTTCTCCAGGCTTCAGTTCTCCACTACCAGGTTCAACTCCTTTGTCACCATTGACTCCCAGGCCTCCACCCACAGATCTCAAACCACTATTACCCTGACCACCTCCCGCATGTTCAGTCGGTTCCTCATTGCCCTGAAGATCCCCTAAATTCACAGAAAGACCATCCCACATCGAATTGTCATTCATTTCTCCATTACCACATCTTGATTGGCCTGAGTCATTATCAACCTGGTCCTCTTGAAACAACCTCCTAAAAAACGATGTATTCCTTGTGATCTCGTGATTGTCCTCATCAACTGCAGTGACCATAGGCCCCTTTACTTTTTTTTACTTTCCAAATCACTGGTTTATACCTCGAATCCAGCTTAGAATGTAATCTTTGCCGAACTAGCACCTTCTTATTGTTACTTTTGCCCCTTCTTTTATTATCAGTCCATTCCTTGACCGTCTTTCTCTTCACTTCATCCCGTCTTCTTATTTCATCATCTTCTTCCAGGGTACAATCATTCAGCTGTGGAATACGAGTTTGAGGTTTGTACCAAATCATTAGCTCAGATGGGGAACACCCCGTTATTTCATTTGGAGTATTTTGATAACTTCTGAACATTTGTGATACTGCTTGAGTCATTGCCACATTGTCCACCATAGCCTTTTGTCTTGTTTTCTTTAGATTAAGCATACATTTCTCAACCATGCCATTCGCTTGTGGCCACAGAGGTGTCATTTTCTGACGTTTAAATCCTAAATATGCTGCAAATCTTTCAAATTGATGTCCTTGAAAGGGAGGGCCATTGTCTGTTTTGACTATTTTGGGAATTCCCCACTCACTGAAAACTTCATCTAAACCTCCTACAACATGATGAAACGCTGTTGAAGTTACTTGTTTTACCAATGGAAACCCTGAATATTCATCCAATATCACCAGTAAATATCCCCCTTCTTTCAATGGTCCGTAGAAATCCATAGCTATTCTACTCCAAGGTGCTTCAGGCAAGGGAACAATGTGAAGTGGACAAGCATTACTATCAGGTGCAGTTACTTGACATGCAAAACATTTCTTCACAAAGTCTTCAACCATTGTATCCACACATGATTTCTCAACATTTTCTTTGTGTTCTTTATTCCTCTGTGCCCTTCATGTGCTAGTATCACAAGTATTGTTCTCAAACTTTTAGGTGCCACCAGTCTGTTTCCTCTCAACAGCATACCATCATTTGTTGATGTCAATTCTCCACTTCTCTTCGATATCCTCTGTAATTCTCTTACATCCACCTCCTTACTGAATTCCTGTTTTGATGGTATCTTTTTCCACTGACCAGCCTTGTCAACTTTACTGCTGCTTGAATTGTCAGATCACCTTTGCTCTTTTCAACAAACATTTCCTTTGATATTGTTGGTGGCAAAGCGTTAGCAGACAAATATGATACATAATTTTCCACCTCTTCATTTCCTGTCTCTGGATGACGAGATAAGTGATCAGCCAGGTTTGCTTCTTTACCAGGCTTGTGCACGATAATATAATCGTATTCTTGTAGTCGTATTCCCCACCTTTCAATTCGTGGAGGCATTTTTATTCTGGGATTTCCAAATAAAGATATCAAAGCTTGGTGATCCGTAACAAGTACAAAAGGTCTTCCTACTATGAAGTGATGACATTTCTCACGGCCCATACCGCAGCTAAACTTTCTTTCTCCGCTTGTGAGTATCTCTGCTCAATTTCATTCAAGGCTCGACTAGCATACATTATGACATACCTTTCTGGGTTTTTTGGTTCAACTTGTGCCAGTATTGCTCCCAATCCCACAGGGCATGCATCGACTGTAAATTTTGTTTCCCAATCTGGGTTATAATAAGCCAACTGCCGGCCATCAATAAGTTCTTTTTTATTAACTCAAAGCTATTCTTGCACTTTTCGTCCCACACAAATGCTGTTTCCTTCTTTAACAGTTGCCGTAAAGGGTCTGTTAACATTGCAAAATTAGGCACATAGTGGGTACAATACAATGTCATTCCCAGAAATAACCTCACTTCACTTACATGTTTTGGTGGCTGTAGATCAAGAATGGTGTTTACTTTGCTTAAATCTGCTCTTATCCCTTTTTCAGAGAATATATGTCCAGAAAACATAGACTCTTTCTGTTTACATCACATTTAGATTCATTTAGAGTTAGTCCACTATCTTGCAATGCCATGCACACTCCTTCCAATGCTTCATTATGTTCTTTTTGAGTGGTACCATATACTAATATGTCATCACTTTAATTAAATGTGTTTTCACAGGAGCAACAACTTTCCTGATCGCTTCTTGGAATATTATTGCTGCTGATGATATTCCAAAGCGTAGTCTTTTATACCTATATAAGCCTTCATGGGTCGCAAATGTGGTTATATATCTGGACTCGGGATCAATTTCTAGTTGGTGATATCCTTGATTTAAATGAAGCTTCGTAAACCTTGTTGCCCGATTTAATCCTATAATCATATCTTCGATGCTAGGTCCTGGGTGTCTTTCTCTCTGTATCGCCACATTGGGAATCCTCATGTCTACACTTAAGCGGATACGCCCATCAGATTTTGGAACCACAACTAGTGGCGACACCCATGGCGTGGGACCACTTTCCACCTTCTCAATTATGTCATTGTTGATTAACTGTCTTAGTTCCTCCGACACTCTCTCTTGGAGATGAAATCCTAATTTACTTGGATTTTGTGGCGTTGGCTGAATTTGTGAGTCAATGTGAAGATGTATTGCCTCTCCCTTTAACTTTCCTACTCCTTCTTCTTGATCACTTCTATGTTTGTTTCACTCTTCATTATATTTTGTATCTCTTGTCTTTGAGGTATACACTTTATCATCTCACTTTTATTATAGTTCACATTAATAATCTTCAAGCCTGTTGCAGTCTTGCAGCTGATGAGGCATCTTCCTTCCACAGGGCTTTCACTGACAAATATCTCAGTGGGCATGTGAGTATCCTTATGTATTAGATCACACATAAATTTCCCTTTCACCGTCAGTGGCTGTGTAGCTCCCCATTGAAATATATTAGCTCTCGATGCCCGTAATGGATATAATTGTCCTATTCCTTCATATATTTTGCTGCTCATCACGTTCACCGTGGCTCCAGTGTCTACCAGGAAACGTATGCTTTGATTTCCTAGATTTATAGTCACTTTTATAGCTCTACTTTCATTGGATACTCCATAGATTAATCCGACATATTCTTAGCCATACATGTCATAGTCTACATATTCCTCATGTGTATCACCATCCATGTTTCTTCTATCCTCTATTGGAGGGTTTTCATAAGGATCATTGTATAATTTATTGATGTAATTTTGACTCTTGTTTATTTGTGACAACGGTTTTTGTTCTGAACTTGTTTGTTCTGTTTGTCCAATCTCATCAATTTACAAAGCATCCATGGTCCTTACAAATCTTGGCCGAAAATTTGGTTGATTTGATCGAAAGTTTGATTGACTTATTCTTGGCTTGGCCTCGCCTCCTCCTTCTGTGTTTGTCCGTGTATTGAATTGTCTTTGATTTTCATACCTTCGGCTTTGGGTTACCTGTCCACTCAATCTCTGTGCTGGTGTCCAGGGCATTTTTTCTCTGCACATATTTTGAAAATGATTTTCTTGACCACAACGTAGGCACATGTGGCCCAGAGCTGGACATTGACCTTTGTGTGGAAACTCAAATCCACACCTGTAGCATTGCCTCTCTCCATAGCTTCTACGATTGTTATACCACTGAGGTTCGCCCGAGTTTTTCTTCTGCCACTGTGTGTTTTGCCTCTGACCCATGACAGCAACAGTGTCTATCCCTTTGGGATTTTCTAAAATGGCTGCCCGTGTATCCACCCTTTCATATATTCGTGCTAATTCAAGTACCCATTTCAAAGGAAGTGATTTTTTTAGCAATTGTTTTCTGAACTGTGAAGATAAGCAACCCTCAATTATTCTCAATCTGATTGCTTCATCATCATTGAAATGTGAAAAATCACAATATATGGCCTTTCTCCGCAAACGCAATGCAAAGTGTGCAATTGCCTCTTTTGGGCTTTGAGTGCATTGGTTAAAGATGTAACATTCATAATCTCTGTTGGGAGGCACAATGACCTTTGCATTTATTGCTGTTATTAATAATTGATATGTTGATCTATCTTCTGGAGGTATTGTCTTAATAACATTTTTATTTCTCTCCCTACTAGATTGGTGAAGATGTCTAGCTTGTTGACAGCATTTTGATTTCCTACTGCTCTTAGAAACTCTTCAACATCTTCCATCCACTCTTGCCACCTTTGTCCCTGATTTTCTTGAGTTTCTAGATCAAAGGGGTTAGGTTTCCTCAGAAAGTTTGTTTGATCTGTTGTTATGATTGATGGTCTTAATACTCGTCTGTACTGAGATGAGGAGGGAAATTGACAATACAACAAGTGTGTCAAGTTCTCCCAGGAGGAACTGCAAGAGCCAAATCAGGCCGAAAGTAGAGACGGGAGCTGACACCGTGCAGCAGAGGAAGGAACTCAGGGCTGGTCCAGGCTGGAAGGAATGTACGGCCCAGAAGCAGAAGAAACCTCCAGGTGGCCTAGAGAATGGGCAACATGAAGGCAAAAAAGCACACCAGCCCCAACGAGAAGAGACCTGCGGAGCTGCAGCAGGGGGAAAGAATCTCCTTGAAGGTACCAGAGCACTGCTTGTCATGTCAGCCACCTCGAGGGAACCAGCACTTGCATATGCCACGCAACAGTTTACGCCTGAAGCCACAGGGGCTCGGAAACCTCAAGGAGGGCACAGCAAACACCAGAAAAGCAAGTCTGGGACTCGCACCCAAATAGTAAATAGTACACAGAGTTGTACTAAGGCTTGGAAAGTACAGCAATTGCATATGCCACGCAACAGGGTACGCAGAAAGCCACAGGGACTCGGAAACCTCAAGGAGGGCACTGCAAACACCGGAAAGGCGAGTCTGGGACTTGTACCCAAATAGTAAATAGTACATGGAGTTGTACTAAGGCTTGGCAAGCCTACAGAAAGTGTGAATACCACCAGAAAGGTGAGTCTGGGACTCGCAACCACATCGTACAAGGACTTGTACTAAGGCTTGACAGGAGAGCGAAGCAAGTCTTCAGAAAGAAGGAGTAAAGCCAAAAAGGTGAGTCTGGGACTCACACCCAAAATCATCCAGGAAATCATATTAGGACTTGGTGAGAGTGAACCAGGTCTACAGCTTGGAGAGCGGGTATCCAAGCAACGCTTGGACATTGTATCACTTGGTGAGGTTAAACCAGGTCTTCAGCTTGGAGAGGGCATCAATGCAACACATGGACAATGCATCACTGGTGAGAGGGAACCAGGTCGGCACACAAGGGTCTAGGAGCCATACAGCTTGGAGAGAGCATCCAGGCAACAAGTGGACAGTGCATCACTTGGTGAGAGGGAACCAGATCTGCACTCAAGGGTCAAGAACCCTTCCAGATTGGAGAGAACATCCAGGCAAAGCTTTTCAACACAGAAACTGGCGAAGGTAAGCCAAATCTACCAACCAGGGTCTGACACCCCAAAGAACGGAAGGCAGGGGAAGGATAGACATTTATCGGACAGCCAAGGATTGGCTGTAGTCAGATAAACAGAATCTGACAAGGACAGCCTTTTTCCAGGGGAAGGGAGACAGCCCTCTGGATCCAGAAGAAACCTTCTTTTTGCTTAGTTATCTTTGTGTGTAAGGGACAGAGTAAGGATTTTGACACTGAACAATGAGACTTTTACTTTGGACACTGGTTATTTCCATTGAGGCAGGCAATACCCTCTTAGAGGTAAGACAAGTTGGTGTTTTAATTTCCTTTTGCACCTTTGAATAAAGGGTTATAGCCAATACCATGACCCCTCCATGTCAGAGTCTTACTTCTGCACCCTTACACTAGCCAATTTGATTATAAAGAAGTTTACTTAAGTATTTTTGTGACATTGTTCTTTAAATAAAAGGTTCTATATGTGTATATTAACCTGCTAAGGCCCCATGGCAGATTGCATCTATGTGCTACCATGTACCCTGCACCTGAGCATCCCACTTCTACAGATTAATGCCTTCATGTTCGGCTGTACCATCAAATGGTGAACCAAGTGTTCTTGTGAATCTTGTGTTCGGCATTAGATTAATAGTTGTGTATGCTGCATAAGAGACCTTAAAATGGATGCCTTTGCTGCCCCTATGTGTTCCTGGGACTTACAGATCAAGTCCTGGTGTCACAATCAGGCACATGACCTGAGCAGTGTGACTGAGCACAGCACCTGAGCAAGGCAGGGTGGGATCCTGGAAAGGGCCCGGTATGTACATCAGGACCCCAGGGTACACTACCACTCAAACCCCCAAATCTCATGGCTCCCAGAAAGCCTAGCTCATCTGGAAATGGGTGGAGATCCTTGAAGTTCCCTCAGACACTCCCACTCCTTAACGTGTGGAATATATATTTTAGAGAGGGGAGAGGGAGAGAAATATTTGCTGAGCACAGAAGACAGGCTATGGGGGAATGGCGCTGAGGAGTGGATGAGGCCAAAAGAGCACAAGTCACCAAGTTGCCCTGAGCATCAGACACTCCTCTCCTACTTTTATACAAAATTTGAATTTTTTGACAAAATAAAACACTTTTCTTTATCCCCCTATGACATACTCATTCTTGATTCCTTTTTTCATGCCACCACCAGATCTTTATTTCGTGTTCACCCTCATTTCAAGGTGTTTGCTCTATTGCCTTACAATTCAGCGCTTTGAAGCAGCCGAAGGGAGCATGGTCTGGGGTCCAGCCTGCCAGCAGGGATTTAAATAGTAAATATGAGTGTGGTGCGGATGCCCTTGCTGCATGCAACCAGCATAGAATACAGTTGTCCATCCTTCTATCTTCTCTTTTTCCCACCGCTTTGAACCAGCCATAGTGTGCCATAGGCCTTCCATTAGCAAACAACCAAAAATGGCAGGCGCACAGGCCTGACAGGGAATTCAACATGACAGCCTCCCAGCAACAAGCAGTGGGCGACTCTCACAACCCACCCTAGTGCTGCATCCTGACTTTACATGACTCTGGTCCACAAACATTTCAAACGCTCTGCTGTCTCATGACCAACTATAAAGAACATTTCAGTGGGTTGGAATAATGGTACAGGTTCAGGGATTGGACCAGGCGTTGGATGGGACTGGTAGAGATGTTAAATGGCATCAGTGACTGGTATAAATGTCTAATGATGTTAGGTACTGGCATGACTGCTATATGCCATTTCTAAGTGGTACAGACATTAAATGGCATGAGTGACTGCTGAAAGTCTATTAAAGGTGTCAGTTACTTCAGGCGTGTAATGGCATTGGTGAGTAGTGGCAGCATTTAATGAGCCTGAGTGACTGGGACAGGCGTTTAACGGTATCAATGATTGACTGAGGCACCTAATGGTTTTAGGCACCAGTACTACCGACATTTAAGGCCATCAAGTTAGTGCTTGTGTTTATTGGCCTCTGTCAGGTACAGACATGTAATGGCAACCTGAGTTGTACAGGGATTTAACAGCTAAAGTGTCTACAGGCAGCTCTGGACAATGTCTGCCGGCGCACAGGTTTGATGGCATAGGTCATCAGAGATTCTTTTGTTGACAAAACACAATTTTGGATGCATGCTGTTGGTTGCTTTCATGGCTCCAAACTTTGGAATGTTGTGTTAGACTAGCAAGTTAAAAGTGCCCCGAGCACACGTAGGTGACTAGTCACGTCAGTATTGCCCTGTGCTGTGGAAACAAGGTTTCTGCTGACTCCACATGCCGATATTGTCACCTTACGCCCCGGTACAAACACTCGGTTTCAGTGGAGAGGGCACCAGCCCAAGAGACATGACATTTAGACCAAGGAGTAATCAGAAAGTAGGCCACAGATGCCTGGGACATGACACGCTCCCAAAAGAACCCTGCCCTGAACACCAGCGGGTGCGTGATCGTATCAGAATGGATTTCCCAACCTGCGAAGGAACATTAGGCAACATGCAGATCCGCCATTCATAAAAACAGGGAACATGGTTTCGGGAAAATCCTTCTTACAACCTATTATTAAAAAATTGAGTCAGCCAACTGGCCAATTTTCTCGGGTGTTTAGATCGCTATAACTACAAAGAAATAGCTAGTGATTTCGGTTCTATATTTGGAAGTTTTGTGACGTGCATCCTCGCTGTGGCTTCAGTGTGCTCAGGGTGCAAAACCCATACGGGCACATTGATTCGACGATCTGACCATCTCATCGGATATCCGGCTGCCAATCACCATGTGATTGTGCCCCATAGGCTGCGAGGGTGATGATCTGGCGAGCATGCAAGGCTGCCATTGGGGTGATAGGACATTGACCACAGGGTGTGGTCCATTTGTAGGAAGGGTGGAGGGGCGTCGCCTCATGACTTTCTATTAGTTAAACGATTGAGTGATCACTCTGGTGTGACCTCAGGAACAAATGGATGTATACGTTTTGGCCGTGGCACAATTGTTCATGGCCAAATTGACCATGGGCAATTCGGTCGCAAAGCCAATTTTGCCATGGCCAAAACGGCCCTAATTTTTTTTAAAACACCCACCCCCTACTTACCTTTTTGCCATCCGTGCATGTTTTTACCTTGCAGCGTCAGATCCGTCCCTCCTACGAGGGTCGGATCGGACGCTGCAGGGTCCACTTTTCATTATTTATTTATTTATTTTGGGGAGGTCCCCTGCCTCCAGACACCTGGGGGACACCTCTGCTACCCTCAAAGGCAATTACTACCACTACCAAACATGGGAAGCGGAGGACACTCCCGCAATCCCCACTCCCCATGTTTGGTAGTGATTACCCAAATTGGTTGTTTCAAAACGACCAAATGGTACTGGGCAAATTCGGCCAGTTGTACCATGCGGTCAATTTGAAACTATCAATTTGGGTAATACCAAACAAATAGAGGTGGTTACGCTGTCTGGGATCCCCACTTTGAGTGTCGTTGATCCATTTTTAATTCTTTGAACCTCTTTGGGCTGCTCAGGGCCGATTGGCTACAGCACATGTGTCGGGTTGCACGTTGGACCGCTATCCCAGACGAAATTTGATCCATTGGGCAGAACTTTGCATTGCATAAAAGCAAAGGTTAGGTTCTCGTGGCTTTCAAGACTTTTGTAGCCTTTCAAAGTCCTGGATTTAAATTTCGAGTAGGCCAGTGAAGCTTATGTTGCTATAGTAACAAAGTACATATATTTTGTATGTTTCAGATAGATGATATATAACCGGTAACCATATATTGTGGTCAAGTAAGGCCACCCTAGTGCTTAGGCAACATGATAAACCACAAGGCGGAAGGTCGCATGGTTTGTAAATGAGAACCAACCAACAAGAAGGGACTATTGGCCAATTACACCCGTTACTTGTTATGCAGTTTTTATATTACAATTTAAGAAATATCTAGGTTTCGCAAGGGTACTTAATTCAGGAAAATAATCAACCAATGTGTAGCTTGACAAGTGACATCAAGATAAAGGAAGGAGATAAAAGTAGTTGTTGGGAATCAGTAATGCCCCAGTACTCATTTACATGCATTTCCAAACACACACAGTTAATGCTACATAGGTATGTTTATTTGCCACCAATTGGCATGTGGAGTCAAAACTAGTCCCTGGAAGCTGTTGGAATGAAGCTACGCAGGCTCTTCTATAAACAGGAGCAAATGCGCTCACTGCCATTTTGATCCCTTTATAAGATGACATCATTGCCGTGGCATTCACAAATATCAGTCGCAATGGCTTGACATTTACTTTTTATAGCTCATAGTTTAGTATGACACATACCTTTTGCAAACAGGGAAATAATTATTGAGAGTGGGAAATTGAATAGTGTTGCTTTCTATTTAGCAGATTGCAGTTAAAAAAAAAAAAAACTATATTTCACTTGATACCCATATGAGCCTATATATATACTAGCCACTCTATAGTTAAGATAAAACCAATTTGAATTGACTTTTTTGAAAAATTCTATTGCTTGTAACATTTGACTCGCCAGATGGATTAGGCTGAAATGTACACCCCAAACCTGACATTTTGGGAAATGATTGCTAAACGGTCCAAACGTTATTGAGTAACAAGAAAATAAAGCTGTTTTTCACCTCCTCCCATTCATTTTCCCACAGAGGAAACATGCCTCTATTCAACAGGTGCACTGCTAGGAGGATTTGCGCCAAATAAGAAAAGAATTGGGCACAAAACCTTGCAGGTGTTCTTTTTTTTGGTTTTGTGTAAATCTGATCAGTAGCTTTTAAAACATGTTTTTTTTATTTATTGCGTTTATGGTACAAAATATATACCGTACACACCATTGTTATAAAAACTTTCAATTAAACTAAAATTCATAAAATTACCAAAAAACAAGTTTCTTACAGATATTACATTAACAGACTCACTTTGATCATATCAATAACTTATTCTAAAACACAAAAATCCAATTCATACCTTTGATTCATATTAATAACACCACATAATATACGCTAAACTTCATTCATAAAACCTGTGCGAGAAGTGACTCACCTTGCTCCAAAACTATGGATAATTCGTGTCACCAATGCAAGTAACTGCGAAACTTGATTACCGGTCATAGGTCTACTCCAGAAATCGTTGCCAATCACAGCTGTGGTGAAATGAACGAAAGACACAACAATGTTAACCTATTGTCCATCATTTTTTTTACATTCTAGATGATAAAGTGTCTCTGTGCAATCCTCTTTAAATAATCTACATGTCCTTAATTCTTTTGAAATCTTTAAGCCTGGTCCCATAATTTCCAATGTCAGCAAGCAGTACAATCTGAACTTTAAAAACCAGTGTTGTGTGTACTGCGAAGGAAATTTAGCCAAGTACACTCTTGTTTTGTCACTTGGTAAGTGAAAGATCCCAAAATCCCTGTATTGTTTAAATTTTAGCAAATCCTCAGTGTCTTTAATCTTGTCCCATCGTTTTATTGTCTTTTTTAATGCCAAATCGGACACATCACAATCTACTTCGATTTCCTTTGTATTTTAAAAGGTTCTTGCATTTCTTCTCAACATTACAGAAAACAGATTTAGAATTAAAATTGAACATATTGCTCACATGTAAAGACATTCCACAATAAGCAGCATTTATCTATAGGTAAAAAGAGATACTTTTATACACATATTGGGACCATCAAGATTGTAGACCTAACTCAAGCAATTGGAATAGTTACTGACATAGGAATTCTTAAAACATCCTTCAAAATACAACCCTCGTGTTTGTCCAACCACTTCCTATTTGCTAGATGAAGTAGTTCTGTATCACAGAGAATAATGGGTGACACCTTCATTCTAAAAAAACTCAGTCAACGAGATGAGAGGAAAGGCACACAACCTCATCTTGACCAATTTCATCATGGAAGAACAGCTTTTTACTTTAGCCTCTATTTTACTTTTCTGCCTTTCCAGAAGTTTTTTTTTAGAAGAAACCCAATAGCCTTAATAACAAAATATGTCAACTTCCTCCACACATATACCATCAATTGACCATGAGCACCCTTTCCTCTTACGTTTATTTGAAATTGTCCTAACCCTAGATTTTGTTGGATTAATTAAAAATGTGTTTTCTGTTCCAAATAATGTGCTACTCTGTCCAACGAACGCTGTAATCCTGCAGGGGTAAAATCTAAAAGAATTAAATCATCGGCATAGGCAATGCAATTGCTCTTCAAAGTCCTGCACTTGGGAGGGTAACCAAACCATTCAATTCAGAAACGCATAAGTTAAAAAGTGTCAGGGCGAGTACACATCCTTTTCATACTCCTTTATTTACTTCAATGCTCCTTGAAAGATCTCTTCATTATTTTTCCTTACTCTTACAGTATTACTAGAATAAAAGATTAATAACATACTTAACAGACTGTCTGGCATCCCCCAGTTTTAATATTTTCTCCATAAAATGTTGCAGTCCACATTGTCAAAAGCAGGGGAAAGGTCTAGTGATGCCACATATAGTGATCTTCTTGTATGCTTTCCAGCTTGAGCCAAACAAGAGTATAAACCAAACCCACTCATTGCGGTGCCTATGCCTTTCCTATAACCCATTCGTAAAGGACTCAATACCTCTAGATTGTCTGCCCATTTGATTAGGGCCTCTGTACCATATTTGCTAAAATTTTAGATGATTAACGAAATAGGACTATAACTCAGTGGATTATTTCTAAAACCTTTTTTTTAAATCAGAACGACAACTTCTTGCTGACACGAGATAGGGCATATTCCTGTCGAAACCACCTGAGTAAATAAATGAAAAAATGTCGGATCATAAAACAGATTTATTTTTTAACATACCTTCAGGTACACTGGTTCTCAAATGTTTTAGTTTTCCAATCATGAGTACAATATCTTCCTAAAACATATGACAGAGAAGGGGTGATCCCGGGCCAAAAACATTTTTATATTTCTTCCATGGTGAACTGCAGCAAAAAGTCTTTTCAGAAATAATCAATTCTTGAAGTAACACCTCACGAAGGCGAAAAAGAAAAGGGCTCAAAAGACAATTTGGAGGAGGCTAAGGAGTATGTTGATACCAGGATAGGGAGAAAGAGATCAAAATGGTGAGTTGGAGACTTTGGAGAAGGCTAGAGAGACCATTTGATGGGAAATCATTTTCTAGTGACTGTGGGAATCCTACAGGAATTACCACTGGAAGACCACAAGGCCTGATTGGAAAAAAAAGTGTGTCACAGGAAAGAGGATAATAGGATTGGGTCAAGAGAAATGTACACAGCGTTGGAGGAGGTGTGGGGGACCTGAAATGGAGGAGGGCTGCACGTGGAGTGTGGCAGTGAGAAAGGTGAATTCTTCCTCATTTTCAAGAGTTCGCCCACTATCATTATCACGGTAACAATTGTGTGAGACTAAACGTAGATGAGAAAAGGGGCAGAGGAATGGGCTAGTGGGCTAGGTTCTTTTAGCCAAATTGCCAAATTGTTGCAACATGGGTCATTGTCACCACCAAAGTCGGTGACAAGTGGGTTCTGGTGATTTATTATTGAGGGCCATAGGCCACAGCCAGTGGGCCACAGTCTTTTTTTTCTAATTGTTGCAATGTGGACAGTGGCCACAGCTGAACGCTGTAGCCGGTGGGATCTGCTTATTTACTAGTGAGGGTATATATTAGCCAGGGTCTTTTATCCCAATTCTTAAAACATGGATAGTGGACTCAGCATAAAACCGTCACCAGTGGGATCAAGTTATTTACAAGTGAGGGGGATATTCAGCCACGGCCATAGGCCACAACCACTGGTCATGGTTGAAGGACATGGCCATTGGCCCACAGTCTTTTATCCTAGTTGTTGCATGGTGGGAAGTGGCCCCCTCCGAAGGCCATGGTCAATGACCCCTGGGGAAGTTATAGCATAGAAAACCCTCAAAATCCATTGGAAAATGTTTTTGTTAAGATTGGGGTCACTTCCCACACATATAAATTTGCTATCAGTATTTAGTATGTGAAGAAGCATCAGCATCCCTTGACAGCATTATAGGACCACAAATACACAGTTATCAATAGTGTATGTTATATGTATTTGTGTTCATGCAGTGGAAGGAAGACATTATTTGAAAACAGTTAAGGTTATTACCTATTAAAAGGTGAAGTCTGTTGGTGGCGCTGGAATGGGCAACATATGCAAGCAACAACATCCTGGGGAAATTTGCTAGGGATTGGGGCGAGACTTTGGCATTTTGAAGGATGATTACAGGGCCCAATGGTGCCCCCAACGCTTGAAACTCTTGGATTTTTACTAAGCGAACTCAGAGGAGAGAACCATGCAAGAGGAAGCAGAAGCCGTTCTCCCGGGTGGGGGGTGGAGGATAGTGGGAGAAGGGGCATGGGGTGGGCGGGAATTGTACTTGTAAAACCAATAAAGATATGTTTAAAAAAAATGTGAACTCTACAAAAGTTGGGAATATCAACGTTAATATACAAATATTCAGTCCAAATGAAGTATTTCCCTAATAAATAATAACATCCACTCATCAATTAAACCATCACTCACTCTGCACCACAAGTACATAAGACTTATTTTTTTTTTTTTACTTTGGATTTTCAAATCGATTACACATCGTGTCCGTCCTTAGTAAATAAAACCTTTCCCCTTCCCAGTCTCATGTAGGTTAGCTAATATTTAAAGGGAAAGGCAGGCAAGCCCAAACCAATGTGAATAACATTATTTTGCAATGTTTGTGTTTACCCAAAAATATTAAGTACACATGTTAAGCAGGAGTGCAGACATTGAATGATAGGTCATGGAACAGAATATTGGGCTTCCCATCAACACGGAATCATACTACTTAGCAACTACATAGTATGACAAGCAATCATGTGCCTATGTCAAGCACATTTTAAACTCCATAGTAACTAGACCTCAGCATGAAAAAGTGCACAACCCATCTATCAGCATCCTCGGGCTACAGAGTGTCACCAAGGCACGGAGGCAGCTGCACCAATCAACCCCCCATCTAATGTCTGTAAACAAGACACAGTAAGATCAAAGGGTTACATAATTGCTGGCATGCAGTAGGTTGGATAAAGGTCAAGAAGAACAGCAAGAACGTGATTTGCACCAAGGGTCATCCGAGGTAGCATTCTTTCCAAGGGGATCCCTGAGAGTAAATGCAACCATTGACGGGTGCAGAGTCCAGATGAACCCCTTCTGCAAAACACAAACACCCCGAAGACCTATGCCTTTGAGCGGGTAAGCCACTGGTGCAGATAGTGTCCTCTTTTTCTTTCCTTTTTACCCTTGCAGAGTACGATGGGAAGTAGATGCAGAGTCCACCATGCATGGCAACATGCTCCATTCCATTCGGGAGATCCTAGCCCAGTCCTGGATTTAACTCTGCATTCTAGAACTTGTATTCCTGGGTTTATAATGGGGAAATCCAGGACCAGAAGTCCCAGAAGTCAAAGGTAAAACCAGCACTGGACTAGCATTTCCCAAATGTAATTGGGCATGTTGGTATGTATGGTGATTCTGCTCCACACTGCCTCCTATAATACAGACAGGGATTCGAGTTCACACAGTTGGTGTTGTGTGACGATGTGGGGTGGATGCATCCCACCATCAAATCCACACACTGTGCATCACCACTATCTTTCCTCACTTCCTGTGTCTTTTGTGCAGCTACGTCGCATAAGTGGTGGAATGCAGATGACCCATGGCTTCCACCCCTTCCATGGATTCTCGTACATTGGAATGTAATCAGCTGGGTGTGGAAAAAAGGCAACCACAAGGTCTTTCCCCAGGCTTAAAGTAAAATGTGAGCGTGTGTGAGGCAGCCATGACATTATTTCCTTTAGCAAACTACTTACTTGCGGAGGTCTTTAAAATACACTGAGGGTCATTTTATAAAAATCAGTAGAACTTGCCTTTACTTCTCACTTTTCTTCTCCATTTTGAAAAAAGTGTAAATCCCTCTCACAATTTAGGAATGTGGGAGGTATTTACAATGCATTCTTATTGTATCAGCCTGCATTTACAAGGTGGCAAAATCAGGTGGGTTCCATTGGAATCCATTGGAATACCGTCAATATGAAATCACACAGTGACGGTAATGCTGTCAGATTTGCATTAAAGCTAGTGTACATGCTCAGTCTGCTCTGATTTGCCAATTCACCTGACAACTCCATTAAGATCCCCATGATCTGTAAAAGTGGCGGTAAGCTCCACTTATTAAAGGAATAGTGCACTCAAAAATTTTATTGGCTCAAAAGATGGGCCATGATCAAAACTATATATAAAACATATTCATTAAGAAAGTTCCTATGTAAACTTTTGAGCAACTGGGGCTCAAAGTCACACATTTAAAGCACTAGGAGGCATCCATTTTCTGAAATGGATGAGGCTCCTGTGCTTGTGTTAATCTCTGCCCTTGCGGCACTAATGAAGCAAAAGCCAGCCAGCTGTAATAAACAAAAGCTACCCGCAGGTGGCTTTTGCTTCATTATTGCCGGAGAGCAGAGATTAACACAAGCTGCTGCTGGTAAGCGCTTTAAATTTCATTCTTTGTTTAAAAGCACTGCAAAATAAAAGCTGCGGTTTTCTTTCGTATATAACGTTGTATTTATGTTTGCTGTGGCTTCAGCTTTGAGTCTCCTGGGCTCCTCCGACCCGGGGCATCCCAGAGCACTGAAAACGTAAAACATAAAATGAAAGTGAAGGTAGCCTCCTCAGCTCATGTACAGCTCTGCTATGGCTGCAGTAAGCAAAAGCTCCCAGCAGAGGGCTTTTGCTACTTGTTTAGTGCCGCCAGGGCAGAGCTTAACATGGGCTGAGGAGGCTGCCTTATTTGCTCAAAAGTTTACATAAGAACTTTCTTTAAAATTATTTGTAATGCATGTTTTTGATTATTGTACATCTTTTGGGACAACAATGTTTTTGAGCGCACTATTCCTTTAACAATCTGGGAGACTGGAAATCGACCACCATTATTTTACTCTTGCTCCATGTGACCTCTTTTAGTTCTCATGTCCATTTAAGCAGAAGCGACTTGACTGGACACACAACTTGATGAAAAGCAGCCTAGGCCGGTATCCCTCAGATGGTTTGGGAGCCAATGTACAATGTGCTATTTCTATCTCCAAAACATTCCCTGGGGGCAGGTGGACAATCTTTGTGATAGTTTTATAAAGAAGCTACATCAGGTTAACCTTCCTAGTGCCCTCAACAGTCCTAACATTGCTGCACCTGTGGCAGTTCTCTTGTTCAGCAATGTTTTTAATTAACTGAGTGAGACACCACATCATGAGGAGTATGCCCCATTTCAACACCGCTCCAGGAACTTGACACAAAACTAATCATTCCAGGATTCTGTCAAAGTGTGGAATCGGATCTATGAATATTTTTTGTATTTATTTGGGTGAATGACAATTTCGCAGGATTTGTTTGGCTGATTCTACCGAGTGTAGACATTCCCCCCAGTCCACCTCTCCCCCCTCTTTCTAGATATCTTACCCAAACTTATCATCTATATTGTGGTAAAAAAGATTGCAAAAATGCAGAAATAAATTTGGCAAAATTGGCATTTGCAAAAAATTTTGTAATATACTGTGAAATCTTGTGAAAAGTGATGACAGCAGGAAACTGCAGGAACCACATATCGGAATGTGACATCACTCCAAGTTACATATTGCAACTAAGAATGATGCAGAGACGGGCCATCACATTTTAATTCTACTCCAACAACACGATGCCAGGCTGAAATCAATGCAGGAATCTACAGACAGATCAAGGAATCAGATGTCAGACTGCAACATCATCCCAGGAAGGAACCTGGTTTCAGGCTGTGATATCATGCCGGAAACCTGACTTCACACCAGGAACATTGCTGACTGTGGAGTATGTCCAGGACCCAGGGATCAGTCGCAGAGAGAATGCATGCTTTTTCGGTGGATGCCTTTGTGATGGAGAGAACTGAAGATGAAAGCATTGGTAAATGCAACTGTAATGGTTTCTTTTGAGCAGATACACCCTAACAACTGTAGAATTCCCTTACAGTGCACACTCTTTCGGATAGCAGGAAACCAGCGCCACCGTGAGATTCTGGAGTCAAGGCGCAGTAGCATTTGTAAGGAGGGAGCTGCGACCAAGCGTGGACAGCGTTAGTGTCCCATTGAGAAACTCTGGGAAGCGCGTCTATCTGTGGCACACCTAGGCCTGCCGTCAGTGAGTCAGACTTGCAGAACAGCAATGGCCAGATGTTGGGGTGAAGCTCGAAAACCAAGTTACGTAAGTTGATGAGCTGGCGTATGTCTGAAATGCGGAAAAACTGCTTTTAAATGCAAGTCATGAACAAGGGCCTGAGGGTTGTGTTGGTTCCACCTTAGAAACAGCAGAGACTCCTAAGAACAAGATCAAGGGAATACTCTCCCGAATAGATTGCCGAAGCCGGGAATGAGCCATGGTAGCAGAGAGATAACCGCTACTGGAAAATTGGTCAAGAGCCAAATAGCCTACAAGGGAAAGGGGCCGCAATGGCAGAAGAGATCTAGATAAGGCAAGTCATGCCAGGCATTGGGGGTCTCACACACACAAGCAATGTTGGCAGATGTCATTTGTTATCAGTGCACCACCCCAGGGAATCGCTTGCCATGACTGATGCTAACTGCTTGCTTGGACAGAGGGTTTTTAATGAAGAGAGATTAGGAGCATCAAAGCGGTGTTCAGGGTTTTCGCAGCCAGGACACCAAAGTGCCTTCACGGATTTCAGTTTCAAGGGGAGAAGCAGCAAATTTTTGCTGGCACTTATCAGGGTACACAGTGGGATGTAATGGCCCGCTTTGGATGAGAGATAGGCTGGGGTACTTTCAACTTGTCATTAAAGCCTCAGGCAACTGATCCCAAATGTTCGGCAACATCTAAGCAGTGTATGGACCCCCTTGTTTTCAAGATAAGGTCCATTCTTAGCAGACCATAGGCCCATCCGAACCCTGCCTTCCAGATTCTATACAAATGACGCAGGGCTGTTAGTTCACCAGAAATCCTGGGTTAGTGGAAGTGAAATCATGCACTTAATGACATCACAGCAATCAACAGCACATGACCTTTAATCTTGATGGTGTTACAGAAGTCATGTCATATGACCCTTGGCAATTATGTTATTATGGGAATTGGCATCAACTATGTTCAAGCCACAATAAGTGAAATATGAATGTAACGTATAACCCTTAAACCCACCGTTGTATGTTTATTGTGCTTTATATAGCGCTTTTGTCCAAAGCACTTTACATAGGACGATCAACAGTACATTAAAATCAGCAATGCAAATCAGTGTTCAAATGTAGTTGCCAACTACAGTGCTACTTCAATTTGCCATGGGTGTAGCCATGATATGCCTGGGGAACATCAATCTGAACCATCATAGGCCTGGAGCATGTGCTTCATATGTCACTACAGCATCTTATAGCATTTTACTACATACATCCTTCTGCCTGTTACAGTCGCACATGCCAGGAAATGCTATAATATGGTATCTGCAGCCTCATCTACCCAAGTGGTGCCATGTTAAGCCACTTAGAGGGTGTATAGCCATCAAATGTAGGGCAAAGCATCACAAACCGAAGTGCTACCATCACATGACAAGTGCAGGGTCAGATGTATATGTACTGGCATCTTATAGCAGGTACAACATGATATGGTCTTAATAGCTGTCATATTTAAGGTCCAGCTGTACATGGGCAGGTTTTACACCAGGGTACTAAGAATTCTGACTTGTTTTCCTTCATGTGTAGAAGCAGTTATGTGTGTTTAATACAGCTTATTTGCAAAGCACCAAATGACATTATAAATCAGTCTGAAAATCTAAAAGAAGTCTTTATCGCAAGATGCTGGATAATTTGCGTTTGATTTATTCTCTGGTTTTGAATCCAGCACTTCCTAGCATTTTGCAGCTCTGTAAAGAAGGGATTTCACTGTTACCCCACTTAATGCTATTCATTTTCTCAATTGGAAAGACAAGGGCTGAGTCGCTACAACTGTGTTAAGAACTGCAGGACGAAAACAGTTACTAGCGGCAAGCGCTTAACAGGCTGAGCTATCTCCATCCCTTAATATACACTTTATAAAAAGAGGGTTTTTTCAAATAATGCACTAAATTACAGAGATAAGTTCTTTGCACAGGTCACAGTAAAAAAACACCTGAGAAGCAGAGTGCAAAAACGCAAATATTCCACACACTGAAAATATACAGACAAAATTCCTCTGAAAACCCAGCATTTCGACTTTTCACTGATGAAAAGGATGTTGACCAAGGGAATATATGTGGAAAATCAGGATGGGGAATAAAAAAGTGTAAAATAGGACAGACAAAAAGGGGAGGAGGGGCATAAAAAGGGGTGAAGGCGATATGTACCGAAGAATGGGGATGAAAAAAAAGGGCAACAAATAATACTAAAACAAAAGAGGAAATGAAGGGAAAATGTATTCTCATTAAAGGATTATTCAAAGGTATGACATATAACCATGATGTTTACTACCCGCTGCTACCCTGCATGGTATTTATTTGTTTATTAGTGATTTATATTCTGTTTAATGCAGCACACCTCTAGCTTCTAAGCACTAGGGGCGTAGTTCTGTATTGCTTCATCTTACCAGGGTTCTAATGACCTTGTCGGTTCCCTGGAATGCTTGCTACTAGGCTTCCATAGGTGGGTGGCTATCTGTGTGAGTGCAGTGCAATGAGTGAGCACAGTTCTTGTGCCTTTTTCATGTGTGACAGAGCTGAAATATGCATTGTTAGCCTTGACTGGCATGACAAATATCTGTAATACATAGGGCAAGATTCTCAAAACCTCTCTTGGTGCAAGTGAGGAGATGCGCCACCACATCTCCTCACTTTTGGTAACTTTTGGACTATTTCACAAAGGGCATCTAAATGGCAGCGTCTATGCGCTCATCCGGATGCCCTTTGCATCCCCTTTGCAGATTTGCTCAACAAAGGGGGCATTTCTGGGCATTTTAAAGCAATTTAAATTCCTGAAAGTAGCGCAAATGAAACCAGCACATTCTCTGCACCGCTTTTATTTGTGATGCTGTTTGTGAATCTGGCCCATAGTGTTTGTAAGGACTCTTCCTCCCTTGGAGGCATCTAATGTATGTTTCTAACCCCTCCTGATGTACCACCGCTCAGAACAAGTCATGTGTCCTTCCATCTTCCTTTCATAGCATGCCTTTATGGGAGTCAGCCACATAACGGTCCTGCAACTCTATGGCACTTTCACAAATAGGAAGTTTTCTCCTAGTCTTTCTTTAAGTAAGGTCTGGTATAGACTGACCTACATTTTGCTTCTTTGAAAGATGCATAACCTACCTGCGTCGCCTTACAATGTTTAATGCTCGCCAACACCTTGTGCAAAATAGAGACTCACAGAGAAGACTAAGGGCCAGATTCAGAATCTTTTTTTGGAACAAGTGAGGAATGCTTTGCACCTCCTCACTTGCGCCCAAAAAATTGGGAGCCCAATTCACAAAGGGCATCTGAATGAGCGCATCTCGGATGCGCTCATTCAGGTGCCCCTTTTTCCCCTTTGCGTAGAGAAGGGGCGTTTCTGCACATATCAAAGTGCATCCCGAGCTCACAAATGGGATGCACATTAAAATGCGCAGAAACAAGGATCTTCCCCTGCGCCTGCCCAAATCATGACAGGGTTATTTCTGACCCGGCCATGATGATTTGTTTTTGAAGTGTGCCAGCCGCGGTTTATTTTATTTTTTTGTCATTTCACCGAGACGACCCCCTTACGCCACGTCTGACGGAAATACGCTCCCAGCAGCCACGTCGCTGCTGAGAGCCTGTCATACATTAGTGTCGGGATGCATGCAAAGGGGATGGACAGCGCATCTCGGTGCCACTGTCCAGCCCCTCCTGAAATGCGCAGTTCACCTTTGAGACAAAGGTGGCCTGCGGATTTCTAAAAACAGAGCAAATGCAAGTGCTTTCACTTGTGTTATGGTTTGTGAATCTCCCATCTGCAGTCCAACATCCCTGCAGAGTTAGAGATCCACAACACATGCAAGGTCATGGGTGTTGTCCCTTCTAGGCGTAATACCATTTAATTTAAGCAAGGAACTACTCAGACCAAATCCTGCACCTGTAATTTTGCCCCCCAAAAAAAATAATAAAGAATTGCAAACATTTCCAGAAAAAATCACTGCTTCACTCACACCACAACATTCCACAGAATAACATTCCATCAGGCATTCTCTCAGGCCAGCATTCATGAAGGACCAAGGCAGGGAACACAAGACACAACAACCCCCCCGCCCGGTCCACAGAAACCAAGATAAAGGCACGGAAAGAAATGGGAGGGAAAATACATGGGATAATGCGACCAAAGTATGAACCAACAACACTCTGGTCACCTCCACTCCAAACTCCAATCCAAGACCAACTCACTTCGTTCCGAAGAACAAGGAGACATGCCTTATGCTCCCACCAACATAGTCCCTTCAACGACCTGCAAAGTGACCAATCGGCTATCCAATGCACTCAGATTCTGTAGCAGGCCTACCACAGAAACTTAGACCAAGGAACCAGCCTTAACTCTCAACACACCAGCATTGCCACACAATCCTAAAACAACACCCTCATTCATCCTGCTGTCAACAACTAAGGTGCGCTGAGACACAACGCACCCTTCATCTTCTAGTATACTACCAGAACAATGAATCAAGCTCAAATATGCACAGAGCACAGGCACCCATTCTGTTCACGGCAGGCCGAGAGGACCACCCCCTAAGGTGCCAGCGTCCAACTCCCTAAGGCATGGGCAGGAAACCCCCTCAAGTGCGGTGTCCATCACCCCAATATTTGTGGCACAGGTGGCAGAACACCCCTATAAAAAAACTAGCGCTGGGTTCCAAACCCCAAAATCTGTTGCAAAGGTGGCAGAACACCCCTATAAAATGAGTGGCAGGTTCCAAACCCTGAAATCTGTGGCACGGTTGGCAGAACACCCCTATAAAACTAGTGGCGTGTTCCAAACCCCAAAATCTGTGGCACAGGGGCAGAACACCCGTATAAAACTAGTTGGGGGGGGTCAAACCCCAAAATCTGTGGCACGGGTGGCAGAACACCCCTATAAACTTATGGCAGGTTCCAAACTCCAAAATCTGTGGCATGGTTGGCAGAACACCCCTATAAAACTTTTGCCGAGTTCCAAACCCCAAAGATTGTTACTAAGCAAAACTTCCACCAGCCTCCCAATGTACATCACCCTCAACCACACACAAGGTGATAGACTCCTATCCAATTCTTGAAACTCTAAACCTTTTGTGAAAAAGTCCATAAGGTACACATTGGTCCTGTGGAAGAAAAATTGTTAGTGCAAGACACATCACTTTTCACTAATGCATTGCTGTCACATCCAATGATCACAAAGCATATCAACTTTTCTACACAGAGGCCACGTCAACCGCACCAAGAAACTCTTTAACCACAACCAAACCAGAGAAAACTGAGCCAAACATAACCAGGTAGGACCCAAGACATATCAGAGGCCTCACATCACACACAATAACCAAGTCAGTATTCTATGTCATATACTGAAACCTCATGGAAAAACATCAAAAAATCAGGATACAGTTCTTCCAAAACCATGAGATATGTGCCCTCAGGCCCCTCAAGGGTAGAACTACAACATGCGCAATATCCCCAAGTCTCCCTCCAATGAGCAGATGCCTCCTCTGACATTGAAGACCATGCAGGGTACAGAAGGAAATGCTTGCAACAGTACCTTTTCCTTTGATAACTGAGTGTTCACTGTCGCACCATTGTCTGTGTCCACCTCCTGAACTGCTTACTTGATAAGGCTGTGCTGATGTAAGGTGGCCCCTCTGGTGCCTGATCCTCTAACTACTTAATCTCTCCCTGGCTGTATCTGTGCCAATGATCAGGTGTGCTGCTCCAGTAGCCAAAAATAATTTCAAGGTGGCCCCACTGGGAAATGCTGCTACAACAGCTGCTACCATATGTTAACTTCAGTGGCCAGAAACTGCAAGGTGGCCCAACTTGGAAATACTGCTCTAGTGGCCAAATAACGGTTAGGTGACCTTGCTGGAAAATCTGTTCCAGTGGCCAAAATCTGTATGTAAATTGGCCCCACTATGAACCAGTCACCAATTCTTCACATTGGCCCAGCTGGGAACTGCTACAAAATACTTAAAGGTGGCCCCACAGATGCTCACTTCTATTTCATTGGCTGAGATGCTTAAAGTGGGCAGAATCTGTAAGGTGGTCCCGCTGGGAAATACTGCTCCAGTGGCCAATTAACTGTAAGGTGGACCCGCTGGGAAATGCTGCTCCAGTGGCCAAATAACTGTAAGGTGGCCCGGCTGGGAAACACCGCTCCAATGGCCAAATAGCTGTAAGGCAGCCTCACTGGGATGTGCTGCTCTAGTGGCAAGAGACTGTAAGGTGGCCCCACTGGTACTCCCCACTGCTACTACAGTTAACTCCTGCACCCAGCTGCCTCCTTCCTGCCATGCAACTGCTGTTGGGCTATGGGACAGGGATCAACTCACCTTTGGGGGGCAGAGGGCCGGTGGATGTCCCCTCCTTGGTCTCAACTGATTCCTTCCTTCCTTCTAGGCACTGCTCACTCTGGACAGCTGCAGGTTCCTGGCCCTTCCCTCAAGCCAGCCTGTCGCCATTGTTGCAGCGTGAAATTAATTGGTCTGATACTCAGGTAAGGAAAGTGAACTTCTTTACTAAGTTCCAGTGACAAGGTATATCCATCAGGTAGGTCCAAGGGTAAGTAAGTAGGAAGGTACACTCACAGGCTGCTTCACTTCAATTGACCTTCATGGAGCTTACAGGGGCACTCACACCACAACTTTCCACAGGCATAACATCCATCAGTCATTCGCTCAGGCTAGCATTCATGCAGGACCAAGGCAGGGAACACAAGACACAACAGTTTGCTCTTATGTGTGATGTCAGAGTAAGTGATGTCATGTGTGGAATGTGTGTATGTAAGTGGAAAGCCCCGCCCCAGGTGTTCCACCAGGGATAGTTGGTTGGGTTATCTGAGTGGTGGGCACCAGTGGGCCCTCTTCCTATATTTACTTGATGTAATGTGCCTATGAACAAAATAAAGGTACTAGATGTAAACTTACATGAGCCTCCAACATCTTCTCTGAAGGAAGAATTGGAAAAGACACAGGGCCTCATTACAAGGTAGGAGGTAACCATGCCGCTACTAGCGGCATGGCTTCTCCCTTACCGCATACTGGTTCCGGGTAGGCGGTATGGGGACTTACCGGGTCATTCCGACCCTGGAGGACCCGGTAAGTCCCCATGCCAAATACCATTCCCCATTCCAGCCCCCATAGGGCTCAATGGGAATGGGGAAGGAGCTAATTACGGTACCGCAATTTGCAGTACCGTTATTAGCTCTGAAGTCCCTTAGCGGGTCCCGTCCTTAACACCTGGTGAGACCAGGCGTTAAGGACGGGACCCACTGAGGGACCTCGTAGTAGGGCGCTAAGGGATTACCGGCATCGGTGACTTTACCGGTACCAGTAATCCCTTTGCGCATACCGTGTAATGAGGCCTATAGACCTGGTGACATTTTACTTGGAGTAACTGTGCTATGTACATAAATATTCAACTTCCCTGTACAATGGTGAAGAGTTTAACTAAAAAGAAAGCTGCACTAGCCGGCAACATTAAAACACTGATTCAGGCCCAGAAATCACCAAAAGACAAACCCAAGGAAGACATAGCACAGATATATGCACAACAACCTGCGCTAGACCCATCAGACTCTCCAGCCACGAACCAGGACGTATGCACACTCGTATTGAACTGACAGGCAGAATGGAGAAACGGCACCATGTATCACTGAGCTTAATCATCACTTGCAGAACGCGGAAAATAAATTGAAAAACCTACACGATACAGAGTTTGAAAAGACACATGAGCAGGGCATGTGGGAAACATGCGTGACAGAAACTGAGACATGCATCCAGCAGGTACTGGGTAGGCAAGAAGATGTGGAAACCATGTCCTGCTATAATAATGTATGACTGCAGGATATTCCTGAAAATATAAAACCTGGAAGAGTTTGTACAAGGTCTTTTCAGATCAGTTCTTTGTAATCCTGATAGCGCAAAATAATCCTGAACCGCACACGTAGAATTTGTAATGCTCTCCGAAGAAGCTGGAATTTGACTCCAGAAAGTCTTAACTCGAGCCAACATTTACCAGGGAAAAAGTAAGCCGATGAAAGCAGCTGCGAAAACCAACCGTATCTAATTCAGAGATGCCCGGATTGACTTTTTTAAGGCTTGCCTCAACTGGCTTATGTAAGAGTAAAGGGCTTCAGAGAGTCACAGGCTGGCTTTGTGAAAAAGGTATCAGCTATCGTCAGGGATTGCCATTCAAGCTCTTGATCCAGCGTGAAGATAAAAATGCAAAATATCAGTCAGCCATTGGCTCTGCAGTGGATGATGGAACATAAAGGGGATAATCTGGAGAAAAATCGGTTTTATGGAATCAAAAGAATTATGAATTTCAAATGTCGAGGAGATTGAGAAAGGTATCTGAGGCAACAAGAAGCCAAAATTATTTTTTCCCTGCAATACGCTGTAATGATTAAATTCAGATCACGAGATTCACGCATTTCTTGGGTAATATACAGGATTCAATATTATGGTAAATTTGTATTAATTTACAGCAACAACTTCCCCTTCAATACATAAGATTGAGTTACTACTAAAAATAATATATGGAAACCAATTGTACAGATGACAAACCTATTTTCTATCAAAATAATGATGGGTTTAGATGTTAAAAGCACAGTGCTTGAATATTATACATCAAAGAATTATTGATTTGTTTTTAATATATATCTGATGTAATTGGTTCTATGACCATATCAAGTATACATATCTTAAGAGGGTGCTAGAGAGCCAACCAAGATGGCGGCTTCCTAGAGAGCTCTGTGCAGCTCCTAATTATTCCTGAGACATCGCTGTACCTGTGGTGACAAATGACCCAAAGCTAACGCTATGCTGAATCCCGAGACTCGGCGGAACAATTTAAGACCATTTACGCCTTCAGCGGCCGAATATTCACAGAGATACGGCCCATACTCTGCAGGCCTGTCGTCGGATAATCGGCGAAGGAGGAGCCCCACGAAGACCCGGGCTGCCACCTGTGACGGGTGGCCTGCGGAGGTTCTATCAGCTCAGCCGATCACGCCAGGCCCCTTCAAGGAAGCGGGTAGACGTGGGCACCGTTAGCGCCCAAGAGACAAGGTGGTCTCCGTCCCTGCGGCGGCCCGGCCCAGAGTGTGGCTGCAGGTCCAGCCCTGATGAGCGAACCCAGACAGACGACCAGGTAGGGGCAGTGAAACGTGCACGGCTTGTTATCCAAGCGCCCGGCCTGCCCACGCAATACAGAAAACTGCGACCAGCGCGGCGGCGGGAGCTCCCGCGGGGTGCCCCTGCCGCCCACCCGACCGTTAAAATTAATGCGCACACCTCGCCCAGCCATTCCCAACACTCCGACAGAGAAGCGGAGACCGCTAGACAGCCCGAGCCCCAAGAACCTGCGGGGACCAGGCAATTATGGGGATCAAATAAGCTCACGGCCGACACAAGCATTCTTGAGGCACGCAGCGGTCTGTGAAGGCTGCGCAGCAAGGCGTCAGCAACGAGGGTTAAACCGACCACGCCACAACGGCTTGCTGTGACTCACCAGAGGCTGATAATTGGAAAGAACACAACCATTGACAGCCTACTCCCGGTGAGTAACGGAGGGGCCAGGAACCAGCCGCTATACTAGCGCTCCACAGCACCACCAATTCCCAACCTCACATGCCAGCAGCCACACTCTGCCGCCAAATCTTATACACAGAAATTAGAGGTAACGGCGCAACCCAGATTCTTGCACATTGCCTCAGCCGGAAACGCAGCACAATACAACCAAGTAAGTCAACCATAAAGACCAGTCGCGGGGCGGACTGGCGGTGTGCTGTGTAAAAACCACAGGAAAGGCCACCAACCCACCTCTGGGTCTGCATAACAGCAACCGCCCTAACGGCACGAACAGGAAGGAGCAGACTCACGCCTACCAGAGAAGAAAACGCGACACAACCCCAGGCCGGCGCTAACCTACTGGACTGGCGACAAGCATTATCCAGTCCTTCACACACCACTTGAACCATCAACGGAGAGACCTCCAGTAACCGTCCGCGCCTGTATACTACCAACAACAGCTCGTTAGCACCCCCCAAAACACAGACGAGAAAGAAAGCAAGATAAACCATGGGGAAAATGGGCAAGTCATAGAAAAAACTGAACTTTGAAGCCAACTCCTCTAGCAAAAATAGCTCCATCAGCAGACCGGTGTCACCAACACCAGACCCAGCAGAAGAGCAAACCCCTGATTTCGACATTAGAGAAATCCTAATGGATTAAAAAGCAGGTATTGGGGGCCTGGGGAGCAAACTAGACACGCTATCCTCAAAGGTTGATCAACTTCAGCACCGCCTCGATAAACACAAAGATAGATTAGACACTGTGGAACAACGCGTACCAGACCTCGGCGATGGCACTGCAACCCTTACCGCCAGAGTCTCCACCCTAGAATCCCAAATGAAGGCAGTTTGCGCTAAAAGCGAAGATCTGGAAGGGCGCTCCCGCAGAAATAATATCAGAATTATTGGGGTCAGAGAGCAACAACTTCAGGTTAAAATGGAAGAACACGTTGAAAAGCTGTGCATCGAACTGTTTGGAAGAGAAACTCTTTCCCAGCTATTTGTTATAGAAAGAGCAGACAGGATCCCAAACACCAGGCCAGCCCCGGGCGCAAACCCCCAACCAATCGTTGCAAAGTTATTAAATTACAAGGACCGAGATGCAATACTCAAGGCCGCCAGAGAAAGAGGGAAACTACAATACGATGGAGATCCAATACAATTTTTTCCAGACTTCTCCCCAACAGTACAGGCACAGAGACGCTCATACACAACGATCAAGCGAAGACTCCAAGATAACCACATACTCTACTCTATGCTATTTCCGGCAAAACTCTGAATCCAACACGAAGGGAAAGTCCAATTCTTTAACACACCTGAGGAGGCCAATGACTACCTGGACCGCGCCGGATGCAGAGCCACCCCAAACAATCCAAGGCCACGACGGGAAGACCGCATGCGAAGAGACCCACCGTAGTGACCATTTTCAGCAACAAATATGGATGGTATCACTCTACCCTCACCTCCTTATACGATAATCACCACAGAGACACAATCCTACCCCAACAGGGAGCCTATCCCCCTCTTGGAAGGCTATTAGTGCCCCGAGCACAGCAATGTTTACAGTTCTGTTCACCAGGGTGGGTACATTGTGGGCCAGTTGGGGGTTGCCCACGCAGGGGAGGGATGTTAAGTTTAACAAGTTAATTTTTACGGTTCACCAATGTTCTACGACAGAACACCCGCGCAACCCCGCCACGACAAGCATAGAGAGCAACAGCCACTGAGCCACTAGTTCAACACCCCCCATCAACCCTCCAATCCGCCAGCCACCACTACTTCTCCTGCGCCGAAAACCAAAGAACCCCCCAGATGTCGGCCAAAGGTCTGGGCCAAGATATGATACGACCCCTCCGAATAGTGTTAACAAAATCAAATTAAACATACAAATCAAACACTCAATTCAAAGTCGCAACATGGAACATTAGAGGAGGCAACCACCCTTCCAAAACCAGGCGAATTCTACAAAACTTGAAAAGGCATGAGATCGATGTGGCCATGATCCAAGAAACGCATCTACTACCTGGAAAAAAACACCTCTGGGCTCGGAACTGGGGATGCCACAGGTACTTCTCCTCATACTCGTCCTACTCCAGAGGGGTTGCAATCCTAATTAACAGGAGAGTCAACTTCCGACTAGTACACACAGAGAAAGACTCAGAGGGCAGGTCACTGTGTGCGGTATCGTGGCGGGCCAAAAAATCGTCTTCGTCAACTCCAATGGGCCCAATGTGGATGGAGATAATACCTTTGACTGGGTACTGACTCACCTTTCCACCCAAAATCCGGCAACCATAGTCTGGGGAGGTGACATGAACACAGCCCTAGACCCAGCGAGCGACAGATCGCGCACCACGCCACAACCCATCTCCAAAGCCAGCCTCCAATTATGGGAAATCTGTAGAGCCTTTGACCTCATAGATGCATGGAGAGTCAAAAATGGGGATCAACAAGGCTATACCTTCCACTCGGCAGAGCACAACACGAGCTCCAGGATTGACTACCTATTAATCTCAGCGAACAGCCCAATGATATGTGGTCCCTGCCAAATCCTACCGAAAACTTTCTCCGACCACTCCCCAGTAACCCTTATCTGCAGCCCATCCAGCTACAAACCCCCTCTACAGTGCTGGCACTTTAAAGCAGGTTCCATGCAGGACCAAGTATACACATCCGAAATAAGGGAGGAGATCTCAGCATTCCTAGACACCAACATAGGTTCAGTGCCCACAACAAACACGATATGGGAAACATTAAAGTGTTTCACCAGAGGAGTCTGCCTTGCTAAAGAAAACGGCATCCTTAAACTCATCAGGCGGGAATTAACCGCAGTGAAGAGCAACTGAAACACCTTGAGCTTAGATGCACAAACACGAATGACCCAGGGTCACAAGCCCCCGTAAAAGAGGAAATGCAGAAGTTCAGAGCTGCAGCAGAACGTGAAATAAAGTTCCTGAACCACAGTGGGCAAGTCCGCCAGTATGGCGAAGGACAAAAGCCTGGAGCCCTCCTCACAAATTTGATAAAAGCAGACAGAAAACTACCATCAATCGAAGGAATATGTTCCAAACAAGGAGAGTTGATACACACCGACGAGGGAATGGCAGAGGAATTCAGAACCTTCTACCAGGAACTATATAGTTCAAAACACAATGCGAACTCAGACGCCCTTCGATATGACTTGTTAAACACGGAACTCTACTGGGTAGAGGGGCAGTTACGTGAACCCCTCAATGGGTTCACATCACGCCAGAGGAGATCATCGAGGCCATCAAAACCCTCCCAAACTCCACAGCCCCTGGTCCAGACGGCCTGACGGGAGATTTGTACAAGGCGTTTGCAAACACCCTGGCCCCCCTCCTCGCCAAGGTATACGAGGAGGCACTGGAAAAAGGATCCCTTCCTCAGTCCACCTGCGAGGCCAACATAGTCCTCCTACATAAACCAGGCAAACCGCCAGAGGAATGTGCATCTTACTGTCCCATCTCCCTGCTCAACCTTGACAATAAGATTTTGGCGAAGGTGTTCACAAACAGGTTGATGCCACTGATGCCTGCTCTAGTGCTCGCGGACCAGACTGGATTCATACCCGGACGCAACACGACCTTTGGGATCAGAAGGCTATTTGGCATCATCGAAGCCCTGGATCCCTCTCACCAGGCAGTTGCAGTATTGCTTGACGCCGAAAAGGCATTTGACTGGGTGGAGTGGCCATTTCTATTCGGTTCCATGTAATAGGGTCGCCACAAAAATATCGCCATACAAAAATATCGCCGAAAAAATTGTCGTTTTTTGTGGCGACATTATTGCATGGAACATGCGGGGGTCACCCCCGCAACCCCCCATTTTTTTATTTTTTTATTTTTTAATTATTTTTTTTTGCCCCTATCGCCACATATATGGTCACCCAAATAATATCGCCACGACATTTTCCCGGCGATATTATTTACGGCGACCATATATGTGGTGATATTAATACCTGATACCTTTTGTTCGCGGTGCTCACAGGGATGGGCCTAGGCGCCCGCTTTATCAAGCTGATATCTCTATTATACACCAACCCCCAAGCTAGCATCATCGTGGGCACAGCAAAGTCGGCCCCCATAGAGCTGCAACATAGCACCAGACAGGGGTGCACGCTCTCGGCCTTAATATTTGCTCTGATAATGGAACCCCTGGCCTCCAATCTGCGAGAACAACAAATCCTCAGTAGGCTCAACATAGGCCCGCACAAGCTGATCCTATCCCTGTACGCGGACGACGTGGCATTGTTCATACGCGACCCCACCAAAAATCTGAACCCAGTCATGAGGGAAGTATCCGGTTTAAAAATGAATCAGACTAAATCCATCATATTTCCGCTGACTCCAGCTACCAAGACGTTTGTCGACGACTTCCAGTTCACATGGGAAATATCCGGAGTCTGCTACCTGGGGATACAGATGTCGTTAAGCTACCACGACGTATTTCGAGACAACTATGAGGAAGTGGCGAAAACCTTGCAGGAAAAAGTTACGCGATGGAAGACATTTCCGCTGACCTTTTGGGGCAGAGCCTCCCTAGTTAAGATGGTGATCCTGTCAAAGCTTTTGTATTTATTCAACAACATCCCTATTTTGTTACCACATTCCTTTTTAAAGAGACTTAAAAGCATGGTCCTCGAGCTGCTGTGGGCGGGCAAACCAGCCTGAGTTGCACACTCAACACTGACTCTCCCGGTGTCCAGTGGAGGATTAGCCCTTCCAGACCTGGAGAAATACTTTTGGGCGGCACAAGCACAATTCCTCAGCTTTTGGTACTCCACGCATATGATTAGACCACAAATACAAATAGAGCGGGCCATGGTGACACCCAATCTGCTAAGGGCAGTCATCATCAGCTAGCTTCCAGTTCCCAATAACACCATGAACATAGTACTCTCAACATACAAGATCTGGAAGAGAATTGCCCAAAAATATGAAGTTCAAACATGATACTCACCTCTCCTTCCTGTCAAATTTATACCAGGAATCCTGTTGATGTCAGAGAAGGTTTTTCACCAATGGGTGGAGAAGTTGCGCATAAACACACTGGGAGAGCTATTCACCGAAGGCATTTTCATGACTCCGCAGCAAGCAAAGCTTAGAGGTGGTGACACCGCCCTTGACACATTTATCTATTTCAGAACCAGATATACCCTACAAACACTCTTTCCCACCTTTCCACGGCAACCTCCGACTTGGCAGCTTCTTTATAATGTAATCCGGGCATAAGGGGAAGGCAGACTAGTATCGAACATCTACAAATCCATCATCACTGACACAACCCCTACCAATACCCGCGCGAAAGCAAGATGGGATAAGTCCCTGCATACAACCATCCCAGAGGAAGATTGGACATTCATCTTGAGACAAACAAAAAATAGCTCTCAACTCACGCTTTAAACTGATTAATTTTGACTATCTGCATTAGACCTACTTCACACCGGTGAAAAAGAACAAACAACATCCCGATGCATCTCCAAAGTGCGAAAGATGTGGGAACCCCATGGCCGACTTTATCCACCTCGCATGGGACTACCCCAAACTGATCCCATTCTGGAGACGATGGTTGCAATCGTGGGAGAGGAGATACAACCCATCCCGACAGCAGCTGTGCTGGGGATGACGAGACTACTCTCATCGTCAATAAGAAAGCTTGCAGGATTGTTACTAACACTTGCCTGCAGGAGAGTCGCCATATCTTGAGGCCGAGGGCCCCCCCTAAAGTAACCAATTGGAGCAAAGACATCCTCTACTGCCAAGACGTAGAGACAGACTTTATCAAATCACTGCCCATACACGCACGCCCACCGGACATCTGGGACCCAGTAGTTTTATTCCTGATTAACGAAGCCGAGGAGACCCCTCCTTCCCCATCAGGGACCCAAAGAACCCAGGGCACGAACTTGTAACCAGCCTAATCTCTCAATCTAACACCTCAAAAGAATGACACAGTGAGGAGAAGGACAGACCCATTGAGGCATCAGACGTGGAGCGAAGTGGAAGGGGGAATAGGGGGGGTTTGGGGGGGACGTTGCACAGTTAATCCACCCTAATGTGGGTGAGAATGTTTGTATTAAGTTGAAAAACACATAAATAAAGGTTTAAAAAAAGTATACATGAATTAAATATTGGATTAACCACACACACACAATGCAAGCTAATTCATTTAATCAAATACACACTATTATGTGTATCAACAAGGGGAGTTCATAAAGCACATGTGCTCATACAGAAACATAATGAAAGGTTAGGATGGAGATTATGCTACAAGGTGACAACCGCTGCCAACGCTAGATAAACCGAAAGGCTGTGGTTAAAGAAAACTAGTCCTGTTTTGCTGTTATGAGTAAGTG
This sequence comes from Ambystoma mexicanum, assembly GCF_040938575.1. Lineage (NCBI taxonomy): Eukaryota > Metazoa > Chordata > Amphibia > Caudata > Ambystomatidae > Ambystoma > Ambystoma mexicanum. The sequence continues at coordinate 714,340,125 of NC_090921.1, read as the reverse complement.
GCACTAAAAATGGATTCCATATTGGCACGTATTACATGGAACACCAAGCAGCATAGTGATAAAATTAAAAACACCAACTAATCCCACATAATATATACCTTTTGTAATTGGTGGTATTGTGAAACTACATATACATAAATAACACATTAGTTTAACACAGTATAGTGTATGTGTATCAATAAGGGGAGCCCAAAAAGTATATGTAAACTCAGGTAAACATAAGGAAGGGTCAGGGTGAAGAGGATGTTACAAGATGGCAACCGCTGTTAAGATTATATAAGATAAAAGGTCATGGCTGAGGAGAATTTGTCCTCTTTCTGCTACTATTAAGTTACTTTAAATAGAGATTCCAAAATGGCGCCCGGGTAACACCGTACACCAAACAAGACGTGGTTATTATACATACACTGTATCAGGTAAGGTTGGAAGTCTGTATTAGATTAGCAGTTAAATTTAAGTGGAGGGGTTGGAGCGAAGTACAAAATAAAAGCCGTTAAATTACTTGTATAGGTAGGTAGATATTTAATACAAGCAGTTGAAAGGTTAGAATTAAATTAATTTGTCGATGGTGCTTTAGCTTGTCTTTGCATTTCATAAGTTTATTTTGCAAAAGAAAAAAAGGTATGATGCATACCGCAACACAAATATGCTAAAGAATGAATAATTAAAGCTGTTCAAATGACGTTACACAGGTAGGGGGATTGGAGAAATACAACTGATAAGACTATTATGTGATATTTGCCCTCCGGGCTCGGTTGTTACTTTCTTTGAGGATTATGATGCCTTACTATCTTTTGTTCTACCTCGCTCATACTCTTGAGTTCATTCATCTCCACATTACTATGCTCTCCGGTCTCTGCTCTGCCCATCTATTCTTCTGATCATCTTGTTCTCTCTTTATCTATTGTTCCTCCTCCTATTTTTCCTCCCTTAACAGGTTCGGAGGCATCCACCTATTTCTGTTGCAATTTCCGTGATTTTAAACCCCTCTATTTATTTCATCCTGTATTTCTGCTCGTCCGTCTCATTCCACATTCTCTGCTCTCTCTGCTAATGATGCTGCAACTTTTTGTTACATATCGGCCCAGTCCTGCAGTACCTCCCGTTTCTGGTGGCTACATATGGGGACAAGCATGTTCCAGAACTTTGTTGTGGCTTCGGTATCAGTTGCCATGGCGCCTGGCCGTGCAGCGGAGAACGTCGCATCAGCTGAGACGTCCCGTGCGAAGAGCACGCGTAAGGAGGCTCTGCCCCCCTGCACCATAAAAGCCGAAGCGACTCAGCGGCTTGTTGCTGCTAATTGTGACGTTACGTTCCTTCGGTTCCATCCCGCTCTGGTGCTTATTCCCTTTTTCCTCTTGATTACTTGACTTCCTGGATCTTCGACCCACCTTTGTCTACTTGGATTGTCATTGCCTTTTCCTCCAGCCTGAATTTGAACTCTGTTGCCGACTTCGGACTGTCCTTGGATTGCATTTGCCTTTTCCTCCAGTCTGATCCATGAACCCTGCTGCCGACCTCAGACTGTCCCTGGATTTCCATTGTACCTTCGCCCTGTCTGGTGAGATTATTCCTTCTTGCCGCTCTACCCAATTTGAGCGACCTCCTACGCGGATTACCACGCTGTACATTACAACCTGGTCTGTGCTTGTGCAATTAAGGTAAAGCTCATCCAATTCTCCTGTATTGTTCATTACCTGAAAATTCATCAGTCCTTCTCATATGTGTGGATTCCTGGAACAATATCATTAATTTCCTGCCTTTTCTACCTTAACTGAGTGCATAGAAGTGACACTTTCTAGTGTATGCACCAACCCGTCACTAGTGCGACCCTAGTGCCGCCCGGGTATACTCTTCCTAACTAACCTTCCCATTTGTTATTTTGTACCTGCCGTTGTATTCCTTTCAACTGGTACCCATTTTTCCTTAGGAATCCCACTTATCAGGTCTGCTGGGTGTTGTATCAGTCATAGTGAGGTTCTGGTTATCACTTGTGCATACTCATAGTCTTGGGTTCCCTTGTAGGTTCATCAATTAAGGTCCAACACCACCTCAACCATTGTCTAGGTACTTAGAGAAATATTTGATTGTCTGGTTAATTCCATATTGCCTGATTGCTTCTAATCATACTGTGTTTTCTTTGCAGCATTGGTTATTGGCGGTGTGTGTTCTCCCCGCTCTTTTAGGCAATAGTCTTCTCTGCTGGTTTATTTTACTCAAACGGCAGAGAGGTACATCATAGAAAAGAGCCCATCTTAGAGGAAGCCTGAATCACTGAATTCAGGGGAGCTGGAATTCTGGAGGCTGAACCCGAACCTGTTAAATCCTACCTCCCTCTGCGAGGTCGTCTTACCTAGGCTCCAATCAGTTTACGGAGTGGCAAGTAACACTTTTCTTTCATCTTCCCTTTCCTCTTCTCTTGAAACTCCTTATCCTGCTTCTTCTTTCTCAACCTCTCACAAACCCCCCAAGCCTGACTGTCTCCCCATCTCCGCTCAATGCAGTGAATCCTTCGTCGTCTCAAGTGTCTCTGGTGCAAGTCCCACTCTGGGTCCGATTCCCTCTCTTTTTCATCCTATCACTCTCTCTATGACAAGACTCTTATTACAGCTAAGCGTAATTATTACTATTCTGACCTTCTGCATGCCCAATCTGCTCACCCCTGGCATCTTTTCCAATCTCTTTCTCATTTCTTAAGATCGCCTACCCCTGATCATTCCCTCCACTGTACTCTTAAAGCAGCCAATTTTTCAACAAATTTTTCTACCATAGGCGCTTCTCTTCATGCTGCCATTGTTCCCTCAAGCTTTTCCCCTAATCCTTCTTCCCCCACCTCTCTAATCTCTTCCTTTCCCCCCATTACTTACTTGGAGACCTCTTCTCTTCTGAATCGTTCCCATCCCAGTGGTCCACCTTCTGATCCTATTCCATCTTCTGTCGTTTCTGAAATGTATCCTTCTCTTGTCTCCTATCTTACCACTCTCCTCAACAACTCTCTTTTCACATGGACTTTTCCTTCTTGCTTTAAGCATGCTTCTATTCTCCCTATTCTTAAGAAGCCATTTCCTGACCCTTCTCTTCCTTCCAATTTGACTTCTTCCCTACATCTTGAAATTGCTTGAGAGGCTAGTTTATACTCAGGTTTCTACCTTTGTTAATGATAACTCTATTCTTCCTTCTCTCCATTCTGGCTTATGTCCCTGTCACTCAACTGTGACTGCTCTCAGTTTTGAAATTCCTTACGCTCTGCTCGTTATACTAAGCATTCCTCTCTTCTCATATTTTTAGATCTGTCTGCAGCTTTTGACACTGTTGATCACACTCTGCTCTTGGCTTCTTTTGCCTTTTGCTTCTTTTGTGTTTGCTGACCCTGTTCTTGCTTGGTTTCATTCCTATCTGTCTAACCGTACATATTCTGTCTCCTGGGATAGTTCCTCCTGTCAAACTTTCCCCTTCTTTATGGCATCCGCCAAGACTCTGTTCTTTGCCCCTTTCTCTTCTCACTTTGTTCTTCTCCTCTTGCTGCAATTATCTCGTCCTTTGGGATTTTCCACCACTTTTATGCCCATTACACAAAACCTTTTCTCTCTTTTTCTTCATTTACTTCGGCTATCCACCATAACTTATCTTCCTGTTTACTTGCTATCAAATCTTGGATGTCAGACCCCTTTCTTGTTCTAAATTCATCAAAAACTGAAGTTCTCTTATTCCCTGCCACCACTATTCCCCCCTTCCCCTCCTTCCTCTGTCTGTTTCACTCCTTCCTCTCTATCTCTTTCCAACACTTCTCATTAGCTTGGTCTTTACCTTGACACAGACTTATCCTTTTCCCTTTCTCCTTACTACTATCTCCCGTTCTTGTCGCTTCTATCTCGTCAATATTCTTAAAGCCTGCCCTTTTCTGACCTTTGGCGCTACCAAACTCCTGATCTCATCTCTTATTTTCTCTTGTCTTTTTTACTGTTGTACTCTTCTGTTTGGTCTTTCTTTCTCGTTTGGTCCCTCTTAAATCCATTTTCAATGCTATTATTTCTCTACCAGTTATTCCCCACCAGTTATTCCCCATGGTTCCTTTTTCGCAATCTCTGTCCTCGCTTGGTTGGCTGTCTTTTTCTTCACGGCTCAAATTTATTTATTTTTTATTGCGTTTCAGTCCCTTTAGGCTCTTGTCCCCAATTATTTATCATATTAGGTCTCCTTCTATGGCCGCACTTGTTCCTTATGCTCTCAATCCCAGTTCTTACTATCTGTCACTCGTCCCCCTTGTGCCCAATCCCAATTCTGTTCATTGTTTCCTTATCACTGGAACTCTCTCACTTTCCCCCTCTACTTCTTACCCTTCTTTCTGTACTTCTCTAAGGAACTATCTTCTTCAGTCCTAATTCTTTACCTGAAAATGATTTGTAGCTGAATTAATCTTCATTTTATTGTACTGTAACCTATGTATAGCGCTTTGGAGTAAAGCACTCAATAAATGCCAAATAAATGCAAATACAAAAATACTAAATACAAATGATTAGTAAAGACAATGAAAGTTAACACATGCAAGAATTGTATTGTTTTCAAGTGGGGATTGTTTTGCACTTAGTTTCCTAGATGGCTTGATAGATTATACGTTGATATTTGAGGCTAATATTGATTATTATTTTTGATTTATGAATGTGGTTTCTGACTAATACATGTAAATTCTTTCTTTTTTTTCTTTGTCTCTTTTTTTCTTTTGGATGCACATATAGTTATGGTTGCAGTTGTGCTGTAGAACTTGTTTCTAGAGTACATGTTTGAGAAATTCAAATTGCTTTGAAGAAGCTCAGAAGGTGCCACAGAAACTATGATGTGGACCACTAAGCAAAACAAGTGTTGGCAGAAACTGTGTACTTGTTTGCTGACATAGACTTATTCAATTGTTTGGCAGCGATTTATGTAGCTGTCAGCTGATATAGATTCATTCATGTGTGTGTCAAAATAAGAATTGAAAACCTGATTGTAGTTTTGTAAGCAAGGAAAGATATAGATATAAACTGAAAAAAGCATATGGCTTGTGGGGAGAGACCAATCCTGAGCTTCAACAAGGAAACCGACAAAAAGAAGAAATAACATACAACAACGGACAAGTAGAATAGCAAAGTCACTTATCTCAATGGGGTAACAGACCTACCTAGCTAACATTTGATCTGGGCAAACTGATTTTGCGATCCATCTTCCGTTTTTAGAAGCATGAGATAGAAGTCAAATGTGGGAGACTTAAATCTACATAAATATCCATCTGTTTTCTTTGTCTTTCTAAATTCATATTTTAATTCAATAACTGATGTTCGCATTGCAAGGGGTTCTCTGATATGCATGGAAGTATTTGAGGTTTTTGGGTGAAGGTATGGGGCCTCGGAATTGCACCCACCCACATTGTGGAGAGAAGCATGTTCCTATAATATTCAGTTAATTTTCTGTTGCTTTGTAATAACTGTTTGATGGGGAGATTCTCGAATACCTATGCAGAGACACATGATTACGGGGATGTAGTGTCTGTTTGAGTGTTTATCTATGGTGGTAATTATGGATCAGATAACGTTTCTTTCCCTGAAAGTTCAGGGTCCAAACTCACCCCTGACAACAAAATCTATTGAAATAAAGTTGAGAGAAAAGAATTCATGTATAGAGTTCTTGCAAGAAACTCACTTAACTTTACACAACGAATGGAGATTTTATAGTGAATAATATTCAATGAGAGTGTTTGCTACTGCTGGAGTTAAAAAAAGGAGATGTGGTACTCAACATGGAAATGCACATTTTTTCAAAAAGGTTGTTAAAAAAGATCCAGATGATAGATTTGTAATGATCAAAAGAATGTTGAATGGTCAATTGTTCTCTTTATTTTCTATATTTGCCTCTATTGATGTCCAAGATACATTTTTTGGAGCTATTCTCAGAGAGTTGGACAAATCTGTGATGGGGAACAGTAATCGGAGGTCAGTTCAATTGTGTTCCAGATCCCGATCTAGACAAGATTTCCCGACTACGTTAGTTATAAGGGAACATATTAGAGAAATATTGACTCATTGTTTGAAATACAATACATCTACGGAATTAGGCTGGAACCTAATTTGGGACACCAGCAAAACATAGTGAGAGGAGAAATACTTAGTAAAACAGTGGCTTACTACTGAATCCCAAAGAATAACCATAGAGCAAGACATTTCGGAACTCGAGTATATACATAAACTGACCAGTTTCATTAAAGCAGCAAGAGCTTTGAAAACAGTCCAACACCACCTTGAGAATCACCTTGCAAATTGCTCATCACAAAAAATACTCTGCATGAAACACTGCTATTCCACTATAGGAATCAAACCAAATTGTTTCTTAGCAGACAAACTGAAAAAACAAAAGTTCCCCAATTATATCCCGAGTCTTAGAGACAAGGATGGGCAAGAGTATTTTGAGGAGGATTAAAAATAAATATAATGAAATCGCATTACACAGATATTTTCCAAATTAACTCTCTAGATGAGAAGACACACATGCTCTATCTTAATTCGAATAAAAGAACTAAAGAAAGTTAAGGGTACAGGAGAAGAATTAGAAAGCCCCATAATGTAGGAGGAGGTGGACTGGGCTATATATTCTCTTGTTATGAACAACGCACTAGGCCCAGACAGGTTTACCAATGCCCATTACGAACTGCTCCACAACACTTCAATTCCTCCATTGACAAAATTATTCAACTTGTTTCTATTACCAGGCAAGATATCGGACACACTGGCAGAATCAGTCACTACTTTAATTTTGAAACCAGGGAAAATAATAGTGATAGCGAATAATATCACCCAATGTCTTCGCTAAACGGAGAGGCAAAAATGTTTGACGCCTGACACGTGTCTTACCATAGATCATAGATCTGGAGCCAACAGGTTTTATTATCAATCAGGACACATAAGATAATATGAGGGGAATACTAAATATAATAGATTACACTAGGGGCCCATAAGGCATTCGACTCTATCAATTGGGAATATATTAAATGTCTTTCGATTTGGTTCACACTTTACGAAGTTGGCAGTGTTCCAGATAGCGCATACTAAACTAATGATTAGTGGGAAACTTTTGAACCCACTTCCTATTAGAGGAGGCGTCCATCACAGGTGTTCTCTGTCACCGTTAATCTTTGCTATGGCTGTAGAGTCCTTATGAAGTGTGATACCTGCAACAATGAAATACCTCAGGTGTAGAGTGTGGAGATAGACAACATCAAATAGCCTTATGGACAGTGGGAAAATAGCCATAGCTAGAGCATTACTTCATTGAAAATAACATCGCTGTAGCATACTTAAAGGGGAACATGTGGATGGAATCAAGGCTTAGGAATATCAACTCGAGCACCACCGTGATTAGTGTAAAATGAACTTCAAAACTGTCAACAATAGTTATAATAACATAATTTAACAGGAGCAACGTTATACTCCAATTGGCGCAACATATACCCTAATAGCTAGCATCACAGGTACATCCATGTATACAATACAATCAAGTTGAAAAACTGTACCTTACCCAAGCAGTTGGCCAAACAAGATAAATATATACTAGATGGATAGAAGTCAGATCACAGCACCTAGGGGTATGCAACCCATTATAGTGTAAATGATTATGCCAGGAAGGGGGTATTCAAATCAAAAGGCCAGTTCGAATGCTGAAGTAGGATGTACCCATTGGGTAGATCCATAGTTGCTCCATCAATATTATGGGGAGAGATCATTGTTACCTCTCAGGTGGTCAGGGCAAAAATCTCCACAATTTACCATATTATGCCGTTTTCAAAATAACAATGCGCCGAAAAGTGTTGCGCTAACGGGGCAGTTTATGTACCACATCTACTTCTAGAGCTAGATGCCCACTGCAACGGGTTCACACATTTCCTAATAGCCTTTGAGTCTTTGTGGAAGATTTTAAGGTCACTTGGGATTGTGGATCACTTACTATAACCTATTCAAGGACTAAATTGCAACATTAGTTAAAAGGTGCGCTATGAGCAGGATGGGATAAGCATCCTAAATATTTAAAGTGGTGCAAGGAGGGCACCAGGGCTGTGTCAGGGCACTATCGTTATTAAATGTGTACATAATGATGGTTACTAGAGGCTGGCATTGTCGGAGCATGGTACAGCCTTTTTGGCATAAAATGAGAATGCATTATTTGACCGCTTTCCTAACTTTGAGGTAGCTTGCGTCAAGACGTTTTTGACAATAGTTGCAAGTAATTCTGAACTAATGATTCTTGGGGGCAAAAACAGTTAAAACATATGGCGGCAGAAAAAATAGTCAGGTTTCCTTAAGCTGTTTATTTATTGCTCCGAGGTGGTGCCTTAACGCTATCAATAATTTTGCTCTGTGGTGTCTTTGTAGCGCATATAGGAAGCAAACTTTATTGTAGTAGTGATAAGGGATGTGGCATGCAGCCAACACTTCCCAAAGAAAGGCACTACGGAGAGTGCAGAGGCATTGCACTCCTCTGCCATAGCGATGCTCCTTATGCCGTGCAGGCTACTTGCGCTTTCTCTCTCACTATGAAATGGGTAGAGGCCTGCATGGCCAAAGAAGTGCACTTTTTTCAAAGCCAAACCTGTTGGCTTTGCCAGTCCTTGGTATCTGGGTACACTTCTCAACAACCCTGATTTAGCCATCCAACAATACGCAGACGATACTCAGTTGTACTTGAGAATAAAAATCCCACAGGACATAGGTTATGTCTGCGATTAACCAGCCATCATCCAGTCCTGGAGGTTGGCTGCCTACCTCAAACTTAACCCAACCAAGACCAAATTCATCCTTATTGGTCCCCCGCTAAACAACAACCTGTCCCACAATGGCTCAGTGATAGGCCCCTAGAAGGATTTCATCTGCAACTCTCGGATTCAGCAGAATCCTTAGGCTTCCTCATTGACAGCACCCTGTCTTTCCAGAAACATATAGCCAAGAAGGCCAAAACAGCCTGGCTACAAATCTCCACCCTTCGTAAAAATCAAACTCTTCACCCTGCCACCGGACATCTGGACCGTAGTGTAAGCCATTCTGGTTTCGCACATGGATGGGGAAACTGCCCTCCTGAAAGGTCTCCCCGCCGCTCACTTGGCTCTCATAAAAGCAGCACATCTTATTACGGGTTTACGCAAACATTTGACAGAATCTCCCTGTCATATGCAAACTACACTGCCTTCCTCTTCAGGCCAGGATACTGTTCAAGACTGCGTATATTATCTAAGCGCTTCGACACCATGAACTATGGCAAAAGGTGCTATACAAATGCAAGCTAACTTACAAAGCAGTCCCGAGGAGCACACCAGCGTACCTGCCAGCTAGATTCCACATATTTCGCAGAACACCTCTTTGCTAAGCAAATCGACTAACTGGCACGAATCGCAACTAGCCCTCAAGGAGAGGGCCCTCAAACAATCCTTCTCTTGTCACACACCCACCCTCTGGAATTTGATCCCAGTATCAACTCCAAATCCCCCCAAAATTCTCTAATTTCTCAAAACTCTCATAACGTGGCTTTTTCAACAGCACCTGACTAATCCCAATGGAAGCACAACACGCAACTCACAGTACTGTGCTACTGTTAAAAAATGCCAGCCCAAGCTAGGTCAGCACTTTACACGAAAAATACAAAGAAAATCTGTCTGTGCGCACTTTGCCCTCATGTGCACAGTCAGACCAGACACACAACTGGAAAACTGTCTTAACCCACCTTCCTCAACTATTATAGCTTTAGGTTACAGGGGAGACTATCTATTTTTCAAAAGTGTTTCCCAACATCAGTAAACGCACACCAATATATGCAGTATTCCTATGCAGGCATACTAGGTGTACTCTGCTGATAGGATAATATTTATGCAATGTTCTTTTCTTAAATATCTGATTTTTTTAAAAAACATGAAACGATTCTCTAGGTGAAATGGCAATTGTTCGTCTTGCAGAACCGAAAACACTAGAGCCAAATTCTACTCTAGAGCTTTGCATGAATTTAAACCAGTGGGTAACTGTGTGCCCATTCCTTGAATGACTTATGTGCAGCACGTGCCAATTAATTAGGATCTAATTCACAGAAGCATTTTATAATGGCAAAACCCCATTGGAAAACGTTCTGTGAATCAGGGTCTAAGTTGTTATTGACGTCTGGGACAATAGAAGTTGGCACGACAATGGAGTTAAAGCATAAACGTTTTCCCAATTAGCAGAAACTGCAAGGGAGGACAGCACAGAACCCTCTTCTGCACTTTACCATATTAATAATAACATTAATAATAATTCACATTTATATAGTGCTAGGAACCCTCAGGCATCTGAGCGCTGCTTATTATTACCCACGTTGATCGGAAACTCATGCCAGGGCTAGAGTGGCATGGAGAAGCAGCATTGCCTTGCCCATGCAAGGCTGGGTCACGGAAACTCTCTTCTGCAATAGCTAGTTGCGACAAGCAGGGCACATGATTGAAGAAGGCGCAGTAGAGAATGTGTATTGTTGCGCTAACACGGCTCAATACTGTAATAACTGATAAATGAACGCTCTACGTGTGTAAATGCAAGCGGGGGGGGGGGCTGTGCTGCCACTCCTGAATGTGTATTCATGCTGCCATCGATAGTCTTACCTTTGCGACATTGTTATATACTTTTAACAAGCAAGCAACAGGCACTGTTTATTTGCTGAAGGGCTGGAAATGAGGTGGAATGTGGGAGAACGTGTTTGGGCAGTCTTATCTGGCTTTAATGGGGAAGGTGGTCAAGCACAGCAAATATTTGAGATGTAGATAAGTGCAATATTCGCGATTTTAGACGAAGGTCCAGGCAATGCGGGTACATCGGGAATGTGCAGCGTCAAACCGTGGCTCATGTCTACATGTTTTTAAGAAGGGACTTTGGAGAAAATCAACAACTACCTGTACCCGACATATGATACATAAAGCATATCTATAGCGCTGGGGTGCCGAGTCAAGGTGGGTGTTCCGCTTTATGTTTTACCATAACATACCTGTTGTGTACGCCTTACGTCCCGCGACATCCTGCGAAATTGCCCAGCACAAGGACCCACGTGCGGAGCATGTGGCCGGAAGGATCACTACGCGAGAGTCTGCAGATCGTCAGGGCCTGCACAACGCCCCCAGCTGCAACAAGAGAAAGGGGCCCAGAGGAAAAAGAAACAGGCCAATGCCCGCCGCATCGAGACTCATCCACCGACGAAGAAGGCGATGGCGACACTACAAAAGAGGCAGAAAGCAGACAACTGAGAAAAGAAAGGAAAGCATACCTAGTCTCTGCACTTGATCACAGAAGCACAGGGTCGACAAAAAGGCAAAGAAGACAGAAATGCATAGTGGCCATACAAGGCCAAGAGGCACAAATGACAATTGATACGGGGGCATCAGTGAACGTTATGCCGGCGACCATGTTCTGAAAAACTACCCCCCCCCCCAGTCTTAAAGAAGACAGACACGTTTCTATTCGCCTACGGGTGCAAAACTCCACTATGGTAGGGCGCTTTCGGACAACTCTCAGCAGAGGCGACAGAACAATACAATCCAAGGTGTATGTCGTCGACGCAGGCATTGAATGCCTGCTGAGTGGGGATGCAGCGGAAGATCTAGAATTAACACACTTCGTCTGCAACATAAACGACCCATCGGACATTGCCAGCCTCCTTGACAAGCACCCAGGACTCCTCAAAGGTAAGGGATGCCTGAAAGGCAAACTCATCAAACTCCATATTAACAAATCAGTACAGCCCGAGCGGTGCATCACAGAAGGACACTGTTTCACATGAGAGACCAAGTCGAAAAGGAGCTGTGAGAACTTGAGAAAGCTGGCATCATAGAGGAAGTAACTGGGCCGACACAGTGGGTTTCACCCATGGTGGTAACCAAGAAGCCAAAACAACCGGGGAAGGTGAGGATCTGTATCGACATGCGCCTCCCCAATGCAGCTATCATGCCGGAATGACACATCACCCCCACGCTTGTCGAAATCATCACAGACCTCACGGGATCAAAGGTGTTCTTCCAGGTTGACCTCAATGCGGGATACCATCAGTTGAAACTGCATCAGGACTCGAGATATATCATGACCTTCTCCACACACCTGGGTTTGCGCCGATACAAAAGACTGAGCTACGGCATATCCTCAGCGGCCGAAGTATCTTCATATCTTCCAGCAGGCCATCCAGGAAGTGATACAGGGCATCCCGGGAGTACTCAATGTCAGTGATGACATTCTCATCCACGCCAGTGACAAGCAAGAACACATGCGTCGCCTCGAGATGGTACTTAGCAGGCTGGAGACCGCAGGGCTAACCATTCACCGGGAGAAGTGCGAGTTCATGAAGGAAGAGATCACTTTCTTTGGATATGTGTTCAACGGCGCTGGAGTCTCTGCCGACCCACAAAAAGTTGCGGACATCAAAGAAGCCTCACCCCCAACAACACCCACAGAAGTACGCAGTTTCTTTCGGATGGCGACGTACTGCGGGAGATTCATGCCCAATATGGCAACGATGTCCGAGCCACTCAGGGAACTCACCAAATTTAATACAAAATGGGTCTGGAGCCCCAACTGCCAGGAGGCTATCGAGCAGATCAAGACGTCCCTGTCAGCCGACACCACAATGGCATACTACAACCCCACACTGTCAACGGAACTATATGTTGATGCCAGCCCCGTCGGCCTCGGAGCAATCCTGGTCCAAGTTGTCGAGACAGGAGAAACAAAGCCGATTGCCTACGCATCCCGCGCATTAACTCCCACTGAACAACGGTATTCTCATATTGAGAAAGAGGCCATTGTGGTACTGTGGGGCTGCCTCCACTTTCACATAAACCTATATGGATGGAAATTCAAGGCATACACGGACCACAAGCCTCTCATCCCCATTTTCAAGGGATCCTCTTCACACCCCCCAGCGAGGATAGGGAAGTGGCTGCTACACCTGCAACAATACGAATTTGAACTAACATACCAACCTGGCACCAACAACCCCACAGACTTCCTATCCAGACACACAAGAGTGGCCATGTTAAGAGAGATGAATGTGGCAGAAGAAACCGAGGAACACATCTGCCAGGTTGTGCACATGATGAAATCAAGAGCAATCGGCATTGAGGACATTGTACAATCCACACAAGCTGACACCTGCTGTGACCTCATCAAGGACTCCATCATCTCCGTCGAATCGAAATATTTTCTGTGAAACGTACACAATTGCACACCTGAAGCCAGAGACTTTCTCACGGGCATATTCCAAATGCGACAAGACCTGTCTGTCACCAAGGAAGGACTCATTCTAAGAGGAGCTCGGATTGTCATACCCGCAAGTCTGCAAGACAGAGTCATTGTGCTGGCTCAGGAAGGTCACCAAGGCATGATCAGGACCAAAGCCAGGATCAGGCACCGAGTATGGTTCTCGCACATTGACACCAAGGTAGACCAACTCATAACAGCATGCCTCCCGTGTCAGATCACAAGCGCACCACCGAACCCATACAAGCGGCAGAGCGGGGGTCCTCAAGATGGGACGTGATCTACGTTGACTTCTGCATGGTCCAAGAGGGCACGTATCTGTTAGTGGCCATTGATGATATCCCGAGGTGGAAATCGTGCCATCAACCTCCGCAGACATGGTGATGCCGGCTCTGGAGAAGATATTTTCCACCCATGGCCTTCCTCAGCACATCCGGAGCGACAACGGGCCACCCTTCCAAGGGGCGGAAATAAAAAAATACCTGGATGATCTGAACATCAAATTCCACCACATGACGCCGAGATGGCCCCAAGCGAATGCAGATGCTGAGAGGTTCATGCGTACCCTCAACAAAGTGCTACGCCTATCCCAGGCGCACTCCAGCCCATGGAGGGTAGACCTGTACTGATTCCTAAGGAACTACAGAGTGACACCCCACAGCACCACAGGAATACCACCGGCAGACATCATGTACGGGACCGTGATGAACTCATCCATTCCACACCATCCAAGCAGGGGCACAGATGCCTACGACAGCAAACGCACAAATCAAAGAAGGATCACCGCAAATGAGCGCATGAGCACCAAGAGACATGCAAAGGAATCCAGACACCAATTCGGCGATCAAGTGCTGGTGAAACGGAACCCCTTGAAAATGAAGCTGGACACCCAGTACGACGTGGCTCCCTGGACAATAACTCGACGACGAGGTACCATGATAACGGCCATACAAGGGCAGCGACAGATCACCAGGAACGCATCATGGTTCAAGGGAGTGCCACGACAAATGTGGACTGACGGTGACCAGCAGCCCTCGGAGGAAGGAGGGTCACTGCCGGAAGATGAGTACCAACAACCTGAGGAGGAGTCAACTGAGGAGCACGAGACAGACGGACTGATGGAGGAACCGAGGGAGGCGTCTCCAAATAAGGCGGTGAGCCGCAACAGGACACAATCGTGGGGACAGCCCCTAGATGTGGGCGCTATGCCCTCAGAACTGCACCATGAGCCCCGGAAAAGTTAAGAGACTATGAGTGGTGGGACTATAAGGTGTGCTGGACTAGAATGCATAGTTGAGTTAAGTTGAATCAGTTTGACATGATTGTATTTAGTGTTTTTCGTTTTAAGTTGTTGGAAAAAAGGAGGAATGTTGTGTACGACTTACGTCCCGCGATGAGGTGACATAAGGCGTGATTAATAAAAGCCCCGCCACGAGGAGGCAGTTCTGGGCAAAGCACAAGCCCCTGTGTGCGCCTCTTTCATTTCGCTCTGCAGCCAGGCCTCGGCCCGCCGGGCCCCACATGCTTTCTCCCTCGCTGGGCCTCCGGCGGGAAAGATATCACAATACCATACCATCTACACTGCTCTCTCTTCTCTCTGTGCTTGCTTTCTCTCAGTCTCTCTCTGTCACACTCTAGGTATCTCTCTTTCTCTGTGTTTGCCAGAGTCCTGTTGTGAGGATCGCATTTGATAGAGCCACCCCAGCTGTTGCTGACAGCAGAGATACAAAAATAAACACAACTATCATGAAGGGTGGCAATAGAGGTTACTCTTTTTTTTATGGTTAAAATTAGAACGAGAGCTGCAGAGAAAGACGCATCCTCCGAGATGGGGACCGGCCTGGTATTTGGACATGTACATTGTCATTGCACGTGTCCTCAAGAGATGTCACCATAAACTGAGGGTGCATTATCCACGAAAGGGGACCTGCGGGGTCTGCGGAAAGCTCTACACTGGATGTTAGGATTTGGACATAATATTTAAGGGACCAAATGAACACCCTGCATAGTTTACGACTGCATTTGTTATTTTCTATTTTTTGTTCATTCTCATTTCTTTGTGTATTACCTTAACAAATGTAGGTGTCCAGCAGCACAAACAAACTATCAGTGGGCAGAATGCAAAATTATACATTGCATGGTTGCTCACAAAAAAAAAATGGTTTTAATCTGAGCAGGACTATTTACAGGAAGGAATGGCATTTTGAGAGACAAAATTGTGTGTATTCTTGACAAAAGCAGTTTTAAAAAAAGAAAGTTATGCAATTGCAGTAACATTGTAAAGTGTCTCTTTTCAAAATGTTACAATATCCATTCCTTATTATCACTTCCTTTGTATTGTTGTCATTATAAGATCACATGTTTTACTGAGTAACACCATAAAATATTATTTTGACTGAAGGTTATCATTCCAAGACAGACATTTGGTACACTCATATTGCACTCTTTCTAAATACTCCTAAAAGTAAGGTAAAGTTGACAAATAGCACCAATGAGGGTTCCTGGCTGCATTGCCTAAAATCTGAGAACATTTTGTGAAATTCAAAAATGATCACAGGCCTTTAATATTTGACAACAGAAATATACATTTATTAATGGGATTGTATGCTTAAATCATTAAGTACATAATGCACACTGGGCTTGGTGCTCAAAGCATTCTTCACTAGACTCATCCGAACATTAAGGTTTTTGTAAACATGGACCATGTGCACTTATTCGGATAGCCTCAGGGTTTGCATTTGGGGACACAATGGCTGTATCCTCTTTCCTTCCTTTGGAGTCTGGGAGATATTATTTCCTCTCACCAAAATTGAGACTGTTCCAAAAGTTTAGAAGAGGACCTCTATATGCAAGCCCACTACCCTGTGCACAGACAACCTTAGAGAACAAGCATATTCCCACCTGCGTTCTCTGCTCCCATTCCGCTCTTCTGATAGCGGTCCCCCGGTTTAGGCACACCCGCACTGGTGGTCATGCCTTCTCCATTGTGGCAAAGGCCTGGAATTAACTCCCTCTCGATATACGGAAGATTGCTGATCACCTTGCCTTTCCGACTGAAACTTTAAACTTTACTATTCTAGAACGCTCCTCTTATGCTGGTATTAAACTGGTATTAAACTGTCCTGTTTTCTTAGCGCCACAATGCCTTTGGGCGTGCGTGCACTCTATAAATCCTGCTAACATAACATACCATAACATAACATAAAAAAAATATATTTTATAGGACTCAGCGGCGTGACTACTTTTGATGCAAATAATGCAGCCGCACTGGGGCCCACACAGGGGTCCAGGAAGGAGCATAGGAGGGCAGCCCAGTGGAAGGACTGCCTGGTCGTCCAGCAAATGCTCATGTCACGACAACGGTATTTGTCTATATTTTTCTGCATCATCCTGTGCTTGCAGCAGCACATTCAGCCGAAAGCAAAGTGAAGAATGACTCCACCTTCTGCTTCTAACAAATGGGTCACTTTATTAGTGTTGCTATAGTTGTTCTAAATTGGAAGCCTGGGACACGTTGGCACCGCGAATATGTTCATAGAGAAGAGATCAACAGGTCAGGTCAATAGGTAGGTGTTCAATTTCACATAGTCACACGAGGATAGCATGTATGGGATGTGTGCAAGGAAGCAGCAGAGCGCTGTACAAAGAGTGCAGAGAATGGTTGCTCTTTTGCTGAGCTAAGATCCAGAAACAGCTATGGAGGACTTGGACGATCAAGTTTGGTGGACTGACAACTGGACTAATTTGGTGTAAGTAGCAGAGGCGTTGTTGCTAGGGGGGGGGCTTAGAGGGCTTTTGGTTGTAGCCCCGGATTGAATCTCAGGGTTTACAACCAAAAGGCTAGCTAGCCCCGAGTCCCAACAGTCCCGACATTAGTGTATCCCCGGATCTTTTCCAGACCTAGCAAAACCCCTGGTAAGTAACATGAGATTGTTTTCAATTATATTTGACAAAAAATTCCACTTTGGGCACAGCGCGTTTACTACAAAAGTTTCGAACTATTGCTTCTCAGCAGTTTTGTGTTGCAACGATAAAAAGATCTGGCAGCTTAAGTCACTTTTTATAATAATTAATTACATTCTGTGAGTTCTCAGGGGGTACTGTTCAGTAATGCGCTCCTGCCCAGTTTTAAAACAAACCCACTTTTTTTTTACAGAAATGCACGCGTCTTAGTGGATACTTACTACCTATCTCACTAAAGAATACTTTGTTTTAGCTTGATTTATTTTCTGACCCACCCTCCCCTATATGATAGAGATTTTTACTTAAAGTGATTTGTTTCAAATTGGGGTTCTTTGCCATTTAGCTAATTCCTGGAACATGCATAGTGACACATTCCGTTTGTCAGTATGAACAAGAGTAAGAAACTATTTGCTCTGTTGAATTTCAAATCTGCACTTAAAACCTTTCTTACCCTGTTCTAATGTGTGTCTAAACAATGTATTGATGACTATTGTGCAAATTAGTGTCTGAATTCTTATATTTTATTGTTGATTTTCAAAGTCCTTATAGCAAAAACCCTTTGACTTAACCTATTAACTAATCAATTAATTTACTTACTAAAATTAATTCATTCATTATTTAGACCCCCCCACCCAAGCTATTTTTATTTATATTTTTATTCAAGCTACTCGTATGCTGTGTCACAAGAGGAATTACTCATGATCATTTTATTATGTACAAGCAGATGGCATTTGCTCAGGGACAGATATAAATGTGGTGCCGCAGATATTACATAGAATGAATATTTCTCTTGATGTCAGGTCGGCATTTGCCATTTTGGACAGTATAGATGTTTGGAAGGCCACAGTGAAATAGCAGGCACATATTCAATGATTGCGCTGGGGTCTGCAACCTTTGGCTCCCAGATGTGTTTGGACTACCATTCCCATGATCTCCTGACATTGACTATGCTGTACAGGCCGGATGGGAATGGTAGTCCAAACACATCTGGGAGCCAAAGGTTGCAGACCCCTGCTAGGGTTTAGGCCAAAGTTGTTATGGTCCTTACTTGGGTTCACTGAACTTCACATTGGTTTGGCTTTCACATGCCTCTGAGCTTATGGCCCTTGGAACGTGCATCTAAAGCTGGATGGGATTACACCAGAGTAATTCTGAGTCCAAATAACCGGGCAAACTCTAGAAGATGGCAAGTTGCTGTTTTATTAGCAATTACCTAAAATAGGGAGTTTACAACGAACCTCAACAGACATACGCTCATTCTGAGCAATTTCCACAAAAAACACAATTATATACTTCTTTATGCTTCAGAATGATGTCATGCTACGTGGCAATAGTGAAAAACCTATCAAGGGTTGGGATTGATCAAGGGACACATCTAGATATACAATCATATAGGAGCTAGGTTTGTTATTGGCTGTCAAACATCAGATGGACAACTTATTCCTAACTCTTCATACGTGTCATTTAAGAAAAATCAGTTCCACAATATTTCATTGGTTTCTTAAGCAATAAGGACCTTCGTTATACAGACTAATTGTTATGACTCTTGCAATTATTTATTAACAACAAAGTTTCTATGAATATATTTTTAAAGAGGTTCACTGAACCCTTACCTGCGAAGAGGGAAATGGGTAAGGATGAACAGTGGGGAGCTTTCCCAGCTCCACCTGTGACCTCGATAAGGCGAAAACAAGATCCTGGGTAAAGCTGGGGAAACCCTCCTGGGGAAGAAAACCCAAACGTAGAGTCAGACTGTAGGTCCGGAAGCAAAGTTTCCTATCTTTACGGGCGATGCAGAGTTTTGTGCGGATTTGCAGTGTTCTGGGTCCAGACGCATAAAGAGAAAGAGAAACCTTCTTAGTATTCTTGTTACAAGGATAAAGGGGTATGCAAGGGAGAATAGCAGCCAAAACAAATCAGGAAAGCAGTCAGTGGACTTACCAGTTGCAAGATATCCTTTGCTTTAAATTAACTTTTTGGTGCACGTGTTGCGCAAAGTAGGAAGTCTTGATCGGGTGTGATGCACAAAGTAGTAGATTGTCCTGGCGTCTGTGAGAGGGTGATTGCCTTTATAGCAAATATAAATTGACTGTCTGACAAATTAAACAGATTGGCAAAAAGTCCAATGCAGGGTTAATCCGACGAGTTCAGAAAGAAATTCCCCTTGGAAACACTGTGTTAGAAGTCACACAACAAGAAGGGTTTTAGATACGTATTCCTAGTTTAATTTTGACTAGAATTACAATAAGAGTTCAGAGTGGCAGAATGGCAGTGAGTATGAAAGGCACTGCTTTTCCGTTTGAAATTATGTGTTAATATACACACGGAGTATCTGCAGCCAAAGCCTCGCCGGGAACAAACTTTGAAAGGATCCCAAGATTAGTTCCGGAGTCGTAATCCAAACAAACTAAGCGAATGGGAAGTGCTGAGCAAGCCACGGGGAAGCCGTGCTGCAGCTCGAGATACAGAGCAGGGAGAAATGAATGAGAAAAGAAAGGAAAAAAGGAAAGGAGATAGCACTTACTTCGCCCGGAGATCCATTAGTTTCACAGAGTTAAGTTTGAAGTAACGCGCCGTTCTGGGTTGGAAAGCTAGTAATAAAGGAGGAGTTAGAAGCGGCCATTTTGGAAGAGACTAGACCAACGAAGATGTTAAAATAATCGCAGTGAAAAGAATCCGCCATGTTGGGGAGGTGATTCTTGGCTTACCGATGTATTCTCCACCTTCTCCATAGGGAATACCTATGTATGACACTAATACAATTGGTTTGGCATGCTTGTGCCATGTATGGAACATTTGTTTCAATTAGCAGCACGTAAGCCAAGACCCAGGGAAGTAAATAGGAGATGAGGCTGCCCTACCACCCAATTATCCCAACATCTCTCATCACCCATGCTTTCTGTCATGAAATTCTCTTTGTTCTTGGGCTTGCAGAGTATTCTGGTCCTGGGAATGCAACGGGAGTGATGGCATTCACTATCTTATCTGGTACTCCAAGTTCAAGCCCTATTTCTATCCTCGACTCACGTGACTAGAGACCACCATTCTGCTCATTCTGCAAGCTTTTAAATGTTTTAAATGAATTAAGACTTGCCATCCTTTGTGTTATTTCTTGCACCTTAACATGAGAGGATTCATCCTCAGCACACATGCTCCTCTTCAGTGTAGATAGCGGACCTCGACTTCTCAGTCCTTGACTTCAGGTCAGACATCCTCCCAACACAGCTCCAATAACCTGCTAATCTAGTGCGACACAGCCTTCCATTTTCTCTCTATGATTCTTTGGCTTAGTATTTCATGAAACCAATGTCCAGTTTTGGGACAATGCTGGCAGCATTCTATTTACTACTTACAGATAGCCTATATGATGACTTGATCTATCTTGTGTTTCAGCATATATACATTCTACATGCTTCTGGTTTCTGTAGCACTTTTTGCCATATAGTCTTCTTCTTTTACACTTTTAGGTTCACTTGATTCTTTACTTTGTCATTTCTCCTGTAGGATTCATACATCGTATTCATTCAGTATTTCAGGATGCTGTGCACTCTTTCTTATGACGTCATCAGTCCATTTTCTTAACTCTTTTCCATATTCCTTCAGGGAGTTCCTCCTGTAGGCTGTCATCAACTCGAGGGTACATTCAATATGGTCGTCTTGATGGATACCGTCTTCCATATGCTCGCTGCAGTATTGGTATAATAGCTGGTGTTAGACACGGCACAATCTCATGGCTCCAATACAGGGGAAGTAGGGGGGTAGGATCTTCTGCGGATATGCATGTGTGCTCCTCTACATTTCCTCATCTGGTTGAGTCCTCGACCACCTCCTCATGTTTCCTGCTTCTTTGAATCTTCTCTTGAAGAAAGGTTTCTTTAGTATCCATATCTTCGTCACTCAGGGTGCCCACATTTGTAATGTGTTTGACCACACTCCAGGTCATGTAATTACATTCTCCACTTGGGATACATATAACCCAACATCCCAAGTAATTCTTAGGATCTCTTGGATACAGGAACGTCATTCCCTCAGGTGCCACAATACTGGCTTTTATGCATTCTCCAATGGAACTTTCAGTCTGTGCGTTGTCTTCTGTTTCACCCTTCACATCAATCATGATCTTCATTCCCATGACCTTTTTTGCTATTTTCTGGCATTGTCCAATTATGATCCTAATAATGCAGACTCCTAACATTATCATCACTAATATTGCTCCAAAGAACTTGAATATTCTCGCCATCCAGCCAGGAATTCATGAAAACAGGTATGAGAACCAATCGTCATCTCCAGTAGCCTCTGTCTCCGCCTCCATTTTCATGTGCAATTCTGTCAACATGGTTATAGCATCCATCAGAGTCCTGTTCTCACTGTCATGAGATGGTGTGAATGCAGAGCAAGAAGCCCGACCTTGGCGCAAACACCTCCTTCCATGCCGTAATCATGTCATGGACATACCTATTCTGGAGGGTCATCAACCGTATGTCCCTCAATTCTTCATTTATGGCACTAAATCCATTTATAGTGGCATTGATTGTCTGTAACTGCTCCCAAATGGTCATTTGCAGCCATTTGGCATTCACTACTGTTTGGAGTCCAGGCATGAATATAGATGTCATTCTCATAGCAGTCTTGCTGAAAAACTTGTGTTCATCACAAATGTCTTCATAAGCCTTTATCGATTTTTATGAGAAATAATTCTCTCTTTTCATCCGCCGGAATGCAAGTGACCTTCTTTTTCTCAAGTGTGCATCCACTTCTGGAAATCCCTTGATATTCAGGTCACTCTGGGGAATCACCAAGGCTGGAACACGGATGAGTACAATGGAACACATTGCTCCCCAGTTTCTGGGCAACTTCATATATGCTCTGGATCCTCAAGCCCAATATCAATCCATTAGGACAGCAGTCCCTCTCTTCATTCCTGGGCTATCAATTATGTTCTTGCGCTCTTTATTTTCCCCAACTTGGACTTTACCATTGCTTCTAAAGCACATTGTCGCATTAATCAATGGAACTACAGCCATTAGTCCTGATTTGTTGTTCACCCATATCAGCAGTTTAGAGTTATTGGCCCATGACTTCTGTCACTGATCGTTCACTTTTTGCACCTCATGCACTGGTTCCTTCCTTAGTAGATGAGCTGCACAGGACATCATCCCATCTTCCCATCCTTTGGCTGTAATCACTCGTCCATAGATCAACGGTATTAGCATAATTACCCTTAAAACATTTGACCTAAAACATTTGATCGAATTTATTTGGTCAAATTGAATTAAATATATAAATGTGGGGGTGAGTAAGGGTATAGATTAGGTTGAGAGGAAGGGGGGAGGCGGTTGCAGGGTGTCTCTCCCCACATTTTAGACCAAAGAAAAGTCAAATAAATTCAATGAAATGTGATTAGGTCAAATGTTTTAGGTGAAATAGACAACCAACAGCTGTGAGCGCTCCCAGCATCCAGGCATTCCAATTATTTCAGTTTTGTCAGAACAATTCATTCTCTTCATTTCTTCAATTATTACTTTATCTTGTTCCATGGCCGGACACACCAGCATCTTGTCTGTCCATCCAGGCTCCTTTTCCATTTGTGTTGTCTTGATATAATCATCATGGTATGGGAAAGACTGTCTTGATCGCCATTGCAGGGTTGCCAAGCTCCCTTGGAACTGTCCTCTGGTAGTACATGCTGCTAGATGGATGAGGCATTTCACATCATGTGCCGACATCTCTTTTGAAATGAATGTTCTTACTGTACTCATGGCATAGGATGAGAGAGCAGACTGAAAGGTAGTCCAACGTACAGGGGTACCCCTTAATTATGTTAGGGTACCCCTAATCACGCTCACACCAGAGTAAATGCACCCCTTTAGGGAATTAAGGCCAAGAGTCTTCATCTTGCAAAGATAGCAAGTTTAATCTGTACAGAAATGAGGATGGGGGCAAAGGATTCTGCCCTCCCATCCCCCCGACCAGCATTTTGTCCTTCTTCCATGGCCGGCTTCTCCAGGCCGATGGCAAGAAGGCACCTTTATATACTGTTCAACTTGGTTACTGGACACTGGCATAGCTCATCCAAAACTGTTCTTCTGTCTTACAAGGAATGCTGGAGTCTTCCTTCGTGCATAGCTGAGTTCCCATTTCGAACCAGCTACTTAGCATATTGCTGCCTGTGCAGGAATACATTGTAACTCCTGTTTATCATCATTTGCTATATATTATAAACATTTATATATAAACACACCTTCCCGCCATACTCTCCACACTTCACTCAAATTTTATCTGGTCCAGTAATAATCCTCAAAACCTTGTGTTCCATACTACTCTGTATGTTGTGCATTAAGTTTTTAGTCTGCATGGGTTTTTGATGGACAGGAAACAGCTGCTGAGTTAACTTGTGTGTTCTGCCAGAGCTAGCCGTGCACCATGCAATGTCTTTAGTCTATTTTTAGCACAGGCTGCATTCATTTTGGCACAGAGCCTGCTGCTCTTTTACCGTGCTTTGTGATAAGCTAAATACAATGTAACATTTTACAAATTAATTCAGCTAATGATTATTTGCATCTTATATTTAAATACTATTTTCATTTAGTGGCTGGCCACGCCTGTGTGGGATTATTTTTGTATGAAAAAAGCTTTCTCAGTGCTATAGTGCTGAGAGAGGTCTTGCCTAATTGTAAAGTGCTTGAGGGGTACAGGAAGGCGCTAGTACCTCTCCAACATTCCCCCCTTTCGTTACTTCTACAGTCACAAACTCATGCCCACCCGACATATCTACAAACCCAGAAATATTAGTTTGAGTTTCGCTGTTTATTGTAAGGCAAGGTGTTTTAGATCCTCCAATTCATACCATCATCTTTGCACTATTAGGTATTATATGAACACATCATCGGAGACCCAATTGGCACGTGCAGAAGAGGACCAAGAAGAATATGATCACATGCACTAGCAGTTTTACTGCTGGCCCCAGCCATGGCGGGACCCACTCAAATGCAAGCAATAGCCAATCTGTGTTCTGAACTCCACCTTCTTTCTTCATTTGAACATCTAGATTGTGCACCGCCTTGAAGACGTGGGGTAGTGACCCATTCTCAGCATCCTCCGGTGGTATAAAAGTGCAGCTGCTGCTTGTACCCAAGGAGCCAAAAAAGATGAAAAAGAAAGTCTCTGCTAAGCTAAAAAGCCGATACTCATCAGATATTCCTCTGAGAAGTGCGGAACAGCCTTTTGAGACAGTTTGATCTCTTCTTTCCTCCCTGCCATTGAAATCGTCCTTTTTCTGGCAGCATACCAAATTCTTGATCTGCAAGCTTCTTTCTGCTTTCTTTAGATGCTGGAGTGGCTGTTGGAGCCTCAACAGGCATTTCTTCTCCCTTCAGGTGTTCTTCCAGGATTACTAGTAACACTGAGTGCAGGGTGGCCAGTGAACGCTTGCCCCTCCATGATCGTGGGAGTTGCAAGTAGACTTGTTGGCCACAAACCCAGTAGTAATTCATCACCACTGCTGTACCTTTCATCATTTCAGGAATCACAAGAGTGTGATTGCACTGTGTGTTTTTCGCCAACAGGACCTGTTCCTTCATTGAGTCTATGGCTCTATGTATTTGCACTGGCTTCTTCATTGTTGCAATCCGTGTCAGCCTTGTGATGTGTTGGGACCATATTTGTGCTAACATACTCTCTATTTGGGATATTGCTTCTCCACTGTACTCGATTAGTCCATCTGCTGGGCACGTCACTGTGGTGCCCTGCCATTTGAGTAACCTCCCAAGGAGAAATATGATACTTGTAGACACTGGTGGTATTTCGTGCTGCCATTGCAGCTGGGTCTAGATCAATGCTCCTCAACTGCCCGCTGTGTGCTGTCTGGAATGTGCCCTTTATCCCCTATAATGCAAGATGTACCAGGAATTGTGCCTCTGTAATTGGGACTGGATGTGGAACTAAAACCTTAGGAGCACCTGATGTGAGCGGGATAAGTGCACACACGTAACAGTTTTCATTGATTATATTCCTTCCTGTAATGCGCATATCAGAGTACCAGCTATTCAATGTTTATAAATGCTGGATGTCAGAAATGGTTTCAAAGCCCAACCCTTTACATAAATCATACGTCATTCATACTTCCCATTTCATTCATCTAAGAAAACTTGTAGGGGTGGCCTGGTGAAAAGTAAAGCATTTTGTATAGACATATTAGCACTTTTTCCAACTGTCCATCCACTGTCCTCCCCTACCCCTTTATTTGGCCACCCCATATAACAGACATACCATCATCCACCCCAACACCCAAGACCAGTGTCATACAAAACAATATCATTCTTTATATAATACATAGTTCCTAGAACAAAGTACGTTTGTCTTAATCTTATCCCTAAATAACAGAGAAGTCAATCAGCTTATTCCTAGAGAGGAGAAAAAAGGTTATTGAGAAGGAGAGGAGACAAAGGTTATCGAGAAAGAGAGAGAAAGAGAAAGAGTGAAGGAAAGAGAAAGAGAGAGAGAAAGATAGAGAAAGAGAGAAAGAAAGAGAGAGGGAGGAGAGGGAGTAGAGACAGGAGAGAAGGGAGAGTGAAAGGGACAGGCGGGGGGAGAGAGAGGGAGACCCTTTTTCCACCAGGGCCGACCGAGTTCAGGGCCTTCAAAAAATGAAAAAATTAAAAATATTGAAAAAGACAAAAAAGATAAAACAATAAAAAATGAAAAAATGAAAATAGAAATAAGAAATCAGGCATGTGTCACTGCACACCATCTTGGCATGGATTCTCAAATATGTCTCTTCTTTGGCTACGTCCTTACTGAACTTTGCCTTGTCTCGGGTGCTCTTCGGACATCCGAGAGATGCACCAAATATCCAACTTCATACGGACGGCAAGAGGAGTACAGAACAGCACCTCATATGGATCTTCAAACCTGGGGATGATCACATAGTTCCTAGAACAAAGTACGTTTGTCTTAATCTTATCCCTACATAACAGAGAAGTCAATCAGCCGTCTTTGCTTATTCCTAGAGAGGAGAAAAAAGGTTATTGAGAAGGAGAGGAGAAAAAGGTTATCGAGAAAGAGAGAGAAAGAGAAAGAGTGAAGGAAAGAGAAAGAGAGAGAGAGAAAGACAGATAGAGAAAGAGAGAAAGAAAGAGAGAGGGAGGAGAGGGAGTAGAGACAGGAGAGAAGCGAGAGTGAAAGGGACAGGCGGGAGGGAGAGAGAGGTAGACCCTTTTTCCACCAGGGCCGCCCGAGTTCAGGACCTTCAAAAAATGAAAAAATAAAAAATATTGAAAAAGACAAAAAAGATAAAACAATAAAAAATGAAAAAAGAAATAGAAATAAGAAATCAGGCATGTGTCACTGCACACCATCCTGGCATGGATTCTCAAATATGTCTCTTCTTTGGCTGCGTCCTTACTGAGCTTTGCCTTGTCTCGGGTGCTCTTCGGGCATCCGAGAGATGCACCAAATATCCAACTCCTTCATACGGACGCCAAGAGGAGTACCGAACAGCACCTCATATGGATCTTCAAACCTGGGGATGATCAGTTCCCCAGATAATCCAGTTGTAATATGGGCAATGTTGTGTATGGAACTGTGGTCTCACTTTCTACAGCGGTGGTCACTATTTCTCCTCCCCTTTGACGAATGCCACTACAGCCCCTGTGTGCTTCCGTCCCGTCCCCTGCACAATTATTTATGACCCTTCAACATATAATATGTCTCCTTCTGTCAATGCATGAGCCATTCATCAGAGTGGGAAAATAAATAAAACTCCTATATATAATCCGGAATTGCTAAAACAGGGGCATGCAAATAGCTTAAGACCACTGTCCTTCCCTGAGACTTTGTGACAGTGGCCTTGTGTAGATGGCGTAGTCTAGGATATATGTCCTACAATAATTACATAAACCCAAAAAATGGCTACATTTCCTTCATAGTACTGGGCCTAGGGGCGGCGCGTACTGCTGCTGCCCTATCTGGTAATATTTTTTCCCTATTGCAAAAATGAGTTGTCCCAAGTATAGTACCTCCTATTGGCTGTATTATAGTTCATTTTCTATCTGCCTTGTACCCTTTGTAAGCCAGCAATTGCAATAATGCAACTGAATCCCTCCTGCACTGATTTTCATTTGTACTACATACAAACCGATCATCCACATACTGGATGATTATGCTAAGCACCTGACTTCAATGTAATCTGTACTGGGGTCACATCTCTCAGTAACACATCATCATGTGGATTAACAGTCCATAATTGTGCTGGCACATATCGCATGTCCTCCTCGAAAAGTAAAAACGACCGGGCCACCGCTACCATCAAGGGGCACTGTACCTCCCTGTACTGCACCATGATATCACAGGGGATGCAGATTCCCAAAATAATCTCCCCATTTTGCTTACTGACCTCAAATAACTCAGCAGCAATATTTTCTTTAACTATACTATCGGATCTATACATAGGACTGTGCGCCACTCGCACCCATCCTGATTTGTTCCAATTAGGACTGCTCTTTTTTATGACAGTACTAGTCCTTGTAAATCTAATGACAACATTGTCCCTGCCACCATCTCGGGTGGCACCATGGGTTGGAAAATAAAATCTGTAGGCACTCGCCAACATTTTTTCGCAATTGGAGGCACTGCTTTTACTAATACCTTTAATGCCATAGAAAAAACATATCTGGGACCACAGGAACCCCAAGGAGTACTGATTCCCTTGCTATTGCATTGATTATTATCATTGCTCGAGCTACACACATCCATGGAGTGGAACACATCTGTGAATGATAAAGATATATTTAGTTCACTGAGCAGATCCCTACCCAACAAGTTCACAGGGGAACTCTCTGAACATAACAGAGGGGCTCGTACTACCTCCCCTCCTACTTTTATATCCAGCTCCTCAGTGTACGTAGCCATAGAAATAGCCCAGAGAGTCCCTGTGTGTAAAGAGTTTTACCTGATAATGAAATGTTACCCTCCATGATGCATGATTTAGTTGCACCTGAATCTATAATAAATATAAATTGCCTGTTTCCTATTTCCTCCTCCACCAAGGGCTCCTCTTCAGGGTGAGCGCTTATCAATAGGAATGGACATGCGAGTGCTCTTTAAGGGCTGTCTTAATTAAAATATGTGTTTGTCCCGGGGGAATGAAAAAGTGCAATTATGGCATTCCCAATTTGTTGAGTGTCTCCTGTCCTTTCCCCCTGAGCCGGTGCCGTCCCTGGTGCTTGGATGACAACCTTATTTAGTTTCTTTTCCACTAGATGTGCCTTGTTCCGTTTGCCGCTTCTGGGATGTCTCCCTGTCCCACTCCTTGATTCTCTTGCAATGGTGCACTATTATACTTTGTATCTCTGCCCACCCTTTGGCTTCAATTCCCACAATTTTATCTAGTGCCTTCTGGACCTCTTTTGGTAATCCCCTCTTTACAATAAAATAGAAAAACGGTACTGTCTGAACTCTGTAACTTAAGAATAAACCTAACTGGGTCCTCATCATCACACTTTGTGCACTGCATTAAAGAATGTAAGTCAGGGGTATCTGGGTACATCCTTCATAGGGCATCCCATACCCTTGCCCTTACCTCATTAAAGGCTGCTCCATCATGTTCATTATCTGCAAGACTTGCCCCAGAGTACCCTGCCCTTGCCGATAGGTCCCCAGCCTAGTCCCCAACTATGGCGACCAGTAAACTCTTAAAGTCTCCTAGTGCTAAGGCTACCCCTGCTGTTTGATTTTCAAATTCATAGATCCATTTACTAGCTTTGGCTATAAACTGGGGGAGAGCTTTAATCAAATTACTTTAGTCTATTTGAGGCCATGGCACATACTGTGCTATCCCTACTCCTTTATGTATAAGAGGCATCTTCATATCTATTTTGTTTTCTACCCTTTTACTATTCTTCTGCTCTTGTACTACCATGATTAAATCAGGTATATTTCTTGGTCTGTCCCTCCTCACTGCCTCTTGTGGCAGGGACGGGTTTCTCACTACCTCCTCTCCTTGATCTCCTTCTTGCCCTGCCTCTTCATTATTTCTACCACCTTGATCTTCCCCTCCATTTTCCCTTGCTTGTTTTACTTCCTGTCCCAGGACTGTCCATACCTTCTGCCCATCATCTTTTTCAACACAAACATTTCTTATTACCCCAGGGTTGAATCAAAACAAAAAATCTCAAGACTTTCAATCTCCCATTTTCTGCTCTGGTACCCTTTTTTCTGATGATACTTCTTCAGGTTCTTTTAACATGACCAACCTTCCCTGCAATGCTCTTAATTATCTGTCTATGTCTACTTGTGGACCCTCTGGTTACACCGATGCTGCGGGTATATCAGCTCTTGTGGAAGGGTTATATGGAGGTGCACAAGCTCCTGAGCCCCCCCTAGTTGCTATCCTGATAATCCTGTTGACACTCTCTCTACAACTGGAGGCTTATAGACTGGGGTTGTATACCCTACTGCAGGTTTAGGCGTTACGGTGTATATCCCCTTACATTGGATCTCTTTTTCACCTTCCTGATCTTCCATATCCTTGAATAATTCCCAGCGGTCTAAATTCTCTTTTTCTTTTTTGGGATTTGTTCTCTTTATATTGTGCTGCTAAAAAGATGCTTTTTCTAGCATGTTTCTGTTATGGGAGCCCTGCTCTGGCCAGGAGCAGGACATCCCCCCTTCCTTTGTTTCTACTATCAATTGTTTATTTATTCTGTCACAATACAGTGGCAGAACCCTATTGCATGTGTTTTATCAGAGTATCTTCCCCAATAATATTGTGCTCGTCCCTAATGCTTCACTTAAACCCTACTGCTATGCATGCTTCAGCTTTTTATATAAAAATACAGATCAATCCACTTTTACCCCCACCCCTTTACACTTTTTCCACTTTGATTTCACACACCGCGACTCATCCACCTTCCTTCCTTTTTACCACAAAGACAGCAAGAGAAAATATAAGAAATAATAGACTAAAATCCAGGCCCATTCCTTATATCGAGCCACTACTGTTTTTCCTTATATCCTTTGTAATACCACCTTCACAGCATTTTTTTAATATGCTGAGGATCCCATTGCTTTTATTGTCATGAAAGAATAATGCATGGTACTACCTTCTCATCCTATTATGGCTGAGGATCCCTTACTTCCCAGTCCTTATAAGCGGAGGTTCCCTTTTTCAATTATAAAAAGTAGAAAAACAAAAATATGTGACAATTTCAATACATAACCCACCTCCTAGCCAATCTACTCCTTAACACATCACCGAAAGTCCTATTCCATAATACTTCACCAAAAGCCATATTTCATCTATTCCATTGACCTTGCACATCATTCACATCACCACAGTATCATTCACATCACCATATCATACATACATGTTCCCATGTTATCACTTGCAAGAGTATACTCAGGTGGGCGTGCTTCACTTGAGTTTTCCTGCGTTACGAAGTCCCATGCTGGCCTGTTTTCTGGAGCCCGCCCTGCTTCAGTGAGCGGAGAGGATTTCTTTTAAAATGGCCTCTACTAAAACGGCTCAGGAAACACATGTTTTTTTATTTAGGGGACCGATCACTATAGATGGGCATGGCTGACTGGCCTGGGGCTTCGCAAAGTACGGGGGCAAACTAAGATCACATTGTGAACGTCACCACTGAAAGGTAGCCCAATGTACAGGGGTACCCCTTAATTATATTGGGGTACCCCTAATCACGCTCACACCAGAGTAAATACACCCCTTTAGGGAATTAAGGCCAAGAGTCGACATCTTGCAAAGATAGCAAGTTTAATCTGTACAGAAATGAGGATGGAAGGAGCAAAGGACTCTGCCCCCGACCGGCATTTTGTCCTTCTTCCGTGGTCGACTCCTCCAGACTGATGGCAAGCAGGCACCTTTATATACTGTGCAACTTTGTTACTGGATACTGGCATAGCTCATCCAAAACTGTTCTTCTGCCTTACAAGGGATTCTGGAGTCTTTCTTTGTGCATGGCTGGGTTCCTGTTTAGAACCAACTACTTAGCATACTGCTGCCTATGCAGCAATACATTGTAACTCCTGTTTATCATCATTTGCTACATTATAAACATTTATATATAAACACACCTTCCCACCATACTCTACACACTTCACTCAAAATACTCATATTTTATCTGGTCCAGTAATTCTCCTCAAAACCTTGTGTTCCATAGTACTCTGCATGTTGTGCATTGAGCTTTTAGTCTGCATGGGTTTTTGATGGCCAGGAAACAGCTGCTGAGTTACCTTGTGTGCTCTTGTAGAGCTAGCCGGGCACCATACAATTCCTGTAGTCTATTTCTGGCACAGGCTGCATTCCTTTTGGCACAGAGCATGCTGCTCTTTTACCATGCTTTGAGATAAGATAAATTCAATGTAACATTTTACAAATTCATTCAGCTAATGGTTATTTGCACCTTATGTTTAAATACTATCTATTTTCATTTAGTGGCTGGCCACACCTGTGTGTGATTATTTTTGCATGAAAAAAGCTTTCTCAGTGCTATAGTGCTTAGAGACGTCTTGTCTTGTCTAATTATAAAGTGCTTGAGGGGTGCAGGAAGGCGCTAGCTCCTCCCCAACAAGACATGGCAGCTCTCATCAGATGCTCTCTTTACCACTTTTTTCATATGTTGGTACCACATATTATTCCCCAAGTGAGCCGAATGATCAAGATCAGTATTTATCCCCTGTTTATCTTCTTCTGTATCCCTCCTATGTTGTCTGTCATGCCCAAACAGGTCAAAGAAATTATCATCATTTGTGCTCATACTGGGAAAGATCACAGGTGTGGTGTTTTCAATTAAACCATCAGACTGATAAAGACATGGAAATGTAAGATACAGAAAGAAAAAGAGAAAGCACATGTATATGTATATCAGGCATGAGCGTCTAGAAAAACATGTTGTGTGCCACGCCATTTCTTTTTGAATTACTAGTCTTCCTACAACTTAATTTCCTTCCTCCGGAATCATGTTTACTGCTATTTTTCAAATCACATTCGTAGTTGCCCAATCTGCTCATTTATTGCGATTAAAAGCCTTCTTTTAACCGGGCCATTCATTGGATTATGGTGAAATTTGGGTATATTGACATCTCTCCTAAAGAGAGTAGGGTATGACTGGAGTATAAAAACAAAAACTACAACTATGAGCCTATGTTTGTCGCTATTGGCTGGTGTCATATGTTATTCTTAAAATAGATATGCTCCCAAAAATGAATGTGTTGATATGCGACTTCCTAACATAGCCATAAAGAGGGAGAGACACCTTACCCCAACGCTTGATAACACCCTAGCAGACCTGCAAGGAGCTACATTTTTTTCAAAGTTAGATCTAAGATCAGTATACCACCAGCTTCTACTTGCCCCGGCCTCCCGTTACATCACTAAATTCACCACCACAAAGGGCTCTACCGATACAATTGCCTTAACTTCGGCATATCCTCCACAACCAAAGTATTTCAGAACACGATCCGAAGCACCCTGGCTGGTCTGAAGGGGGCCATCAACATAAGCGATTACATCATTCTGTACTCCATTACTGAACAAGAACATCTAGAAAGACTAGATAAAGTGCTAGGGTGGATTCAACAACTAGGACTCATGTCGCATAAGGATAAGTGTGCATTCTTACAGAAAGAGATCTGATTTCTCGTATGTGCCTTCCAAGAAAACGGTATCTCCCCAGACCCAAAGAAAGTCAATGACATTCAAATGGCTGGACCACCATCAAATGCGTCAGAAGTGTGCAGTTTTCTGGGTATGGTCACCTACTGAGGGAGATTCATCCGGAATTTAGCTGCACTCTTGGAACCCCTTGGTAACCTCACCAAGAAAGTAACCACACCAAGAAAAGGGGTGTCTGGAAGAGGACTGCATTGGAGCAAAATGCTTTCGATGAGATTAGTAGTGCCCTGACAGCAGAGGACACAATAGCATTTTTTTACCCCAACACTCAAGCAGAAATCATAGTGGATGCCAGTCAGTTTGGTCTAGAGGGGGTACTGCGGCAAACAGACAGAGAAGGGCGTGCCCACCTTTCAAGCACAGAGCAGCAATACTCACAAATTGAGCATGAGGCGCTGGCAGTGCTGTGGGTTGCAGACACTTTCACATTTACGTGTATGGAAAATCAGTCACCATAATCACTGACCATAAACCGCTGATCCCCATAATGATCAGTTCGTCCTCAAAACCCCAGGTGAGAATTGAGAAGTGGCTGCTTGCCCTACAGGAATATGACATCAAACTGACTTATCGCCCAGGAAACGCCAATGTGGCGGATTACCTTTCCCGACACCCCTGAGTGTCAGGAAACCAAGTGGAGGTGAAGCGGAAAGTGAGATAGAAGAATTCCTACTCACAGTGTCAACATCTGCCACTCCAACTTCCATGTCTATCGATGAAGTTGGAAAGGCGTTAGCTGAAGATGACTGCCTCTGCCTCCTGCGAGCAGCCGTAACCAGTGTTGGATGGAACCGGGTTCTTGACAAACTGAACGAAGGCATGCAAGAGGCAAAGAGAACCCTGCAACAGATGTGGCAAATATTATCCAAACTGACATTCCTAGAGAACTGAGCAGTACTGAGGGGATAGAGGTTGATTATTCCCTCCAGTCTAATACCACGCACATTGGAGCTAGCCCACAAAGCACATGAAGGGGTGGCAAAAACAAACACCCGACTGCGGACAAAAGTGTGGTTTTCCGGCATCGAAGATAAAGTAGAAAAGTTCATACACAATTGTGTCTGGTGTCAGGTGGCATTACCCCATCAAAGAGATCCACCTATAGAATCCAGGAACTGAAGCTGCATCCCCTAGGGTACAGTACACATGGACTTCGGGTCCAGCTGCCGAGAGACCCATTTCATTGTGCTAATAGACCAATGGTCAAGGTACCCTGAGGTAGAAATTGTGAAATCTACCTCACTGGAGGACGTTTTCCCAGTCCTGCAAAGGATCTTCGCCACTCATGGGCTCCCTGAATAAATAAGTACAGACAATGGCCTGCCATTCCAGAGCAAAGGTTTCTCAGAATATCTTATGGGGCTGCAGATTCGTCTTTGGAAAATAACACATGTATGGCCCAGTGCAAATGGAGAAGCGGAAAGAATCATGAGAACCCTCACAAAGTGTTCCGCATCGCACAAGGGTAAGGGGAGTGTCAGAAATGTGCACTATAGCAGTTCTCGTCTGAATAGCCCACTACGCCCCACTGCTCCACCGAAGTTTCCCCAGCAGAAACCTTATTCCAACGGTGCCTGAGGGGGCTACTACCACAACATTCCAGCCGTGTCCGAGGTGTGATCAAATACAGGCAAAAAGCTAACGAGCGAGAAAGTGTTGGGAGTAGACTACAGGATCATCACCTGGAGGTTGGTGACCGGCTGCTGGTACGCACCAGACACCCGAGAGGGAAGCTGGATCTACCCCATTAGCCCAATCCGATTGACGTCATGGACAGGAAAGGAACCATGGTTACGGCCTCTGATGGCACAGCAACAGTGACAAGGAATGCTAGTTTCTTCTGCCGGGTAGGGCAGTCGGCAGGTCACGGGAAGGAGGATGGTA
The DNA here is from genome assembly GCF_040938575.1 of Ambystoma mexicanum. Classification (NCBI taxonomy): domain Eukaryota; kingdom Metazoa; phylum Chordata; class Amphibia; order Caudata; family Ambystomatidae; genus Ambystoma; species Ambystoma mexicanum. Next base: position 714,305,310 of record NC_090921.1, on the reverse strand, counting down.
TGACTGCTGTATCCCCACAATTGCGGGGGTTTGAAAGTGAAGAGTCAGATGCGGAGGGACTGGTGCCAGCGATGATGAAAACGGCCCAGTGGACCAAGGAGGTGGAATGTCTCCATATGACGACATGGGAGAGACAAGTGGGTGCTAACCAAGGCTAACCAAGGCGGGTTCGACGCATACTGCCTGAGTATCTGAAGGACTTTGTGATCAACACTCCCTAAATGTAGGGGCGGCACGACCGCCAGAAAATTTCCAGGTGTATTGCAATGTTGGTGTATTTGTTATGGATTAAACATTTGCCCGGTGTAAGCATTGCAGGTTTTGTTTTGTTAATGATGAAAAAGGAGGAGTGTGGTATATGCCCCTTTTAGGAGTGCGACATAGCTGTCACATGACAGGAGCCAATAAAAGGGGCGGCTGGGCTGCATGAGTTAGTCAGCATGGGGACCCACTGAAGCATAAATCTGTCTCTGTGACTCATTTCTGAAGCGGGAGGAGTGCCCTTATCTAGACTAGGCCCGTCTTCCCCCACCACAATCATTGGTGATTCCCACTGGTTTGTTTGAAACATCTGCCTTTCATGTCCTTCTCCAGCTCTCATCACAGCATCCATATGGCTCCCAGCATTGTCAGGCACTCCACTGTGGGCAGGAGCGCCTCTCTCCCTGTTTCCCTAGTCCATCTTCTATGCTGCGATCTGCTCAGGTACAATAGCCTCTGTCCCCCGATCGTAGAACGGGTCGACAGACCAATAACTCTAGGTGTTTTTCTTGCTATCTGTGGACACTTCATTACACAGGGCATTATTATTACTGAACCATTAATTTTCAGTTCATGTGCAGGTTTCAGGACGTCTGTGGTCACTGTTGTATTCTGTATCCTTACTCTTGTTTAGCGAGGAGCAGTTCTCATTTGCCTACTTGTGTGTGTGGTTTAATGTGTTGAAGGCCAAAGAATTTCAATGTGTTGGTTAGTTCCTCTGAATGTTGCTATATCTAATGTTTTGGTAGAGGATACTTAGTGTACTTCTTGGTTATGGATCTTATATGTTCCAAAATTGTGCCCATCAAGGAATCTACTGTAGACCCAAACTTTACTTTGCTAAGCTACACATTCGTGCATGCATATCGTAGGTAGCGTGATAGTTATTAAAGAAACATATGTTTTTTTATTCAACAATGTGAAACTCCTTAGTTTTATCCAGTGTGTGCTAACGGACTGGTTTGTCCCACATTTGTAAAAGCCATCTGGTTGAAACTTAGTGAAGTAATATCAATTCCTCTGAAAAATAGGCTACATTGAAGGCTATTAGAGGTACATTGGTTGATAAAGGCCATTAAATTGTAGCAGTTGTGTGTTCCATCCTCTGGTCTTCAATCTTTGAAAAACAATTTCAGCTTTTTCCTCAAAAACTAAATTAATAATTGCAATTTATGTTTTATTCTGAAAAGTGGCACATTGTTGATGGTTGATTTGTAGTTCGTAGCTGTGGGTTTCAATTACGTTTGGTTCTCACTAGTACCTTCTTTGATGTAAATCTTTAAATCTGAGAATTGAATGTGGGACTTATCATAAACCCAAATGAGCTAAAACATTATTGTAGTTCTTCCTGAGTGGGTACCATTCCACGGAACATGTTATTAGGTCTTATTCATTCTCAATGGGGGGATCTCATACATTTTCAAGTGTTGATAGGTTTGGTGTTTCACCCTGACTTTCTATGGGTGAATCATCCGCGGCGCCTTTTTGTGCCTATATACACACTGCACCTCAGGAGCAGCTTACTGACTATGCCCACGAAGGCCGAAGGACATGGCTGTGGTTGCAGCTGACCGACTGAGGATTGGTCACTCAGAGATCGAAAAATCAGTGTACAACTATATAGGACTCATAATTGACATTGCAAGGACATTGCAAGGAAAACTGCTCCTTACTTATATGCAAATGTACACTATTTACTAACACTCACCACTCTGTTCTATTTTACTCTTGTTGCAGAATTCCCCGAATGGGAAAATAATTTGTTTAATTTCTTTTGTAATTGATGCAAATGTACCTCTGCTGTTTTTGGTAAAGAATTCTACCACTCAAGTGATGACGTTATGCAGAGTTTTGGTCAAACGTTTATTATCATAATTTAGTTATTTTGCTTTCTGGCTGCTTCATTCCTTTGCTTACAGAACAGGTCTGAGACTTATGCTCTAGTACTGCCTGTACTTTTTGTTTTTCCATTTTATCAGGACACTGTATTTTGGTTTTTGCTGTTTTGATAAAGAAAGTGGAGTGCAATAATAATAAAAACTGCACCTCTAAAAAAGTGGTTTCTCTTAATAACATAGAGCACACCCATACAATACAATTTATATTGTCTTGTCCACCCCTTAGGGGGTTCTAGATTACATCACTAGGATGAATCGTTGGTGAATTTTTGCATACACCACCAATTTCTATAGAATCAAATACATACAGAAGTTATAGTATGTCTCAACTTTGCTAGGCGGCTACCCCCCCCTGTGACACATCACTTTTGTGCAGAAGACCAGCCTGGTGGTGCTGGATTGTAGAGCTTTCTGAGTGCCATTAGACCAGCGTACAGGTTAGTTGACATTGCTTGTTCAAAGTAGGTGGCCTGTTTCAACTTTGACATGTTCACTTTTGTATTGTCCCATGAATGGATTAGCAAAGATATGCAGACATTTTGCTATCATCACTGTTCCAGCAATCTGTTGGAAAGACCCTCATCAACTATTTATATGTATTTATTTATTGTGTGTTACAGTTCATAAAGTTGGACTTTTCACACAGTGTGAGATACAAAAGAAACCTTTCATTAGTACATTAAATAAGAACAACTATGAAAACATTGTAGCTGTGAGGAATTCGACCATCTGCACGGTGGGTGTGCGCTCGCCTGGGCTGTTTTGAAATTTGAAATTAAATTGAATGTTGGTAGATCAACCTCTGGAAAATGTGTACGGCTAATCCGCACCTATTTTTCTATTCCTACAGGTGCCATCCCACCTGTCATATTTAGTTGGAATATGATAGCCAAGAGTACATCAAGGCATCTTAGAAGGGGGAGGGCAAAACCTTCCTCCTTCCATGGCCAGCCTAATTAACTAATGAAGGCTCCATGGATCCACCCTGTCCTTTGTTAGCTGCTGGTGGCAGCTTTGCATACTAATCAGAGTAAATTCATGCAGGCCCACGGGAGGCCTGGTCGCAGGACTAACAAAAGACAGGATAACACCAACAACCTTTGATATGTACTGTGTCAACCTGAAGTCAACTCCCACCTCTCAGTATCAAGGGCATTGACCTGTCATGTCTGGCACTACCGCTTTAATCAGGAACCACAGAGAAATCAATTAACCAGGGAGACCCTCTGATCTACAATAGACAGGAAGATGGGTGGGATTTAGTATTACATGTTTTCACCCCTTTACCTTTTCTGTTGCATGTTTACATGAGATTGTTGATGGGGACCCAGGACTAGTTCGTTAAGGTGGGCTTAGCCTACACCAATCACTGGGTCCCAATTTGCTTTAAAAGAGGGTCAAGCTCCTCTTTTGGCATATCATCTGAAGATTTTGGAAGCAGTAACAAGAAGAACTCATGTGGACCCTGGCTTACAGCTTCCACCAGTGAAAGAAGGCCAGGATTACCCAAGAGGGGAGCAATATCCCTCCCTTAAACATCTGCCAGGGAACAGAGATAGATACTGAATCCAGAGGACCCTCTAGCAGCTCCAGAACCAGTACCCAACCAGCACACAGCGTGCACTACTAAGTTCTGCAAGCAAACTTCCTAGGTGGGAAGTGCCAGAAAGTCTCTGAATCAAACCAAGGACAAGGCCACTGCCTGCAACACTGTCCTCAGCTTTGGGTCATCCACTTTAAAGGACGACACAAGCCAAGTGAAGAAGCTAGGAGGAGTGCATCGACAAGCATCAACCAGCGTCCGCCTTAAAGGACATTTTCGAGCCAGTCGAGCCCCTCGAGCTACAACTGACTGCACCACTCACCGTTGTCACACTGCAGTCGCTAATGTCGTCCGAGACGCCTCGACCAGTGCTTCAGTTCCCCCATCCAGCACTGAGAAGATTCCTGACCCTGAGTCGCCATGTAGGTCAGCCTTTAGCCGTCCATCCAGGCTCGCTTGCCGAACTGCTTGCCGCATGATACCTGCAGCTGTCTCCCATCTTGAACTCTGTCTCAGGAGCTGCAAAGCACCCTGAAACTGACTCGACCCTATCGACATTTTATGACCCATTGCTCCCTTTGTGCTGAAAACAAGTGTTATTGAAGTATTGTGATTAATTATTTTACCAACTACCCTCCTGTCAGTATCCAGAGTGCCTCCCTTTCCCTTCGTGAAAGTGTCTGTCCTCTGCATTCCTTTACAGGGTGGGTTGTATTTTGTAGTGTGCCAGAACTGTCTGTTGAATAATAATAAAGTAGATATTTGTATACAACCTTAACTGGACAGTCCCTTTTATCATTGGGTAATAATTGTATTTGCGCTGTGTTGCAACTAACCAACGATTCACGATCTTGCGGAGATAAGCCTGCTGTTCCGTCAACGTTGCCAAAATTGTACAAGGAGGTTTGTAATTTGCTTGTGTTTGCAATCTATTTGGATCCCTTCGGTGTACTAGCGGTGTGGGCCTGATTGATGATTTAAAAACCGATATTCATCCCTGACCACTGGTGCCCCGGAAGTTGATTCGTCACAGTAGCTTAATGTAATTTGACGCATTTCTATTAACATTGCATTGTGTGCCAACTCATATATTTTGGTGGCAGAAAATAGTGTATTTTCTTTATCAAGAACATGGTTAATAGACATGGACAAAGTGGAACATCAGTGAGCACAAAAAATATTCTTCTCGCCAAGGCATGTTTGCAATTTTGTTGTTATCAGTTGTGTCTGAAGAATAGAAAGCGGCATAAAGGTGCCAAGTGGTCACTATTGTACCGTGAAAAAGTTACGGCTATACGGCTTATGATTGAGTGGCATGACTTGGAAGATGGGTATGGTTTATGCAGCGTTAGGAGGGTCACACTGCAAGCTGTTGGTAAGACTGGATGTTGTATAGTGAAAAGGCATTCTCTTCTAAGCACAGTAAACCATTGGTGCATCATTAATGGAACATGTGTCAACTACATCTTGCAATATGTTTCAGGGTTAGGATCAAGTCAACGTGCACCATCCTACACATGTTGATATACATACTCTGATGCAGATTGACACTATATCTGCATTTATTGCATTCTTTAATAATGATGTCATCGTCTTTTCATCGGCGTTGAAAGAAAGTGTGTTCTGATGTTGCTAAAATAGATTTCCTATATTTTGGTCTAACATTATTGCTAGAAACGCTGCACAGTTGATAAAGATCTTCCAGTTTTTAAATGTCTAAGACATCCATTTTATGAAAAATGGCAATTAAGTTTTCTGTCATAGAGACTGGCATTTGCCCGCCACAGATCTGAAATAAGTATCCCCAGGCAGAGCAGAGCCAGTTGTTATTTCTTTGGGGTCGGGGTGGGGTCCTAGAGGACAACTTGAAAGGCCACTGCCCCTTATGGCCAATAAGTCTCTCATGTCCCAGATTGCCATGTACAGCATATATGCCAGGGAAACCTTAAGATGTCCATCTGTTGCCGCAAACCAGTAACATGCATATGAATTGGCATAATACAACTGCAAAGCATAAGCATGCAGAAGCTGGTAATGCTGGCAACCCGGTGTCTGCTTTTCTCACCTGTCATCAGTAGAGGCGAGCAGATGGCGATGGAACAGCTCACAGAAGGATGCACACGTCATAATCCACAGATGTAACTTCTGAGAGCACATGTCATTTTTGTAAAGTACATGTACATTTGTTCACATACTAAATCCTAAAAGTGAGGAATGGCAAATTATTTCACACCTGGTAGGGGCACCTTGAGATTGCTCTAAACTGCTGTATGCGTTATTCTAATTCTAAACTTCAAAAACACTGGGCCTCATTACAAGTTAGCCGGTACATGGTAAAAGTGCTGCAATAACGTTTAGTGGTACTTTTACCGGACCGGCCAACTACAACTAAGAGCTGGGGGTAAACCTGACCCATACCGGCACATAACCTGCCTGTATTATCGGCAGAGCTGGTAATAGAGCCAAAGCCCTCGCTAGCTGATGGCTGGCACTCTTCTTGCAGCAGTGCTTCTAAGAACATAAGAAGAACTACAGGCTGCAGTTAAAGCGGCAGTAGCGGTGGCCATTTTGAAGGAAAGGAATCCGCACACTACCCCAATAATGAGGAGGGAGAAGAGGAGAAAGATCCTGATACAAGAGGTAGATAATATAGTTGTAAGGAATGGAGGCCTGAAATGTAGGGGCTTGAAACATCAGGGGTTCCCAGAACAATCTGTGGTGCAAAGTACAAGGCGAAGGCGATTCTCTCAGTGGGTATGGTATGTCAAATGAGTAAGAGGACCCAGCCTTGGGGTCAGTGCATAAAATGTTGCCAAAGACTGAGACTACCCAGAACATTTCTCTCAAAGCACTACAGCACTTTTCTGGACGTAAAACATCTGGAGTTCAGGTGCACTGAAAACGTCATTGTTTCCTCAAGGATCTTTCTTCTCCTGCCTGCGTGGCTGCTGAAAGTGCCCTTTACAAGCACCACTTACCCTGCCTGCGTGGTTGCTGAAAGTGCCCTTTACAAGCACCACTTACCCTGCCTGCGTGGCTGCTGAAAGTGCACTTTATAAGCCCCTCTTACTATGCCTGCGTGGCTGCTGAAAGAGCACTTTATAAGCCCCTCTTACCATGCCAGGGAATATTTTTAATAAACGCCCACTGTATAATGAGACCTACCCCTTCGGATGCTATCCTTGTACTCAAACTTTACAATGTGTTTCTTTTGAATAATTACAAGAAGCAGGGTTGGATTTGAAATTGTGTAAAACATTGTTGTGGATTGTTAAAACTTTATTTAGACCTCTAAGGATAGAGGGCCCTTGGACTGTAGGCTTGCATATTATCATCACAGACCTAAAGCTTTGGTGTTAAAACCAGACCTGAGAGAGGTTCGGCATTTCATTGAGACCAAGAAATGGTGCTGCCAGAACTACCCCTCCCTTAATTCCACTGAGGAAATTACCATTAGTTTGCTAGATGTTAAAAGAGCAGTTTTGCAATTATGGTAGGTATGGTAGGTAAACAAGAATTGCCAAAACCAACAGTTTTGGCTTTTGTGCAAGCATGAGATAGGCATTTTTACCACAATGGTACTAGCGGGCTGCTTGATGGCAAGAAGTGTCAGTATCACACTTTATTATCGCAGTTTCTGGCAAATGCCTACGCAACAGCCAAAACTTCCAGTGCTGCCAATGCTTGCTTTTAACCGGGATTAGATGCAAGTAAGAGATGCAAGGACACACATATTACTTTTATATCAAGGTGCTGAAGGGACAGTTGGTTAACACATCCTAATAAGAACCATGGAGCTAGTTTACAGCTGCAATTAAAACGGTATCTTTCTGAAGACTGCTCCGATATAACATTGGCATCAATTTAAAAGCACAGGGCTAGCTCAAAGAGATACCTGGTGGCGGTAGGAGGAGGTGGGTTTTGGGCAGGGTGGGGGAGGTAGTTGGTGTCATACACTGCACCCCGCATCTGATGCATACCTGTTTTCTGTAAATAGCCAAGGCATTGAGTGTGAGGAATAGATATCTATTTGCTTTCCAGGATGTGCCAAGTTGTTCAATGGTGATGTCTGAGCCAGCCTCTGAGTGTTACCCATGAGAGAGCTCCCCCAATTCTATGTGGTGCTGCTGATGCTATGTTTGTTTTATTCGTATTTATATAGCACACAGCAGTCCGAGAACATCGTGGCACTTGTTACAGTACAATGCTGAGTTACATCGTCATGAAGCATGCATGTGTTACATAGTGAGCAGTTTGAGCAAGGATAAAATAAAATATATATACAAGGTTACAATATAGTTATATTACATTTCTGTTTTTATTGCAATATACATGACAGGAGTGTAGAGGAGGAGGTCGCTGTGCTAGTTGAGGAAAGTGTCCGTGAGGTTGTTGCAGAAGACAGAGATGGAAGTTTCAGCTCTAAGGGCAGCAGGGAGTGAGTTCCAAAGTTTTGGTGCAATATAGGAGAAGCCTAGACCACCATCTGTGGTTCTCTTGATGCGTGTTATGTGTAGCTGGTTGGAGTACTGTGCTCTGGTGGGGCGAGTGGAAGTGGTCCTTGATATTGCTTCAGATAGGTATGTGGGAGCAGTGTTGTTGATGCATCTGTGTGTGATGGTGAGGATTTTCAGAGTAATGCGGTCTTTGACCTGTAGCCACCGTGCTGCAAGTCTGGCATGGAATATACGGTCTCTTCTAGGGATGCTCATGGCGGCTATTAGGGCATTGTTTTGTGTGGTTGGAGTCTGTGAATATTCTTGGCGGAGGTGCCAGCTAAGAGAGCGTTGCAATAATCGAGTTTAGCGCCTATAGTTGCTCTAGCTATGGCCAGGCGGTTTGGGCGGATAGGAAGGGTTTAATGGCATTGATGAGTTTGGGGCTGAACACTGATGCAGAGGCTATGGCGCTGACTTGTTTGTTCATCATTTGCGCCAATGTACACCTAGAGTCTTGATGGAGGATGATACAGAGATGGTTGAGTTGTCTATGTTGAAGTTGGCGCATTGGGGGCTTAGCTTCGTTATTGTGTTTTTCTGTCCAAGGGTGAGAATTTCAGTCATATCCCCATTAAGACAGAGGCCATTGATTGCCATCCATGCTTGGATAGTAGCATAGATGTTGTGAAGGGCCGTGGCATCTTGGTGATAGAGTCCAGATAGCGGTATAAGTACTTGAGTGTCGTCTGCATAGTTGGTATATGAAACACCCATGCAGTCAAGTAGGTCGAAGAGGGGTTTTGTGAAGAGGTTATAGAGGATGGGGCCTGTACATGATCCTTGGGGGACACCGCAGTTTATAATGGTAAGATCTGCGTTAGCTGTGTCAGAGTAGACCTTCATGGCTCTTCCTTCGAGGAAGGATGTGATCCAGGATGCTGCTTGTTTAGAGAAATGGGCTGCATGAATGAGGTGGGTGGTGAGTGTCTGGTGATTACCAGGTCAAAAGGGTATCAGGTAATAATATCGCCACATATATGGTCGCCGTAAATAATATCGCCGGGAAAATGTCATGGCGATATTATTTGGGTGACCATATATATGGCGACGAGCAAAAAAAGTAAAAAATTGAGGGGTTGCGGGGGTGTCCCCCGCATGTTCCATGCAATAATATCGCCACAACAAACGACCATTTTTCGGCGATATTTTTGTATGGCGATATTTTTGTGGCGACATTATTACATGGAACCGTCAAAATCTGCTGATAGATCGAGAAGGGGGAGCAGGGCAGGTTTGCCTTTGTCCATGAGCTGTGAGATTAGATATTTTAGATCTAATAAGGCGGATTCTGTTCCATGCCCGACACAGAAGCCAGATTATATTTTGCCTAGTATGGAATTAGCTTCTATGCATGATTGGATCTGGTAGTGAGCTGCTTTGTCCAGGATTTTCAAGAGGAACGGGACTGTCGTTATCGGTCTGTAGTTGTTGGGTTGCGCTGGGACAAGTGTGGCCTTTTTTAGAAGTAGTGTAGAGGAGGTCCCAGACATGGCCTGCACCCCTTCCTCTCATTTCGAGGTACCAGGAGCATACTCGGCAAGGTATGTGACGTATGAAGAGCAAATGAACCTACAAAGAGCTGCACTGGGACTCTGCCCAGTATACATCAGAAGAACCATACCGGTTGAAGCACCCATAACCAGACAACCCTGGGCAGCACAGTACCCTATTAGACAGCCATACCAGCCGCTGATACGAAATGAGGAGTACCTACACACGGTCCACAAAGAGACCCCAAAAGCCTTAATGGAAGGCCAGTGGAAATGACACAAGGGCCTGAACAGACCAGTGAATGAACAAACGCAGCTGTCGAAGATAACACGCCAGTGAGAGTAACTACGAAAATGAACGGAATAGACACAGAGAGGAGACAATGTTACAACGTGAGGAAACAGTGCTACGAGACAAGATGAAAGCAACCGTCCTGTTAACGTGTGTAAATAGGCTTGAAACGCAAGATGCTAAGAAATCGATATTGCTTGCAATGCTTAGTAGAAGATAGAGCGGCTAGCGCCAACCGTATATCTACCTCAATAAGGCACACAATACAAGTGCGACTCCATGTTGTAAAAGGAGAAAGGTACCCAGGCGGCCAGAGGCCTGACAGGCCAAGTTTCGAAACCCAGCCAAAGGCAAGAGAAGGAGCGGAATCGAAACTCAACAAAGAGCGGCTCATGCCTAGGAAATCGAGGTCAACCAGAGAAGGGGAGGAGAGCCTCAGCTCACAAGACTCCAACTTCAGAGCATACCAGCCTCCCTCATGAAGGTCAAGATAAGGGGGGCCCATGCAGGTGGCTAGGCTGACACAGAATTAAATGCACTAAAAGCTGGAAACTGAAGCAGATTCATGGTGAACTAACACGTGACCAGCCAGGCGCAAAGAAGTACCATCGCCTGATGTCATCCAGGACCCCAGGATGCCATAACTTTTCCCGATAAGAGACTACAGTTTCGAGGCTATCCTTAGCCAACTAATTGACACGTCACCCTAAAACACTGATTGATGGAAGGGAGGCACAGTGAAACTTGGGACACCAGGCACAGGGGTGTCCATTCTGCATGCTGCTAATTAAAAGTGGAAATTTATGTCTAGGGGTGTAACCTGCCCAATCACAATGGACCAAGTTATCTGGAGTCCTATAGATATTGTAACCAATAGGACGTCGTAGTTATAGTGACGTCTATCACGCGTGATGTAGAGGGATCGGCGTAGACGCCCACCCGATAAGAGTTATCCAATCCGTATGCCCTATTATCATATACAGATATAACAGCTATACTTAAGGTACCTTTCCTAACCAATTATATTGCATGATGATTTTTGTAAAGTTAGACGTCAATGATGACGAGTTTTATGCATAAAAGTGGCTGTTCAACTGAAGTTCGAGGACGTCGGAGCAAGACAGGTGACCGCAACGCTGCTGATTTCCATTTGTTTCTCTGTTTGATGTAATTGTCATTAAACAGACTTCCCTTTGCCAACTTACTAATGAAGGTAAGTAATTAGTTCTCATTATTGAGTCCTCATTATTGAGTCATGTTGGAGTAAGTGAATCCTGCACTCCTGGTTCTCACATGGTGCAGCTATCTTGTCTTACAAGTTCTGGAGGGTGAGCGCTAACCTATGGGCCCGTCAGTAACTTCTTCCCCTCCTGAACACTTGGTAGCAGAGTATGGTTTCGGCCATCGATTATTGGTTATCTATTGATATAGTTATAAGGCACCTTTAGACCGACGGCACAAAGTAACTCTGGGCCTTCAGTAAGATCACAAGTCCTTTCGCCATTCCGGCTGAGTAGACCGAGAAGTTCCCCGTGGACAATGATAGAGTAAAACTTAAAAAATCTGCAGTGGGTCTGAAGGAACCCGCCTTTCCAAGCATAACCTTTCTCATTCCCACGGGCAGCGGATCGGACGAAAACCTTAAAAGCAGGAAGAGGAAGGGGCAGTGATCCAGAAGTTCCAGAGAGGGAAAGATGCGATCGGTGAGTGAAACGACAAACTCGTTACTTTGGCAAATGTCGTGTAGGCATTAGAGCCAGTAAGGGAAAGGTAACGGTGGGTGGCAGAGAAAAATAAAGTAGTTAGAAGTAGAGAAGACTGTATATATATAGGGGGTAATGACTCGAGCATAAGAAATAAAGAGTGGATACAGGGGGGACACACAAGATAAAACGTGAGGAATACCAGGGGGCACCTGAGATAAAACGTAAAGAATACCAGGGGGGCATCTGAGATAAAACGTAAGGAATGCCAGGGGGGCACCTGAGAAAAAAACGTAAGGATTCACCTTGTTCCTGTGCTTTAAAGAGTGGTCAGAAGGAACCACAGTGGGGGGACAATTTAGGCTACGGTGACGATTAAAGACGGCACAAAAGGGGTTCGTTCACATCCCATGACGGGGTATTGATTAGAAGGCAGGTATATGTATGACCAGCTGGTGTTCGTCTAGTCTGTCGAGTGTCCGTCATATGTGTATTGTTGTATGTCAAATGTAAAATAATTGTATTAATGGTTGGTTGAAATGCATTTTGGCTTTGCGCGATTCTGTAACTAAGAGGGAATCGCCATTGAATTGATGGGTTTTGAGTAAATTGTTGGCACAAAATTTGGCAGGAAAAGATAGGATTGGAGCTTGCGTATGTGGTGCTCGCTCATACCATTGGAGGGTTGAAGAACTGTGTAAATACTGTTAGTGACAAAATTAAAAATGGAGGAAGTTACCCTGCTTGCGCATTTGTGCATTCAACTGTCCAAGCATGCACTAAAGCTGAAGAAATACAGCCAGGAGTGGGTTAAGGGTACCACCACTAAGATGTTTATGCCGTGGCCCCAGAACGGGTCACTCTCTAAGGCTGTTTTTACAGCACATGACTACCTTCCTACACGCCACATATTCGGGGAAGAAGTTAGAGAAACGTCTTGCTATTCTGTAGTTGTGGAACATGTTTGAAGAAACGAAGGTGGAAGAACCACCCACAGACTGGATACTAAATGTATGTACAGAGGGGGGTGAGACGCCTACCGTGCCAACAGCCCCGCCTGAGCCAGTCATTGAAGGAAGCAAGTCAGAGGGTCTTTACCCACTAAGAGAACTTAAAGCAGCCACGGGGTATAGCAACCCCGCATATGAGTCACCTACGTACAGTAGTGACGATAATAAGGGAAAAGAACAGGAAAACAATATCGCCTCCACAGTCTCAAGGGACAAAGAGAGATGCGAAGATAAAGGGAAAGATTGGGTACGGCCTTGTGCACCTCCAGATAAGGAGAAAGAGGGAAATAAACATAAAGGAAATGAAGGTAGATTTGATGAGATAGCAATCGCGAAAGACAAATGGGTGGGAGGTCAAATGTTACTGAAGCTAGATGGAAAAGGAAGTGATGATTTGAGGCCACGGGAGAAGTCTGATGAGATGCAAAGGGGAGAGAAAGAGAAAGGGTTGGAAGAAGGAGATGAAAGGACTAGAAAGAAAGATAGGCTATGGCGAGAACAACTATATCGCGAAGAGCAAGGAATACCGCTCAGTCGCACACAGTACGCAGCCTATAAAAGGTACAGGCAGAACATGTTAAGGTTGGAGGAAGAAAGGAGAGTGCACGAAAGGAAAATAAAAAATCGGGAAGATGAGGAAAGTAGAAGGGCAAAAGAATGTAGAAATGAACGGATGAGGGAAGTAGATAAGGCTAGGGAAGAAGCAAAGAAGCGAAAGGAAATAGATGAGGAAATAGAACGTAAGCACAGACAGAGGGCACAGGATCTTGAATATTTGGAGCGGGAAGTGATTAAACCCAATCCTACAGTAGAATGGGAAGACATAGAATAATTCTTTCCTGCAACCGATGCGGAACCAGGTACAAGCGGGACAAATATTGAAGATGACTTCGACACCAGAAGCATCGGGGAAACGATCGATAAAATATACGACGAGATGGGGCTAGAGCAGATATCCGATGGGGGAAGGGAAGATGAGCGCTTAGAGAGCACTCAGCTATATGACACTGAGGATGTCACCCGAAGTAGTGGGAGCAGGGGACTGTCCCTAGACAGGCTGGAGATTGGGCAAAACGAAGAAGATGCTAGGAGTTGTGTAAACTGGGAGTACTCAGAATCTGACTCTGGTGGGGAAACGGAGGATGTGGCACATGAAAAAGGGAGACGGTGTGAAAAACGGCTCCCAGGGGACCAAGGGGTACGATGGTCAGACGCTAGCGGGTCCACAAGTAGGGCAACGAAGTCTGCTGTGCAGTCCGGCCGTCATGAAGGAACACCCCACGGTCAGAGGGGGGCATCAGCACCTGCCTATGCAGACAGACTATGGGCATAGTCAGGTAGACGGAAAGGTGGGAATGCCACCCCGGCAATAGACCAGAGAGCTACGGGGAAAGAGAAGGAGGACTGTGCATTCCAATTCCCGTTGCTAGAAAAAATGGGAGCCAGACCACAATATATTCCATGGCCACGTATGGACCGAGAGAACCTGAAAAATAAGCTTCCAATGCTGACATCGGGAGCTGGGAAGTGGATACACGAATTAGAGTAAATGACGGGGGGAGTTACCTTAGCCATTGGGGACATTAAGGGCCTCCTAATTTCTATACTTGGTGAAAGAGCAGATGATGTATAGAAGCGGGCAGGCTACCCTAAGGTAACATTAACCCACACCTCCCATGATGGAGCGCCATTTAATAACTGCAGAGCAGCAGTGTGGAAAGCGCTTCGGACGCTATACCCAGACACGTCCGATATGGGAGCTATAATGACACGGAAAATGAAACATTCCGAGGATCCGTTGATTTATATCCAGAATTTTCAAGACGTGTGGGTGCTCGAAACGCATGAATCTTGGACGAAGTCCATCCCTGTATTCTACCATATATTGTGCCAAGGGTTACCAGAACGGTGCAAAAACAGCTAAAAAAATTGGTAGGAGTAGAAGCAAAACCATGGGCTGAAATACAGTTGACAATTTCACACTACTGCAGATTGTTGCAAGAAAAGAATCGGAAAAAGGAGGTAACTTGTAAGGGCGAGGAGGCGAAGCTGGTGCAAAAGAAACTCTCGAAGTATGCTCTCTCTCGAGCCATGCTCACTAGCCCACCCGAACCAAGCGCACAACATGAGACCAACCCGTCGCAGAATAATCAGGGTAACGCAGGATTTTACCCAAGAGGAAGGGGTTTTGGAGGAAGAGGATGGCAGAGTAATCAAGGAGGGTTTCGAGGTAACCATGGAGGCTTTCAGAATAATCAAAATGGCTTTCAGAACGCGCAGATGGGCGGTCAAGCTATGCCAGATGGACAGATGGCCCGACCACTGCCAGCGTGTTGGCTGTGTGGATTGATAGGAAACGTGGCACGCATGTGCAGGAGCCAAGGCATGTGGCAAAATAGCCAAGGGATGGGGATAGGAATGGCGAATCAACCTACCGTCCCACAACAGGGCGGTGCACAAAATTACACTGCGCAACAACAGGCGCCAGGCTTGCAGCAAGGTGCACAGCAAATGATTCAACCACCGAACATGGGGAATATGACGCAGGCACCGCCCCAGATGACACAGGCTATTAACCCCGCAGCGGGAAGCAATCCTGGAAATGGGGGAAATCCACAAGTATACAGTGGGCCGAACCTATATATGAAATAGGACAGCTCACGGGGATCTCTGATGTGCTCTATCCTATCAGTGACACCACACCCTAACAGGGAACCCAGGGTAAATGTCACCATCGGGGGTAAAGAATATTCCTTCCTAGTTGACACGGGTGCAACGCGCACATGCATACGAGAAGGCAAGTTTTCCTTGTCCGGCGAGGCTATAGATACTCAGAGTTTCACTGGAGCTCATAGTAGAGTTCCCTTTACAGACGCACTCCCATTCTCAGTGGGAGAGCGCGAAATGAATGTACCTCTGTTATATTCACGTCAGACCCCAGCAAATATTCTGGGTCAGGACCTGATGACTAATTTAAACATGACCATCTCGTTTACAGAGAATGGTATAGTGTGCTCCACTCCAGGAATGCATTATTCAAACGTGTGCGAAATGATCAGAGCATACTCAGGACATATAGCCATGAGCGTATAGCCATGAGAGCTATACCGTTAGAACCAGAAGTCTTTGCATATGGCGTGCGGGTGCTTATGGCGAGATTGCTAGGTCTCGCAGACAAAACTATGAGAACCCCTGATGAGTTTCTATTCAGACCAAGAATACCCATGCACGCAGAGGAGGGACAAGTATTTCCCTTAAAGATACAATCGGCTGCAGTGCGAGGAAAAGTGGTATTGGTCGAAGGATATGACCATGAAGGTAGACAATGGTGTGCGATTATCGCCATCGAAGAAGGGTATTGAGTGACTGACGTCACCGATGACGATCTGTTCAAAGAGCACCCTGACCTAGAGGATACAAGAGTGGAAGTAAGTCTCACATTTTGGGTCAAAATGATCAAACAGGAGGTGCCACAGAGAATGATGTTGGCACTGATACGTCCAGAGTTCTTTGATGATGACATGGCCCAAGTGCCTGCCACAGTATGGAATACAGGGCCCTATGACGTAGGTCTCCTGAAGGGGGCAGGTGAAGTGAAGATTAAATTGAAACCAGGAGCGATTTTGCCACAAGCATGACAATACCCCATGTCCAGAGAGGCAGATGAAGGGATCGCTAAAACAATTTCTGCCATGATGGAGCAGGGCATCCTAGTGACGTCAGAATCACCTTGCAACACAGTGATTTATCCTGTCAAGAAATCAAAAGGATGGTCTTGGTGTTTAATCCAAGATTTACGAGCACTAAATGATATAGTTGAAGCCGAGTTCCCTCTAGTCCCTAATCCATCCACAATACTGTGTAACATACCCAGTGAGGCAAAACATTTCACGGTGATCGATTTGAAAAATGCGTTTTTCTCGATTCCGTTGCACCGTGAATCACAAGACCTGACGTCATTCACTTTCAGACAAATGCGCCTGAAAAGCACGAGGTTGCCACAGGGGTATTGCGAGTCCCCGTCTATCTTCAAGAGAGTCCTGCAGATGGACCTAAACAATATTGCGGTGGACAGTATTGTTTTGCAGTACGTAGATTACATTCTGATCTGCAGCACCACTGAAGAGCAATACAGGCACGACTCTGTGCAGCTACTGAATATACTGGCTAAGAAGGGATACAAAGTTGATAAGGAAAAGTTGCAGTACTGTCAACAAGAAGTGTTGTACATAGGGCAACTGATCTCACATGAGGGGAAAAAGGTAACCCCAGAAAGGGCTGAAGCTATTATGAACACGGCCAAGCCGCTCACGATAAAACAAATGCAAAGCTTCTTGGGCCTATGCAATTATGTCAGAGCATGGGTCTTTGACTGCAGCTAGTATACCAAGCCCTTGCTTCAGGCTTTAAAGAAAGCCCAGGCAACAAAAGGAGAAATTGAATGGACTGAGGCAATGGAGAAAGGGTTTGCAGAACTCAAGGGGGCAATTTGTAAGGCCCCAGTTCTCGGGATTCCTAATTATGCAGAGGAATTCTACCTGTTCTAACGCTCTGATGGTAATTTTATGACGGCAATGCTCATGCAGCGAACCTCGCTGGGGTACAAGCCCCAAGCATATTACAGTGGGAATCTGGACCCAGTCATGAAGGGCCACTTCCCATGCAAACAAAATCTAGCTGCTGCCGCGTTCACTATCGAGAAGGCATCATCCATTGTGATGGGGTGCTCCATGACACTGTATGTTGAGCACTCACTGGTCGCCATACTAGAGAAGCCAAAGGCCACACTGACGTCTCAAAGAGCATCCGCCTATGAGGTGATCATCTCTAATCCATCGATCAAAATAGTGCGATGTAAAACTCTAAACCCTGCTACGTTCATAGCCTAGCCAGTCACAGAGGGAGAACCTATACATGACTGTGCGAACTATGAAGAATTCTATGATGAGATCCCCAGGGTAAAGGAAAATGCCCTGGCGAGTGGAGAGATCGTCTTCATTGACGGGTCTTCGAGAATAGACCAAGAAGACGGACATAGGTATACAGGCGTGGCTGTGGTAAAACACCTAGCGAATAATGAGTTTAGAGTACTCGTTAGTGCCCGAATACCATCTCACTATTCAGCACAGGCTGCATAACTATTGGCACTGATACTCGCCATTGAGAATCATGCAGACCAGGAAGTAACAGTGTACAGTGACTGCGCCTATGTGACGTCCACAGTGCACGCAGGCTTAGCGCGCTGGAAGAGGAGGGGCTACCTCCGAGCAGACGGCATGCCAGTGCAGCACGCAGCCTTATTGGACAAGCTGATAAAAGCACTGCAGCTCCGAGTGGGCATAACGGTCGTGAAATGCGCCGCTCACACCAAGGGGGCAGATTTCATATCACGTGGAAATCATGAAGTGGACACGGAAGCCAAGCGTATGGCATCCAGGAACAAAACAATCATGAACATGTAGGTGGCACGTAACCATGAGCGAATTATGATAGCGCAAGCCACACCAGAAGCCTATAGCAAAATGGGGCAGACTCAGCTACTGGGGCTCCAGGGGGAGGCACCTCAGGAGGAGAAAAATTTGTGGAAGCGTTGAGGGTGTTCTTTAAACCCCTCTGACGGATTGTGGAGGCAAGGCAGCACTGCTTAACCAATAATGCCTGTCACCCTTCTAAAGGTAGCGCTAGAACAGCTTCACTACCCCATTCACATGTCAAAAGAAAACATAGCTGCAATGCTCGCAGAAGACTGGTTCACACCGAATTTGGCGGAGCGTGTAGCATTTTTTATGGTGAACTGCATAGTCTGCCAGCAATTCACCTCTGGGCACACATTAAAAGTAGTGAGAGGAATCATTCCCAGACCAAATGGGCCATTTCAGCACTTGCATATCGATTATGTTGATATGATTCAGGTGTGCAATGGGTACAGGTATTTAATTGTGGTGGTGTGTCCATTCTCTAGATGGATAAAAACAGGTCCCTGCACACACTCCGACGCTACCTGTGCTGCCATGTTCCTGGTGAGGGAAGTGTTCCCTAGATGGGGGGTGTGTGAGGTAATGAAATCAGACAATGGGGCTCATTTTGTTAACATAGTTTTTGAGGAGATTAACTTGTTGCTTGGTATAAAGCACAAGTTCTCGTCAGCGTATCATCCAGAGGGAAATGGCATATGTGAGCGGCTCAATGGCCTGTTGAAGGAAAGGATAGCCAAATTGAAGCTCACATTAAAGAAGGGATGGCTGCACTGTCTACCACTGGCATTGTATGCACTTCCGAACCAACCCGGCTCCGACCATCACCTCACGCCGCACAAGATAGTTACAGGTAGAAGGATGAGGACCCCTTTTACCCCCTGAGAGAGAGCCAGATGTGATGCCCAGCCAACTAGGGACGTCCTGGGAACAGAGATGAAAGACTATCTTGACTGTATGACATCCAGTGCCTCTGTCATTACAGACCAGCTGCAGCAACGGCGAAAAGGGGACAGCACAACACAAAATGCAACAGAAAGTGCTGATGCAGGCGCAGCTCAAATCCTTTGTGCGCCCCTCGTCTTCCCTGGTGATGCAGTATTGGTGAGAAACCACACAAGAAAAAGGTGGGACGAGCCAATATTCAATGGCCCCTTCATCGTAGAGGACTGCACCCCGTCAGCTGTCAAGCTCAAGGGCAGAAGAGCCTGGATCTTCCTAAATGACATTAAACCCTAAATCCAACATAGGGGAGAGCCCTCCAGCTGCATCCAGCTGCGAAGAATCTACAGAACCTCAGCACGTGCAGACAAGATCCATGACGAAGAAGAAGGACGCATGAGCAGGAAAGACAAGACGAAAGAGCTCCTTGTGAAAATCTTGGCATGCACTGAACTTCTCCTCTAAGCACTGAAAGGACAGAAGCAGCAATAAAGCTAACACTCTGTGCAGCCAAAGGTGCAGGGTAAAGAAGAGAATCGCGGACCCAATGCCACAGTAATGCTACTCAAATGAGCATTTAAAAGCCACATTAAGCATTGAAAAGGTCCTAAGACTCTGATAAGCGGAAATTAAGACATTCCTGAGAACCAAAAACGGTATCCTGAAGCAACCAGTACCAAGACTTTGTCACAAAACTCATGGTCTCCCCCAGTAGAAATATTACAAAAGATGTGCTTTCCTGTTTTCGATTAGTATTAGAGACATAGCCATCACTCGTAGGGAGAGACACCAGTATCCCAGATTTTATCCAAAATCCAGCCAACAGGAAGATAATACGGCAACTACTGACTGTCCTCACAGAGGCTTTTGCCGAAGTGCCAGAGTACTGGGAATAAGGACAAATGCTACCGCCTCAAGTGATCATCGATGAACTGACATACACCCTTTTTTTCCGAATCATAGAGGAGTGCCCAGGGCTCGTTGGGAGAACCACAGATACCCTAACCTTCATCAGAGATCCAAGAAACAACAAATTCCTGAACCAAGTGTGGTACAAACTGAATTACGTGGTCGCAATCCACGCAGCTGGAAAGTGCAAAAACTGTTCACGTCACAAGAAAGGCCTGTCATCTAGAGACTAGAAAATAAGAGCAAATGTCGTTGTCACCAGAAGACAGCAGATACGCATATCAAGTCTTCTTCCATCTTCTTTCATCTCATTGAGAACTTTCCAGAACTAGTGGGTAGACCCAACAATGTTGACGTATCCACATTCCTCAGAGACCCAGTAAAAAATGCACAAACAGGCTCCTGAGAGCTATCATAGCGCAACTAAGAAGCAATTATGGACATCCACTGCTGACATCCACTGCTGAGGAGGGCCTTAGAAGGAGGAGATCCAAAGTAGAATTTTTGTCATCCTTCCGCCGTGGAGCAGATCGAGGAGAGATCGAGGAGAGAGACACTGTTCTTCAAATTGTCGCCGAGAGACCGAGTGAAAGGAGCGGACAGAAGAACTTCACCATCTTATTTTCCTTTTCCTTCAGTTTTCTCATTTTTTCCTATTTTTTCATATGTTCACGTTTATTTTTATTTTTGTTTTTATTTCTACAACATTTTATTTTTGTGGGATTTTTAGCAGTTCCATCTTTTCATTTGTTCGCATTGAGCAAGTTCCAGCATGTCCTCAGGACCAAGACAAATTCGAGGCTTGCATTGGGACCTCACCTATTATCAATATGCATAATGAATGTGATGTACCAGAGTTGCTAGCCTAACCCTTTTCCATAGTCTAGCACAGGAACTGAGTACTCAGAGACTACCGTCATCACTCACGTGAGGGGGGACATTTGGAGAAGCACTCGTCCCTCTAATAGTAACAAACTCTCGATACACGAGACCAGAGCAAAAGAAGGAATAAATAATTGACTATAAACTCATTCGAAATGGGGGCCCAGAATAGTAACTTGGTTTTACCCCCAACAGAAGGACGCCCATATTTCCCTAGAAGAAAATGCTGCAAATTGTCGTTCCGAACGATTGTGTGTATATGTATAGTTATTATTATTGTTTTTCTGTCATTAACAATCAGAACTGCTTTCTTTATTGGTGCGCGAAGTGCCCCAATCTCAGTGCACCCCCCAGATAATGAACATCTGGGGCCTACTAAAGCACACAGACCCCATATAGTGATTCCAGTTCCAAGAAAAGCTAATGATGAAGCAAATGATTTAAAATTGAATGTAATTAGCAGTAATACGTATACACATGAGGTGATGAATGAGAACAAAGACTGGAGACAGGGTCAGCACGGAATAAATAATAATGCTGCACTGACCACTGCACGCACCCACACACAGGATGCACACAGACAAGGGCAAGTGTCAATGGCCACAGGGCCTCCAACGAAAGCAGCAGAGAAGAGGAGACTGCATGCCGTACAATATATTCCAGAAAACAGTGGTAGTACTCAAGAGGAGCTAAGTGAACCACTAGAGAGAAAGGGCACAGCCAAATCCCTTAAAAGAACAGAAGTAGCCACAAACGAATTCACAGATAAAACACAAGTGCTGATAGACTATTTGTTCCCATTCATAGTCAGAGCAAAGAAACTGCACGAGGAGCTGGAACATAGAACTACAGAGACTATAACGACAAACACGCCAGCTCAAGCACTGCAAACAAACACCAGATCTATAACTCAGCCTCATGCTGAGGAGATGGTGAGCCAATGGTGGCCAGAGAACCACAATGAAAACCAACAAGAGGAGAGGATGAGAACCACCAAACCTTCTCCTACCATAGCGAGGCAGCCTGCACCACCGAGACACCCAGAGAGGAAAAGCAGCACAGACTCATTTAGAGACATAGTCATAGCAAACTACAGAAGAACACAGAGAAGCAAGAGAAGCCCGCATGAAGAGGACAATGAACTTAATGATTACCTGGACAGCACAGCCCATCTCTGAAATAACATATGGTACCAGCACATGAAGGAAGTAGGACAAAGGCAGTCGGAAGGAGAATGCTTCTTCTGTGCTCTCCTACGAGACAGCATGGGAAAATCCAAGATCTTCGTGGCTGAAGAAATTGATGTCCCTACAGCACATTGTATGTCACATGTAGCAATGTGCAACACCAGAGAACAATTTATGGGAAGAGACGCCTTGTTGATATGGGCCAAAGAAAAGGATTACCCGGATGAAGATGGCTACGTCCAGGACATTAAAACAAGAAACCGAGCGCATACAAGGAATCACGTGATCAGGTACGAGAACCCTGGCATCAACGGATCAGGGATAAGATGGGAAGTTAACCAGAGACTGAACGTTCAAAGAAAGACTGCAGAAGAGGTTCAAATCTGGAAGAACAGAGGCCAAATGCAGATCTGGGGGTCAGTGATCTCCCCAGATGGATGGGAGGATTGAGTAGTAATCTGCAGAGTATGGATGGTCCTTGGAGCCAGCAAGGAAGCAATAGAGAATTTGCAGAGGTTATGCAAACCTCTGTGGCCAAGGCTGGTAAAACTGGTAACATGGGTCGAAGATAGAGGAGGACCCCTGCAAATAGTACCATTGGAGAGCCCAAAACTATGTTTCAGAAACAATGGCACAAGGAAGATGGGAGAGAATCAAAACTGCGGACGCATCTTTGAAGCTCCGGGAATGACACAAGGAACCGCAGTTATTATGGACCATTACTGGGCGTGTGTATCCAAAGCATACATAAGGCTGCCGAACAACTGGGGAGGCATATGCACACTAGTGAACGTCCACGTTCCCGCACTAGTGATCCCTAAGAATGACCTAAAGTTGGACAGTTTCCCGAAAGCAGATGCTCATCTAAGAATAAGGAGATCTGTGGCACTGGTATCCTGGATGAAGAGGGAAAATTATTTCTCTCCCAAATCAGAAGAGGCATTCCATGCAATCCCGTACGAACACAGGCTGTTCAGCCTCACCTCAACAGTATTCACAACAGTAGCCCTGCCCCACATCCAAGTTGGAGTAAATACTAAGTGGTTGCAGATAACCAGATGGGAGTTATTGCAGACCATCAATACCACCATAAAAGGATTCAACGCAATCAAAGAAGAGCTGTGAGCAATCAGACTCATGACCCTCCAAAACAGATATGTGCTTGATATGATCACTGCAATGGATGGAGGTGTTTGTGCAAAAATCGGAGAATCATGTTGCACATATGAACCATCACACGATGAAGAAAATGGAACCCTAACAGAGGCCATAAGCATGTTGACAAGCCTGAAAAACCAGATGATCGATGAAAGTGATGAAGTGGACGATGACAGCTGGTTTGGAGACCTATTCTCTTGGGTCCCACAATGGATGGCAGATATATTCAAGTTTCTGGAAGCTCTACTAGCAATGGCATTGCTAGGATTCTGTGTTATCAAGATAATCATTACACAGTGCCAGAAAACTGAAAAGAAAACCATAGTGATGAAAATAATGGTTGATGTCAAACCAGGATGGAAGCCCAGAGACCTGACTGATAAAGACATAAGAGACTTTGTGAAAGCTAGCAAATTTGCGCCAGAGGGAACAAAGTTCACATACCCTAAGAAACGAAGAAGGTATGAAGGAAAATGGATCTTCTCCAGCCCAAATGGCCAATGTCAGCTAATGACATGGAACAAAGACAAACATGTGAAAACAGCAGGGAGTTTGAAGGGAGTGATACAAATATGGACTCCAAAGGCTCACACATTCACACCATCATGTACCAACCCTGAAGACGATGAAGAAGACACTGAAGAATCTAAAGAAATAAATACAAAAGAAGAAACAGAAGTGGCCGATGAACGGACCAGAGGGGGGAGTGTAGAGGAGGTCCCAGACATGGCCTGCACCCCTTGCTCTCATTTCAAGGTACCAGGAGCATGCTCGCCAAGGTATGTCACATATGAAGAGCAAATGAACCTACAAAGAGCTGCACTGGGACTCTGCCCAGTATACATCAGAAGATCCATACCGGTTGAAGCACCCATAACCAGACAACCCTGGCCAGCACGGTACCCTATTAGACAGCCATACCAGCCGCTGATACGAAATGAGGAGTACCTACACATGGTCCATGAAGAGACCCCAAAAGCCTTAATGGAAGGCCAGTGGAAATGACACAAGGGCCTGAACAGACCTGTGAATGAATAAAAGCAGCTGTGGAAGATAACACGCCAGTGCGAGTAACTACGAAAATGAACGGAATAGACACAGAGAGAAGACAATGTTACAACGTGAGGAAACAGTGCTATGAGTCAAGATGAAAGCAACCGTCCTGTCAACGTGTGTAAATAGGCTTGAAACGCAAGATGCTAAGAAATCGAAATTGCTTGCAATGCTTAGTAGAAGATAGAGCGGCTAGCGCCAACCGTATATCTACCTCAATAAGGCACACTATACAAGTGCGACTCCATTTTGTAAAAGCAGAAAGGTACCCAGGCGGCCAGAGGCCTGACAGGCCATGTTTCAAAACACAGCCAAAGGCAAGAGAAGGAGCAGAATGGAAACTCAACAAAGAGCGGCTCATGCCTAGGAAATCGAGGTCAACCAAAGAAGGGGAGGAGAGCGTCAGCTCACAAGACTCCAACTTCAGAGCATACCAGCCTGCCTCATGAAGGTCAAGATAAAGGGGGCCCATGCAGGTGGCTAGGCTGACACAGAATTAAATGCACTAAAAGCTGGAAACTGAAGCAGATTCATGGTGAACTAACACGTGACCAGCCATGCGCGAAGAAGTACCATCGCCTGATGTCATCCAGGACCCGAGGATGCCATAACTTTTTCCGATAAGAGACTACAGTTTCGAGGCCATCCTTAGCTAACTAATTGACACATCATCCTTAAACACTGATTGATGGAAGGGAGGCAGGGTGAAACCTGGGACACCAGGCACAGGGGTGTCCATTCTGCATGCTGCTAATTAAAAGTGGAAATTTATGTCTTGGGGTGTAACCTGCCCAATCTCAATGGACCAAGTTATCTGAAGTCCTATAGATATTGTAACCAATCGGACGTCATAGTTATAGTGACGTCTATCACGCGTGATGTAGAGGGATGGGCGTAGACGTCCACCCAATAAAAGTTATCCAATCCGCATGCCCTATTATCATATACAGATATAACAGCTATACTTAAGTTACCTTTCCTAACCAATTATATTGCATGATGATTTTTGTAAAGTTAGACATCAATGAGGACGAGTTTTATGCATAAAAGTGGCTGTTCAACTAAAGTTCGAGGAAGTTGGAGCGAGACAGGTGATCGCAACGCTGTTGATTTCCATTTGTTTCTCTGTTTGATGTAATTGTCATTAAACAGACTTCCCTTTGCCAACTTACTGAGTCCTCATTATTGAGTCGTGTTGGAGTAAGTGAATCCTGCACTCCAGGTCCTCAGATGGTGCAGCTATCTTGTCTTACAAGTTCTGGAGGGTGAGCGCTGACCTATGGGCCCGTCAGTAACTTCTTCCCCTCCTGAACAGTGGCCACACCCAGGCTTCCTTGAGATTTTTTGGGACAGTTCCTGTTTGGAATGATGCATTAATTAAGGCAGTAATCAGGGGTGCTAGGTCGTCAGCACATTCCTTGATGATTTTGGGAGGGCAGATGTCTGCTTTGCAGAGAGATGGTTTGAGGTTTTTGATGAGATTAAGGACCTCTGGTTCAGTGATGTTTCTGAAGGTGAATTGAGCGTGATTGAAATTACTACATTTGTCTTATGTAGTGTGGTTGGGTCTTTGGTTTGGGAGGGCTTTGCAGTGGTTTTCGATTTTATTCTGGAGGAGTTTAATTTTGTTGAGCATAGCGGACTGAATGTTCGCACACCAGGCTTTGTCTTTAGTTATCTCGTCTGCAGTCGCCGGGGGTGTAACTAGTTCATTAAAGATTGCAAATAATTCTTTAGCTTGGGAGTTGGCTTTTGATATCCTATCATTGAAGGAGTTGGATTTTGCTGCTAAGATGGCTTTTTTTTATATTGGAGGGCTATCTGTTTGAAAAGGCTCTTAAATAGGTCACTGGGATCCGTTTGCCAATTTTTTAGTGACTGAGGCTTTTGTGCTCGGAGGGTTTGAAGTTCCTCCGAGAACCAAGAGTTGCAGTGAAATGATTTTTTTACTTTCTTGCTTTCAAGTGGGGCTATAGAATTTATGGCATTGATGAGAGTATCATTAAAGATAGCTGATAGTATATTTGGGTCAAAGAGAAAGGTGGTGCTAGGCAGGGTTTTTTGAGGTAGGGTCGCAAGTTGTCTGCGTTGAGTTTTTTAGAATTTCTTGTTATGGCAGGTGGTGCGTGAGTGAGAATCTTGGGTCTGGGGTTGGTGGGGATAAGGAATTCAATGCACATCTGGTCCGTCCATGGAAAGGCGGTGTTTGAGATAATTTTGGATGCACAGTTGTAATCCATGACCCAGTCAAGGGTGGGCCTTTGGAGTGATTGGGGGTGAGGACTCCTTGGAAGAATCCTAGGTCTGCGAGTTCTTTTGCTAAAATTGTGGTGGGTTTATCCTTAGGATCATTGAACCCTAAGTTTAGGTCTCCTAATAGAAGGATTTTGGAGGTTTTTTTAATGTTGTTACTGAGCCGGTGGGAGAGGTGCTCTTGGAAGTCTGCTGGGAGTCCGGGAGGTCTATATAGGATGTGGATATTGATTAGATTATTGGGGGAGAGCGTAAGCTTGGCTAATAGGATATCGGTATTTCCACCTCATGTACTATGGTCTGCTAGTCTAATGGACATTGAATCTTTGTGGATGAGGGCAACTCCCCCTCCAATCTTATCAGGTCTATCTTGCGTAAGGATGGTGTAGCCTGGGGGTAGGGCTAGTGCGATGGCTGGGCAGGAGGCATCATTGAGCCAGGTTTCGGGAGATAGGACTTCAGAGGATACCCTCAAAACCCTATGCATTACACACTGAGCAGTGCACAAGACTGGACCAGCATACTTACAAGAGAAGATTAAACCCTACATCCCATCACGCACTCTAAGATCAAGCACTGCCCTCTTACTAGTGATTCCAGCCTCCAATTTAACAAGGATTGGAGGGTCAGACTTCTCAACCTTGGCATCAACTCTGTGGAACTCACTCCCCTCCCTCCGCACATTCAACACAACCAAGACAACATGGCCTTCTGCAAGGCTCTAAAAACCTGGCTCTTTACGTAACCCTGACTTCAATGACATAACATTGTAAAGGAATTGCAGCCTGCGGACAAATGTTCAAAGATATACCGAGCAAAGAGACCTCAGAAATCGACCAATGAGTCACCAAGACAGAATTATGAAATGGACACCACTGATAGCAACCTTACCGTCCTGAAAGCGCTAAGATATGTAATTGCTGATTCTCTGCTTCCTGAGTCAACTACACAGGCCTAGCTGCTTCTCGCGCCTTCTTCCCAGGAATACCTGTTCGCTCCAGACTTTGTCCCAACTCCATACCTAAGACACAATCCCCTCTAGGTGCTAGAACACCCTGACTCTAAACTGCCTCTGTCCAGCCTATCCTTTAACATCACTGCCTCGATGTTACTATGCTGGTGCGAAATAACTCCTGTGCTACTACCAAATACCCTTCCTAGACCTACCATGCAACCCACCATTAACGACAACCAGAGACAGTGAATATGAGCGCGATGTGACTACATTTGTAGAGGAAGAGCCAAGTGCCCCCACTCCAACTGCCCCACCTACATTACCTGAAACGTATGATCCAAGGTATGTGACGTATACTGAACAGTTAAACCAGCAAAGAGAAGAGAGTTGGCTCTGTGCAGTACCCATACGAATACCTATACCTAAGAGAATATGGGAGGTAAAGTACCCATTGAGGAAACCATACTTGCATTCAAGACAATACCATTTGAATGAGATTCCTGAAGAAGCAAAGAAACTAAATGACAAGGATTAATGGTGGCGTCATACAAAGTTGAATCGACACCTATATAGAAAGATAACCAGACCAGATAGGCACACGATTTATAAGTTACACGAAGATGCCAAGGATAAGTGACCTCTTGGGATCAAGATGAAGAGATTTATGCCGTAGACCTGATGAAGATACATAGATAGTTTAAATGTGTACAGATGCAATGAAACACAAGCAGCAAAGCAATCATGAAGCTAGCTACATGCTTTTAAATAGATTAGACCGCAGCAAGTGCCAACATATACCTATATACCTCAATAGATACATATGGACAAATAAAGAATAAACGTTTCCACTACGTATATAAGCAGTACTGAATAAAGTCAAAGAAGGCCTCATTCTAGTGTCGCAGTTGAGAAAAGCAATTGAATTAAACAGAATAAAAGTGCAGCTAAGAAGATCACCGAGCAAAGAAAGCCAAGTCTTATCAAACTGGAGTTGGCTGGCATTGGATACAATTAACATGAAAGAACAGAAGCTCCTGTTCAGAGAGGTCAAGCAAAAACAAAAGACGTCAGAAGACTATTGAAAATAAAAAAAAAATACACAAAAAGGCTCAATTTCGTGGTGTCCAGTCATGTGACAGAGGGAAGTTGGATAATCAAGATGATCACACCTATGCACGGAAGCCGACTAGCGCCCATACTATTAAATATTCTTAGAGAACAGTACAAACTCAAGGCCAACTTCAAAGCACTAGTTCACACTGGACCATTGAGGTGATGATGGATGATATATATATATATATATATTTTTTTTTTTTTTAAACTTTATTTATTGTACTTCACATAGCAATAGAAGAGTGAGCAGTGAGCAGTATTCAGCGATTACAGTAATAACATATACAGTTGGCATACAGTATCAACAATCAAAATAAGAGGGCACCCTGACAGCTACCGGTCACCACACATATATGATCTAGCATTAAGAGCCATTGCTTAAGTAGGAATGTTGCTAGGGGAGGGAGGTGCAGATTAACAGTCATCGGTATCAGTGGAGATAGAGGAGATGTAAGAGCGGAACTGGGACCATATATCCCTAGGTTTGGATGTTGACGGCTGCTGAGTTGCCCAAGCGTCTTCAGTATCGGAGGCCCAGGTTACGGCGGACAGCCACTGTGCATGTGTGGGAACTCGGTGACGGAGCCAACACAGCATAATACAGTGCACAGCAAGCAGCATGCATAGCCCAGCAAGCTTTTGTGAGTCTCCGCTAAGGCCGGGAAAATCATGAAAGAGGCATTTCAGTGGGGATGGAATAATCTTGTGGTCTAGGACAGCTGAGAGTGTGGAGCAGCCCTCGGCCCAGAATTGGGCAAGGCGGGGGCAAAACCACATCATATGAATATAGGTTGCATCTTCAGAACTACGCTTGGGACACCTTGGAGAGTGGTCTGCTAACATCCGATATAATCGAATTGGAGTGTACTGGAATCTGTGTAAGATTTTAAATTGGATGAGTTTAAAATGGGAATTAAACACACATTGTGGGTGTCGGCACACATTCGTTTACAGCATTGATCGGTTATGTCAAGTTCTAGGTCCCCAGCCGAAGACTGTCAACTTATCGAATGTGGGGGAAGTTTCGGACTGTAGCAGGGTGTATGATCTGGAGATTTTCCCCCTAGTGGTTGTAGCGTTCATTATTTCAGCTGAAATAGGGTTGTTGGGGTGCATAATAGGGAAAGTCGG
The DNA here is from genome assembly GCF_040938575.1 of Ambystoma mexicanum. Lineage (NCBI taxonomy): Eukaryota > Metazoa > Chordata > Amphibia > Caudata > Ambystomatidae > Ambystoma > Ambystoma mexicanum. The sequence goes on along the minus strand of NC_090921.1, from coordinate 714,275,557 downwards.
ATATCTTCCCTTGAGGTATCGGTAGAGGCCTGAATATTGTAGCTAGATGGGTGATTTCCGTCGTAGAGCTTCTGGCAAGTCCGACCATTCTAGGAAGTTGCCTTGATCGAAAACATCTTGGATGGCCTCGAATCCCGCCTCTTCCCAGTGGCGCACCTCGCCTCTGCCCATGGATGCAGGGGGCACCAGGAAGGAAATTCCAGAGAGGTAGGCAGCTACGAAAGGGGCAAGTGGCACTGGACAGCGTCCATATTTTAGCAAGAGCAAAGAATGTGGTGCCTACCGGGTCAAGAGGGCTACAGTTAAGGGTAGGCTGGGGAAAGAGCTGAGGGGCGAATGTCGCGGTCTCCAACCACGCAGTGCTCAAGTCTTATATGTGAGGGGGGATTCGAGATGGTAAACCAGTATGATGCAAATTGCACTTGGGCGACCAACCAGTATTTTCCGAAGTCGGGAGCTCCGAAGCCACCACGCTCCATAGGAGTGGCCAAAGTGGAAAATGTGAGAAGAACTGCACCGGCATGCCATAAGAATGTGTTGAGTGTGCGGTTTAGAGATTGGAAAAATTCCCTGCCAGGCCACAAAGGGAGGCTGAGAAAGCGAGAAAGGAGTTGGGGAAGCACAACCATTTTTAAGATACCAATTTTGCCTGCAAGGGACAATGGGAGTTTGGTCCAGCCCAGACATTTCTTAGTGAGCATGGTCAGATAATTATGATAATTGGTCTCATATACCCTGTCTGGGTGGCGAGCGACTACTGCCCCAAGGTATGTGAATCCTGTTTGTGCCCAGGTGAATCCCATGAGATCGGGGGCAGGGGAGTTGGTGTCAGTAAGTGCAAAGAGTGTTGATTTTGTACAGTTGAGCCTGAGACTGGACAGCAGACCAAAGTGGATGACGTCTTCTAGGATCGGGGCAAGGTTGCGTTCGGGAGATCGAATGAAGAGCAAGGAATAGTCAGCATATATGGAGACAATGTCAGGTGCGTCCAGCAATCTCAGGCCTCTGTGTGAATGTGTCTGTTGTATCCTATCTGCCAAGGGTTCAATAGCTATGGTGAAAATTAGGGGGAGAAAAGGGGCAGACCTGCCTCGTGCCTCTGGCAATACTAAAGGGGGATGAGCATCTGTCCTCCGTGCGGACCCTGGCTACCGGATCTGATATGATATGATATGATGATATGATATGATATGGCATTTGTAACGCGCCTATACACAAGTGTTTCAAGGCGCGACGAGGCAGGGAGGGGGGAATAAGGGGAAGATAGACAACGATCCTACTAGGCCAGGTGTCATTCAGATCGCACCAGTGCAGGGGTAGGGGGAAGGGAGAAAGTGCATGGGGAAGGGGAGGGGGGAAGTGCAGTACAAGGTAAGTAGAATAAAATAAATAAAGGGCCAGCTAGTGGCAAGTGCAAGGTAAGTGCAGACAAGTGCTGGGAACGGGGGCTGTAGGGATACAGAGACAGTCCCGCAGTGCAGGGGTTGCCAGGGAGGCAGTGCAAGTGGAGAGTGGCTGGGCCCAGGACCGAGGTCGGTGAAAGTGGCCCAGTTGCAGATTCGGTGCAGATTCAGCAAAGAATTAGCAGGGGAGAGGGAGAGAGAAAGCAGAGGCAAAGAGGAAGGTTTTGAGGTGCTTCCGGAACCGGAGATGGTTCTCCTCAAGTTTCAGGGAGGCAGGAAGGCTGTTCCAGAGGGAAACCCCTGCAGCGGAGAGAGATCTACCCCCAGCTCAGTGCTTCGAGAAGCGGCTGAGCCTGAGGGAGTTGGAGACGGATGAGCGAAGGGCTCGGGAAGGAAGATATTTAGGAAGAGAGAGTTGAAGGTATTTAGGCCCCATGCCCCAGAAGGCCTTTTGGAAAAAATGCAGAGGGTTTTGAACTTTATCCTCGCAGCCACTGGGAGCCAGTGTAGAGACTTCAGTCCTGGAGAGATACGGTCCCTGGGCTTAAGGCCAAGGACAACTCTCGCAGTTCTGTTCTGGATGAGTTGCAGAGGGCGGAGAGAGGAGGCAGGCAGATTAAGAGAGAGGCTGTTACAGTAGTCCAGCTTTGACAGAACCAGGGCTCGTGAGACAGTGAGCTTCTGGGGGAAGGAGAGGAAGGGAAGAATACCTCTGAGGAGGTGCAGCTGGTAGTGTGACTTCTTAGAGACGTCAGATATATGAGGAGAGAAGAAGAGTGTGGAGTCGAAGATAACCCCAAGGTTTTTTGCCTTGCAGGTAGGAGCAGGAAGAGGGCCAAGAGAGGCCGGCCAGAGAGCTGCAGGGAAGGAGGAGGGTGTGCCGATGAGTAGAATCTCAGTCTTACTGGCATTAAGGCAGAGGTCATTGGCGGCACACCATTCCTGGATAGCAGACAGACAGTCAGAGATGAGGGAAGGAGAGGAGGAGGCCGAGGGTAGCCTGAAAATGAGCTGGGTATCGTCCGCATAGCACTGAAAGTTGGGGCAGAGAGCGGCGATGCGGTGGGCAAGGAGTGCGAGATACTGGTTGAACAGCCAGGGGGAGAGATTTGATCCCTGGGGGACACCACAGGTGGAGAAAAAGATGTCAGAGAGGAAGGACCCCAGTTGGACCTGGGAGGGTCGATTGGAGAGGAACGAGGTCAGCCACGCCAGAGCCTGACCAGTGATACCCAGGTTATCACGGAGACGGTTGAGCGGATGGCATGGTTGACAGTGTCAAAGGCAGAAGAGAGATTGAGCAGAATGAGAACACACGGAGTGTTGGAGTCAAGGTTCAAGAGTAGGTCCTCACGGATGTTCAGGAGTGCTGTTTCCGTGCTTCTGGCAGCTCTGAAGCCAGATTGGTCATGAAGACTGCCAACAGATTCAGCATGGAGGTTAAGCTGGGAGATGGCCAGTTTCTCCAGGAGCTTGCCCAGGAAGGGAGTGATGGAGATTGGGCGATAGTTAGCCGGCGTTAGAGGCGAAGGAGTGGTTGCAAAAGTCAGCCAGGGCAGGAGCAAGGGAGTCGATGTGGTCCTTGATAGTTTTTGAGGAACAGGGGTGAACCTGTTTAGACGAGACTTTCATAGATCGGACTTGTCTGGAAACCTTGTCAGCAGAAAAAAGGGGAAAGGCAGAGAAGGAGGGAGGAGGGGTGGCTGCAGAAGGGCCAGAGGAAGAGCCAGGAAGAGAGGGAGGGAGGTGATAGGAGGAGAGTGAGGACAGGATGTCCTGAGTTTTAGAGATTAAGTGAGAGGCCAGTGCAGTGCAGAGGGCCTGGGAGGGGACAGGAGAGGTAGAGACTGCAGCAGGGTTGGCAAGCACCTTGCAGATTTTAAAGAGTTTGGCCGAGTTGTTAGATGCCGCAGAGATGCGGGCTTGGATAAGGGCTCTCTTCTTGGTGAGAACGGAGAGACGGTATTGCCTTTGGAGCAGGCGGCAGGCCAGTTTGTCAGAGGATGAACATGAAGCACGCCATTTCCTCTCTGACACCCTGCACTTGCGTTTAAGGGTGACAAGCTCTGAGTCATACCAGGAGTTACATTTGGCTTTGGGCTACAGGCGGATTCTCATGACAGGGGCAAGGATATCAAGAGTATCCGATATAGCAGAGTGGAGCATGGAGAGGGCTGTGTCAGGGTGGGAGTCAGCCGAAGGGGGGGGGGTGAGAAGGTGGCAGCGAAAGCCTCAACTGACACGCGCTTCATGGGTCGGATGACCGAGAAGGTGGGTGGCAGTGATGAGGGTGGCTTTGCCTGTGGGGTAGGGAGGGTGAGGTGGGAGGATAGGAGAAAGTAATCACTCCAGGAGAGAGGAGTGGAGAGAGGGATGGAGAGGGGAAGGTCAGAAGAGATCAGAGCATCAAGAGTGTGCCCTGCAGAATGAGTAGGCCCAGACGGGAGAATAGAGAGTGAGAGGGAGTCGCAGAGGTCACGAAAGAGTCCCGTGGGGGGACAGGAGGCATCCAAGTGGATGTTGAAGTCACCAAGAAAGAGGAGTTGAGTGGTTGAGGACAGGAGTGAGGAGGAGAGGGCAGCCCACTCAGAGAGGAAGGAGGAGATTTGACCAGGTGGCCGATAGATAGTAGCCACGGTAAGGGAATGGCTAGGCGAGAGAGAGAGACGGCAGACAAGGCATTCAAAAGAGGAGTAGGTATGCGTAGGAGTGACAGTGGCAGGAATCCACTCAGGGAAGATAAGGGCTACACCCCCCCCCTGCACGGTTGGGTCTGGGCACGGAGAGGATCTTGTAACCGTCAGGTAGGAGTGTGTCAAAGCTGGTGACAGTGCTGGCCGTGAACCATGTCTCAGTGAGACCGAGGACGTCAAGGTCCAGTTCCTCAAGAAGGTGACAGATATCAGAAGAATGCTTGATTGCAGATCTAGAGTTAAGAGTGGCAATGTGGAGAAGGTTGCCATCCTTGAAGGACTACCGGGGAGGGGTACAGATCAGAGGTACGCCCTGTGGAGGTGTAGAAGAGGGAGGTGAAGAAGGAGCAAGAGAGGGGGCAGGGAGGGAGGGTAGAGGCAAGGTAGCCGAGGACAGAGGAGGGGGACAGCAGGAGAGGAAATGAAGTTGGTGAGGCATGGGAAGCGTCTATCAAAGAGGTGAAGGTTGGCCTGAGGGCCTTGGACCAAGACGGTCCCATTAGCGTAGACATTAATCATGGCCTTAGAGGAGTGGAAGGAGGCCAAGAGGACATCCCAACGGGTGCCACCATTAATGGGAAAAAAGGAGAAAGGAGAGAGTCCAGAGACCATATGAAGGGTCCATAGGTCAGGCAAAGGCACAAAAAAGAGGATGTCAGTGAGAGTTTCCTTGGAGCAGGCACTAGTGTAGGTGTCAGCGATAGGGAGGCCTGGGTTGGAGACCAGGATGTCCTTTTTAAACTTTTTCCTACCAGATTTAGTGAGGATAGCAGGATAGTCAATAGAGAAGCAGTTAGAGAAGATAGGCGAGATAGAGAGCACCATGGAGTAGGAGGGAGTGGGGGGGAAGACAGACGATACGAGAGCACGCAGGCAGGAAGTGAGCGGCAAGCCCTAGTTTACCACATTTCAGAACAGTGAGTGCGTATTAGGTACAGAGGCCACCTACGTTTCAGTGTAGCAGTTTGACCCAAGAGAGAAAGTGGGGCCCAAAGTTGCATTTCTCAAGCACCCGCCACAGGTAGTTCCATGACATGGAATCGAAAGCCTTCTGCATGTCAAGGGCTGCCGCCACAGCCTTAGTGCTAGGGTCAATTCGACTGATGATGTTAAAGAGGCGGCGTATGTTGAGGGATGTGGATCTAACTGGGACCCGACTGGTCTGGATGTATAATGTGGGGCATATAAGGGGTCAACCATAAGGCCAGGATCTTAGCATAAATCTTAACATCGCAGTTAATGAGCGAAAGAGGCCGATATGACCCACATTGAGTGGGAGGCTTGCCAGGTTTGAGCAAGACGGTTATAATGGCTTCGAGGAGGGAGGGAGGAAACGTACCCACCTCGCAGGATTTTTCCCATAATGTAAGGAGTTGGGGGACCAGTCGGGATTTGAATTGTTTATAAAATTCAATCGGGAAGCCGTCAGAGCTGGGGGATTTACCAGAGGCGAGGGAGTCAATGGCTTTCGATATCTCTTTGGCCTTAATAGGTGTGTGCAGTCTGGTGCTAGTTTCGTCAGAAAGAACAGACAAGGGTAGACTGTCTAAGTATATATCGATCTCCGACCCAGGGAGAGTGTCAGAATTTCTGGTATCCAGTTATATTTTTGAAAACACATTTTCGCCATGCCAAAATCTCGAATCTCTGAACAAAAATGTTGAAAAAAAAAATTTCGAATAGTTTTTTTTATTTTATGTTTTATGTTTGTTTCGTTAGTAGAAATAAAAGTGGCAATAAAAAAAACAGGGGGTTGGGGGGAACCCCCCTGTTAAAAAAATAAAATAAAAAAAACCTATTCGACATTTTTTTTCTTCGGCAATTTTGTGTCAAACAAATGGCATGTCAAAAATGTGACGTTCGAAAATGTCACTATAAACCAACATTTGTATATAAGGCTGCATAGAATGATTGAAAATCCTCATTAATGTCTTGTGGGAGAAGGGTCAAGGAACCATCAGGCCTCTCTATGGCTGAGATGTGCGGGGATCCCGTTTCCTGATGGATAAGTCTGGCCAACACACGACCGGGTCACTCGCCCTCCCCATGCCGCCTTGCACGTCCGGGGTTATCAAAAAATGTCCTTTCCCTTTCAGCATCGGCACGAAATGTATCTGATTCGGTGCCGATGCTGGAGAAGACAGGTGGAGACTGATGTTGGGCATATTGGGCCTCAAGGAAGGAGAGTGCTTCTTCACTTTTCGATACGTCCCTATGGATAACCTTAAGTATCCCGGACTCCTTGGAGATAGCTATTCCCCTGATATAGGCTTTAAACGATTCCCACAGGGTAGCCTGTGTATGGACCGACCCAGTGTTTATTGCAAAATATTCATCAATGGCAGATTCCAGGTCAGCTCTGAAGGCCACATCCGATAATGATTGGGGTTTCAGCCTCCACGAGCGGGTTGCTTTGTAGTCAGTGCCCCGAATGAGAGAGATAGTCACTGGGGAATGATCTGAGTATGTTCTGGGGAGGATTGACATATGTGTAATGTTCCTAATAAGTATGCCGGATGTGAGCCATCTGTCTATCCTGGAATGAGAGTCATGTACAGAGGAGTAGAAAGAATACATTCAGGAATCGGGGTGTACCAGCCTCCATGCATCCGAGACCTCCAATCGTGGAAGAGACTCCAGGATAACTTTGGCGGCCCAAGAGAGTTGGCAGAGTCTGGTACCTGATCTATCCCAATTTACATATAGGATCGTATTAAAATCCTTGACCCAGAGGATTGGTGTTCAAGGGGGAATCCAGCAAGCAGGTCAGTGAGGTGGGAATAGAAATCTGGGTCGTCTATGTTGGGCCCGTATACATTAGGAAGTACCATCCCTTTGTTGTGTAGCCTACCGTAAAGTTGAACATATCGCACCAAGGGGTCTATATGAGAGACGATATGCTGGAACTTAACACTTTCATGGATCAGGATCATGACTCCCCTGTTCTGAGTGGAGTAGTCAGTATAGAATCTTTGTGGGTCCCATATCTTTGCAAATTTCAGGCAGCCCTCAACTCGAGCATGTGTTTCCTGTAGAAAGAGAATTTTAATGCCATGTTGTTCTATATACATACGTACATTCCTGTAATTTCCTGTAATTTCCTAGACCCCTCACATTCCAACTCATACAGGCCAGGTCATGATCAGCCATTAGAATACATAGGAAACAGGCTTATTGCTAGGTCTAGTAGCAGCATTCAGGGGGCCCATTTTGAATAGGAGAAGATATGTCTATTAAGGAGTCATATGCTCCCTGGTGTAACCTTGCGCTCCTCCTCCATCGCACATGTCAAGCATTTTCTCTCGTATCACTCCAACACACCCACCCCCACCCACAGCCCTCTCCCAACCAGAGGGGTGAAAACCTGATACCCAACAAACAAAACCAACAACAGTGGCATCATCACCTGCGGGCTTGTGCGCCGGTTAGGCAAGTTCGCTTCCTTGCTGGGGACATGATTAGGATTGTTATGGTACAACTTGTGGAAGCGAATAGGGTGTTCTTTAAACCCTTCTGAAGCATTGTGGCGACAAGACAGCACTGGTAAACCAGTGATGCCTATAGCCTTATTAAGGGTGGTGCTAGCACAGTTACACTACCCAGCGCATACAACTAGGGAGAATCTTGATGTAACCATTACTGAGGATTGGTTCGTATCGAACCTAATGGAGCATGTTGCATTTATTATGGTAAATTGTATTGTTTGCCAACAATTCACAGCGGGGCATACACTGCACATTGTAAGGGGAGTCATTCCAAGACCTAAGGGCCCTTTTCAGCACTTGCATATCTACTATGTCAACATGATACAAGTATGTAATGGATACAGATACCTACTTGTTGTAGTGTGTCTTTTTTCTAGATGGATAGAGGCGGGTCCATGCACACACCTAGACTCTACCTGTGCAGCTACATTCTTAGTATAAGAAGTGTTTCCTAGATGGGGAGTGTGCGAGGTAATGAGATCGGATAATGGACATCACTTTGTTAATACAGTTTTCGAGCAGATCAGCTCATTGCTTGGTATAAAACACAAGTTTTCTTCGGCTTATCTTTTGCAAGGAAATGGGATCTGTGAAAAGCTCAATGGCCCATTAAAGGAAAGAATAGCCAAGTTGAAGCTTACTTTGAAAAAAAAAGGGTGGGTGCATTGCCTACCACTGGGATTATATGCATTGAGGAACCAACCAGGTTCTGACCACCATCTTACGCCGCATGAAATCATAAGGGGAAGGCGAATGAGAAAAACCCTTAATCCCTTCATCCTGAGTTAGAAGTGATGCACAGCCAACGTCAGAAATTTTAAGGCTTGAATTGCAAAACTATTTGAACTGTATGACTTCCAGTTTTTCTGTAATTTCAGGACCGTTACGGAGACCAAGGTGTAAGGCAGGACAGAACACAGAAGGAGTTGCTTCAACAATCCAACTTACTTAATTTCAACTTCCAAAACTTTACCCAGGAGATACGGTCCTAGTCCTTAACCACACGTGAAAAATGTGGGACGAGCCCAGATTCAACTGTCCTTTGGTTGTTGAGGACGTAACGCCATCTGCTGTCAAATTGACGGGTAGGCACGCTTGGATCTTCGTGTGGGACATCAAGATCTACTCTGGAGATACCCCTCTGCCTACGACCCTCTGCGAAGAAGCTACAATCATCGGGAAAGATCTACAGCACGTGCATACGATATCTATGACGAGGAAGAAGGACGCATAACCTGACAAGTGGAACAAAAATAACCCTTTAATTGGACTGTGGCTTGATTTTGGACACTCCCTTTTGAGCTATAAAAAAAGGGTAAAAGGACACATTCAAACACTTTGTGCATCCTAGTTGCAGAGTAAAGGAAGATCTGCATTCTTAAAAGCCACAGTAGCTTATTGACCTTGGACTGAGGCATGTTTAAGCCTTGATAGTAATAAGGACATGCCAGATTCTGATCGTGGACACAGCAATTGGAAGAGGGTACAATACCATGATTCCTTCTACACAGAGTTCTTGTTTGGTTCTACTCATGGTGTTACCCAGTGATGACCTTTCTAGGCTGATACTTACTTATTTCGAGGTGGTGTTACGCTCTTATCCTACGTTGGTGGGGAGATCTTGCCGCATTCTTGCTTATATTCAAAATCCTGACAATGAAGAGCTCATAAGAAGATTGCTCATAATCATCATTGAAGAATGTTTAAAGTTGCCTGAGTACAGTGAGCAAAACACAAATGCCCTTATCATTCGACGCACGCCGTAGACTGGTCAGTGTGGTATTTTTGTCTAATTGAAGAATACCTGCATCTTGTTGGAAGACACACAGATGTGGTAACCTTTCTGAGAGATCCAAGAAATACTGCAAAGTCGAATGTAATTCTGGAAGGAATTATAATCCAGGTGGCAATCTATTCTGAAAGAAATCACAGAGTGGTGTAGAAACTTTTCTTCGAGGGACAGATCGAGGAAGAAATGAAAGACAACTTTTGTTCATGCTGACACGGAAGCAACATGTCATTTGGACTAAAGCAGATTTGAGGTATCGATTGGGAACTGATAAATGAAGCAGATTTCATAGAGGCTCGCAGGGGACATTTTTCTTCACGATAAAGAAACATTTGCATCCCGACTAGTGAAAAGATTGCTTCCAGAATGGAAGATAAAGTCATTTCTAGCATCCAGAAAGCAGAAAGCTGATAGAGGATGAATGCTGAATAAAGACAACAGCTTTCAAAAAGCAATCTAAAAAATGCAGAACCATTAAAGTTTGTTTTTCCTTCCTTAGCATCAAATGATCGAGATGGGGAATTTTAATAGTAACGTTGTGTTGTCGAATAAGAATAGATGCACACATTGTCCAAGAAGTAGATGCTGCAAACTCACATATAACTGCATCATCTACACATGCATTATATTTATACTCATACTGCTTTCTCTGACAGTGAGAACTGCATTTTATAAAGGAGCGCATGATGAGAAGACTCCTGTATATGTTTCTGAGCAGAAGGAAAAAATGAGCGTGGCAACTACAAGGCAGCCTAGACCCTGCATAGTTATTCCTGTCCCTAGAAAAAATGGGAAGAAACCTGAGCTTGAAATGGATGTTGTTAGTAACCAATCACACACAGCACTTGTTTCAGAAATTGCTTTTAAATGTCGGAAACAGGGTCGGTGAATAACACAAGGTAAGGGGTTGACAAAGGTTGAGCCTACACAGATAATGCATGCAGACACCTGGTCCAGTGACAAGAAGCCCAAGCACAAGTCCCACAGAGAAATCACGTGCAGAGATTATAGCAGAATCTTTATGGCCGTTTTTAGCTGTTGCTAGGAAAAGACAGATGGATAAAGAAAGACTTGCTGAACTTTCATCTATGCAGGGAACCCGGATGGATGTTCCTGCAAACACTCCAGCCAGAAGATGCTATGTTGATGCATTTAGAGACGTAGTAGTACAAAACTACATGAAGAGTTTGAGAACCGAAAGAAGCACCCAAGAAGATAATTATAAATTGAATGATTATCTGGACAGCACAGCACACTTGGGAAATAACATATGGTACCAACACATGAAAGAAGTTGGAAGAAGGGGAAATAACATATGGTACCAACACATGAAAGAAGTTGGAAGAAGATTGTCAGAGGAAGAATGCTTTGTATGTGCCCTCCTACCATACAGCATGGGGAAGTCAAAGATCTTCATAGCTATTGAAATAGATGTCCTAACTGCACAATGCATAGTGCACTAGCTTTCTGTAGTACCAGAGGCCAGTTCATTGGACGAACAGCCTCTCTCAAATGGGCAACTGAAGGAACAGATCCAAATGAAGATGACTATGTTCAAGACATAAGTACAAGAAACAATTCTAAGACAAAGAATATTGTAATCAGATATGAGAAACCTGGAGTAAAATGAAATGGAATAAGAAGAGCCACTCCACAGAAGACATCAGCAGATGGAAAAACAGAGGATAGAGAATTATTATTTTTTATTATTACAGATGCATATTTGGAGGACTGTCCTATCACCAGATGGCTGGGAAGACAGAGTAGTAATCTGCAGGGATTGGGTAATAATGGGTAACTACCAACCAGCAATCGCGAATGCACAAATGTTGTGTAAACCATTATGGCCAAAACTTGTTAAACTACTGACATGGGTCGAAGACAGAGGAGGACCGACCACTGCAGATAGTACCAATGGAAAGTTACAAATGATGCTTCAGAAATAATGGTACAAGACAAATGGGGGTGAATCAGAACTGTGAACAAATCTTCGATGCACCAGGAATGAATATCAGAACAGCAGTAATCATGGATCATTGTTGGGCTTTTGGATCCAAGGCCAACATAAGACTGCCTAAAGATTGTGGAGGAATCTGCACATTGGTGAATGTCCATGTTCCTGCGTTGGTGATTCCTAAAAGTGACCTGGACATTGATAGTTTCCAGAAAGCAGATGCACATCTGAGGAAGAAGAGATCTATGGCTCTGATGAAGCGAATAAAGAGAGAGAACTACTTTTCAGCCAAATCAATAGAAGCTTTTGACTCTATTCCTTATGAACATAGACTGTTCAGCCAGACTGCTTCAGTGTTCACATTGATCTTCATGCCAAGAATCCAGGTTGGAACAAATACCAAGTGGCTTCAGATCACCAGATGGGAATTTCTGCAGGTGATTAATACTACCATCAAGGGATTCAATGCTATCAGAGAGGAATTGAGTGTTGTAAGTTTGATGACCCTCCAGAACAGATATGTCCTAGACATGATTACAGCAATGGATGGATGAGTTTGTGACAAAATCGAAGGATCATGTTGCACATTTATACCTTCTCATGATGACGAGAATTGAACACTGACAGAGGCCATAGACATGCTGATGAAACTCCATGGCCAGATGATAGAAGAGGTTGAAGATATTACTGATGACAGCTGTTTTAGGTCACTCTTCTCGTGGTTTCCACAATGGATGGCAGATATGTTCAAATTTCTTGGATCTTTGTTACTATTAGTGATGCTTGGTTTCTGTGTGATTAAGATAATAATGTCACAATGCAAGAAGACCTCAAAGAAAGCCATAGGGATGAAGATTATGATTGATGTGGAACCAGGATGGAAGCCTAAACATCTGACTGATGAAGAAATCAGAGACTTTGTGAAGGCCAGTATCCATGAACCCGAGGGAACAAAGTTCCGGTATCCAAAGGACCATAAGAAGTATGTGGGAAGATGGATCTATTGCAGTCCGAGTGGACAGTGCATGCTCATGACATGGAACAAGGATGAGCATATGAAATCAGCTGGATGCTTGAAGGGAGTCATAAAGATATGGATCCCTAAGAAGCATTTCTTCAGACCAGGATGTCTGGATGTTGAAGATGATGTGAGAGTGGTCGATAAATCGCCCAGAGGAGGGAGTGTAGAGGAGGAGCCAAGTACCCCCACTCCAACTGCCCCGCCTACATTACCTGAAACATATGAACCAGAGTATGTGATATTTACTGAACAGTTAAACCAGCAAAGAGAAGAGTGTGGGCTCTGTGCAGTACCCATAAGAATACCTATACCTAAAAGAATATGGGACGTAGAGTCCCATTAAGGAAACCATTCTTGCATTCAAGACAATATGATGGCCATTTGAACGAGATTCCTGAAGAAGCAACGATACTAAATGACAAGGATGAATGGTGACGTATTACAAAGTTGAATCAACACCTGTGTAGAAAGATAACCGGACCAGAGAGGCAGATGATTTATAAGTTACAAGAAGATGCCAAGGATAAGGGACATCTTGGGATCAAGATGAAGAGACTTATGCCGCATACCTGATGAAGATACTTAGATAGTTTAAACAATCTAAAATTAGATTAGACCGCGGTAAGCACCAACATATACATATATACCTCAATAGATACATATGGACAAATAAAAAATAAATGTTTCCACTATGTATATAAGCAGTACTGAACAAAGGCAAAGAAGGCCTCATTCTAGTGTCGCAGTTGAGAAAAGCAATTGAAATAAACAGAATAAAAGTGCAGCTAAGAAGATCACTGAGCCAAGAAAGCCAAGGTCTTATCAAACTGGAGTTGGCTGACATTGGATATAATTGACGTGAAAGAACAGAAGCTCCTGTTCAGAGAGGTCAAGCAAAAACAAAAGACGTCAGAGGACTATTGAAATTAAAATCAAATACATGAAAAGGCTCAAATTCGTGGTGTCCAGTCATGTGATAGAGGGAAGTTGGATGAGCAAGATGATCACACCTATGCACGTAAGATGGCTAGTGCCCATACGCCTTAAAAATTCTCAGAGAACAGTACAAACTCAAGGTCAACTGCAAAGCACTAATTGACACTGGCCCATTGAGATGATGATGGAGGATATTTTAATTGGTGAGAAGCTGGTGCAAAGACGAGCTTATCCGCACCTGGTTGTTCAGTCTGCGTGCTGCTAACATGGGTAGGAAAAATACTGACGGGGGTTAGAAGCCAACCAATTGTAGGGGACCATGTAGTTGGGGGTCCGATAGTGTGTGTAGCCAATGGGACTTTGTACATTTAGTGACATTCATAGTGGCCATTTTAGAGGGAGGGCTTAGTAGCCCCACCTGATGTTAACTATCCAATTAGGGCAAAGAGGAGGGGGGAAAGGGGACATCCCTGTCGCGTGCCTCTACTTAAAGGAAAGGATCTGCAGGTCCACCCATTCACTTTAACTTCTGCCTGGATGTTTGTATAAAGCAATTTTACCAAACCTAGGAAGCCCTCTCCAAATCCCATACGGGTCTTGATTTCCCAGAGGCTGTCCCAATGGACAGAATCAAATGCCTTTTCAAAATCAATTGCCAACAGTGCCAATGGGGTATCAAGGATGGGGGCCCGTTCTAGCGCCAGGTGGAGTAGGCGTAGATTCATCCGGGTTGATTTATGAGGCATAAAGCCACACTGGTCTGGATGTATAAGTGTATCCGCTACCAATTGCAGTCGGTTAGCCAAGAGCTTAGCCAGGACCTTGGCTTCGCCATTAATTAACGAGATTGGCCTATAAGAGGCACATTGCTCTTGGGGTTTATCAGGCTTGGGGATAACCACTATGGTGGCCTTACATAGGTCGTCCGGGAGGGAGCCCCACTCCAGCGCTGCCAGCAGCATCTGGTGCAGGGGAGGTGTTATAGTGTTTCCCCCCAGTTTCTGCCAGGTTTCTATAGGGAATCCGTTTGGGCCCGGGGTCTTCCCCGGCTGCAGCTGTCCAAGGGCTTCCCTCAACTCGGCCTCAGAAAGATCAGAGTCCAGCATCTCACGTTGCTGCACCAATAGAGTGGGGAGCACCACTCCGTCAAGGAGGGTCTGGTTCAGCGGTAAATCCGGGGCCTGGTATAGTTCAGCATAAAATTGGGCAAAGGGTTCTGCTATTTTGGCGTCTGACCGACAGATCTCGCCCTGCGGGGTAATGATCTCACGGACCGAGCGCCGACCCTCATCCCTCCTCTCCAGCCAAGCCAGAAGCTTCCCAGCTTTATCCCCCAGCTCGTATATACGAGCTCTGGATTCCCAATGGTCCTGTTTGGCGTTGTCTAGCATAAGGTGTCGGAGGCATTAACTGGCACGTTGAAGGGACATATGGGTTTGTGGGGTAGGGTCTAGGGTGTGCTTGTTCTCTTTGTGGATTACTTCCTCCTCTGCCTCAACTATTTTCCTGAGCCTCTCCCTTCTCCTGTCCGCTGGCCAGGAGATTATCTCTCCCTGCAACACGGTTTTATAGGCCTCCCACAACACTATCGGGTCACTTTCGCCAGTATAATTAATCTCGAAGTACTCAGTTGAGACTTCCGTGAGGCGGTCACCAAATCCGGGCAGCCCAGATAGTAAGCATTCAATCGCCACGTTCTAGGGGGGGTTGTTCCCTGCAGCCGCCACCCAACCAGGAGAGGCGAGTGGTCCGAAACCCCCCCGGGGGAGCAAGTCTGCCGAGAGCATGCTAGAGAGTTCTGTGTGCGGAACAAATAGATAATCAAGCCTGGAAAGGGAGCCATGGGCCCCGGAATGGAACAAGAAACCTCTGGTTCCCGGATGCAGTTCCCGCCATACATCACCAAGACAAAGGGCAGACACAAAATTAAACAGCTTCGTGGGGAGGTTCGGATTGCGTTGTCTAAGGTGGGAGCGATCTAGGGTTTTACACATGACATCATTGAAATCGCCCCCCAGAAACCATTTGTCCGGTTGGTGCCTACCCATCAAAGAGGTCAGGTCATTGAGGAGTTCCTGCCCCAGCCCAGGTGGGGAATAAATTGAGACAAGTCCAAGTGTTTCCCCCCGGAGTATCCCAAACACCATCATGTAGCGCCCACGAGGGTCCCGTTCTAGTGTATGCAAGGCAAACGGGACCCGTCTGTGTATAAGAATGAGGGTGCCCCTGGATCCCATGGTATATCCCGCATGGAAAGCGGTCCTATATTTGGTACGCTGAAAGAATTTACAGTGTGCCCCGCAAGGTGTGTTTCAGTGAGCAAGGCCACGTCGGGGGAATATCTGGAGAGTAAATGCTTGACCAGACATCTTTTGATCGTGGAGCCCATCCCATTCACGTTCCAGGTGAGAACCCTGAGAGCGCTGGGGCGCGTAGACATGGATGGATGAGATTGGTCAAGTGGCATCTAGTAGAAGTATCAGCGGGATAAGCGAGCTGCCCACAGAGGTGCAGCCCCAGTGTGTGGCCGTGCGATATAAGAGAGACAAGAATTGAGGTCTGAAGCGCTGTCCGTGTGTGATGTGGTCCCAACTAGCCAGGAACTCCACCATCCCCTGAGAATCACCAGGGAGGGTCAATCCTGAGATAATAAAAAACTTCCCCCAAGTAACCCCTTCTTCACCCTCCCTATACTCCACCCCAACTCGAAGTACCTGTCGACCCAACATTGCTGACAGTCAAAAAAGGTAGAGTGTCAGCTTTACCAGCCCTTGTCAAAAGACTGACAGTCAAAAAAGGTTCTGTGTCAGCATTAACAGCCCCAACTGTAATTCAACAAGGAAGGTTTATCTGGGTGGGTCAGCGCCCAAGTGCGAGGGCAGCAGTCCCCCGCTTACCGCCATGCAGGTATGTGTTACGGCCTGTGTAGGTCTCCAAGGGCCTCGTGCAATGTTGTACATAAGGTGGTAAGATATCGGCTGTGAGTGAGTCTTCATCAGGGAACGGGGCGGGCACCATCTCCCACGTCTCCTGGCATGTCCGGCGGCTGGTTCGGTATGCGACGCTGATCCGGCCGTGGTCTAGGGTTTCTGTTCTTAGTGCCTCGGGATGTCGACCAGTCCCCTTCGATGTGCTGCTCTGCCCAGCACCAAGCCTCCCCGGGAAGAGCAGGCCGTACTTGACACCAAGTGATTGCAGCTGTCTTTTGAGCTTCCCAAAGGATTGCCTCGCCCTCGGTACCTCTCTTGTGTAGTCGGGAAAGAATGCCAGCCTGGACCCATTAAAGGTGATCGTACCCTTAGAACGTGCCAGTTGTAAGAGTGCATCCTGGTCTCGATAGCTTAAAAACCTTGTGATCACTGTGCGTGGAGGAGCACCAGGCAGCGGCCGTCCAGTGGGCATACGGTGCGCTCTTTCTATAGAAAAGAATTTGGAGAAGGATTGCAAGTCGAACAGATCTGTTAGTAATTGTTCCAGAAACAGTTCCATGCATGGCCCTTCCTCCTTCTCTGGAATGCCGAGTATGCGAACGTTGTTACGTCTGGATCTTCCTTCGCTTTCCTCGACCCTTGCCCCCAGAGATTTAAGTTTGGTCGAGACCTCTCGGAGTTGTTGTTGCATATCATGTAATCCATCTTCTGTGTTGGAAATATGCTGCTCAGCTTCGCCAGTGCGCGCGGACATTTTCTGCAGATCATGTCTGAGGAGGGACACATCCAGACTTATGCGGTCTATCTTCTGCTCCATGGATGAGCGAGAGTCAGCTATGGCCGCCATGACGTCTTTGAGGGAGAGCGTGTGTGTGGATTCCGTATCTTCAGAGCACTGCAGCTGTGGATCGGTAGGTTGTGATGAAGGGACAGTGTATTGTTCGATCCTGTTTTGCAGGGTGGGTTTCTTTGTTTTTTCTTTTCCCATGGTTGCCACCCAGATCCTTTGTTGCGTTGTGTAGTGGAAATCCTGCTTTTGTCCTCACAACTTTTACCTGGGTTGGACCCCTCTCCCAGTGCACCGCTAGACCAGCGGACTGCCACAACCGCTTAGGGGGGGCTCTGCCGAGGGGGGGTGGGGGAGTCATTGGGGTCTTACTCGTGAAGGGAGCGTTCAAGGTTAGAACCAGTGTGTTTTCCCCCCCATTCCCACTACGTCTGTCACAGTGCAGGTTTTTTTTTTTTGCGGCGGGAGGCCCAGCACGGCTCTCAGCCCTCCTCCCCCAATCTGTTTGGTGCTATTCCAAGTAGGGTGCCCGCGGTAGTCACATCCTCAGGCCGCCTCTTACCCTGTGTTAGGCCTCTCCAGGTTAGCCTGTTTGTCTTCCGCACCACAGTCCAGGGTGGGCAATTGTAAACAGCAAGGCTGAGGGATTGCCAATCGAGTCTGCTCCCCGCCTGCTTCTGCGGTACGGACCGGCTGTGCCTCTTCTCGGGGCATCCTATGCTCCGGGCTGTGCGAGTATTGGTCCTGCGTAGTGCAGCCCCCCCGGCATCCTCCCTCAGCCGGCTCCGCGACTGTCACTCGGTGCAGGGCTCCAGGCCCGTTTGTTTGGCGGCAGGCGTGCCGCTCAATTCCAGGCTCTCGCTGCGTCCGGCCACCGGCGAGCCCGCTATTTACCTCAAGTTCACTTAGCAGCGGCCCACGAGGGACCGACCACGGGCCGGGGCCAGTGCGGATCCTGACTCCGCAAAATGCACTGACCTTGCTGCACCCCGCCTGGGGGTGCCGATCACTTCCCCGCCGCGCTCCAACAGTCCCTCGGTGCTGGCGTCCTGGCCTCTCCCCCACACGGGAGTGTGCGCCACTATGTTCCGGGCCCCACCACGCCCAGCTCGCCGCCGCTCCTCCAGTCTCTCGATCGGGCGAGCATGATCGGCGGGATACTTGCAACTTCCCGCCGGCAGTTCCCGGCCCAGCTCCCACAGCGTCACTGGGTAGACGCTCGCTCTCCCTCCACCCGAGCGGGTCGTGGAGCGTTGCCGCCTCAGCCCAGTGGTGAGGTGTGACAGAATGCAGTTCCTCCTACGGGCTGACCAAACACCGCACCCGGGTCGGAGCCACGCTTTCCTCTGATGCCGCTAGCAGACCGGTGACCAGCCGTCTCCCACCGCAGCACAGCCCTGCTTCCCGGGCTCAGAGTCCGCGGCCACCCCAGACGGCCATCTTGAAAACGGGCTGAGCAGCGCGCGTCCGAAGTTTCTCTTGCTCGCTGCTCCGCAGGACAGCCGCGGTGTTTGCTGCACTTCGGCCCTCTTTAGCACGGGGGTGTCCCGCACCCGATCAATGTGTTTTATGCCTTTTGGCATGCAGGAATCAGGCTTTTAGTCAGGATGTGTTTGGCGGGCCCAGAGCCGGAGAGACTCACGTCTTTCCCATCGCCCTGCTGGCCACGCCCCCGTGTCATCTTGATTATTGATGTATGAATAAAATCTGCATCCCCATCTATCTCCAGGGCACCGCTATTCATCTTAAAGGGCTGGAAGCCACAGGTTCACATTAGTGCGAGATAGCTCCTGCCCTATAACCAAATATCCTGCCTAATCCTATCCTGCAACCACGAAAATCGGGCCCCTGAGATGCATAGTGCTGAGCCTAAGAATAATAACCCCTGTCCGAGCCAACGTATCTTCTTACTGTGCTCCTAGCATGAATTCTACCTCAGAGTGCAGGGACCGCAAAACACGAAGACGACAGCTACCAGCTCATCCAGACCCAGAATGAAATCCTGAAACAGTGGGCTCGTAAGAATAGAACATCCACTCCAGACATTCATCTCTCCTACCACTATGCTCACCCTCTACTTTACACCAATATACTATTGTATACCCTTCGATCAATTTCGGGCTAGCTGCTCACATGCTAACAATACTCAATTAACACCTCTACACCCTGCTAGAACGCAGCTATACCCCACGAAAAAATCAGCCTAGCTGCACACAAAACCATCCCACACAGGCCTATTGCCGCTATAATGTAGTCTCGGATACCAACCACCAGACGGCACATAACATAACATAACATACCAGTAGGTGAAGATAGCCGTGGAAGAGGACAAAGCTTATGCAGAGGGATTTAGTTGGCGGGTATGGAGTCTGGAAAGAAGGTAGACAGGCAGAAATGCAGGTGGGCAGGTAAGGCAAGAAGACTGGGCAGTCGGGCAGGTAAAGACAGGATACTGGACAGGCACAAAGGTCAAGGGAAAATGAAGTAGAGAAAGGCGGTTTGAGGAAGGAGACAAGATGGAAGGATGCCAGGAAGTAGGCACACAAGGAAGCTAAAGGAAAGTAAAGCAAGATGGGAAGTGACATGAGCTGGAAGAGGCAAAAGCAACTAACGTGGAGCAGCAAGACACTGGTCAGTAGTAGAACACTTGAAGACGCGCCGCGGACCTGCTACGAGGGGTTTGAATCCCGACTATAATGGTTCCTCTGACTGCGCACTGTCAAGGCAGCAGAGTGCACTTTCCATATCACACATGCGTGGAGGTGCTACACCTGTCCTGTGCAGAGACGTCTTTATGGGAGGGCAAAAGGGGCATGTACCCTGAACCCCCACCCTAGGTTGGTGCCCATCATGGCTGCCTGATTGAAAGCAGTGAGTGCCCATTGTTTTACTAAAATAGGACATGCCAGGATGTTCTATAGTGCGCTTCTGAGGCGCCAAACCTGCTGCCAGGCTATTGCACACAAGTGCATTCTGCTCAGATCAATTAATCCTATAATGTTTTTTGCATTCACTGTAGTAAGCACAGTTGTCCATTCACTCCGGTAGTATTTCCACCCTTGTGTGGAGAATATATAGATAACGTGTCATACCAAAAGTTGAAATGCATATTGATAAATTTGAATGCAGCGGTTTTTGAGAGATAGCTCAGTGGGATAAATACTCATTACAGAGATGTTCATTCATATGCGAGATCACAGTACCAAGGAAGATGCAGGCACTGCACCAGTTAGTGCTTGATATAAAAAGTAACGCAGCATCATTCTGGTGCCGGTCTAGAGCTCTGTTCTTCCAATTGAGGTTTGTAAAAAAAACTGCCAGCTACCCCATCCCCCTCCTCCCAATGAGAAGGTGATGAAGTAGACAAATTCAAGACACTAGAACTAAGGTGCTGATGCCTTGCCAGTGGATGGTGCATTGATCCTGGACAAATGATCTTATGAATGGTATTGTGCTGTCTTCCATGAAAAGGTTTGCCATCCCACTTACTGGTAGATTTGTTTAAACATATTGCTCGACCTTTCTTTTCATGTAGGAATGAGTGGAAATGGGTCTAGACACAAGAGAGCAGAACAAATGTCATAGCCTTCTGGTGAGCATATTTTCAGGTCTGCTGATTTGGAAAAAAACAATCTGCTTTCTTATAAATTTCAAAAGATACATCTGCACATCATAAATATCAGTCCTCAATTCTGTGTGTCAGGTGTTTGTAAAGCTTTAAAATTCAATCAAAAATCCCAGATGAAACCTTTTAAGCGCAAATCAATTAATATTGTGGCGCTTGTATACTTGCCTTTGTGACAGTCAAAATAAATTCAGTTCTTAAAACAAGATACTATTTTTGTAATGAAAGTAAAACATTCACAAACGATTGCATCTTGCTCTAGATACGAACTAGGAAATAATGTTGTCAAGTGCAGAAACTGCAGATTGGTCTTAAATCTCAGTTTCATCTCTTGCCAACAAGTGTGATCATGGGCAACTCATTTAATAGCGTTTTGCCTAATCTGTCAGAATTGCCATTCTGTAAACCTTTGCAGCTCCTAAGAGTCTTTAGTTATGATGGTGATCTTCAGAAAAGTCTCACTTATACTTAACGGACTACATTGTTGCATTGGATGTAATAATAGTGACAGTGACATTGGTATATTGCACACCACAAAGTCATTTGTTTCTTTGCTAATACCAATAGCACTTGAAAATCGTAGCTTCTAATTTATAGCCACAATATATACAACCTGGCTACATTCCTGAGCACTTTTGCATTTAGTGAGACTAATCTGAGTCTTCTCTCTATGCCTGGATATGTGTGGCTCTTCATTATGCTACTTATCTGTGCCCTGCTTCTAAACTACACCTTTGTCGTTGCTGCTACTGTTAAAATGTGTGCTTTGCATATGCTTGAACATATGTACTGTCTTTGTGGACTGAAAATGCTGCTAGTTTATTATTCTGATTCGAGTCAGTTTGAAGAGTGTAAGGGGGCCAGGAGGGAGTACCCCTGCATATTTTTATTGCTGCAGGACAGAGTATTAGGAAGTGGCTTGGCTTGTGATCGTGTTGTGAGGGAGAAGGGTGGGAAACAGGACCAGAGATTCTTGATGCCGTAATTACTTTGGGTAACAGGGGGCTTGGGGGGCAATGGAGTCTGTGCCCTGGCCCCAAAATTCCTTAAGATGGCCCTAGTCATGCGTGCCTGTGCAAACTGTCCAAGTTGGAAGCAGCATGAACCTTGGCCTGTACCACGCCTCCTCCACCGTCCATGACATTGGGGGTCATTACGAGTATGGTGGTAGCCATGGAACAATTAGCTCCATGGATGCCTCCCATACCGTGACCGTGTCCGGTGTTGTGCAATGGGGACTTACTGGTCTAGTCCGACCCTAGCGGGACCGGTGAGTCCCCATTGCACAAACCATTCCCCATTCCCATTGAGCCCCATAGGAATGGGGAGGGCGCAAATAATGGGCTCGCGAATGGCAAGCTCGTTATTTGCACCCTGGTCCCTTAGCGGGACCCGTAAGGAATGTGTGGTCGGACCACATGTCCCTTCCCGTTGGGGGACCTCGGAATCGGGCGGTAGGGGATTACCGGCACCGGTCTCCTTACCGGTGCCCGGTATACCCTAGCGCCCGACTCGTAATAATACGCTTATCCCCCACGGTCCCCAAAAGAGCAGGTGCCTCTGAGTGTACAGCCCTCTGAACATCCATATTCACTTTTGGTTCATAGGTAGTCCTTACAACCCTTTGTGAATACCTTTTTTGTCTGTGGGTAACAAACAAAAAAGGGTAGAAACCTTAAATAGTGACCGTTGTATTTGTGTGAGGTTAGTGATTACGAAGTCTTACGAAATGTCTAGGTCCCTCCAATCATCCAATGTGGATCCACCTCGAACATAGCAGCTTCCGAGACTGACTGCTTGGGATTGCATTTCATAGGCCAGCTCATTCCACTTGTACTCATCAACTCCAAGTAGGAGTGGGGCGAGAGAAACGACTATGCTTCACTGTTTTGCAATCATGTTCATTGCTGGAATAAGAGTGTCATTTACGCCAGTGAACAAACATGGGTGTAGCAGCTATTTCTATGCCTATATGTCTTCACTATGAATGATTTGCACGGTTGCACAATGTGCCAGGAATGCGTTGAAAGAGGTGACGTTTGGGGGTAATGACTAGATTACATGTAGCAATCGCCATTACATTGGGTCCCCTCCATCGTCAATGTTCTTGCAATCCTCCCGAGGGGGAACTTGCAACAAGAAATATGATTTCAACATTTCAAAAGGCCATCATTATCATGGTGCATTTAAAATATGCAAGAAAACAACGTTTACTTTATAAAGTGAGAGTAGAGTTGTCAATTTTAGTTAATTAACCACCCATGTCATAGTACCACCTAGTAGCAATCACTGGAACCCTGACCACCCGCAGAACCAGAGAGCAAAGCATTCTGGGTATGCAGCCATTAAAATAAAAACTTGGATTTCTGCTCCATTTGAGATAAATGTCAGCGACTGCTACAAGGTGTTGTGACATGTGTGGCTTTTTAACTGAAATGGCCGTATTGTACTCTCATATATGGCAGAAGGGGTTTTGCTTTTGTCTTGCATTTTTAAGCCCACCATAATATTGAAGGTGTTCGGTAAACATGCCCAATAGTCCAATCACAAGGATGTCAACTGCACCATTCTGATGTTATCCACCTGGCCTGAAATGTATGTGGTATGGTTGCAGCTAATGATATTTATAGAATAGTAGTGTGTAGAGAGAGAATCAGCACTTGGAGGTATTCCCCTTAACCTCTAATCACAATGACTATGTTTAGGCTGGTTGTACCACTTAACTTGCGCTACACCCTAATACAGTGTATTTTGAGTCATTCAGACTGTTTTTGAGTACAACAATAAATAGCATGAATAGCCCACCTCCAGCAAGGCCCACGACGAACAAGGCCGCTGCCTGTTCCCTGCCTGTTTGCCGCTGTATCCCGTTTGCCAGAACCCCTGGTCCGCGCGCATACCCGCAAGGATAACCTCAGGCCTTCAGTGACTACCGGTACTTATAGCCTTGTATTTGCCTCTGTTGCCACTGCCTCCTGCCCTGTAACACGTGTGATCCTTATGTGCTGCAATTCACTCCTCTCATTTAAATGTCAATACTCTACCGCTTTGCTGCCCCATTGCATCTTAGGGTTTGTATCTACTCTGAATTGAAATGTACCCACAGCATAACCTTACTAATGCGTGCCAATGGTCACTACTGCATTTAGACGCCGCATTGCAGCATCTCGCTTATTTGTGTGTCCCTTAAACTTATGTGATTATGTGCGTCCCTCTGCTTACCACTGCCTGCTAATCCCACTGTGCTACCCCTATGCTCATCTGTCAGACTGTGGGCCTACTGCATTACCTCCTGCCTTATACTGACATTTCGAATTTAGGTGCTCCTTATTGCATTGGGTTATCTATGTGCAATTTTGCCTTATACTGAGATCTCAAATCTAGGGGCTACCCATTTCTCTCCACTTATTGCCACTTGTGGTAGACACCCCTTGGCGAACTATCATCCGGTCAAATACCTCAGCAGCTATTAAGCACCTGGCACCTCTTCCTACCTGAGATTCTAACCATCAGGACACGCCATGCGGCTGTGGCACTCTGCTTGCCTCCATCTTACCTACCTGGTCAGCGCAGTGTACACAATCGTCACTCTCGCTACTAGCGCTGCCAAGACACACAACCACCTCCCCACTCCCTCCTTCACAATGCACCTTTGCACAGACCGCCAAACTAATCCGTACCTCGACGACCCAGCTCTATGGATTAGGCACAAAGCCCACAACTAACCAACCATGCACTTTACTATGTAGGAACAGCAGACTGAGATTTAGACTGCCCCGGGCACCTTGCGCCCAGCGCAACCTTACTGCCCATACACAACTTTATACAACCTCGATACCCTACCTCCCCCCTCCCACACTCCAATCACAGTGTTTAAGGGAGCACTCATCAATGCCAGATCCCTCACGGCCCACACTCTCGACATCGCTGACCTCATCATAGTCCAAAACCTCGATTTCTTAGCCATCACTGAAACTTGGCTACATGCTGCCTCCGGCCCTATCCTCGCCTTAGCCTTACCCAACGGCTACTCCATCATTAGAAACGACCGTTCGTCTCCAACCTGTCCAAAGTAGGAGGGGTCGCATGTATACATAGAGATAATATCACTATGAGAACCCCTACCAATTCCCAACTCAGCTCGGCAGAATGCTTATCCGTGAAATTATCCCTCTCACCCACTAACACAGCTACTATAGACCCCCTGGTCCACTAGGTTCATTCACAGATGATATTACATCCATCTTGTCTGCCAATACTAAGCCTAACTCTCAGGTGCTGTTACTAGGAGACCTCAATCTTGGCCTCTCTGACCTCAAGGACCATATGGCCACCGAGGTTGCAACCACCCTTAGTAACTTAAACTTCCAACAATGTATTCTCGCACCCACACATAATAAGGGCAGAACACTCGACTGGATTTCTGACCTTAACTGTAACATTACAATCACATCCAACTCTGCCTGCGCCTGGTCTGACCATCACATCATTACGTTCCATCTACCAGCCACCAACCTCCAGCCCAAACCTACCACAGCCCCTGCCATACCCACTAGGAATAAAAAGGACATTACCAGGGATAATCTGATTCCACTCATTCTCCCCATCCTCAACAAATGCGCCTTACAGCATAAGGACCCTACCGTCCTTGTAGACATCTACAATCGTACCCTACTTAAAGCCATTGAGTCTATAGCCCCACTTAAAATACGCAAAGCAAAACAACGATCTCATCTGAACTCACAGCTGAGAGTTTTGAATAAGGAAAAGAGGAAGGCCGAAGCCCTCTGGAAAAGTAAGCCTAGCTTGGCGAATAAAGACTCCCTTCTCATCACCTCACTCAACTAAAAGGAAGCTATCCTTCAAGCCAAAAAAGAGACGTACAACCAACGTATATTGAAAGCCGAATCCAACACTAAGGAGCTATTTAAAATTCTTAAAGAACTAGAATCTCCTTCACCCGTCCCCGACTCCTGCATCAAAGACAGTGCGTGGTGTAATAACATCCAAAACGCAGTGCTTAACAAAATTGCTACCCTGCAATCCAAAATTAAGGCCAAACAAAATACCCTTCTCACTCCTCCCCTAACTAAATCCTCATTCTAGGCACACAACAAAGACTCAACAAGTTGAACCCCCTGTACAGCTCATTCAATATCGATGGCAACCCTACTAAAGTATCCAAAGACACAAAAACCCTGGGAATTTACCTAGATTCCTCACTTTCTTTGCACAGACAAGCCAATGCAGTTGCTGCTGCATCAGCCTACACATGTAAGTTAATCACAGCCTGTCGCCCATTCCTCTCTACGCAGAATTGCATCACCCTCGCTAGGACTCTGGTTATGTCTAAACTGGACCATTGTAATGTAATGTATCAAGGCACTAACCAATGCAACCTCAATAAACTCTAAATCACTCAAAATAACGCTATTAGAGCAGCCCTCAACATCCCCAGATCAGCACATATCTCGGTTACCAGGAAGAACCTGCACTGGCTCTCAGTTGCCCAAAGGATCTCTCTAAAATCACTTGCCCTCACCTACAAATGCCTTCTTAACCTGGCCCCTATCTACCTAGCTTTGCGGTTCACGCAATATACCCCCCCTCGAACACTCAGGTCTGCCCATAACCAGAGTCTATCCATGCCCAGATTCCAGCTCCAAACCGCCGGAGGAACTAGTTTCCCAGTCTTGGCAGCCAAACTGTGGAATTCGGTGCCTCTCAATATTAGAAATCTATCATCACTCAACCTATTTAAACTCAAAGCTAAACATTGGCTAGCCGCCTCAGATGACTGCATGTCCTCCTGAATAGCTGATACCCCAATTTGACATGTATGCTTGACTTATCTGCTCTGTTTCTTGACTCTTATGCCCTGTACCATGTTTTTTACCTGTACTTTTTGTACTATGTTTTGGGATTCCCATAATCTGCACCATGTCCATGTAATGTTGTAACCACTGTTGAAGATTTGCGCCCGGTAGCCTCTGGGCCTGGTTCTGCGCTATATAAATAAATAAAATACAAATACAAATGCAGGTCTCTGAATGACTCAAAATACACTGTCTTAGAGTGTACAGCAAGTTATTGGCACAACCAACTAAAACATATTTATAGAATAGCAGTGCCATATAAAATGATGTCATTTATCCCATATGGAACAAAAATGAAAGTGTTTAATGTAATGGCTGCACAACACAGTACTCAACAACATTTATTCCATTATCCAAGCATGGATTTATCAGACATTCACCATTGACGGCAACAACATTTCTGTCTCCAACAGCGTTAAAACTCTTGGTATTTCCCTTGACTCCTCCCTTACACTGACAAGACAAATCAACGCTATCTCATCCGCCACCGCTTACACATGTAAGCTCATCAATGCCAGTAGACCTTACCTCTCGACCTCCAACTGCACCACCCTAGCCAGACCACTAGTACTCTCCAAAGTCGACTATTGCAACTCTACCTGGGTACCAGGCAAAAGAACATCAACAAGCTTCAAGTTATCCAAAATAACGCACTAAGAGCAGCTATGAACATACCCAAACACGAGCACATCTCTGACGTCAGACGCGACTGTCAATGGCTATACCTCAGAGAATCGAATATAAAACACTCTCTCTCACACAAAAATGCTTATACAACCAAGCACCTAGATCCCTCTCGGACAACTTCACGCACCTCACCCCATCTCGCCCAACTAGATCAGCCCAAACACATTGCTTAAATATCGCCAGATTTAAGCTCCAAAAAGCAGGTGGCACAAGCTTCCCTGTGCTTGCCGCTAAACTCTGGAACGCACTACCAACTGATCTCAGATCCGAACCATCCTTTCACTGATTCAGACACAGCGCCAAAACTTGGCTACTGGCCAAAGAAGTCTAAAACGCCAACTTATTACCACACAAATGCACATACTGCCTGTATAATCTGCACAATTTCAAACCTTGCAAATACGTTATAATCCTGTATAGTATCAGTAACTTTGTTATAATGTGTATATTATCAGTAACTGTATTATAATGTCTGTACTACCTGTAATGTTTACCTACGCTTACCATGCCTGTAATACTTTGACTACTTTGTTACCATGTCAAGCGCCTGGAGGCGCCAGGGCCAGGCAGCGCTGTATAAATAATAAACTAAACCAAACTAAACTACCCATATGGTTTGCTTGGTGGCTCTGAATGGGAGGTAAACCTCCAGGATTGGCTCCTGGTTATCTTTCTGACATGTGTGGCTTATTAACTGAAATGCCTGTTCTACTTTCTGATATTACAATTTGACTGCTTGTGCCTACTCCTTGTTGGCATATATTGCCTGCTTCATGAAATTGCAAAGCTCGATATATTTTGGAGCCAAAAGTGCTTTAACAAATACACAGGTCGACGGGTCATGTCGGGAGAGTACATAGTGCTGTACATGTTTAGTTGGTATAATTTATACCTACCTGGTTGTGTTGGATATCAAACTCTTATCATGCTACATTGCAATAGTTTAATGCCCTTATTATCACTTGATTTTCCCAATCACCCCAGTTCCGTTACCATTGCCTGCCCATCAATTCCTGTTGTGGTACGATCAATCCCAGTGTTTGGTACGAAGTGGAATGTGTGACAAACCTGTAGGTACTCTCACATCTACTCCCCAGGGATCTTCTGTTCAGGTGGCCAGGGAAGGGCCACCGCTTTTGGATCCCAACCCTGGGGGTGGACAAGCGAGGGAGGATCACCTGAGCACCTGGCGATCAGAGAGAGGATACCTGAAGGCAAGATATGGTATCCCCCCTTCACTAACACTGACCTACCTGACCCGCCCTCAGTCTTCATGGGATACTGTTAGTCCTTTGCCATTTTTTTCTATAATCTCCCACCGTGTACTGATAAGAGGAAGAGGCAACTCAGAGTAATGCACACTTCCTACTGTAAATGCCAATCTGGTGCTGGAACAAAGAAGAGTGGCATGGGATCATTTAGTAATGAAGATCAGGCATGTCACACTGACAGGCTTATACAACGTCAGGCAATTAATTCTAATAATGTTACAGAGTATAAAAGGTGGAGCCCAAGAGCAGACAGGGAGAAAGGGGAGAGAGACTGCCGTGTTGGGACCTGTCCGAGAAGCAGAGACACCGGCAACGAAGCCCGGAGGCCTGCAGGAGGAACCTTGAAGGACTGGGAACCCTTTGATTGTAAGGCGGGCAACAGGCGCTGCCGGGTAGCAGGAGAGAGAGGAGTCATCTGCACACAAGCCTGGGTGCAGCTGGATCTGTGGAAGACCCCGGGGACGCTGACCGCATGAGGAGCAGAGGTGCCTGGGTGTGTATGGAGAAGTGCCCGGCGAACTGGCAGGTGATTTCTTGTTCGGGGAGAGCCACTGGGAGGAGCCACGAAAGCTGGTGTCAGAAGATACCGAGGAGACTGAAGTGCTCTGAAGGAATGTTGAAAAAAGTAAGGATCCCTGCATTTGAGCAAATGCTACCATAATGAGTACCAAACTGAAAGAAAGCTGCTAATTGAGCAAATGCTACCCATATTGAATACTGAACTGAAAGAAAGCCGCTAATTGAGCAAACCCATGTAAATGTTACCCAGATTGAATATCGAATTGAAAGAAAGCTGCCATTTAAGTGAAATAAAAATAAATGCTACTCATAATAAATGCCGAACTGAAAGAAAGCTGCAAATTGAATAAACTACAATGAGCTGAATGGTGAATGAACACTCTAATAGAGGGGGGGGGCGCTAGTGAGCACAACTAAGATGGCCGCAGGTCCGTGAGGCTCCGTAGCAACCACATAATCCGGTCCTTTATCCGGACGGTTTCCTGTGTGATAAATCCACATTGAAAGTAGAATTACACGTGGGACAGCAACACATACTCGCCACTGCAGTTTCGGGCAAAATTGGAGCGGGGGAGCCCCTCCGGCGCGCAGCTGCTGTGGAGGCCCCATGGCTGTGCACTTCAGAAGAGGAACAGACCGCCATGGTGAGAGACCGCCCATGGGGACTCCCAGTTGCTGTCTCCTGGGGACTGGTGCGGTGGGTCATCCTCGCTGGAAGGTGGTGCGACCCGACCCTCAGCAGCGCTCCAGAGGAACAGACGACCTCCTGTGGGAGCGTCCAACGGACCTGCTGTAATCGCCGAGGGGGTGATCTGGCCCCAGCCCAGCCAAGATCTGGGAGGACCCGTGAGAGAAGGCCCAGCCCCGCCCGCCCCTTGGACTGCGCTGCGGCACCATTTCGGAGCAGCGCAGTGAGAGAGAGTCGCAAGCAGGGGCCTGCGTGGTGGAGTTGGGTGCGACCCAGCGGGACTCAGAGTACCGGAGCACACCTTGAGCGGGGAGACGGAGTGGATGAGCTGCCCAGGATGGGCGAGGAGAAGATGTGAAAGGCCTTGAGACCAGCTGAGCCGGCTGCCGCCGCGCGGCATCAAGTAAGTCCGAGAGGTGAATCTCGAATACTCACTTTATACCCCTTCGTGGCATTTGATCTGTCTGGTGGCACTTGGAGGCCCTGTCAGTGCAACTGAGTGTTTGCAAAGGCCCGGCTAAGAGACTTCTGGCACACAGGGGCATTGCACGGGAGAGAAACACTGTGGGCCTCATTAAGAGTTTGGAGGCAGCCATGCCCTTAAAAAGGGCATGGCTGCCTCCAAACTCGGTCCGAGTCCATGTTCCCTGAATGGGGAAATACCGGGCCATTCCTACTTTGGAGGGCCCGGTATTTCCTCCTTCAGGGAACCAGGACCCAGACCTTCCCCATTGCCATTCGAGCCCCCATAGGGCTCAATGGGGATGGGGAGGGAGCTAACAACGGGCCGTTAATAACGGGCCCGTTGTTAGCTCCCTGGTCCCCTTGCGGGACCCTCAATGGACGTCTGGTCTGACCAGACATCCAGAGCAGGTCCCGCAAGGGAACCACGTAATAGGGCGGAATGGGATTAACGGTACCGGCACCATTACCCGCGCCGTTAAACCCATTCCGCCCGCCTTGTAATGAGGCCTTGTGCCTCTAAAGCGGTTCGATCTTGAACGGTGCCCACTCATGGGGAAACGCACCTAGCGGACACTGGGGATGTAGATGACAGATTCATGCTGAGACAAGCACGCAAGGTGGATCTGAACACGGGACGCCGGCGGGACACATCGGTTGATGCGGCTGGGGGTCCCCCTTTGGCACCATTATTGACTTGATCCAACACCATAGAGTACAGAGCCGATAGATAATACCTCCAGACTATTCACAGCAAAATAGAAGGAAGGAAGGCTGCGGAACCCGGCAAACAACAGGTAGAGACTGGGAGAGGCCTGAGGATCTGGGAGGTGCCCCCGGCTTGTACTGAACAACAGCGGGACCCAGGGCATACTACTGCTGTTGCAAAGTAACGGGTGGCCCAGCCGCGGAACCAAACCTCTGGAAGTGTGTTGCGCGGCCACCCTCAACATCAATACAGTGTCTAGAGGTTGGGTGAGTCCGGTCGTGCAGTCGGGATACCCAACTACCGGAGAGAGCAAGGAACCTGCGACTGCCTAAGCAACGGAGGAGACACAACATTGTGGCGGCGAACCTACGGGAGAACTCAGGGAGTGGCATACTAGCTGAAGCTGTTACCTTTTTAAGCCTGCCATTATAGGGCTGAGGGAGCCAGGGGAACGGTTGGAAGAAGTCACTGAAGTGCTGGAAGACCCAAACTGCCCCCAGCCCCAGATCCCCAATATGTCAAAAACCAGTAAAGGAAGCAAACAGCAAACAAAGCCCCAGTTTGAGTTGAACCCGCTGGCGAAGACCACCAAGGCAATGGAGAACACGTCAGAGACACAACATCCGGTACTCTCCCAGGACCCCACAGCGGCACTTCAAGATATCATGGTACTACTGGTACAATTACAATCAGGTATACAAGCATTGAATGGGGAAATTGACACCTTAACCTGCAAGGTAGATTTTATGCAAGTCTGCCTGGACAAACACGGAGAGAGACTCGACGAGGCGGAAGGCAGGATTTCCAGAGTCGAAGACGAATCAGCCGCTACCTCCAGGGACATGTCTGAGGTGAAGAGGTCTTAAAGAAACTCACTGAGAAGCAGGAGGACCTGGAATCAAGGTCTCGAAGGAACAGTATTAGGATTATCGGCCTGTCAGAATCAGCAGATCAGAAAAATATGGAGACAATGGTGGAAGGGATTCTGCGGGGGGCCCTGGGTCACCAAGGTTTGTTTGCCAATATGTGTCGTCGAGAGGGCACACAGAATCCCAGGAGGGAGGAAGCCAATCCCAGGGGCACCACCTCACCTGCTGATAGCCCGTCTGATGAACTTTCAGGACAGGGTCACGACCCTTAGGAAAGCATGTGAGAAGGGGACTGTCTGCTACAAGGGGGACACCATTAAGTTCTTTCCAGACTTTTCTGACAGAGTACAGGCGTCTAGGAGGACATTCTTGGCTGTCAAGAAAAGGTTACGAGACAGAGGCCTGAAATATGCTATTATGTTCCCTGCCAAACTGCGACTCGAGCATGAGGGTCACTCCCTTTTCTTCTAAACTCTGGAGAAGGCCTCATCCTCCCTAGACACACTACCAAGATCCTCACACCCAATAGATAATAACACTTGTAGCATTGTCCGAACTCACCAAAAGTGCCCAAGTAATACGACATTGATCATCGGATAAACACCAATCACACTATGGAAGCCACACACCTTGGGGTGCAAGGAGGGTCGGCTCTCTAGTTACCCCGCAAACGGAAGCTTAGAACATGTTTAATGGGAACATAGGGAGCTGAAATGTTGGGGTATTCAGCGGGGGGAAGCAGGTGTTTGTGGTTGGGGTAAGTAGTGGTGGGAGGATGGGGGTGGGAGGAGTTACACCTCTGACCGGTTGGGGTTGTCGGTAGTGGAGGGGGGTAAGGGAGTCAACGGTACGAGTGAATTGGAAAAGGCAGAAAAGAAGAGACGATCCATATACACATCATCTACCAGGGTGCCAAAGACAGCCTGGTGGATCGACTCCTTCATGGGGGTGCGAATCATACCAGCCCATCATGGCTACACTTAGGTTTCTAACTTGGAACGTTAGGGGGCTAAATTGTCCCTCCAAATGTCAGAAAATTCTACAATATATGAGACGCCATCAGGTGGGAATTGCCCTGCTGCAGGAAACCCACCTGACGGCGGGGTCAGAATCGGGATTCGGGAAGAGCTGGGGATGCCACAGATATTTCTCCTCGTATTCCTCGTACTCCAGGGGAGTAGGCATTCTAATACATAATTCAGTAGGATTCCGAATGACAAAGGTTCTTAAAGATCAGGACCTCAGAGTGTTAGTGGTCCAAGGAATTATTCAAGGGAGATTGTACACCCTGATTAGCTACTATGGTCCCAACCAAGACACGGTAGAGTCCCTAGAGTGGATTGAGAGACAGCAGGGGAATATACCTGTAGGGGGGATAATATGGGCGGGAGACTTCAATGCAGTGTTGGACCCCGTTCAGGACCGCCCGGGGGTGAACCAGCGCCCCATCACCAGAGGGACCGGTAAACTCCAAGGTATGCTCATGGTGTGGGGGGTGGTGGATTATACTCCACATAACTCTGCCTCTAGACTAGACTTCTTTCTGATGTCCCACATGACACTGGGTCACATCGCGGGAGTGGATATTCTGGCCCGCACACTGTAAGACGATGCCCCCATCCTGTTGACTGTTAGCATGGCTGGTCGGGGAAGGGACAGACCCCCCTGGAGGTTTAAGAGTGAGGGGCTCTCAGATGTGGTTTTTAGGGTTGGACTAACGGACGGCCATAGACTCATACTTTGAAATTAATTCAGTGTGAACACTATGGGAGGGATTCAAATGTGTGATTTGGGGGGAGTGTATAGTGAGAGAATCTGGGATCATGCGGCAGATTAGAAGAGAGCTCGGGGAAAAGGAGGCGACTATCCACAACCTACAGGAAGCGGCACCCACTCCCACAAGCAATCATAATGCAGAACATACAGGAGTTCCACGCACTGGCAAAGAGAGAGAGAAAATACTTGTGGGATAAGTCGGCACCAAGACGGTACGGAGAAGATCAGACACTGGGGCCATCCTTAGCTAGAGCTACTGGAATAGGGGGACAGGAGGGCAGAGTAACGGCAATAACCGATGATAAATGGGAATACCAGTTCGAAGACCGGCAAATAATTCGGGAGTTTCAGAGGTTCTACATGGCCCTGTACTCTACCCACACACAGACCTCACAAGCAGACATAAATACATACTTAGGCCAGATAGGATTGTACTGGTGCACAGAGGAACAGTGGGAATGGCTGAACCGGCAATTAACATTGGCTAAGGTTACAGAGGCAATTAAATCTCTACCATCCGGGAAATCCCCTAGTCCAGATGGGTACATGGCCAAATTTTACGAACATTATATTGGTAAGTTGGCCCCTTATCTGGTATAGGTATATCAACAGGCCTTGGATGAGGGACCTCCTTCATGGGGGTGCGAATCATACCAGCCCATCATGGCTACACTTAGGTTTCTAACTTGGAACGTTAGGGGGCTAAATTGTCCCTCCAAATGTCAGAAAATTCTACAATATATGAGACGCCATCAGGTGGGAATTGCCCTGCTGCAGGAATCCCACCTGACGGCGGGGTCAGAATCGGGATTCGGGAAGAGCTGGGGATGCCACAGATATTTCTCCTCGTATTCCTCGTACTCCAGGGGAGTAGGCATTCTAATACATAATTCAGTAGGATTCCGAATGACAAAGGTTCTTAAAGATCAGGACCTCAGAGTGTTAGTGGTCCAAGGAATTATTCGAGGGAGATTGTACACCCTGATTAGCTACTATGGTCCCAACCAAGACACGGTAGAGTCCCTAGAGTGGATTGAGAGACAGCAGGGGAATATACCTGTAGGGGGGATAATATGGGCGGGAGACTTCAATGCAGTGTTGGACCCCGTTCAGGACCGCCCGGGGGTGAACCAGCGCCCCATCACCAGAGGGACCGGTAAACTCCAAGGTATGCTCATGTTGTGGGGGGTGGTGGATTATACTCCACATAACTCTGCCTCTAGACTAGACTTCTTTCTGATGTCCCACATGACACTGGGTCACATCGCGGGAGTGGATATTCTGGCCCGCACACTGTAAGACGATGCCCCCATCCTGTTGACTGTTAGCATGGCTGGTCGGGGAAGGGACAGACCCCCCTGGAGGTTTAAGAGTGAGGGGCTCTCAGATGTGGTTTTTAGGGTTGGACTAACGGGCGGCCATAGACTCATACTTTGAAATTAATTCAGTGTGAACACTATGGGAGGGATTCAAATGTGTGATTTGGGGGGAGTGTATAGTGAGAGAATCTGGGATCATGCGGCAGATTAGAAGAGAGCTCGGGGAAAAGGAGGCGACTATCCACAACCTACAGGAAGCGGCACCCACTCCCACAAGCAATCATAATGCAGAACATACAGGAGTTCCACGCACTGGCAAAGAGAGAGAGAAAATACTTGTGGGATAAGTCGGCACCAAGACGGTACGGAGAAGATCAGACACTGGGGCCATCCTTAGCTAGAGCTACTGGAATAGGGGGACAGGAGGGCAGAGTAACGGCAATAACCGATGATAAATGGGAATACCAGTTCGAAGACCGGCAAATAATTCGGGAGTTTCAGAGGTTCTACATGGCCCTGTACTCTACCCACACACAGACCTCACAAGCAGACATAAATACATACTTAGGCCAGATAGGATTGTACTGGTGCACAGAGGAACAGTGGGAATGGCTGAACCGGCCATTAACATTGGCTAAGGTTACAGAGGCAATTAAATCTCTACCATCCGGGAAATCCCCTAGTCCAGATGGGTACATGGCCAAATTTTACGAACATTATATTGGTAAGTTGGCCCCTTATCTGGTATAGGTATATCAACAGGCCTTGGATGAGGGACCTCTAACTGAGTCACTCAGAGAGGCAGTGGTCGTGGTGTTGCTGAAACCTGGGAAGCCGAGTAACGATTGCTCATCATATAGACCAATATCACTTATTAATCTTGACAACAAAATATTGGCCAAGATCCTAGCGACCAGACTGTCACCGCTGATGCCGTCTATGGTAAGGACAGACCAAGCAGGTTTTATCCCGGGGCGATCAACATCCTGCGGGCTGAGGAAAATGTTCGGCCTGATCTCAGCATTGCCGTGTGACAAACCAGCGGTAGTGGCTCTGCTCGACGCCACCAAGGCATTTCACTCTGTTGAGTGGCCGTTCTTATTTACAGTTTTGCGCCACCTGGGGCTGAGAGAGTTATTTATATCTTTAATATCCCTTCTGTATAATAACCCAGTGGCAAAAGTGAGGGTGAATGGGCAAACAACTGGACTGATAGCCCTGGGGAGGGGTACACGCCAGGCATGCCCACTCTCCCTCTTCCTGTTCGCCCTGGCAATAGAACCTCTGGCCGAAAGAATCAGGGAACTACATCTGCACATTGTATGCGGATGACATGGTGCTGTTTGTACGAGACCCTGTCACCAATTTAGACCCAATTATGCAGGAAGTTCAGCAGTATGGCGGCCTCTCCGGTTTGAAAGTGAATGCCAATAAATCTGTCATCTTTCCCCTGACAGAAGCAGTGGGGAGACGGTGTACCGCAGCAACTATATTAAAACTCTGGGAATTGCTAAAGCGGCAATGCTTCTATGGAACACCTTGCCACTTAACCTCTACGGCAAAATATCAGTGGTTAAGACGGCCATAGTCCCCAGATTCTTATATATATTCCTAAACGAGCCCACCCCTGTCCTAGGAAATATTTCCAGGAATTGAGATCAGCGGTAACGCAATTCATATGGGCAGGTAAACAGGCCAGGATAGCCTGGCACAAACTTATGCCACTGGTACGGGAGGGAGGTCTGGCGCTACCAGAGTTCGATCTCTATTCCTACGCTGCACAAGTTGGGTTTCCTTTATATTGGTATGGGGCACATAACGATAGGAGGCACGTGGAGATTGAAAGAGCACTGGTGGCTCCGTTAATGTTGAGATCAATCATTCTCACCTCCTCAAACCGACCACACAGAACTGCCCACATGGTGGATTTAACATGTAAAGCATGGACTCTCCTGGAACATAAAGTCAGGGGAGACCTGATCTATTCACCCGAACTCCTGATCATATTTGTCCCAGACATCCCTCTGACGAGTGAGACAAGATTTGTATCCCTGGTGAAGAGGCTAGGGGTGACAAAATTTGGGCACTTATTCACCCAGGGAATGTTCATAACGATTGAACAGTTCAAAGAAAATTGGACTTTATCAGCACTATGCATTTTTCTATATTACAGACTACGTGTGGCCCTGCAACAACTTTTGCCATCCTTTCCCGTGCAGCCCCAGATCAGGCACATGCTGGATAGTGTGATTCAAGGGACCTTGGGACGACGAGTTACATCTGTGCTGTACGCTAGGGCCCTCGCCAACAGAACCACAGACACAACCTGCTCCAGGGTGGTCTGGGAACAGACGCTAGGTAGAGAAATAACAGAGGCAGAATGGGGATACTGCTGTGGAATGATTAGGAAAGGGGCAGTCTGCACCCAATATAAGCTAATACATTTTAAATATTTGCATCAATATTATTACGCCCGGGCCCAACTGAAGGTATTTTTCCCACAGACCATGGGATGCTGCACCAGATGCAGGCATGACGCAGTTGGCTTTCTCCATATGTCTCCATATGTCATGGGAATGTGGAGCAATCAGACAATTATGGGAAAATATTTTTGAGGTGGTTGGGAGTATTGTGGGACAGGAAATTGTACCCGACCCAGTAATGGGCCTGCTGGGCTACACCAGATTGATCCCCAAAAACACTCGGAAACTGGTGGGTCCGTTAAGGATTTCAATCAGGCGACGCACACCTTAGTCTCAGCCCAGAATGCAGTGTGCAATTGAAATGCTTATGGTATAGATTAGATTCAATATTGAGATGGTACACCACTCATATCACACCCCCTTTTCAAATACCCCGGGTCACAATGGACCATGAACCAGGCTGGTTGATAAAATATAATATTTAATTATTTATTTGAAAATTTAAACAAATCATACAATTTTTAATATGGGGCAGCAGTCACCAATGGGGTGATAAGAACAGTAGGAATGTAAGCAATGCACTTAGTTTAACCTTCTATTGACACAACTCCAAAACACCAGGTAATAGGAGCACTTTTTGATTTTAGGTAAGATAGCACTGGAGTTAGAATTTCCCCCTGAAAGGTTCCCTCAACCCACAAATAATCAATTTTAAGTGGATAAACAGATGCAGCAGGTAATCAGGAATAACAGCAAGAAACAGAATTTAAATCTGACCTTCCCTCCCCAAACAAGAGCGAAAAATGGATTTTAAACCCTGGCAATGCTAAACTGATACTCGGAAATGGATGAATAAATGAAGGAATGGGTATAACTCTTGAAACAAAAACAATTCTTTACTGGTGCAACGACAAGCAATGGATCGAGCAAAAGCATACAATTCGAAATTGAATGGAAGATTGAAAACAGTTTATAATCAAAATGACACGTGTAAAATGAACACGCTTTTGCAAATCCTGCCTGTATTTACCAAAATGGTTTTGTATAAAAACAGGTATTGGGGTGTAGCCATGTATCATAGGTACAATATGAAAGTGAAATGAGGTCTCTAGCTGTTAAATTGAGTGAGTTATGCAAGCATTATGAAAATGAAGGCGCGAAAAAGGAAAAAAAAAACAATTTTGACAAGGACAGTTTTGCTCTAGACTAGGGCATTCAGGCTAGGCTACCAGATTGAGACACAGTAAGCCCTGGGGTTGACTCGCAAGTTCAACCCTAGCACCTCTTCGCCAACCCTGGCGGACCCAGTCCGATCACTCCAAAAAGGATTAATAGCTCAGGATTTTACAAGACAAAATGATTAAAGATATTGGCGCTAGCACAAGGAATCAAAGCAGGGTAGCAAGAATGATTGTGACAATATTATAAGTTATCGGGGTCAGAATAGGATAGCTTAGAGATTGGAACTAAGTACAAGGCACAACAAGGTATACTATGGTTCTATGGTTCCTATTGATACTCACAACACACTTTAGTTTGGATTTTGCACAGTCAGCGCTCGGTCGCCACAAGGATCTGGTCTAACAAAGGACAGCCGGACAAAATCAGCGGGACACGGTCAGCCGGGCATGGACTGGATACCAAAGGAAACTTCTTCTGGACTGGCAATTCTGGTTACTGGATACTATAGGGTATCAGGATAGCAGGATAGCAGCAGCATGCAGCAAGTGCCAGCAAGGTTAGTTCAGGATGCTTCCCAAAACACCACAGCATTTCCCTTGGTTTTGGGGATTATTTTAGAATTGAGGCCTAGCTGAAGCAAGATCAGCAAGGTTTGGCCTTGTGGTTGGGATCTGGAGTCTAGATGAATAAATGTAAGATGAATACAGGAACAGACAGGAACAGACAGGATGCTGGCGTACAAAATCAGGAATCAGTCAGGAATCAGTGTGTCTGTGTGTTGTCAGGGGCTCTTATTTATAATGCCAGGTGACATCATCACAGTATATGACAGGGGCAGGCTTTACTGCACACGCCCCTAACAATAGGATTGGGCAAGGGTAGTAATCTCCACCTTGCTCTCTGCTGGTTGGATCTCTAAGGGGATGGTGTCAGGTTTATGAGGTGGAGTTTACAATGTCCCAGCACTCCCACATTTACTTTACTTAAAATCCGATTTTGCCAAAAACCTACATTTCTTTACTTGCAATCTCTTGGCAAATTATACACACAGGTTACATATGATGTGCAGGACAGATTAGTCCAAACCTCCAGTCTGTGCGCCCTTGTTTCGCCTTTCTGACACATTATGGTAATTTTACACATTAAAGATTTGGTCTAAAATTCCACAATTTTATACACAAATGCGAATTGTCCCCAGGGATGTATGTACAAAATCTTATGTTTTCCACATTAATACTTTCCTGGGAAAGTTATTTTGTAACTTCTGTTCCCAATGCGGCAATGTGTTCTACTAAGTTTTAAAAGATGGCCCACAGAATTAGATTTAACACTGCAAACTTTAACATTTCTGCTAAATCTTGCTACAGAAATAAAAGTTTTTAAAGTTTCTTTATGACATAGTCTCTGGCACCAAAAGGCAGTACCTTTGTTACTTGATCCTGTTTTTTTTCTTCCTACAACTGCAAGCAGCTATCATTTCATCCCAGGCAAGGGGGTTTCCAGTCTTAATTGAAGGTTTTATTGCCTCTTCTCACTTGACAGGTGAGTGTCCCAGGACTGCTATTGTCCCAGCCTGGGGCACAGACAAATGTCTGACGAGCTTGAGAACTCTTATTGTCCTGTTGCATACAAAGTTTTTCAAGCTGGCACTTTGCACCTACTTGTCCTGGATTTAGGGTGTATCTCCCTTCCTTTGGGAAGTTACATGTCTGGCAACTGGAATCACAGGTTTTTCTGAGATCTTGCAACTCCAGCGTTTGTGTTTTAAACTGTTTAATTTCTTACTTTGAGTCTGAAATTCAACAAACCTGTTACAGAAGATAGCCTATGTGTGTATTATCATCACTAACATAATCCCTTTATATTGCTAAGTAAACAGGCTTTCATTAACAATTGAGTTTTAAACATGCCATTTTTTTTCTCTTCAGTCAGCACAGCCCATTTGTCCACATGTGTTAAAAACTGCTAGCATTCTTTCTTTAATTCGGTTTGCAGCTCCTCAAATTGCCACTGTCTTGGCAGCTGTAGTCATTTTTCTTTGCAGCAGGACTATTATCTAAAGTATACATACATTTATCCTTGACTTGGTTCAGAGATTAAAAAGTCTCTTTGAACTGCTGCGCCTGGATACATTTTGTCAAGAAATAAATGCGTGTTCCCGTGCAAGGGAAAAATGAAGTTGCTTTTGATTTCTCTGAGAGTTGGTTTGACTGGGCCTTTTTACTCACAGTGGTTTCAGAATGCCAGGTGGACTTGGCATCAAAGCAGCATTTTTAAAGTGTGAAAATGTTTCATTCTGAAGGGGAATTCTTGGCTTTTGCAGCAATGCAGTGCCGCCGGTTCACTTGATTCCATACATATGTCTCAGAACACACTGGCATGCTCCTGCAGTGTGTCCCCTGTTCCACCCCGCCTGAAATGTGGGTGGCAAGATGGTGCAGCCAAAAATGCAGTTTTGAGGTCCTGGGGCGCAAAGGAGCCAGCGCAGCCAGGTTGCTGTTTCTTGCGCAAATGCAGCTCAGTGATATGGGGCAACGCGTTGTGGTTCAATATATCCCACAGGTCTTCTACTGATACTAGCTAAACAGAGGGTGGCAATGGTATAGGACAGAAAGCAATATCCCACGGCAGCCGAATGGTCCCAAGATATCATATACTGTAACGACGTGGACACCAGATGGGGCATCATGCAAGGTGCCCGAATGGGTGACAGTAAAATGGGGGACACATATACATACTACCTGATCTAACGATCTGCCAAAGATAATGGTGAATCAACTCCACTACCTGATGTGACCCCTTCAACCGAACACGGATAACAACATCTATAGACAAGCCAATCTCCACCCATACAGATGAGAGGAAACCACTAACTGACACCTGACAGACTGGAATGCTCCCGTACAATGATGAGTTGGGCACTGGTTGGACCTCAGACCATAAGACATGAAGTTATAGTGGTATCTGCGGCCACAGCAAAGACTATGGCATACAGGACCCATCGTTGGAATAACCTTACTGGATTGTCACGATATACTACCCACAAGGGGAAGCTCTGCTCAACTGTATCAGGGGAGGGAAAGGGAAAGGGGGTTCTGCGATACTGCTATTTTGTATTGTATTAAATGCAAACAAAAAGAAGTAAAAAACAAAAAACACTCTAATGGACATGTCAATCAGCACTACTAATAAAGAGCGGTATGGGCAGAATTAAAGTCATAAGAAGGATTGAAGAGTTGGGGTGAGCATTATATGTGCAAAGATAAGAAAGACTGTCAATTAGAACTGCAAACGTGAG
The DNA here is from genome assembly GCF_040938575.1 of Ambystoma mexicanum. Classification (NCBI taxonomy): domain Eukaryota; kingdom Metazoa; phylum Chordata; class Amphibia; order Caudata; family Ambystomatidae; genus Ambystoma; species Ambystoma mexicanum. Next base: position 714,233,855 of record NC_090921.1, on the reverse strand, counting down.
AAAAAGTCACAAGTTTATTATAAGCCAAGAACTGTGGAAAAGTGAAAGCCTCAGGCAGAAGAGTCTGAAGAGTCTACAAGGGGTCCAACAGTTTTGGGGGGACTTATGGTTGTGCAACCTGTGATGGGTGGACTGTGTGGTCTAACAACTGTGCCTAGACCAAGAAACCCTTAATGGTGAATAAGCTGTAACGAACTGTGAAACAACTGGTGAAGCAAACCTGAAGGAGGGTCAAACGGACCCAGTGTTTTCTTTTTGAACTTTGAGCAAATGAATCCAATGTGAACGTTATGTTAATGTCTTGGGGAACGGGAGTCCCAGGACCTCTGTTTTGTGTGAACTGTGCTACATTTGAACTTTGGGAAGGAGAAGTCCTGGACCTTCGTTTTGTGTAAACAGTGTTACATTTGAACTTGGAAAAGGTAATTTCAGAACTTGACCAAACACTATGGAATTGAACTTTTATTGGAACTGTTTTGAACCTGAAACAGGAAACCCAAGAAGAACTCAAGCTGAAAGTAGCTCAGTCTTTACTTTTGAACACTTATATATTGTTGAGAAGATTCCCACATCATGGTTTGTTTAGTTGTGAGGACAAGCATGGGTTTTTACACAGACATACTTTCATTTTGGACTTACAAAGACTTCCCTTAAGTGTCTTTAGGCAGTGAAATCTCACTATAGTACAGGGCAAGTCAGACATTATATCATCCTAATCATGAATAAAGTTTTGTTTAGAATTACACTTCTGCTGTCTGTGTCATCTCGCTTGATACCATGCATGTCTCACAAATGTTACTGGGTCTTGTATAGCGTGACTTCTGTCATTTGGGTGGCCTCTTCGCATTACATTCTGTAAGTCATTGTGAAGATACAAAATCTGTCATTTGGATGTGTGCAGATGGGGAGAATCTGTTTTCTCTGTGCGACATGATATTGTGAGTTGGGTTAGGACACATAGGGTTTGTGTTTTGCCAGAGGTGTTGTAATCACATTTATTTGTACCTATGGATGGGCTAGTGGTACGAGGAGTGTGCACAGTTGATTCTGGTGTGGTGGGTTGGTGGATGAGGTCTCAAGTTTATTGGATGTTTATACAGAGGAGGAGAGGAGAGAAGTGGAGGCAGACATGCTACTGCAATATGAGCTTGGCCTGCCGGTAATAGTAATGTAAGGTGATGAGATATAGTGAGGATGTCCGTATTAGGGATATTGATGTTGATTGCAGGAGTCTACTAGATTGCAATGGTGACCCTTGGACTGCCTCAAAAGGGGGCACCCGGTGGTGCATGTGGCTCTACTACACTGGCATAGTGGTGTGACCCCTGCACTGCAGACATTGTTGGTCATGCTAGTTTCTATGATTCTTCCAATGCAGTGTTGATCCCCCGTTAGGAAAGATTTAATTTATGTTCAATTTCCCCTCCATTTATAGACCCCCCCCCCAAACCTTTCACCTTTGTTTGGCTTTACTATCCTGACTTGTTCCAGTGGAGCCCATCCTTCAGCTGAACTCTCCTGGGCTTTTGCTCACTTGTTATGGCGAAACTGACACGTCCTTCAGACTGTCAGTACTGGGAAATTATGTTGCCATTTCTTGGTGACTTTTTAACAGTGCACAATGTACATGCTAGTACCGTGCGCTGGGGTCCCTTTTTGTTTTTTGGCCCTACACGCCCTTGAAGGATTTTTTGGTGATTTTACGTGTGTGCCTGGGATGAACTGGTGGCAACAGTTACTTTTCACAAGGTTTTACTTCTTTTTACAGAATCATATCACGTTTACCGTGTTTTGGTTCAAGACTGTGTACAGGCCCAAAAATGGCAGCGCCACAAAATCGTTTGTTCGGTCCCGAGGCCATTATGTCCCTTGCCTTCACCCAGGTCCAGTAACCCGGGTTTTCCTTATTTGGGTATGCAGCCTCCTACGAAAACCGATCTCTTTCGCAGGCTTCTGCCTGTCATGTGTGTGTGCCCAGGCAGCGGGTTGGGATTTTCTGGTTCCAATCCACACTGCTGGTGCCAGGATGTATGGAGTCCCTGAATGACTGAGAACACTTTGGACTATGATTGGTCCATGTCTGGGATGCCTGCAAGAGAGCAGATCTACGATTGGAAGTCCTCGATTTTGGAGCAAAGCTAATCTTGGATAAGAAAAGGGGCTCTACATCCATTCCAGGTTAATCACCTGAGTTCTCACCAAACTATTAAAAAAAAAGCAGCCAAGTTTCCGACACAAAGAAACAGACTTTGAAACTGCTGGAGAGGCTTTGGAAGGTTTTGGCACCCTTCACCCTCTGCTGTCCCGCCAGACCTCTGCTTTCTTCTTCGATGCAGAAGGCCTGCTAAGGGCATTTGCCCCTTTGGAGTAGTGGGAACAACTACTCTCGGCACCCCCTACTTACCCACCGAATGACTTCTTCAGAATTCTTCAGAATTGTTCCTGGGCCATCCAGTGAACTGTCCAGTTCTACCTCACAGTATCCTGCAGGCCCGCCGCCGTCTTGAGTGCAAGCCAGAGACTTGGGATCTCGCTTGCTTGTGGTCCTGTGCATTCTCCTGCCAAATTTCGCAGGCCTAGCTCCTCTGGGTCCCGAAATAGGAGAGTGTGTAACACTTCACGTATCACTACCTGTTGGTGATGGTTGCTGTAGATCCATTGCTGTTCTGCTCTCCTGTGCCCTGAAGCCTACTGCACCAGAATTTTCTTCATACCTCCTTCTGGATCTGAGAAAAGGCTACTTTCCCGTACAGATGATTGTTCTCCGCCGCAGCTGCTGAGAGACAGAGCACTGCGAAACTGCAGGACTTGGACCTACTAGCGACCCGACTAAATTGGCAAAGTTTGGTCCGAACTGTGCCGAGGGTCGGTGAATACTTGCATCACTTACCGGTGGCCCCCTGGCACAGCAGATCACTTTTACGCACCAGTACCTCTTAAAAGGTATTTGAACTTGGCTGCGTTAGCCTGTGCTCCCTAGCTATCCTCGCCATCTGAACACTGCTTTGCCACCAAGGGCAGGGCCTACTCGAATAGTGGGAACCAATTCTTCATCACCTCAAGCCCTTTCCTGACTTGCCACATCCCTCCCAAGAAGACCTGCTTTTCGCTTCACCTGCGCGATCATGCCCTGTACTGTTGAGCACAAGGCTCCACTCTTATTAGGGCTGAACGCAAAAGTTAGGGAATGACTCATAACAATTGCCCAATGCTATTAATGTGTTAATTCATCCCTCTCTTTACAGGTTGTGGCTGTATTTTATCATCGAATTGCATTAGGAAACGTAATGTATATATATTGTATAGTGTAAGGATTTTGTATGACAACTGTTTTTGCATAACTAAAGTTACCTGTGTCTATTGGTGCAGCCGACAATAAAAGTATAGATATTTTTCATATACACCTGTCCAAGAGTAATTTGTGGTTCATTACTGTGTGTGCTCATTGTGGACTTCCGATCACTCTCACCCCTCCTGAGACTTTTTCTTGACCGCCTGCCAAGCTACGTAGATTGGTCTGGCTTGTCCAGAAGGTAGGGTGGCCTCCTAAACTTCTGCCCACCAGGTCAGAGTTCAGAAATCCATTTTAACAATCCCTTCACATCAGGGTATGAAAGAATGGCCCAGGGGCTCTAGAAGAGCGATGACCTCTGTATTGCAGCAGCAGTGCAGTGCGAAGGTCCATGTGGCTCTAATACAGCATGTGATCCTATGTTATTTTTTTTTATAGCTGAGCTGTTTGTTTGGTTATTTGTTTATTTGTAGAACGCAGCCAAACCCGTAGGTAACTGGGCGCAAGCAATACAAGACAATGTTAGGCTTAGAATTACAGTATAAAGCATATATAAACATGGTTACGCCAGGTGAAGTACAAAATAATTACATAGTCAATTACATGGTGCAGGCATAATACCGTGTCAATATACATAGAAGTCAAATGTACAATAATTACAATAGATGTATATTTACTGCACTTGGGCAGAAAAGGGAGCAGGCAGTGTGCTAAGTACAGAAATGTGTATTGTTATTCATAGATCGATGTTGAAGCGGGAGTGTGGTCAAGCAGTGTTCTTGATGGTTTAGACCCCGGGTGATTGTCGTTAGTTCTAAGCCATTTCTGTATATTATGCCTGAAGCTCGGGTAAGATTAATTACTACGGAGTGTGAGAGGGAGTGAGAGCCATGTTTGGGCTGCCAGAACCGGGAACTTACTGTGGTCCTGAAGACAAGTGTAAATAGTATCAATAGTTGTTTTGCTATCCCTACATCTCTACCCCCTCCGACGAGTCCTATTCCCCTTTTTTCCATGTCACCCAAAACTTCTTACCTCTACAAACAGCTTCGAATATTCTCCTCCCTCCCCCAGAAATTATAGATGATTTGCGTGCGTGATGGAGAAATAGACAGACACCCAGACCCCATGCTAGACAGAGACCGACCTAGTGTACCTCCTTAGTCGTTTGCCATTTAGGCAAAGACCAGCATGTGTTAGGTGGTTTAAGCTGTGGCTAATATCCATGGTCAGTTACCCCATAAATCTGACACTATGCCTTCAACATGAGGAATCTGCAAACTGGGAGAGTGGGGGTAACTGAAGGACTTGCTCTGAAAGACCTGATGTGTCACCTGAAAATGGCCCAATGGGGGAGGGGTTGTTAATATGGGCCTCTGACTGGAATTTCAAAGCCTAGGGGATCCTGGCATGAGGCAAAGGCCCTAGTGACCTCTCTCATATGTTGTTGAGGCAGTTTCTGGATGGTCGAATTTCCGTAGGTTGGCATTCCATTCCTGCATGATGGCAGCAATGGCATAGACCCACAGAGGCAGTGGATGAGGATTTGAAGGGAACAAAATGATCAGACAGGTTCAAGTGACCAGGGCTAGGGGGGTTCCTTCAGGTATGGGTGACATTGCAATCATAAACAAAAAATACATCTGACAAGGTGTGACTACATATATGCAATTGTGTTTGCATTATCTAACTTCACCCCACAAATAATGTGGCTACCAGATCATGATAAGGAAGCAATCACCTATATGAGATCTTGTGTCATAGTGTGATGGGTCTATGAGCGGTGGCACTCAGGGCCAGAGGCAGGTGTAGGCAAGCAAGAGAAGACTATACTAGCCCCCAAAACCTTCTTATGTTGCCAGGGGCATACAGACACTTCCTGATCCCGACCCTGGGGACGGCGTCCTGTGGGAGGATCGCCTGGGGGAGAAAACAGGTCAGGAAGAGGAGTAGACTCCACTGTTTAATTTTCCCTGAAGCCATAATCTTTTAATGGCTAATTGCAAAGTAGAAAGAGCTAGAAAAACGAACTTTGTTGCCAGGGACTTCAAGTCCCATGATTCCCTTAGTACTGGGACGAGGAAGATGAATGCAGAGGAACTTTAATGTGGGAGTGGTCTCCTAATTAGTGTAGATGACCTACATCTAAAGGGGACTGAGAGGCTTAAAAAGCCCCCTCAGGTGCAGGCAAGAGTTTGTGAAGTGGGAAAACAGCAATAGCGAGGGAACTGTTCCCGCTTTTGAGGTTCATTGTAGCTGGGCTGCACCTGGCCCTCTCTGGAGCAGAGGAGGCTCCATTCCTCAGAGGCTTAAGCAAAGGAGGACCCCAGAGGAGGCTGTTCACCTGACCGAGAAGAGCCAGAAGCATTGAAGACCTGCGAACACTAAGCAGAGCGTAATCATGCGACCTACCTGGTGAGTTCATAGCTTGCAAGTGGCTCTATGTGCTCCTGGGATGCCTGCATGTTCACAGCAGGCCGATTCACTCACGAGTGAGTGACAGCAACAGTAGAAGTAATTTTGAATACCGAACGAGAGTGTGGAAAGCCCAAAAACCCCCAAGGGGAAGCTGTAAAGGGTCCTAAAGCTTACAAGCAAAACCCAAGCCAAGAGTATATTACCAACTAGCGAAACCAGTGTAACAAACAGTACTCAAGGCAAGAGGGAAATGCTGAGAGGCTAAATGATTGTAAGACTTACTGCTTGCATGCTATGAAACATAGATCTTCAGGTGATAAAAACCTACATTGCCAAAGCCGAGATAGAAGAAGAGTGAGACTATCTTGAGGTCAGAATGTGGTTGTTGGTATAGAGGGGAAAGAAAGGTGGCAAACATGCTGCCCGCCCTTCTGGAGAAGGTTATCCAGAGGGAGAGGAGCATAGCTGCCAGAGAGTGTTGAAGAGCACTAATGTGGTTTCTTGTTACCCCACAACTAGTTTAAAGTTTGATGCTAACGAAGTCTAATGAAGTTGTTTTTTTTCTGAATTAGAAGTTACCACTGAAGCACTTTTCTGTTCATGATGTTGAAAAAGCAGACGAGCAGGCAAGTATACCTGTAGGGTAAGAAGTTGTTGCCTAAAAGAGCCTAGCAAATGAATAAGCCAGATAGTAGTTGATGTAAGTGCTGAGCTGTGGTTTTAATAGTGTTGTGACTTCAAGTTTACCTGGGCACTGTTGCAGAGTGTGGCTGGATTGACAACGTTCACGGAGGCACGGTATGCGGCGAAAACACAGCTTTCAGCTGCATTCTACAATCTCCAACATTCCCTGGCGAGCAACGCCGCAACACGTGACTGGGACACACTGCGCGGAGGCACAGCAGGATGCATTGGTCACCACTGTGCTTCAGCATAAGAAGTCAGCAAGCCGTGGACCCGGTGCTCCTAAAATCATACAGTGAGCAAGTGTTTTCTGTGTTTACCCTGTTACCGTTCTTTGTTGTTGACCTCTTCGCAACATTTCCCGGATTTCGCCTGCCTTTCCCTTCACTGCTGTCTGCCCAGAATTCTTGATACTGAACTCCTGTTGCTTGATCTCTGCTATTCCCAAAGGCTTTTGATTCTTGCTTATCCCCTGATCTTTTTTCGGCTGCCCTGTGACCTGCAACACTGTTTTGGAACCTTTGGCTTCACTACACTTTATCTGGAACATTATTTCCGTTATTGGAGTTGTTTTTGGTTTACTTCTTCGATCTTACAACTTTGGGATGCTCCTGAGGATTCCTGTGTACTCTGGTGAACACTGCAGATGTGCCCTCTTTCTGCCTGGGTATAGTGTCTCCTGTTTGTTCTCGTGCCGTTGCGTATTGTGGAACCGGACTCATTTGCACCTGGATTGGAGACGGTATCTGGCACAGTAACTTTGAAACAGTTCAAGAACTTTACAATGTGGAAGGTATTTTCTGTAGGTTCATTGCATTCATCGCTCACTCTCAGGTAGTCTTGGGATTTTGGAAGCTATGGGATATTGTGATATTTCCACGTACACCAATTCACCAGCCTACCTTTTTCTTACAACCCACTGACCGTGCCCTTCCTGCCTTTTCGCTTGAGCCTTCAGTCCACCAGTTGAACAACTTGTGGTGGACTGTACTCTCAGGAGGAAACTCTCCTTATGGTAGGAGGCCTGGTAACCTCGTCACAGTGAGGTACAGGCTACGACGAAGCCCTCCTTGCTACAAGGCTTCAAGACAGGACAGCTTTAGCAGCCTAGTTTTTACCTACTATGGAGACTGCTGCAGACCCAACCGCTGCTTTGCTGCAGGCCTTTCATGCCCTGAAAGCTGACATGTCAGCAGATAACGAATTGCTGCACCAAAGCATTCATGCTCTTCGTGTTTGATCCTAAGCAGTATCACACTTTGATAAATCAATGTAAACTGCATTTCGTGTGCTGTCCCTTATGCCAGGGACATCATTTAGGGGTCGCCAGAGGTCGCAACTGCTACCTCTGAGGTCTCCCTTGCGACCTCTAAAAAGAAAAAGAAAAACGTTTTTTTTGTATTTTTTTGTTCAAGCTCTCCTGTGCTGTGGCCAGCACCATGTGGCTCTTTCTTTCTGGAGTGACGGGTTTTCTTGTTCAGGCCACTTTAAAAAAATAGGAAAAATAAGAACAGGAGTGCCACAAGTCTAACACTTTTAGCACTGACCCTAAATAAGAAAGAATAGGAATACCAAATAATGTGTCTTTCTGGAATTCTATACAATAATTGCTGGACTCATTAAATGGTTATTTCAGGCACACTTCAGAGTGTGAGTCACTAAATTAGTCTGTTCCCAAATGCCTCAACTCAGCTTTTCATCCTTCTGAAGTCGATAAATGAGTACCAACACAGGTTGGGTGATATTGCGTGTATATTTTCTCTATATAAAGCGCTTAAGCGTAAGTGCTATTTAATAAAACATCATTATCATTTGGTCATGGACGTCTGCTTGCATTCACAGTAATTTGGTAATATGGGCATATGCACACTGGGCCTCATTATGAGTGTTGCGGTAAGGCAACAATGGAGCCAGTAGTGCTACCGGTGCCGTTGTTACCTCGCCGCAACATTCCGAGTTCTGCTCGCGGGGCCGCTTTGTACGCCTAGTCAGACCAGACGTGAAGAGTGGCACCTGCTAGCCAAACAGGATGGTAGCAACGGTCCCGTTATTAACGGAACCGTTGTTACCATCCTCCCCATTCCCATTGAGCCTTATGGGGGCTCAAATGGGAATGGGGACGTACCGGGTCCGGGTCCTCCGAATGGGACTTACCGGGCGCGCAAATGTCGGAATGGCCCGGTAATTCCCATTTTTCGGGAGCCAGACCCGAGTTTGGGGGTAGCTATGCCGGTAAAAACAGCATGGCTACCTCCAAACTCGTAATGAGGCCCACTGATCTTAACGATACATATGGCAATCCATTCTTGTATGAAATGTACATCACATTATAGTGATATCGTAACCATATTTTTCGTTGTGTACAATGCTATGTGATGCCACTTCCTCTTTTGTCAACGTGTGAAAGGTTGCCTTCCATCGCTACCCACGATATCACTTCGGGGTGGGGTCAAATGACATCACTTCCTGTAATGTCATCAGGGGGTCAAGGGTTGTGTGATGTCACTTCCGCTACCCCTAGCATTTTGGTGAAATGACATCCCTGTCTGATGCTACTACGAATGCTGCTTTTGTATTATCACACTTAGGGGGGCAGAGCTGCAGCTTGGGCGAATTCTTTGTTAAAGTCTAATGATCCGCTTTATACATTTTCAATACACTTTTGGATGCCATCAACATCGTGTTTGGCACCAGATATAAGGCACTAGCCCCTAACTTAGAACTCCTGGCATTAACCCAGAGTAAGGCCTCATTGCTACAATATTTATTATGATTCAACCAGCTAACGGCTGAGACAACTTGGCCTGAAAACAAGAAAACAGTGCTCTTTTATCGTGGTTTGTTTGATGATTTAAAAGACAACCTTTCTGTGGTTCCTTCTCTCCCTTCTTCAATTCTGGACCTCCTCAATCTAGTACTCCAAGTAGATGCTAAACAAAATTATTGCGTAAGGGAATAAACAAAAATATTGATGTGAAGATCGGTAAAACTGAAGCAGCTCCAACACATGCTGCGGGTGAACCAGAGGCCATGCAGATTGGTGCCACTAGGGCCCCGTTAGCCAAAGAAGAAAGGGAACAGAGATGGTCTCAAAATGTGTGTTTCTATTGTGGTCAGACAGGCCACTTTATCTGTGTTTGTCCTAAAAGACTGATTAAAAGGTCGGGAAACACCAAGACTTGTCCCCAAACAGAGCCATAGAGACAAGTACAAACAAAGCCGTCTCTCCGTATAATCCACCCTTGGTCCACATATATGTCCAGATGGTATTTTCTATGCCCTAGGGACACACCCTGGCTGTTCCTGCTATGATCTATTCCAGGGCTACCGGCAACTACATTGACAGTTATTTTGCCGGGGAACATGGTTTTCCTAGCCGCCATAAGGCTGTACCTAAATCGTTTCAGGCAGTTGATGGCACTCCTCTTACATCAGGGAAAGTGACGGAACAGACCGAACCGGTAACGATGAACACTCATCGGGGACACCACAAAACTATCCCATTTGACCTTATATCGGCCTCTCAATTCAATATGATATTGGTTATTCCATGGCTGCATACACACAACCATGTGATTGACTGGAACAAACAGTCATGTTCACTTCACTTTTCTGTCAGGACCATTGCTTTGATTCACCCAATGCGCTACACAGTTCTCCATGTCTGGCTTTCATGTCAAGCATTCCTAGGGTAGGTGTCATAGCGCAAGACCATGAACATGTTATACCTTAAGAAAACCTTATGTTCAAGGATGTGTTTGATCAAAAACAAGCCAAACAGCTACCGCCTCATCGGCCTTATGATTGTCCTATCGATCTACACTTGGTCGTATCTATTAATTTACCTGTAAAGAGGACCAGGTACTAAAAGAATACATCGACCATGTCCTACGTACCGGACATATCCAGCCTTCTATTTTCCCTGCTACCTCCCCTATATTGTTTGTGCCCATAAAGGATGGGGGTCAGCATCCATGTATGGACTACAGGGCCTTAAATGAGGTAACGTTAAAAAAACCAATACCCTATCCCTTTAATCTCCGGCTTACTTGGCCAATTGCAATCCTCAACATTATTCACAAAATTGGACCTCCGAGGGGCACATAACCTGGTGCGAGTACGAAAAGAGGATGAATGGAAGACCGCGTTAGTACCAGGTAATGCCCTTTGAGTTGTGCAGTGCCCCCGCTACATTCCAGTACTTCATAAACGACATCTTCAGAGATATGCTGGATTTGTTTGTAGTCATATATCTAGAGGATAATCTTATTTTCTCCACCAACTATGAACAGCACGTCCAAGACGTCTCACGGGTCCTCCAATATTTACGTGATCATGCACTGTATGCCAAACTGGAAAAATGCATTTTTCATACCTCTAAAGTAGAATTCCTCAGCTTTCAATTAACCTCTTGGGGCATACACATGAGTAACGCGAAGGTCAGTGCTATCCTCTGAGGCCGTCTCCCTCCTCCGTTACGACCCTACAATCATTCTTAGCATTTGCCAATTTTTATAGGCGGTTTATTCACTCTTTTTCCATAGTGTCCCTGTTAACTCATCTGACCAGTCCTAGGGTTCTTTTTTTGTGGGTCTGATCAAACCGAGAATGCTTTTCAACTGCTGAAACAAGCTTTTATCACTGCCTCTGCCTTACAACACCCAGATCCCTCTTTGACATTCATAGTCAAAGCCAATGTCTCTGCTGTGGCCCTTGGGGCATTCCTGTCACAGAAATGCCCCACTATGATGGCCCTACACCCGGTGTCTTATTTTTCTCGTAACCTCACTACCACCGAAAATCATTACACCATTACAGAAACAGAACTTCTAACCATCTGAGCTGCTTAAAAAAAAGAATGCCATCATCATCTTTTAGGTGCCAAACATCCAGTGACCATATATGGACCACCATCATTTTACAGGCCCTGGCAAACGCTATTTGTACCAACGCTCGACAGGTACGTTGGCACTTGTTTTTTACGATGTTCGATTTCACCATCAACTACCGACCTGGAGTGCAACACGATTAGGTGGATGCCCTGTCACGACTTAATGGGGATATCCTAACGCACACTGCTCCTTGTCTCATCCTTCCCAAATGTTCTGTTCTTTCTGCTTGTACTGCATCTGTTCACATTTTGGGAGAAATCCGTCAATGGGTCAGTGAATGCCCCGCCGAAGTAAGTGTCCTTAATACCTCTATGTGTGAGCGTTTGCCTTTCATTCAAGACCGCTTCTATATATGTCCACTGTCTCTATTCGAAAACAGGCCTTGTCCTTTTCCCACAATTCCAAACTGTCAGACCATCCAGGTCAACAAAAAATACTGGAGCTATTACAATGCTTATGTTAGTGGCACCATATGAAAAGAGATGTGATCAATTATATTGCAACCTTTGCTATCTGTACCCAAGATAAAGCACAGTCAGGTCCTAAGAGGGGGTTGCTCCAACTGATGCCCCTTCCACACAAACCATGGTTGTCCGTTTCTATGGATTTCATTGTATAAATTCCCCCTGTCAATAACGTCTCTTCTATTCTGGTTGTCATTGATACATTCACCAAGATGGCCCGGTTTATACCATGTCAGGAAATTCCCAGCGCACATGAATTGGCTACCCCGTTCTTCAATGGCTTTGTTTGCTTCTTTGGGTTGCTGTTGACTGTGCTGTCTGATCGCGGGACTCAGTTCACCTCCAAGTTCTGGCGAGCTCTTATGTCCTACCTAGGTGTAGATGCACGTTTTTCATCATCCTACCATCCACAAACGGAAGGGCAGACGGAGAGACCCAATGCCACATTGGAACAGTATCTCTGTTGTCTATGCTTGAAGTACCAAACTACGTGGTTGTCTGTATTGGGCGCAGCTGAGATCGCCTATTCATATTATACGTCTCTTGGTTTTTCTCTGTTCGATGCCTTGTATGGCCATCACTGTCATGGCCACTAGTCATGGGGCCAGTCCTTCCTCATCTCCAGGGTCCCATTGGACCCAGTCGTGGTGCCTCTGACACCAGGCTCATGTTAAAATGTGCTCTGCACACTCTAGGCCTAGGGGGTGTGCAACTGGGCCGGGCGTGGCCCAAGGAACAGAACTGGAAGGCACATGCTACAGGCCCAAAGAAGGGCAGGGTGGAGTTTGTAGGTGGAGCTAATGGGAGGGGCCTGAACCAGCCTACATAAGATCAGCCCATCCACGTGCCCTCGTTTCGCGTTATTCTGCTTCCAAGCAGCGCAACGCTCTCCGCTGTACCTACCTGTGCCTCACTGGATTACCGCCTCATCTTCGAGATTTCCTGGGAAAGCTTCTTACCTGCAGTCTTCCGCCTCATCACCGCAAGCGTCTTCTCTCAAGCTACTCTATTGCTGCGGACGCGTCTTACCTGCTGTCAGCCGCTCCATCTTTGGACGCGTTTCCCATCTGCTCAAGCCTCTACATTGCTGAGCGCGCTTCTTACGTGTTGCCAGCCACTACATCGCTGAGCGCGCATTTTACCTGTCACCAGCCGCTACTTCGCTGAGCGCGCATCTTACCTGTCACCAGCCTCTACATCGCTGAGCGCGCCTCTTACCTGCAACTTGTTGCAGCCTGTGCCGGGCTCTTCTTCTTACCTCCATTCCATTACGGCCTGAGCCGATTCTTCTTCCTAACCGACATTCCACCACGGTCAGAGACGGAGACCGCAAATCTTCATCGAGGACCCGGACACCATTCTTCATCGTCGGCCTGCACCTACGAGGGAAAAGAACAAACAGGTTAGAACTCATATGCATTCACACGGCTGCATATAAACAAGAGACTAAAGTTCCCTTATAAAGACCAACTTACCTGTCACTGTGGAAACTCCATAAACCTCTAAATTCTTCCTGACTCTCCTCAATCCAGACTCCCTTCCTGTACCTATGGAAATGGAATGAGATATTGCAAGAATTACCGCTAGACGGAATACAGTCATTGTGGTCGAACTATAATCATACTAAAGACTTACCTCATACGTGGATTGGTCGCAGCTGGTCTGGATCAACCTTCCCACGGGCCAGTGAAGTAACTTGGTCCGTTCTATGCGCCCCTGCTAGGAAAGGCAGGACGGATAGCTCAACATCACAAAACTACAGGTGAGCGTTGTAGGGGAGGAATGGCCACGAGGCCCTCCTCACCTACAGCTCCCTCCCCAGGTGAGGACCATGGCTCGGTGGGAGCACCCTCATGCCACCCGGGCCCAGGTGGAGGGGGGTTCACCCGCCGACGACATTGCCCACACGCACCCTGTCATTGCATTTACCGAAACTTAAGTTAGGCCTAGACGCCATCGTGCACAGCAAACATGGTGTGAGTTCAGCACACTGTAACGAGGCCCCCACCTTTGGAGGGCCTTTCATGCATCTCTGCCGCCTCAGCAGCCCTGGCAGATCCGCTGCGAGCGCGTTCCCATGAGAAAGTCGGAGATGAGCTAAACCCGAGATGCCAACACGGCAACATTATATTAGTAACAATGTGATATTGCACCCCGTATGACCCAGACCGCAAGGCCGGGGCAACGGGGAAAAAAGCTGAAGCATCACTATCTGAAGAAGGTAGAAAATAGTTCAAGTATTGGTGTTAATGAACTACCTCTGTTTAAAATGTGAACGAACCATAAAAATGTAACGTTATATGATATCCCTCCAGGTCTGGACTAATGCTGCTATAACCACGGAGAAAGATGTTGACCAAACGTGTAACCTCTATCTGTAAAAGTGTTTTTCAATAGTATGTAGAAACTTGAACTCATATATGTTTTCTGAATCACCCAAAGCGGCGAGCATCAATCTCTGTAGGCCATAACCTAGATATCCCTCGTATAACGTCTAATGTACATACAATACGCACACAATGTAGTGAACATAATGTTAGGTAATGAAAAGGTACTGGAACCGACTGTATTAAAGAAATGTGTAACGAAAATGAAATATATATATATATATGTGTGTCTGAATAACGTTAAAATGAGGCAGAACAGTATAAAACTTCTGCATTCACTGATCAGCAACGCACGAGGAAAATACCTTTGTGAGTATATGCAAGGTCATTCCCTCTCCCACCCCACCAAGCCTGTCAGATAAAAAAGCTAAGACTTGTGCTGCGCTCCCTCACCTCCCCCAACCAAGCTGGCGTTACTTCAGAGAGTCAGAGGCCCCGGCGCCGCAACCAAGGCCACAGCCCGCCACCTGTGTTATTTACAGCACGGTAATAAACCCACGGATGAACCCACTGATCTACCAGCACCCTCTCATAAATCCCCACGAACCCCCCCCCCCCAAGAATCCTGACCCCGTGTAAGGACGACCCCCATCATTGGGACAAGACACAGAGACCCATCTATATAATAACTTCTAACGCAGCAGACAGACATGTATCACTCGGCCCAGGTCCCAGAGCCCCGTCCCGTGACCTAAAATACCGGTCAATAAGACTCAGGTAAATCTCACCCCAACCAACAACCACCAGACCTCTCACGAGGTGCATTCCTCATGTGTTGCGTTTATTTTATAAGATAAGCTACGGAACAATTTATTAGTGAACGTAAATGTCATTTTCTGAATAACTGCAGTGTGCATGGCCTAGGGCAACTAAGACAGGAAAGGTATTCATCATTGTCACAGGCTGCCCCAGCGCACCAACACCGCACGGATGACCTCAAGCCGGCCTGCCAGGCCCAACCCAACCCACGAGGCTGACCAGTGACGTCGTCTTGCCAAGACCAACCATGCTGCAGCAACACCTATAGTTAGTCGACGATACCCAATCCCAATTAACTTGTGCCCCCTATAGTGTTTAGGTGTTGATGACGTCTTCTGTATTAGAAATACGCCTGTCTTTGCTATTGTCAGACAGAGCGCTCTCGTAGGTTGCAGAGTTCTTTGCATGCCTTATCCTTGGATAAACTCCCACTTACGCTCACCCGCACTCTGTCTTGGTCTTATTCCCACTACGGGAGAGTCCCTTATTGTCTCTCATTGCGGGGAGGATCGTGCTGAATTGGGGGCGCTTCCTTTCAGTGGTGACCCCGATAGCGTGATATCTCCAAACTATTTTTCCTAACTCCTTCTTAAACGACCCCCTTGTGGCACGAGAATCTCCGGTCGAGAAGGGATACGCACGGTGAGCCGTCTCCGGGAGGCCGCCCGCCAACGGCGACCGGCACAATAAGAAGTGCGCACTCAATGAGAAAGGGTACGGGATCCCGATTGGAAAAAAATCCCCTTTGAGTGCCGCTCGCCGGAGCCAGGGGCTGACCGTTGAGTTACCGGTGACGCCGCCTGGACGGACCCAGTTTCGGAGAGTATCGGTTCAAGACGGGCACGTGAGTACCGAGTGCGAGTGATCGTCAAGGGGAAAAGAAAGGGAATTGGGAATAACAGAACGGGGACAGGTAGAGGAGAAGAATATCGGGGGTCTACTACAGACGGGTCTTGAAATTTTCTTTATTCTTTCTTTTGCATATGGCCATTAGGAGTAAGAATTAAGTGACGTGGTAGAAGTGACGGAAACCTAGCTCCGAGAGGGGGTGGAAGGCGGCGCCGCATAGTACTATCTAAATTAGTACTGGGAATATATGAAGAAGTGAGAAATAAGTTATTGGTGTCTAGCAAAAGGAGACACCGGGAATATTTTTTAGTGATTGTGCTCTCTCTCTCTATTTCTTTTTTTCCATTTCCACGGGGTAGGGGGTGAAAATGAGAAGGGTATGAAGTAGTTAGAACATCTTAAAAAGTGGGGACTCAGTAGTGGCACGTACAGACGTGAACATAGTAACCTTAGTAGGGAAATAGGGACAGCTGGCTAGGGAGGAAAGGGAGGAAAAAGACAAAAGTGTGAGTGGGAAGTATTGTGAAGGGTGCGCGCACCGTACGAGTGTGAGAGACGAACGGGTGACCGCGAGGTGGTGTCAGAGAGTGTGGCCATAACCAGTACTTGATCAATTACAAGTGAGATCACATAAGAGTGCCTGGGAATGGGAAGGAGATGAGATATGGTGAGTGAGAAGAGATTTGTGCAGTGAATAACGGTGGGTGATAATTTTAAAGAGGTCCGCTCTTGTCTGTGCCATAAAGGAATACATACGCATATTTACAGCTAATAAAAGGTAACGAAAGCGAACAAGGTAGCGCTAGCGATTTAAAGGATGGGGGCTGAAACTCCCTTGTCACACATTTGCAAGAGCTTGCCGGGATATGCTGAGCGCATAAATAAATATCATGATCAATGGTTAACAGAATTGAAAGGGGAGGGGTTGCCCCAGATTTGGCCAGAAGGAGGGTCTTTTGACAAAAGCGTTCTCGATATGGTATGTACCTGTATTCGCCTCAAGTATAAGGGGAAAAAATGGCAGACTAGGAAGGAGATATTAGATCTCTGGAGATTGTTTGAGGAAGTACCCCCACCCAAAGCCCCAGCACCAAATATTGATTTACCCTCCACCACAGACAATCCACTAATGATCCCGCGAGAGGAAAAGGAACAGTTAAGTACAGAACAGCCTGCGGAAGTGGTTATGTTGTACCCCATATTACCTAAACCAGCCCCTGCAACAGGATATAGCGACCCGATTTATGTGCCTCCCCCTTCAACCAGCACGCCACAAAGACCAACTGCACCCCCACCATACGAAAACACTAGAGAGCACACCCAGGGAGGCACACAGAGAGTGGACATAGAGAAGTTAACGAGTGACTTAGAGTCGAGGCTTACAGTGGCACGAGATGAGCTCTCAAGAATAAAAGACATATGTGAACGCACAGCGTGCGCCCCCACACAATCTGGACGCACGTCTAGAGCGTCGAGCGAAAGTAGACAAATTGAGGAAGGATGGAAAAAGGGGGAAATACTGTTCAGAATTGAGGAAGAACCGACCAGGATAATAGAAGTAGGGACAGCAGAAGGAAGCATTGGTGATGTCTCGAGAGAGAGAGGGATCAGAGAGGATTTGTTATGTGATGTCAGAGGAGGGGGGGATGAGAGTGATAGATTGAGCATGGCAGTAGGAGGAGAAGGCGAGGAGCTAGATGGGGCATGTTCACTGGGGACTATAGAGGATGAATGGATAGGACGACTAAGAAATAGGGTGGGGAAGATGGCGTCATTAGAGTCAGCAGTGACTAAGGAAAAGGAAGCTGCAACGGCAAAAGGGAAATTACAACTACCATTACTCCACAGGGGAGGTGGGAGGCCGAACTATATACCGTGGGCTCAGATGGACAAGGCTAACTTAATGAAATTACTACCACAGCTGTCAGGAGGGGCAAGCAAGTGGATATATGCATTTGAAAAACATACCGCGGGTATACCGCTGGCAGTAGGCGATGTGAAAAGCCTACTAGTGTCCTCAGTAGGGGATCAGGCAGACAGAGTGTGGGCTAAAGCGGGTTTTCCAGCTGTAACTTTGGAGTGTGATCGCCATGATGGGGCTTCTTTTAACACCGTGCGAGCAAGGGTGTGGGACGCACTGCGGGAAACTTTCCCAGATACCCCTGATCTGCAGTCAGTAATGCAATGTACCATGAATGATGGGGAGGACGCTATGGATTACATTCTCCGGGTGCAGGAGATGTGGAGAGCGGAAACGGGTACGCCCTGGCACCAATCCACGTCTCTATTTTACTTCATCATTAAAAGAGGGCTCCCAAAGGAAGTGCAAAAGGCACTAGATAAAATAGCAGGTGTTGAGGCAAAAGGCTGGCCGGAGATCCAAAGCATAATAGTACACCATTGTAAAAGGATCAAAGAAAGAGAGAGGGAAGTAGCACAGAAAAGGTTGGCGGACGAGGCGAAGTTGGTGCAATCAAAATTGGTGAAGGTCGCAGCAGCGGTAGCGGGACTCCCACTCATACGGGAGGGAGAGGAAGGAGAGGAGGGGCAAATAGCAATACAAGGAAGAATAGCAGCGAATTGGGCAGGACAAGGGCAACGACAGTGGACAGAGCAGGAGCAGAACGGAGGTCCAACGTGGCAAGAGTGGGCCCCAAGAGGAGGAAGAGGTGGGTACAGGGGGCGAAGAGGAGGACAAGGGTATGGAGGAATGGGAGGAAATGGGTGGCAGGGTCCCAGAGGTCCACAGGGGAGCTGTTGGAATTGTGGGAGATGGGGGCATTACTCAAGGGAATGTAGGAGCAGACAAAACAACGGTTTCCAAGAGATAGAACAGTACGGACACCCCCATCCAGGAAGCCCCTACGGCCTCCCCATGGGACAATACCAGCAACCAGACAATGTAGTACAAAGGAGTAACGCACAACTACACGGACATCAATACCGAACACAAACCAGCCCACAGAATAATGACAATGTGCACTACACGCCTGGTAATACTTTCGCCACAGGAGCTAATGGGGCACCAGCCCCCGCACCTTACAGTGGAGTGTCAGTAGTTTCGGGGAATATTTTCGATCAAGGGGGGGCAATGAGACACCCCGCATAGGACAGCCCACAGAGAGCACTTGCGTGTCCAGTACTGTCTACGACCCACAATGCATCAGAGGAACCATTGATAGGAGCGCAGATAGGAGACAAGCAATTCATATTCATGGTGGATTCGGGAGCGGAGAAATCATGCATTAGAGAGGGCCGGTTCCCGTTATCTAATAGAACGTTAGAGACGCAGGGGTTCTCTGGGGCTGTAATTGAAGTTCCTTACACAGAGGTATTGGATGTGACAGTGGGGGGTAAAACAGTGAAAGCACCCTTGCTGTACTATGAAAACTCTCCCATCAACTTACTGGGGAGAGATCTCTTGAGCAAACTAAACATGACCATATCATTCACAGGGAGCGGCATCGTATGTTCAACGCCAGGCATATGCCCCCTCCGTATATTAGCAGTAATACACGGCCACACAACAATAAAAGAGATCAGAGGGGTACCAAGAAATGAGGAGATGTTTGTTGAAGGCATGAGAACATTGGCTCTCATAGTACCAGAACTAAAAAGGGTGGAGTGGAGAATACCAGCAGAATTCCTTTTTCGTCCCATAGCAAGCCCTGACACTGCTCTTGGGGAAGTACTATCATTGGATTTGCATGCAATACATGTATCAGCAAACAGAATATGCGTGATTGGTATTGACATGGAAGGGTGTGAGTGGCGGACAGTATTGTGTACAAATGCAAATATCCCCCTGAGAGAGCTCTCGGACGAGGAGCTATTTTCTGACACTGAGGGAGATGGTGAAGTAGTGATGGAACTGGCAATGCCCTGCGACATCGTAGTTACAGCCAGACAAACTAAAGTTGAACTAATGGCGGTAGTAGGAGCACCGCATACATTTTTTGATGAAGACATGAGTTCAGTACCCGCTAACTTATGGACTAATGGCCCCCACGATGTAGGGTTGCTACATGAAGTTCAGCCTGTGGTGATAAAAGTAAAACAAGGAGCAATACTACCCCGGGTGAAACAATATCCACTGTCGCGAGAAGCAGAAGAAGGGATCAGAGAGACAATAGAAGCACTGCTAGCACAGGGTATAATAGTGCCCTCAAACTCCCCATGCAACACATGCATTTACCCAATCAAAAAAGCGAAGGGGGGTTCATGGAGGATGATACAAGATTTACGCCCATTGAACGATGTGGTAATGAAGGAGTTCCCTTTAGTCCCGAACCCGGCGACAATACTGTGCAACATTCCAAAATTAGCATCACACTTCACAGTAATTGACTTAAAAAATGCATTCTTTTCGATTCCCTTGGCAGAAGAGAGCAGGTACTTGACAGCATTTACATTGGGAGGAAGGAGGTTCGAACACTGCAGACTACCACAAGGATATTGCGAGAGCCCAAGCATATTTAACAGGGTACTACATGAAGATCTGGGGAATTTGTCTGTAGAAAGCACAGTGATTCAGTACGTTGATGATTTATTGGTTTGTGCACAGGCTGAGGAAGAATGCAGACAGGACTCGATAACACTGTTGACATTATTGGCAAATAAGGGGTACAAGGTGGACAAGGGGAAGTTACAATACTGTCTGACGGAGGTCCTATACTTGGGTCAGTTGATATCAAAGGATGGCAAGCGAATTATACCAGACAGGGCACAGGCGATTAGAACAATTGGGGAGCCCAAAACAGTAAAAGAGATGCAGAAATTTCTGGGTATGTGTAACTATTGCCGAGCATGGATATTGGACTATGCGGCGTACACAAGGCCCTTGCTACAGGCACTGAAAGAAGCACAACAGGAACACAAACACATAGAATGGACAGAGGTGATGAACACAGCATTTAACTCACTAAAAGAGCTGATATCAAGCGCTCCAGTACTAGCAAACCCAGATTATGGGCGCGAATTCTTCTTATTTTCACACTGCAAAGGAACATTGATGACAGCAGTACTGACACAGAAAACATCTTTAGGGCACAAACCACTCGCTTACTATAGCGGCACCCTAGACGCAGTAATGCAAGGTCATTTCGCGTGCGAGCAATCCCTAGCTGCAGCCGCGTTCGCAATTGAAAAAAGTGCCACGATAGTAATGGGCTGCCCGGTGACACTGTTCGTGGAACACTCACTTTTTGCAATATTAGAGCGAACAAAGAGCACATTGACAACACAACGCGCCACAGCATATGAGATAATACTGTCCAGCGCTAACATCCATATAGTAAGATGTAAAACAGTGAACCCAGCCACATTCATCACAGAGGCATGCACCATAGAGGACATGCAAAACCACAACTGTGCCACGTACACAGGTGACGAAAGTAAGGATCAAGTGATTTTTGAAAATGCCCTGACCGAGGGTGAGGTGTATTTTGTGGACGGGTCAGCATCAATAGACATGGAGACAGGAGAAAAGCATGTGGGTATGGCAGTGGTACGATTAGAGGAAGATGAATATGAGATACTAGTACAACACCGCCTCCTATCACACTATTCAGCGCAAGCAGCAGAACTAATAGCGCTAATAGAAGCATTGCATGCCGCCAAGGGGTGCGCAGTGACCATATATACAGACTCAGCATACATGACAACAACAGTTCACGGCGGGTTGGCCCGGTGGGGGCGGAGAGGGTTCCGACGAGCAGACGGAACGCCAGTCCAGCATGCAGAATTATTGAAAGAACTGATTGAGGCCCTGCAAGACCCCACGGCAGTGGCCATCGTAAAATGTCAAGCTCATACCACCAATACAGATTTTGTATCTTTGGGGAACGCGGCAGCAGACGCCGCTGCCAAAGCAGCTTCATATCTACAAAAAGGTGAAATAGGAGAGTACATGTTGCACCACACAGCAAGCCAAGAAGTCCCCACAGGATACAACATGATGTCCACACAGGAGATAATAGAGCTGCAAGAGGGAGCTAGTGCAGAGGAAAAATTGCTGTGGACTAAGAGAGGATGCAGCAAATCACCGACTGATTTATTGTGGCGACAAGAGAGTTCAGGAAAAGTGGTAATGCCAATCACGCTGTTAGAAATAGCATTTCAACAACTACACTTTCCTGCACACAACACAAAGAAACACATAATGGCAGAGATACAAGAAGATTGGTTTACACCTTGCCTCCAGGAACACGTCACAAGGTTAGCTCTAGAATGCACGACATGTCAAATTTACAACTCAGGTATGACATTGCGTACACTAAGGGGTACAATACCAAAACCAAGTGGCCCATTCAGAGAGCTCCACATTGATTATGTAGACATGGGAGAAAGGTGTAACGGGGCTCGATACATGATTGTGGTTGTATGTCCATTTTCGAGGTGGGTGGAGGCAGGCCCTTGTGCCCGCCCTGACGCGAAGGGCGCCGCGAAGTTCCTAGTGCGGGAAGTGTTTCCGCGCTGGGGAATTTGCGACGTTATTCGCTCAGATAACGGGACGCATTTTGTTAATGAACTCTTTAAAGAAGTGACTACATTATTGGGAATAAAGCACAAATTATGTTCGATTTATCATCCTCAAAGTAATGGCGTCGTAGAAAAGATAAACGGCCTGTTAAAAAGCAGATTATCAAAACTTTGTTTTTCCCTTAAAAAGACTTGGATGTACTGCCTGCCTTTGGCCTTGTTTGAGCTACGAAACCAGCCAAGTAAGGATCACCATTTGTCCCCGCACGAGATCGTCACGGGAAGAAGAATGCACACAGCGCATTCGCCTCTCCGTGAGCGTTCTGATGCACACAGAAGCGCAGCCATATTGGGGGAGGAGTTCACAGAATACCTGCGAAAATTGACACGGGCAGCGCGCGTAATTTCAAAGCAACTAGCCCCCCCCTCGACAAGAGAGGAGGGGAACGCGACTGAACCAAACGGTTTGCCTGAAAAACCACTACAGCTAATGCCTGGGGACCTTATATATGTTAGAAGTTTTGTGCGGAGGTGGAACGCACCACGCTTCCATGGCCCCTATGAGGTAGTGTTTTGCACGCCTACAGCAGTAAAGGTTAAGGGCCTGCGATATTGGGTGCATTTGACAGATGTACGTAAAGCTTACAGCGCCGCGGAGAGTGAGGTGCAGGATGAGGCACAGGCAACAGCGGACGATGAAGTTGTGCGGAATGAATGATTTGAATTTTGTGTGCTTCATTAGATGAACAGTGAACACAATTAGCGCGCAACAAATGTCCTGGACTAAAACATGTACACATGTATATGTAAATTTTCTTTTTACAATTTTTGAAAGTTTTGCGTGGGGTTCTTTTTTTTTCCTTCCTGTACTATTTAAGATGTCTTTATTATTGTTGTTTTTAAAAATGTCATGTTTTTTTTATTATTTATATATATATATAGTAAGTTACAAATAATATTGACTGAAAGCTACCTTGTCTGTCAACAAACCCCCTTCCTCACCCAACCCTATATTTTATCACCGAAACGTTACAATGTGGAAATGCTTACATGTTTGTATTTAATGAACTTTTGTGTCTCAAACAGGATTTATCATGGCATCGAATGGGCAGCCTGCAACTAATAGATATGTTAGATTTAGAGAAATGTTAGTGGCTAGATTAACATATTCATTTGAATGTGGTTTATCAATGTGTGCTATCGTGTTCTTCATCTCAATGTTTTGTCTGGTGTTACACTGGATTATAGCGTTCATCTCTACCGAGATGAACGAGGGGGGAGGGGGGAACAACACCACCCTTGCTCCTGGAACGAAAACAATTCCGACTGTAGGTATCAAAGAAGGTGATTTCTTGATCTGGGATGGAGCACACTTTGTGTGGGGATACTATACTACACCACCCACTGCTGTCCTCTCACAATGGAGAACCAAAAATGTAGATAATGACACAATGTCCCAACCTGGAACATACAACAACCACACGATCCCTCCCGCCCCAATTTCAAACAACGATCTCTTGTTTATTAATGAGGATGGAAAAGTGATTATGATGGCAGAACACACGCCCCTATATGAAGAATTAGAAAAGGGGGGTGGGAGGGAGGAAGGGGGGCCTGGTTCTTCACCTCCTATAACGAGAAGGTACAGAAGAAGGGAGAAAAGTAGGCGGAGAAGAGAGACTGGTGGAAAAGGGTATGATGAGTATTATGGGCTAGGGTTAGACAAAATGGAAGACCCACGACACCCTCACCAAGCAAATAAATGGTATGCAGATATGAGCACAACAGCTAAACAAACAACCAATGAGAGCTGTTATGTCTGCTCACTTATCCCCCATGCATCAGGCACACCTAAAGTATTGTTGCCACGAGAATTGCCCATTGTGGATGCCCAATGTCTCCTTCATCTCACGCTGTGTAGAATAAAAAACACTTTCCAAGCACACGATGTCTCTTTCAGAATGGTACAGAACAACAAAACGTGCTATTCGCAAGCGTCTGGAGTGATCTGCCTTAAAGAACCTTTCTTTGCAATACAAGGGACACTGTTTTCCGAAAACAAATGGAAAGACGAAGAAGTGCTGTGCAAGGCAGAAGCGCTGAAAGGTGTCCAACCGGACAAGTTGCGGTGGATGGAAAGAACGTGCTTGCCAATATGGAAAGAACACATCCCTAAACTAACATGGGTAACAGCGATGGAGAAACCCTTCAAGCTACAAAGTGAAATACAAAACGAACTATGTTTCAAGGGAGAAGGAAAAATGGCAATGGGAACGAACACGAACTGTAACAAAACTCTCACCATCCCAGATATGAAAAAAGGGACAGCAGCATTAATGGACACCTACTGGGTATGCGGAAACCAGGCGTACCTGCACCTTCCCCAATCATGGAGTGGTAGCTGCTCAATGGCCACCTTGCACTCGACACTAATGGTGATTCCAGAAAGCCATATTGACAGAAGTAACATGATGAAAGGAGGCTTGAACCAGAATGCAGCTTCTCCAACTACACAAGCGCACCTTTATGTCCTGTCCTCCGGGGGGAAGGAAGAAGAGCTCTCAAGAAACAAGCGAGCCTCGAACTACATATCACAAGCATCATCTGATTTATTGGCACAGATCCCAGACAAGTATCGCCTGTTCAGCTCCGTGGAAACATTCTTTGCTTCACTAGTGTCCAGTGTCCAAGCAAGAGCAAATGCAAAATGGCTCCAGATCACACGGTGGGAACTGATCCAGTTGGCCAATGACACTGAAGAAGGGTTCAACATAATAAAGGTGGAACTACGAGCTCTGCGACTAATGACCATGCAGAACAGGTATGTTCTAGACCTGTTGACAGCTATCGATGGAGGTGTTTGCCGAAAAATAGGAAGTGCGTGCTGCACGTTCGTACCTTCTGAAGACGCAGAAAATGGGTCCCTGTCCCACGTCATTGAAGCAGTACATAACCTGGGCGAGAAGATGAAAATGGAAGGTGGAGCTGAGGATAGCTCGTGGTTCGACAATATCTTCTCCTGGGTTCCCTCATGGCTTGGAGTGACAATGAAGTTCCTGATACCAATAGTGGTGATCATCCTTGTGATGTTCTGCCTGTGCCAGGTGGGCCTCCGATGTTGTGCTAATGCAGTCCCTAACGGTGCAATGATGATGGTGACAATGGGCAACTCCGGTGGTACAATTAAAGCAACACAAGAAGTACATGTGCAGACAGGAACAGACAACACCCCCAGGTACCAGTTAGTGCCTATGTGCCGTGACAAGTACATAGTAGATAAGCTATGGCACACCACGATTAAAGAACCACGAGACGTAGAACTGGAATGGTATGAGGAGGTCTGGGTAGATCTGGAAGAGACCGGCGACTGTATATATTTGACATGTACACCAGACGAGTATGCTAGGAGAGGTGAGAGCTTAAGGGGGGTGTGCAGAGCATGGATGCCTATAAAAGGAACCCCTGCATGGGATGGTGCAGTGTTAGAAGAACAAGAATGTAGAAGATTAGAAGAGCTAAAGAAATTCGTTACTTTAAGTAACGAAAGGGGGGAAATGTAGGGGAGGAATGGCCACGAGGCCCTCCTCACCTACAGCTCCCTCCCCAGGTGAGGACCATGGCTCGGTGGGAGCACCCTCATGCCACCCGGGCCCAGGTGGAGGGGGGTTCACCCGCCGACGACATTGCCCACACGCACCCTGTCATTGCATTTACCGAAACTTAAGTTAGGCCTAGACGCCATCGTGCACAGCAAACATGGTGTGAGTTCAGCACACTGTAACGAGGCCCCCACCTTTGGAGGGCCTTTCATGCATCTCTGCCGCCTCAGCAGCCCTGGCAGATCCGCTGCGAGCGCGTTCCCATGAGAAAGTCGGAGATGAGCTAAACCCGAGATGCCAACACGGCAACATTATATTAGTAACAATGTGATATTGCACCCCGTATGACCCAGACCGCAAGGCCGGGGCAACGGGGAAAAAAGCTGAAGCATCACTATCTGAAGAAGGTAGAAAATAGTTCAAGTATTGGTGTTAATGAACTACCTCTGTTTAAAATGTGAACGAACCATAAAAATGTAACGTTATATGATATCCCTCCAGGTCTGGACTAATGCTGCTATAACCACGGAGAAAGATGTTGACCAAACGTGTAACCTCTATCTGTAAAAGTGTTTTTCAATAGTATGTAGAAACTTGAACTCATATATGTTTTCTGAATCACCCAAAGCGGCGAGCATCAATCTCTGTAGGCCATAACCTAGATATCCCTCGTATAACGTCTAATGTACATACAATACGCACACAATGTAGTGAACATAATGTTAGGTAATGAAAAGGTACTGGAACCGACTGTATTAAAGAAATGTGTAACGAAAATGAAATATATATATATATATGTGTGTCTGAATAACGTTAAAATGAGGCAGAACAGTATAAAACTTCTGCATTCACTGATCAGCAACGCACGAGGAAAATACCTTTGTGAGTATATGCAAGGTCATTCCCTCTCCCACCCCACCAAGCCTGTCAGATAAAAAAGCTAAGACTTGTGCTGCGCTCCCTCACCTCCCCCAACCAAGCTGGCGTTACTTCAGAGAGTCAGAGGCCCCGGCGCCGCAACCAAGGCCACAGCCCGCCACCTGTGTTATTTACAGCACGGTAATAAACCCACGGATGAACCCACTGATCTACCAGCACCCTCTCATAAATCCCCACGAACCCCCCCCCCCCAAGAATCCTGACCCCGTGTAAGGACGACCCCCATCATTGGGACAAGACACAGAGACCCATCTATATAATAACTTCTAACGCAGCAGACAGACATGTATCACTCGGCCCAGGTCCCAGAGCCCCGTCCCGTGACCTAAAATACCGGTCAATAAGACTCAGGTAAATCTCACCCCAACCAACAACCACCAGACCTCTCACGAGGTGCATTCCTCATGTGTTGCGTTTATTTTATAAGATAAGCTACGGAACAATTTATTAGTGAACGTAAATGTCATTTTCTGAATAACTGCAGTGTGCATGGCCTAGGGCAACTAAGACAGGAAAGGTATTCATCATTGTCACAGGCTGCCCCAGCGCACCAACACCGCACGGATGACCTCAAGCCGGCCTGCCAGGCCCAACCCAACCCACGAGGCTGACCAGTGACGTCGTCTTGCCAAGACCAACCATGCTGCAGCAACACCTATAGTTAGTCGACGATACCCAATCCCAATTAACTTGTGCCCCCTATAGTGTTTAGGTGTTGATGACGTCTTCTGTATTAGAAATACGCCTGTCTTTGCTATTGTCAGACAGAGCGCTCTCGTAGGTTGCAGAGTTCTTTGCATGCCTTATCCTTGGATAAACTCCCACTTACGCTCACCCGCACTCTGTCTTGGTCTTATTCCCACTACGGGAGAGTCCCTTATTGTCTCTCATTGCGGGGAGGATCGTGCTGAATTGGGGGCGCTTCCTTTCAGCGTCTATGGGAAAGTGCTTGCCCATCGTATTCTGGCACAAAAGGGCTGGGGGAAGTCACAGGGTCCGCACTCCATTCTCATTGCCTCTCCTCTTCATGCAAGGGCAACACCCATCTCCTGAGCCGCATGTCCAACCACTCTCTGAATGGGAAGGTGATTTCGAGGAACCAGGCCAAGGGAGGGCTCCAACCGTGCCCCAATGCCCCCGCGGAGACCAGGTGAGCGTAACAATCATACACGTGTTCTGCCGTTTTTTCCAGTGTTCCCTGACTCAGTGACTGCCATGAAGGTTTGGTTGCACTCTATGTCACAACTCCACCGGGACGTATTTGATCATCTCTCTCATGCGCAAGCAAGCACCAAGGCCTTTTGTTGATCGCAAAAGATTGCCTGCGCCTGTTTATGTGCCCGGGGACCAAGCATGGCTATCAACGGCACATTTACATATACCAGGCAAAAGGAAGCTCCTGCCCAAGTACGTTGGTCCGTATAAGGACCTTTGCTGTATCAACCCAGTCACTGTGTGGTTGCGCTTCCCAAGGAAATGGCATGGGCATCCAGTTTTTCATGTTAGTCTGTTGAAACCATACATGCAAGACACAAGACTCTTTCATGGACTTCCTCCTGTCTCTGGAATGGGGTGAATTAGTATGAGGTGCAATCCATCCTCGACATACGTGTCCGGAAGGGGGTTCCTTATTATCTCATAGACTGGAAGGGTTAAGGTCCAGAAGACCGCACATGGGAACCGCTCGCTAATATTCAGGCATCCAAGTTGTCGCAGCTCTTTCATAGTTCCGGACTCAATGGTGGGCAGGGATCTTTCCTGAGGGGTGAAGTTGGGACCTCAAGTTTGCCTGACCACTGTTGCGGTGTGCTGCTGGACTGGCAACTTCCCTGGAGGCTGGGGATGCAGCAAAAACATGGAATTTGGCAGAATACTACAATCCCCAGGATTCCCTGGGGTGCAGCACCGCAACACGTGACTGGGACACGCTGCGCAGAGGCGCAGCAGGCTGCATTGGTCACCACTGTGTTTCAGCATAAGAAGTTGGCAAGCCATGGACCAGGTGCTCCGAAACTCATACAGTGAGCAAGTGTATTCTGTGTTTACCCTGTTGCCGTTCTTTGCTATTGACCTCTTCACAAGGTTTCCCGGATTGCCACTGCTTGTCCGCTGACTACTGTTTGCCCGGAACCTCTTGATACTGAACACCCGGTTAGTTGACCTCTCTGCAATATTTACTGGATTGCCTCTTCCTGTCCCTTCACTTCTGTCTGCACAGAACTCTTGATACTGAAATCCTGGTTACTTGATCTCTGCTATTCCAAAAGGCTTTTGATTCTTGCTTATCCCCTGATCGGTTTTGGCTGCCCTGTGACCTGCCACGCTATTTTAGAACCACACTTTATCTGGGACATTATATGCATTATTGGAGGTTTTTTTGGTTTACTTCTTAGAACTTAAAACTTTGGACTGCTCCCAAGGATTCATGTGTACTCTGGTGAGCAGTGTAGATGCGTCCTCACTCCGCCCGGGTATAGTGCCTCCTGTGCGTCCTTGTGCCGTCGGTTCTTGTGGAACCAGATTCATTTGCACCAGGATTGGAGGCTGTATCTGGCACAGTAACTTTGAAACAGTTCAAGAACAAGGTGCAAGGTATTATCTCTATGTTCACTGAATTCATCGCGCACTCTCAGGTAGGCTTGGGATTTTGGAATATGTTGGATATTGTGATATTGTAGTTTCCACG
Source organism: Ambystoma mexicanum (assembly GCF_040938575.1). NCBI lineage: Eukaryota > Metazoa > Chordata > Amphibia > Caudata > Ambystomatidae > Ambystoma > Ambystoma mexicanum. The sequence continues at coordinate 714,204,406 of NC_090921.1, read as the reverse complement.
TACACCAATTCACCAGTTTACCTTGTTCTTGCAGCCCACTGACTGTGCCCTTCCTGCCTGTTCAATTGAGCCCTCAGTCCACCGTTGACCATATTGTGGTGGACTGTGCTCTCAGGAGGAAAGTCTCCCTATAGTAAGAGGCTTGATACCCTCATCACAGTGAAGTACAGGCTACGACAAAGCCCTCCTTGTTACAAGGCTTCGAGACAGGACAAGTAGAAACAACTCATGTTGATTTGTGACATTTGAAGAACTGTGAAGGCATGTTGAAGAAAAGTTACAATTCTTTTGGAAACCAAAATTGCAGTAAACCATCCTGACAAAGATGTCTGATGTTATTAAAAGGTGAAATCTGTTTTCACTCCAGGAGGAGTTGGAAAAGATGAATTATTTCTGAAACCAAAAGTTGTGACAATTACCCCGACAAAGACAATTGTAGTTGCTTACTTGGAGAAGATAAACGTAAGACAGTTCTTATTTCAGGAGGAGTGGAAACATGTGATTTTCTTCAGATGCTTTATTGAAGCAAAAGAACTTTGTGAGTTTGAATACACAACCTTAAGAATTGTATTGGAACTTTGTGTGAAACGGGATTTCCTTGTTTCCTTTGAACTGTGGAGAAAACCCTTGTTCAGATCTGGGGAAGGGAAACTCACCCAGATTATGAGAAGAGACATTGTGTCATGTTTTGATCTGCCTGGAGGTTGTGGCACTCATGGAGATCCGCAATTGATGGTCAAGCACGTTCAGGCTTGAACATCTTTTGCCGGTCTAGTTCTTTTCAAGATGGCACCCATCCAATACTATACAGTCAGTCCGGACTTCGCAGGCTTCGCGTTGCAACCCTTTGTTTCCTTCTCTGGGTAAGACGCTTGTTTTCCGCCTCCCTTTTATCGCCTGTTGCTCTGCCTCTCTTGCCTGCTATGGCCTGCACTTTCCCCCTTGTTTCTCCTGTTTGCTCCTCCCTGCTGTCTCTTCATTCTCCCGCTCTGCCTTATCTTGAATTCTCGAGAGCAGTGCTTCCAAGCCCTCTGTGATAACGGATCCCGGACAGCTCAACAGCCATCTCAGCACAGGACTGCCTACAAGCCCGCCACTATTCCTAATGCAGCCCGGCTCATGAACCATCTCATCGCTGTCTGAGATCATAAAAGCACGTCTTTGCACTTCAGTTTTGTTTGTTGCCTTATTAGCTTTTTCCCCGTTCCGGGATACACCTGAGGGGGGACCCCTAGCCTTAGCTGGACTCCTTAGCTAGACATAGTGGCTTCCTCTCAGGGTAGACCCTATCTCTTCGAGGGTGGGAGATCCACATGATGAAGGAACACTTCTGCCACACAAGAGAGACACTCTACGTCTGAGTTAAGCGATTCAGGTGAGAAGGAGATTACTGATGCTGAAACATTTATCATATTGTGAAGCAGATAATTTGTTACATTATTGTTAAATTGAATTGCCATATATTTCCTTTTTGCTTTATTTGTTGTACAAGTGTAAGGGGTAGATATCCTTTTGTTTTGTTAGAGTGTTTCCTATCATTTATTTTAGGCAGCAAAATCCTCATCAGGGTAGGGATCGTGAGGCATTTATCCAACCTTTTTATTTAATAAAATGGCTAAAGTTGCAAACTCTTTAAAAATGTGTCTGCCTCACATTTCTAACTCCTCACAGTACTTAGGAGTGATTAGTAGGTCCGCAAAGAAGAATGCCACAAAGCTCCAGGCAGGGCACTGTGGCAGAATCCTCCTTCTGTGAGGATCCCATCTACCTGCCCTAAATGTGCTCTGCTCTGCAGCATTAGCTCCTTTCTCTTCTGAGCCAGCTCAGAGTTGCCAATATGCAGGTATGCGCGGACCCCCAAATAACAGAGCCTTAAACACACACAAGCATGTGACTACAATTAGTGTGGCACAGACACAAGTTCAATTAGATGGGTAGAGGGGAACACAGTACATATCAGACAACAGGACAGTCACCAGCCAGCAGCGCCAACACAGGAGAAAGGCCAGGTAAAAGGTCACTGAGAAAAGTAATGCCGGTATTGAGTGCCAAACTGTAGATATTGCTACAGTGTTTGACAGGCAAGTTCATCCATTCAGTAAGGATTCTGCCTGCATTCTGCCTATAAATTAACTACAGTAAGAAAGCATATTTGATCTATTTTTTGTGGATAGTCAACTTGTTTTACTTGACGGCTATAGAATCAGAGCAAAATGTTAAGTGGCTGCTGTGCTTAAAGAAGCAGTTAAACAGTTGTCTCATTTCAAGCCACAACTAGTATGCTGTGTATTTTAGGTTATGCTGATTGGTATTTGTAAATCACGCATCTGCCATAGGAAGTGCATCCCTCACCTCCAATGAGCCAGTAGGTGTTACAGCTGCAACCTCAAATATGTTCACACTGTTGGAAGCAGACATTGGTATGGGCAACAGTGTGCAAGGGACTGCCCTCCTCGATGTCAAACAGTTGTAATAGAACATATTTGGGCTCTGGTCTTCTCTTGTTGAAATTAAGCACTAAGCAATATTACACACAATTCCAGACCCACCCTAGAGAAGTCAGGTTAATGCACAGCGTGTGACTCTACGCTGATGCAAATTACAACTTACTACAAAATCATCTGTGAGACAAGAACTCAACTAAAACAATGTAAAGATAATAAGAATGGTACAACAATAATACTCCATTTAAGATAAGCACGAAAAATAACAGTACAGCGATAACACTCAAAAATACATACGGATCATTCAATTAATGACTAAAACCATGAACAAATTACATCTTTAATGCAGTTTAAAAAACAAAAGTGCATTCAATCAGCATGCCTTTTATGATACAGCACAACATATGATTGAATTATAAGTACACGGATATATGAAGAAGAGAGAAATGAATATATGGCAAATACACAAAAGAAATGTGAGTATAAAATGATGCAAACAACTAAAGATAAAACAAGTTGTCCTTTCATTCTTAACTTGCAAACTTATGTCCTGGCATTTGCAATTTCTATATTCATTTTATATCACTGGAAAATAAAAATGTTGGTGTGGATGGACCAATTTGTTGCCTACTTCAGGATCAAAAATGTAAAATCACTTCCTAAGGGTAACTTAATTTTAGTAACAAAATACTGATGGACTCAATTATGATATGTCGAAAAAAGATGATTATTGAATGGAATCATAGACATAACCCATAGGTTTGTCTCACAATATAGTGGCGATAATGATTAGCAATTCACCCATAGCATCAGAGTTTAAAGTGTTGTGATGAACCCTATGGAGTCATCACCGATTTCCAGGCAGTGACCTCTCCCTTTCCAATTCCACCTACCATTTATCCAAGAATCATTTTCCATTTAGGACTATTGAAAATGTCTATTCAAGACTTCCAAGCCAATTCCAAAATCTGGACTTCATGTCCCAGAATGACCAAAGTACTGGGACGAAGAAAAAGAAGACATGAGCAATGCAGAATGAGAAAAGCCCAAAGCACAGTGAGCATTGTAGTGTTTACTCATATCCACCTGTGCCCAGGAAGTGTAAAAGGCAAGTGAAGCAGGACATCAAGGTCTGCGGCTGGTGGGAGAGAACAGCGTCTCTCTGTGAGGCTGAGGAGTTTTCATGGCGAGGACCGGTGTAGTGGAACCAGGAGGCTCACCAGCATAAAACGAGAACGTTGCAGAGCAAGGAAGACATGCTGTGAGAATGCCAGGAGTTAGCGAGGGACCCCTGGGTGTTTGCAGGTGATCAAGAGCAGTGCTTTCCCTACCGGTTGCCTGGAGCGAAGCAGACGCTGGAAGCGGAAGCTGCGAGAACCAAAGGAGGTGGTCACGAGACGAAGCAGATGACAGCGCTTCTCCAGTTGACCGCTGGAGCATCCAACGATGCCAACAAAAGCCAGTGAGTTTTCCTAGACGTTGTATGGAACACCCGGTCATGTCGGTGGGTATGCCAAAAGCAAGAGAATGAATCAACAACACATGAGAGCGAATGTATTTGATATTAGAATGGGAAACAAATTGCAAATAAAGCCCCTAAAAGAAGAGAAATACGGAATTGTGCGTACACAGGAAAACTCAAGACCAGAACATATATCCGCACAATATATTTGCAAATAAATTGTGCGTGCAACTGTATAAAAGGGCAGGATGCCCGTGTGAACCTAAGATGTCCTGGCCGGGGAGTACATCAGGCAACCATCACAATAGTGTGAGCAGAAAAAAGTCTTGGCAAGAGAGTATATCAGGCAACCGTCACAAGAGTGTGGACCTAAAAAGTCCTAGCAGGGGAGTATGCCAGGCAATCAAAGTGTGTTGTTTAATATGAGTAAAGAACTGTGTTGTTCTGACAAAGGGGCCTGAGAAGGTGCATCAGGACTAGGAAAGGATTGTATAAACCAGATTTTCAAGAGAAATACAATTACAAAGCCAAGACAAGGCTTTTATGTCAATGTTGCTGTGGACCAAGAAGGGCACAAGTAACTGTTGGATGTGAGTTTCAAATATATTGTTGTGAGCCAAGAAATGCACTAGGAACTGTTGAAAGTGAATCTTCAGAGCATCAAGAAGAATCCAGGGGAAGGGAGCCTTGCAGAACTTTTATGTTGAAAGGCAATTTTTCTTCTTTATGTGAACATGTTCCCACACCTTTCAAGGTTGAAGACATTTCCAGTTTCACCTTAAAGTTTAGTTTTATGGCATGAGGGTTAGTATAGAACTATGGACACAGGACAGTTTTCATCTTGGACATTCTGACACAGACAAATCTTTAGTTTTTGGTTTAGGTGGGGAAGTTCCTCTAGAGCCGGGGTCAGAGAGGCATTTTCCCAACCCATTTTATTTTCAATAAAAGTCTTTAACCAAAAGCATGGCTAACTTGTGTATGAGTTTCATTCCTGACTCCTCACAGTGTCTATGGCCATATCTACCATTAGGTGCAGGAGGAAGAGGGCACATATGAGGGAATTTAAGAGCTTACTGTGGGACTCAGGGCCTCATTACACATTGTGCAGTAACCATGGCGCTGTTAGCGCCATGGTTGCTGCCGGTATTTTACCGTGTCCGCCTTGGTGGATGGCGGAATTACCGGCCTACTCCAAGGTGAGCGGGGCCGGTAATTCCCCATTCACCAAGGCCCTTCCCCATTCCCATTTTTGCCCCCATAGGGCATAATGGGAATGGGGAAGGTGGTAATTACGGTACCGCAAATTGCGGTACCGTAATTAGCACCGAGGTCCCTTTGCGGCACCCTACTTTAACGGCTGGTAAAACCAGCCATTAAGGTCGGGTCCCGCAAAGGGAACTCGTAGTAAGGTGGTAAGGGTTAACTGGTACCGGTCCCCTTACCGGTACCGGTAAACCCTTACCGCCTATCGTGTAATGAGGCCCTCAGTGTCTGGTGTTGTGAAACTTGGATATGTTCTCAGGTGTAGGTATGAGTGTTGACAGCCGCATGAAGTGATGTGTGCTGTTTGTGTTGTGTGTTACATGTCAGTGCATGTACCCTACTGCCTCAACCAGGCATGTGTGTATGTGAGTGGATGCTTCCGAGGCCATCTATGATGTAATGGGATGCAGTCTCATTGGGGGGTGGGTTTACAGCATTGGCAGCTCTCCCACCACAGCACCTTGTTCTCCTGATATTGCCTGGCCCAACAGAAAACAACTCCTCATCTGTAATGTTACAAACATAAGGGTAGCTCTCCTCACATCCAAGAACCAGCTGAGCACAGGGTACGAGTTAAGTCTCCTTTATTTTTTAATGTTATGTATTAATAATGCTATACAGTTTTAGGAAAACATTAGCATTTAATTTCAATCACAAATAACATTCAATACAAACATAAAAAATGTAAAATACACTATAGCAAAATATAAATTAATTCTAATCCTAAAAATGTCCAACCAACAAGAATTCTTCAGATTTATTTTAAATAGTTCATAGGATCAAACCATATTCAGTTCTTTGAGTAAGAATGTTGAATTTGCAAGTGAAAGGGACACTTGATTACCGCTCGTACACCATTCCCAAACGAGAATCAATACAGTGTACAAACTGATTATAATACGATAGTCTCTTCACCTTCACATGCTCAACATTAATCATCCAATGTTTAATAGTTTTAATTAAATCATCATGCTTACAAAAGCTACAAAAACGATTCATACATGGTTCATTTTATTTTAGGACCAATAAGTTCCAAAGTTGGTAATAGGTTTCATCTAAAGCACACATAAGTCGAACTTAGGAACTTGTCTGGGAAAATGTTAGAGTAAGGAATTGGCTTTTACAGCTGTGGGAGGCTGTTTAAAAATCCCTGCACAAGTTGTATTTCCGCTCAAAACTGTTACATTATTATTCCAGTCCCATTGAAAAGCCTTGTGTTTCACATTTCTGATCAAACTGTCAAACTGTTTGAATATGAATTAGAAACAAGCAAGATACAATCAGACACCAACCCTATTTTATAGAAGAAAACCTTAACGTGGGTTTCAAATCCCATAAGAAGCTGGCCAATTGCTTGGTGCAATTACACTTTTATTATATACATAAGAGAAACAGGGTTGGATGTTAATATCTTGATATAGAAACAGGCTGTTTTAATATCTGTTAAGGTTCTGAGGGACACAAAAAAGTGATCGAAAAGTGATCACCTGGATACGAAGGAATGACTCCTAACCTGCCTCGTTCTGCACTTGCACCATGACGACCGGTTAGCTATAGCCTGCTATTCCTCACTGTCTAAACATATCTACTACCAGCCGACGGCATTTGTAATCATGTAATACCCATATGTAATGTGGCAGTAACTCTGTCTATCTCCTTTATGTATGTACGTACCTTACATCTCTGTAACTAAGCTTCATGTATTCTTGTAATGTTGCGCCCAGCTACCTCGGGGTTTGGTGCGCTATATTAAATAAACAAACAAACAAACAAACCGAGTGAATCATCGTGTTCTCACATATGTTTGGAACATTAAGAACATATTTATCTCTATTTTATCAATCCAGCTTGGAAGTTCAGCTAATTTAGGGTTTAAAGAATAACCTCCATAATTATTTTGGAACCTTATCAAAGCAACTATAGTTGATTTCATTTCATCACTATGTTCACTGATTAATAGTGATTTATTAAATCTTCTGTGGAACATTGTTCCAAGCTATCTATATCCTGAGGCAACCTTCACCAATAAATTCCTCAACTTGGTGCGACTTGGACATAGTTACCACAGACATAACAAGGAGTCGAAACAAAACATAATGCTAGATTTCTGAGTTTTGATCACCAATTCATTTTCTATGGCATATTCAAATAACGCATTTAAAGACCATTTGAACCGTATTTGTGTATCATCCATTTACAACACGTCATCAACCTTTGCTAACCACCACAGTTTAAATTATCCCAAATTAGGGGGTAGGTATTAATAGAATTGAGAGCTATTTCCAGATCTGATAAACAGAAGTTAAACAGGGTCAATTTGAGCACACAGCCCTGTTTAATAACCACATTTCTCCAAATATTTTCTGCACGTAGTTTGTCAAGGTTAAGGCATCTCACATTGCTGAAAATGAAAAATGAACCTTTCTTTATCAGTTATAAAAAATCTGGGTCAGTTCCGCCAATGAACACGTTCCTCCATAACCGCTATCTGTCCACATTATGGAATGCTGCCTTACATTGAATTAAATCGAGATGCAGAGGAAGTTGTTGGTTAGCCCTGTTGATAAGTGCTTTTAGTATTAAGACATTCCCAAGGGTTGACATACTGTTATGGAGAGAGAATGTTGAACTTCTCTGGTTCCAGCAGTAATTTGAAGCCAAAATGTTACTGTTCACATTCAACGGACTGATCAGATGATAATTCTCTTCTTTATACCAATCACCCTTTTTAAAATGAAAATGAGTTCATGCCAATAGCAGGTGGTAGGATTTTCCCCAGAATCAATAATTGCATGAAATAACGTCATTAAAATATTTCACTATCAAATTAAGCTACCTCTCAAAACTGACATTGCAAGACCTTCTGATTGGGGAGCTCCAGAAGCATTTGCTATGGTTATCTGCATAATATGTTCTACCAAGTACAGGAATGACCATGTATCTTTATTATTCAAGGTACAAATGTCCCTTTTATAGGATTTACACTCACTGTTGAAGCTAAAAATTGTTTTTGCATTGATAGTATTAATTTTCAAATGGATCGAGGCGCCTACTTTGTTATTTCACCAGTGACCAAAATGTGCGTTAGTCTCTATAAAGAAATACTTATAAAATGTCATGACCTTTACGAAATACAGATGTTTTCCTGTAATACTTTATTGAATTCTTATAGTCCAAAAGACCCTTTCATTTTGGTCGAAAATACAGGGGCTCACTATGACAATGCTTACATCTTAAGTATGTCAGGATGGCCCATCGAGTTCTCTTCTGTTTTGCTTTAAACCAGTCAGTTTGTGTTGCTACCGTTAACCCAGCGCATATTAATTGTACTACAAAGCAATCAATAAGCTCCTTTATCCAATCATAAAAATGTAAATAGTCGGTTTTCCAATGAGAGAGATCTATTTCTCACAAGGCACGCATAAGGAGTGAATAAATGTTTATTGCTATGAGGTCGAGTTACCCCATTAATCATCACAGTTTCACCTCCATATTTTGGGCCTCCATTTTTGTTGCTATTAAGCAATTGCAGCAAACAAAGAGTAGAATGGTCACTTGAGGGGTTCTCTTTGACTACCAATTCATAAGTCTAAAAATAGTCTATGTTAATATTACTATCATTAATTTGCAAAAAATTGTCTATTGTAGCTTTCGATGTACCTGAGCCCAATGTATACTCTCCTGGTAAATCACTAGGTGTTCTTCCATTTAACATAATCAGGTGCCATAAACTAAGGTTCTCTATCATTTCCCCTAATCATTGGATAGTGTAGATTTTAAAATGTCCAGAACAACATTTGGCACCCATTCCAAAATCAAAAGGGCATCTAGTTCAACATACATTGGACATCTAGCATTAAAATCCCCACTTATCGGGATAATCAAATGTGCATCATGCAAATACCATATGGAAAGATAATCAATAAAAGCTTCAAGTGCCCAAGTCTTCTTCCTATTAGTAGGTTCATAAATATTTATCAACCGCAGGGAGCACATGACATAATTTCCTCGACCTGGGATGATTCCTGCCAAGGCACTATCACAAGTGGTGCAATTTTCTTACTTTCTGAGGCAGCCTCTGCTCATTTGGCAAAGAGACGGCAACCGCTACCTTATCGTGACCCTGGGGATGGCTATATGAGGAAGGACCACATGGGGAGCGACGACCCTCAGGGTGAAGACACAGCATCATCAGAATCAGTCACATACCACCCATTCCCTTTTAGGGCCGTTCCCTCCCTTCCTCATGCCTTGATGGTATTGTGTAGCACTCTCCCTGAACCACTAGCCAAATCTACTTCAAGTATTCCCTAATATTCCCCAAAGAATAGTTTATTAACAACTAAGGTGAGGAGGGAGCATCAAAAAGTACTCCCAATAAGATCCAACGTCATCTTCCCCAATAGCACATGAGGAACAATATAACAACTGAGAGGAGGAAGAGGCGGGGAGTGGTGATGATTACCCCCAGCGAAGTTCAATGTCAACTTCTTCAACTTGGCATAGAAACAGTGCAACTGAGATGAGAAAGAGACGAAGACTAATGATGATTACTCCACACGCAAACCATGGGTAGTGGTCTATTCGCTGGGAAAATATAATTGGCCCGACATGGTTTAAAACCATGCCTGGAAGAGAAGCATGGAGTTCTCCAGCTCATGGCAGAGCAAGTTACCGGCAGTGACACAGGAGTCCAGACAGCTATGAGGGGTGAGAGGGCAGCCCGGTGAGTAACACGCGGTGAGCAACTCACTTTGTAGAGGCTTGCAAAAATCAGAACAGAGCGCTAGGAAGAAAGTTGTGCTTCCTGAAGCCTGCAGAGGTTGCAACACTGTCCAGAGTACAGACGCCTACCGGAGATGCCGGCAGCAGCAAGGAGAGTCACAAGAGCCTGGGAGTCATACTGAACACACCAGGGAAAGGGAGTCCTTCCCCCCTGGTTCTGGTGGGAACTGTATAAGCCTATACCAGGTGAAATTAGTCAGTCTCTTGGACATTGGATAACGACTGGGTGAAGCCCGTCTGCCAGGGGAAGGGAATCATCCCCCTCATATTTTCTGTTAAAAGAGAACATTTGTAGAAAATCGTTCAAGAAGCAGGAGAAAGGGGCCATTCTTCTTGTGGATGAATTTTCTGTTAGTTTATTCTTTAGTTATAGTGTGAGGGTTAAAGTAGGTTTTGACGCAGGATGGTGGAACTTTGATTTGACGGACATTCTGACAATTTCTTTAGTTTTAGTTTGAGGCTGGGAAACCCCTCTTAGAGATAGGGACAGTGAGGTATTTTATTTAGAAAATAAATGTATATAACCAAAACAGTGCCACCATTGTGTCAGCTTCCTTCTTCGGCACCCTTGCAAACTAATTCTCATAATTGCTCCTAATGACTCAATTTCTAGAACTAAGATCTTCTCCTGGAATGCCAGAGGGTTTAACCATGTGGTTTGCAAGACCCCTTCTTTTGACATCCTAAGGAACCATTACATACGCAATCCCATATTTAAGGGTATAGTCCCCAGCCTTGAAATGCTCTAGGGGAATACTCACAGAGGGTGTTTGAATTGGAGTTAAAAAGGAATGGGATGTGTGAAGAGCAAGGAATGAGACAAGTACAAACATGATGTATTGTTTTGGTTACAAACTTTTATTAAATGAAAAGAGGGTTGGAAAATGCCTCACTATTCATAATCTAGGAGGTGTTTCCCTACCTCAACCAAAAACTAATCGGTCTGTCCTCCTTTCCCCTGGTGTCTTCAGTATGATTCCCAGGCCAGTGCCAAGAAAATACATCCTTTCTTCTGGTGTTAATTTATACAATTCACCACAAGGCCAGGGGGAATGTCACCCTACCCCTGGGCCTGCACAAGGAGAATGCCTCCCTTCTCCTGGTGTTTTTAAACAATATGGCCAGGGGGAATGACTCCCTGGCGTCTTTATCAAAGCTCTTTGTCATATACCAGGAGTATGCCTCCCTTCTTCTGGAATTGTCTGGTACAGTTCTTTATCACTGTTGGAGCTACAAACCCTTCTCAGGAGGCCAGTGGTTCCTCACTACCACTGTGCAGAGGAAGATTTCATCTGATGCTTTACTTTTTACTCTGGGGGTTCCAAACCCTTCTCTTCGGATCATAGGTTTCCCTCTTACCACTGTGGTGAGGAAGAATTTCTCTAATGTTCACCTTCTCACTCTTGGCATCCCGGACCCTACTCTGGTGGTTAGTGGTTTCTTTGCTACCACTGCACTGAGGAAGATTTCACCTGATGCTATTCTTCCCACTCTTGGAGTCCCAGACCCTTATCTCATTATTCCCATTAACATCCTTGCTAATACTGGCCCCTGGAAAAATCACACTAGTCACTATGTCAACCCCAGGGTCCCCTCTGTTTTTCATGTACCTCCCCTTACCTGTTACAGGGTTTTGGTACCTTGCCTTGTCGGAATAGAAATAATATTATGCCTCCGATTGTAATAGTTGTATGTGTATTGGCCTACGCCAAGTTGTCTAAACATCAAGCGCGAACAAACAACACGACAAGGTCTTGACCTTAGAGAAATCAATGCAAGCCGCCATCTTGGATTAAGCCGCCATTTTAGGTTCTCTTGTTATGCAGAAGTCACCCTGAACATCAAAATGGAGGCCAAATGACATTCTGAATAAGATTCTGGCCGTTGTGACCTCCGTACAGCTGAATAATTAATATGCCTGCAGGTCACTTGTCGGGGTCGCGAACAGAGACCTTGTCCTACTGTTGACCTATACGTAAATGTACTACTTATATCAGCAAAACTAATCGAAATGCATATATTAAAGGTTGACCTGGCAAGGAACCCTAAGACCAGAATTGTATTTCGCAGAATGGTTAACCCGCAAGAGGGTTGGCCAAGGGCTGGACAAATTGTATAAATAGCTTGGGTATTCCAATGTGCGGTCTCTCACTAACACATCGAACCCTCGTTGAAGTTCGTTATGTTATACTGAGAGCCGAATAGCTATCCGTTTGTCAATTGACTTGGTAACTGTTGTAGCTTGAAATAAAGCACTTGTATGTTTCTTTGTAACCTGTGTTGGTGTGTTTCTTTTTGGGCTTCCCGGCCTCATATTATTTTTCTGTTTTCACAGCCAGGACTTCCTGGGACCGGGGCACAATTCACTGGCTCTGTGAGCGTCCCTCCTCTGCACTCGTGGCTTTGCGGCCTCTTCCTGGCTTCGGGATGCGAGGCACCTTCACGCAGCGCTTGGAGAACGTCCTTGGAAACCTCTTGTCACTCTCTGCTTCTCCACAGCTTTCGATTGGCATTTGAATCTCCCACACTGGAGACTCGGCTGCTTTCCCCAACAGGACTGGATACTGCTGCTCCTGCTTCTTGATACGGCTGCGTTCGGCTCTATGGCTAACCTGATCTAACAGTCCTTTATTCATTTAGTAGCCTTGTATGTCTGCTTCTATCTTTCATCTGCACTTGCACGTTCTGAATGCTCACAAGGCCTAGTAGGTCCACCTCTATCTTTCATTGTTATATTTCTTTTAATTCCCATGTTCCATCCCTTTTGCCCTATGGGCGCTTTGAAAGACAATTTACTTGATGTATAAGTGCCTTACAAATGCACAATAAATAAATAAAAATAAATGTTTATACTTTGTATCCAGTTCCTCCCATGCGGATTACACAAGTCCTTCTTCTTCGTTATGGGCTTACTCCTCTGGGCCACCTCGTACCAGTGTTATCACAGTTCATGATCTTTATATCTCCTGTGTTCTTCCTCATCCTAGTACTTTTGGTCTTAGGTCCTATGTTACAACAGTAGACAGGCTTGTTCTCAATGTAGTGGCTTTGGGCATTAGGGAGGGATAAGGAATGGTGGGGAGTATTGTAATTGGTTATTTATAACGTGCTTAATACCCAGAGGTTGCTAAGCGAAGACCGGGGATCGAACCTGCATTGCTCTGCATCGTCTTGCTTCCAAGGCTAGCGTGTTGCCCCTGAATTATCCTCCCGAGCGACAACATTCATTTGGCTGTACGCCAGGTGATAGTCCTTATCCCCAGAGGGGGAGTCCCTCCCCATGAGGTCTGGGACGTCATTTAGCTGTCACCAGAGGTCGCAACTGTGACCTCTGATGTCTCCCTTGCGACCTCTGTGGTCTCTCTTGCGACCTCTAAAAAAAAAAAACGTTATTAAAAAAAGATTTTTTTTTTTTTTATTCAAGCTCCTGAGCTGTAGCCAGCACCATGTGCCTCTTTACTTCTGGAGTGGCTGGCTTTCTTGTTCAGGAATACCAAATAATGTGTCTTTCTGGAATTCTATACAATATTTGCTAGACTCATTAAAGGTTTATTTCAGGCACATTTCAGGGAGTGAGTCACTGATTTTGTCTGTTCTTAAACGCCTCAACTCAGCCTTTCATCCTTCTGAGGTCGATAAATGAGTACCAACACAGGTTGGGTGCTATTGGGTGTATATTTTTTCTATATAACGCACTTATCATTTGGTCATGGACGTCTGCTTGCATTCACAGTAATTTGGTAATATGGGCCTATACACACTGATCTTAACGATACATTTGCCATATCCCTTCCTGTGATGTCATCAGGGGGTCATGGGTCGTGTGATGTCACTTACGCTACCCCTGGCATTGTGGTGAAATGTCGTCCCTGCATGAGGTCCTCCCAAATTAAACCACCCCAGGGACTTTTGGGTAGCAGCCACAACTCTCTAGCCTCATGGAAAAGGGCTCCCCCTTGGGGAGAAGTGACGACACCTTGTGAATCGTCAGAGGCTCTAGAAAGCCACGACCAATCATCAGTACTACTTTTTGCCACGTAATGCATATCACGAGCCATAGTAATGACCCTATTGGTTTTGTACAATGTATAAGTTAATTTGAATCCAACCCATGTGCTGTTTCATCATACATATCCACAGGTTTTAACTAATCTATACTTACACCTTGATAAGTGAATAGTGAAGTGGCTTCAAACGGCAGTACATCAAAATCCATCTTATTGTAATGGTCCTTATTTCTGAAGAACAATTTTCCCAAAAGAGAAGAGTTCATATGAACAGCTACTTTCCCATTACAAAAACAATCATAAACTTGTAGTACATTGAGGTCCTCAGAGTCCAAAGTTCGCAACTATGGAATTTTATCAATTCAATATATAGCCTTGCATCATTTTAAAGGTCTATCAAAATTGGCACTGTAAACTATTCCAGTAAATAGAGACTGGCTATCAACTACAGGACCCAAAGGCTTGGAAAGTGTTGTAGAGGTGTTTTCCTAAATTCTGCAATCCAGGTGGTCTTCCAGTGCAACCTCCCTTAGTATATTGCCATCAAAATCAACAACACATTGATTTTTTTCCTCATTTGCTTGGTTTGACTGAAGCGCCTGTAACTGTTTTCAATCCTGACTCTGTGTCCCCTTTGTCACCAGCTGCCTTGACTCAAAACTCTTTTTCTTTTTGATGCGCTTTTAAAACATTTTTTTTTTGTAATTTCCAATCAAGATTTTATTGAAAACCAGAATATTACAACAAAATATATACAATCAGAAACACTACCTAGATGTACACACTAATACAGGTCAAGCCAATGGGCCTCATTACACGGACGGCGGTAAGGGTTAACGGTCACCGTTAATGGCAACGGTGACCGTTAACCCTTACCGCCGTACTACGAGGTCCCTTTGCGGGTTGGAGGAATTAACGCCTGCTTCTTGCAGGCGTTAAGTACCAACCCGCTAAGGGACCTCGGAGCTAATTACGGCACCGCAAAATTGCGGTGCCGTAATTAGCGCCTTCCCCATTCCCATAAAGCCCTATGGGGCAGAAATGGGAATGGGGAAGGGCAATGGCGGAAGGGGGATTTACCGCCCCTCCAACCTTGGAATGGGGCGGTAAATCCCCTTTCCGCCAAGGCGGTGCCGGTAATTTACCGGCATGGTCCAGGGTGCTAATAGCACCCTGGATTACCGCCTTCCGTGTAATGAGCCCCAATGACTGGAATTTTTAAGACATGGATCATTAAAACACAATGGGCCGCATCATGCGTCCGGCAGTAACCCTGACAGTGCTACTGGTGGGTTGCGGCCGGACCCGTAAGTATTTACCGGTTCCTTACTTCCCAGTGACATACGCTCATTACGAGTCCGGCGGCTGGGAAGTCAGGCGCCGGTATATTTGTTAATCCCCATTCCCATAGAGACCCTTAGGACTCTTTGGGTGTGGGGACACGGAAGCACCAGCGCTGTTGCTAACAGTGCTGGTGCTTCATGAAGGGTTTGCCTACCGTGACCGATGCGCCCGGCAGGGTCAGACCTGTCGGGCACAGGGGCTCCGGCAGGAAAACACGTAGTTTGCCGGTCCGGAAACAAGGGTGCCAGTGAGCTTACCGGCACCCTTGTTTCTGGACTGGCAACAATGTAATGGAGCCCATGTTCTATAAACTGGGACCAGACCTCTTCGGAGAATCAACTTTTTCCTCTTCTTCCACAAAGTCCTCTCCACCAATGAAATTCTGCTCATTTCCTGCACCCATTCAGACTGTAAAGGGGTTCATGCCATCTTTGTTTTGCTTTTTGTTCATTGTAGTAGAGTTATCTGGCAACTTAAAACAGTCACTCAGTTCCTCTACTATAGCCATCAGTGCCGTCCACTCTCACTTCAGAAATGCATTTTCTAGATTTGTCGGCATTATGCCATTGCAGTAAATGCTCTTTGTTAAAAAAGCCCATCTTATATTTTTTGACCTCTAGATTGCCCTTGGGATTTTTCTTCTGTACCCTACTGCAGGAACTTGTAGCAGGAGGAACTATTAAAATCAACTTTTCGTTATCTCCACTTGACCTGTATTCTAGGTCAATAACGATTGATAAGGCCCTTTTTAAGAAGAGGTTAAAACAGTGGCAGAGCATCCATGGGTTGACTCATCGGATCTATGTTAATATAATGAATTAAATGACTTTGGGCCTCATTACACGGTAGGCGGTAACCATGGCGCTACTAGCGCCATGGTTGGCGCCGGTATTTTACCGTGTCCGCCTTGGTGGATGGCGGAATTACCGCACTACTCCAAGGTGAGCGGGGGCGGTAATTCCCCATTCGCCAAGGCACTTCCCCATTCCCATTTTTGCCCCCATAGGGCATAATGGGAATGGGGAAGGAGCTAATTGCGGTACCGTAATTAGCATCGAGGTCCCTTTGCGGTACCCTACTTTAACGGCTGGTAAAACCATCCGTTAAGGTCGGGTCCCGCAAAGGGAACTCATATTAAGGCAGTAAGGGTTTACCGGTACCCTTACCGGTACCGGTAAACCCTTACCGCATACCGTGTAATGAGGCCCTCTGTGGTAATTCACTTTGTTGTAATTACTTAGAATTATTTTGGTAAGTCTTTTTTATCGAGTTGTCCCCCCCATGTCAATTTCCCCTTCACTACCACCTCTACTGCCAACCCATCCCCACCTCCTTATGTCCCTAACTCGTAAATACATTTGCACAATCACTTACCCCTGAAGTATTTCAAAGTAATTACAAATAAATAAAGCACCTCGAAGTAATTTGCTTTGCTAATACAACGGCATCTCGACTCATCAATTGTGAAATAAAGGAGACTTACCTTGCACCCCGTGCTCAACTGGTCCTTGGATACATTTTGTTTGCAACATAACTGTTGAGTTGTTTTCTGCCAGCCCAGGGGATATCAGCAGAACAAGGTTCTGTGGTGGGAGTAGCAGCTGACAGCGTCAATGCACCACCCACCAAAAGGTGAGCCCACAGTTTAGGGCAGGTTTGCTGCCCATTGATTTGCATCCCGAGGGCTGAAGCGGCCTCAGCCGTGTTTGGTTGCCAGCAGTTGGCCTGGACTATCCCATGCACAGCAGTGTAGTGACTTGTGATGTGGGGTTGTATAATTGGTAACTCAACCGTAGCCAGGGTCGGATTGGCCCCTCAGCCTTTCGGCCCGTGGCCGGGCCAAAATCGTCCCTAGGGAGTGGGGGCCGTTTTCTGGCCATGCCTGGGCCGGTTTGGAAGAAAAAAAAAAGTTTTAAAAAAGATAGTTTAAAATGTTTTTTCTGTTGTTCTTTTTCAAAAAGCCTTTCATCCTTCTTAGGTCGATAAATGAGTACCAACACAGGTTGGGTGATATTGTATGCATATTTGTTCTTTAAAAAAGAGCTTAAGCGTAAGTGCTATACAATGACATATCATTTGGCCTTGGACGTCTGCTTGGATTCACAGTAATTTAGTGTACTTAGGAACAATGCTATTTGATGACACTTCCTGTTTTGTCAAGGGGTGAAAGGTCGTGTTTCATCTTCCTGGGATGTCACTTTGAGGTGGGGCCAAATGTCATCACTTCCGGTGATGTCATCAGAGATCAAGGGTCGTGAGGGTTGGGCCACTTTTTTTTGGGTGACCGGGCCCTTTTTCTTGTCCCAGTCCGAGCCCTGATGCAGATTGGCCAGGTGCCTGGTGCCAGATGCCCCAGCGTCACTGTATGTTCTAGCATCAGGCAGCAGTGTGAGGGTGCCGGTTAGATTGGCCTGTGCTATTAATGTACTGCAGGCAGAAGCTATTTAGCCATGTGCACTGTGGTCGGTGTCCAGAGTGTGGTTGGCCAGTTACACTTAGAACTTGTTACCGGGCGACAGCTTTACCGTCCAGATCAAAATGGACTGCCAAACATTTGTGACACCTGTGCCAGGCCAAGAGAAATCATTAGTTCCATTAAAAACTCCACTACAGCTAGAAAAATATGCCTGGAAGACAGCATCATCTGAATCTGATAATCTGATAGTCCCCTACATCAAGAGAAAACTATGCTAGAACTAGCATTGGAAATACTTTACGTAAATCAATAAAAATATGCAGTTGATGGTAAGTACTACACACAAAAACAAATATGCAAATAGTATGTGTATTAGAATTAGGGGTGTACCAAATATCATGTTTAGTATTCGGCTGAGTACCCAATAGTTTGTCAAATGTTCGATCAAAGGTGAATATGATGCATAATAGTTATTTCATTTAATAAAACATGTTCTAAACTTGAAAGATACACTTGAAAAAAATGAAAGCATCATTTTAAATAGGTAATACCATGTTCAATGTATTTCCCTTAATTGGAATCAACATCTCATGCTTATTTAATGCACACAAACCAGAAAATAACCGATTTGGAAAAGGCAGGAACTGAATATACAGAAGGACGTTGCATACACAAATGCAAAATGCCGAGTTGCAATGATCAAAAAGTCGACTGCAAATTACAGCTGCCATTGCAAATCCCACTCACTTCAATGTCTTGTGAGTTGCAAGGCAGCTCGCTTGGAAAGTGAATTTCGAACCTTCCTACTTGCTCACACATTCATGCACAAATGGGTTCTGTCCTCTCATTCAGCACCAATGTCGAGGGCATGTGTGACATGAGTCGACTCTCTGTGCTATTTTTAGAGAAGGGACTTGTGCCCCCATGCCAAGCATGGGCAAGGACTCTGCCAGAGGGACAGATAGCATTGGAGCGAGGGTATACACACGTAGGAAAGTCAGAGATGTCCCTAACATCTTTAAGAAAGCACTTGCCTGGTGGGCAGTCGCTCATTTCCACCAAACCGCTATCCATGCCCACTTACCCTACCTCCTTCCCTCCATACTAGATGGATGTAAGGCTCGGCGGCTTTTTCTATGTCTCTCACTCTTCCACAATAACAGCAGGTACAATGCTTTCCATCACTCTCTGATCTCTCTCATATGTTTTGTGTTGGGACAGACTAGCCTAGAATGGTATTTGAGAGTTATTTGAGAGATTTCCTAATAAATAGGTTCTCCCATGGGGTCAATATGGGTTGGGAAATGTCAACCCTATCTTGTACTGCCTGACATCAAATATCTACTAAATAAGTCCTTGTAAAGTTCATTGGGCCAGTTGATGCAATTTTAATTAAACTTTGCATAGGATGATCTTCCCTGACAGAATTGTGCTCACTCTTGTCGTCTTATAATTTATTGTTTGTGAATTGGTCAAAGGTTCTATATAGTTACTTTCAGGCATCAAATGTTACTGTTTTAGTCACTCACCTGACTCACAATATGCTTAAATGTTAATAGGTTAATAGCAACATTTCAGAATGTCGTTCTTTGGCACATACCATTTTCACACTCCAATTTCACTAAATAACGAATTTACTGCTCACCATGTAACTTCTATGACATCACATTTGATGAACGATTACCTTATTAGATTTGCTTACTACACTTCTGCGCTACTCCTATCCTTTATGCTACCCTTTATTCATGGTTGATTATCATCCAAAGGAAGGGATAGGTACCCTATGTCTTTTCATTTAATAAATGTAACTACTTGGACTCCACCATTTACACTCTTTTGATTGCTTGACTATTGCACGAGTTATCACACCCAACCTTGCCCACCAAATTAATTCCTCTTGGACAACTGGGACCTGGCTGTACCCTATATCTCTGATGGACAATTAACAAAACTAAGGACTTTTTCCTTTAAGAATAACGTTTTTATATATTTTTCTTTCTTAGTCCACAGCTCTTTGACTTTGTCCCATATAGAGTCCTCACACATACCTCTCTATACTCCCTCAGGCAGACTGGCCCACATGGGATCTGACCAGATTTCCCAAGTGACGCTCATAAGAGGCCTTTTTAGGTGGGTTCCTGTCATCCTGCCTGTCATGCAACTGACTACCTCACCACTGCTAGTCTGCTCTACTGGTTGTGAATTCTGGTTTCTTCCTAGGCATCTGCCATAGGAACGAACTTTGCTCACCTCCCCATCCTGCTCACCATTCCTCTGCAATACACAAACATGTACACCATAGTTTGATATTTTATCAAGAATACCATCGGATATTGCTTAATTCCATGCCCGTTTGGAAGCTGCACTCCATATTTGCCTCTCATTACATTGTATGAAAATGAGAAAACAAAGTATTTGGCTTAAGCCGAATAGCAAGAATGTATTCAGCCGCAGCAGAATACCTACTTTTCATCTGCATTTTAGATGAATACTTACTCAAAAGCCGATGTTTGGTACACCCCTAACATAAATACAAGCACAAAGTGTTAGTGGGATCTGAGTCAAAGTTGCAAGACCCTTTGCATTTCTACCACGGACTTGATTAGTAATGTTTATGAGGGTGGGGCACTATGGGTGGAGATGCATTCATTTCAGAACTTCTGATTTGTAAATCTTTCCCCATCATGGCTATTCCCTCTTCCCCTCTAACCTTCCCTTTCCCATTTCTTCCACTATACTGTTATACCGTACCTTCTTTCATTCTTTCCTCATTCCTCTTTCCTTCCATCACATTTTCCCACTTCTCATTCCTTGCCACTGCTAATTTCTTTCTCAGCATACTCTCTTTGTGCTCTTCTTTTCCATCCCTACATCCCTTACTTACTTCTCTTTCTGTTTTCCCACTCCCTCTTTCCTTCTTGTTTCCTTTTTACTCACACATTAAGGAACTTGTGGTCGTTTCTTCTCCATTGTGTACTTGTTTCTTACCCTGTTTCAACCCAATGGCTTTGTTATTCCCTCCTATTCTTATTTTTCCCTCCATCTTCCTCTTTCTGCACTCAACTCACTTCTCTAGCACCTGTCCTGTTCACTAATTTCTAATCCCTCTGTACATTCTGCGGTCTCCTTTCACCAGTTTCTCCCCTATCCTTCTTTTCTGTCCATGTAGCAATCTTCCCATCTCCTGTTCATTCTCTAGTTGCTTCTCCATTGTTTTCATTCTCTCCCTCTCTCCAGGCACCCTTTATATCTCCCCACTAGTGGTGGATTGGCCTACAGGGAACTCTAGAGATTTCACTGTGGGCTTCTGAAGGATGGGTCTCTTTTCTGTGGGTACCCTTATTTTATGCTCTGAATTAACAAAGCCCAGTTCCGATTAACCCAGCCCACCTCCTTCCATCTCCCCACATAGCCCGCATCCCTTTAAAGTAAAGAATTTCATAACAGGCTTCCAGAATGCTGTTACTCAGTTTTACACATATTATATATCAGTTGTTTGTTATATTTAACTGATTTTGTTCATCCATATATAGTGACAGATGTGCTTTAAAGTTCACTATTTGGACCCATTTTTACAAATGGTTTTATGGTGGAACCTCCCCCCTCCACGATCCCTACTTCGTGGAGTTAGGGAATTGGGCTTACTCGCACAGTGTATTATGGGGCCACTTTGAAAATCATTTCCAGGATCACTTTTGACTCTCAATCCACCCCTGCTTCCCACCCCTCTCTCTGTCTCTCACTTCGGCCAAAAAGATTTAGTGATTGAAGTGCTAGGCTTGCTAAGGGTCCAAGCACTGCTGATTGCTGAATGCGGTTCTTATTGAATCTGTGCACACCTGTCCAATAGTGTCAGTAGAATCACTGTGGATAGTGAATGTTTGAGTGTAATTATGAGGAAGACCTCAAAAATGAGACCAAGCTCCCTTAGTGGCAGTGCTGGGCTCCTCAAAGTGGCTTAAACAGCTCTGATGCGGCAGGGAGCTCTGTTAGTTCCCAAAAGAAACTTAATAAATGAAGGTAAACATAAACTGTATATGTGTGCCATAGGCTAAACCTACAATTAAGTTGTCAACATTATGGACACGGTTATTTTCTGGGGCAGGCCCTAAACAACTTCACATCCATCTGTAAAATATTTGCCTAGTTGTGCCTGGATTTCAACAGTAATAATGACTCCAAAACAAACTGTTCATGTCCTCAGAAAAGCTTACCTAAAAGTAATTAATGTCCACCTGCCAATATTTACGCAGTGAAACACAGCTGTGCTAGCAAACACACATTTCTTTTGCCCTTAAAGGTCACAACAACGAAACCCAGGGAGCCACAAAGCAGCCAAGCGGCCAACCTTTAAGGAAATGGCAGGCAGTGACTACCTGCTCTATGTAAAGGCCCCATTGCTGCTTTCCTGAAAACCCTCTGGAAAGAGACAAGAGAACAACAAGTCACCACTTCCAATGGGCAAGTCCTCATGTCATGTAACATTTATGCAAGACTTGCCCTAACACCTAGATCCACACCCACTCCACATCTAACCTGAGACTGTGCAATCTGCTCCCCTGCCTCTGACCCCCCCTCTCCTCTTTGGTTGTTGATCCCTTGCTGTCAAATTGCCCTCCCGCGTTTTTAGCTCGCTCTCCCTTGCGTCTTTGCTTCCCTCACTTTATACCACTCCCTGTGTCTCGTCCAGGCTCTTTTGCTTCCCGACGTGTGTAAGCAGTTTCACTATGCATACATTACATAAAGATGATCTCTAATGCATCAATTTCAACGTATACTATGTATAGGTCAGACTATGGTACACACATTTTAATGTACAATTTATGTTTTAGTACTGTGTATATAAGAATCTTCCCTTTGCAGTATACCGTTTGGCCATGTAATATAGGAATTTTAATGCACCAGTGCGTGTCACCCCGTGTATAGCATGAGAATTATTTTCATTATATCATGTATTCATTACAGCATGCTGTATACATGATTTACTGGACAGTACCATGCACATCTATAATTATAGAAGTGAAAATGTGTGGATGGCTGGGATTGCGGCAAAGCGTTGTTCCTTATACAATTTCACACCGTTTCAAAAAGCTGCACCAAATTCTGCAGTTACCTGTTAGGACCCTGCAGACAATACTGGGCATATGACATTTGGACACCCCACCCCATTCCCTGGATTTCAGCACAAGTCAAAATTTATTAGTGGGTTTGTGGCTTAGCGAAGCGTTGTTCCTTGTACAATTCCACACTGTTTCACCAGTCTGCACCAGGTATTTCAAAGTTACCTGTTTGGACCCTCCAGACATTACTTTCTACATGACCATGACATTTGGACAACCTACCTCTTTACCCGGATTTTCTTCTGGGTTTGTGGCGTGGCAAAGTGTTGTTCCTTTACCATTCTACACTGTTTCACCAATCTGCACCAAATTGTGCTGAGTTACCTGTTAGGACCCTCCGGACAGAACTGGCTACATGACATTTGGACGCCCACCACATTCCCCGGATTTTAGCACAAGCCCAAATGTGTTTGTGGGTTTGTGGCTTGGTGAAGCGTTATTCCTTATACAATTCCAAACTGCTTCACCAGTCTGCACCACATTTTGCTTAGTTACCTGTTAAAACCCTACGGACATTACCGCTACATGACATTTGGACACCCCACCTCTTTTCCCGGATGAGAGCACCTTCACACATGAGACAGTTGCTTGAAATCGGCAAAACATCAATATGGTCGTAGAAGGACCGGTCCTCAACCTTAAAATGCATGGTTTTTGAGACATTTGCACCACAATACACCACAACAAACTGTACCACACCAGGGTGAGGCAACAGGTGGGGTGAGAGCACAGTAGGTCCCAGTGTGCAGCTGCACACCATCTCTCGCCTCTGCCAACGTCTGCTCTGTGGTATGTCAGCCAGCCACACACGCCCATTCTCAATGCAGTTTACTTAAGGGTGCAAGGCACATCAAGCAATAAGGGAATCGGAACAGCAACCTACAGGATCATTGATGTTCAACAATTGATGAGTGTTGTCAAGTCTGTCCACAGAACCTGTTCGGAGAACGGGTACTTTTGCTAGTTCCAGTGTAAAAACATACATAGCTTGATATACAATGATTGTATTTCAAGCTGCACTATATGCACTTCAACATACAATGTATGCATCTCAGTCTACTATGACTGTATCTCAGTAGATATGGTTCTAATATATAATGTATGCATCTCAATATACTGTATATACCTTTCCGTATACAATATATGCATCTCAATATGCTGTAGGTGCTTCTCAGGATAATATGTATCTCAGTGTAAAGTATATATTTCAGTATATGTTATGTTACAGTAATAATGTATGTATCTCAATATATGGTATATGAGAACCAATCCATCTATCTCAGTGTACAAGCTTATGTATATTTCAATATATAATGCATGCATCTCAATATATTCTGTGAATCTTCGAAGATGTATGTCTCAGTGCTTAATGTACATATATCAATATATAATGTATGCACCTCCATATGGTATATACATTTCAGTATTAAATGTATGTACCACAGTTTATAGCGTGTATATTCCAGTATATAATGTATGCATCTCAATAGATGATACAAACATCTCAGAGTACAATGTATGCATTTCACTATCCAGTAAACAAATGGATGAACCTTGACGTATGTCACTAATGGCCCATATATGCCTGCATGCCTATTTGCGTGTCTCTCTCTGAGATGGCAAGAATTCATCATTCCAAAAATAATGCTATGTTACCACGGAGGTATTGTCCGCATCCTAAAATATAGATGCATTTTTGTGTTTTCAAAAGTTAATATCTCGAGTTTGGCTGATCCGATTTTCGATATTTGTGTGGTGTGCACCAGTTACAGGCAAGTGCTTGCTAGCTAGGTGTGTGTCGAAAATGTAAGCAGATAATTACAAGAACATTTCTTTTATTGGAGTCTTTTGGGAAACAACTGCAAGACAACGCCTAGTTTACAACTTTCTTTTTTTACATGAAAGCGTCCATGAAACCTCACCAAATTTGGTATGAGTGTTTGGATTTGGCCTGATCTGTTGCCTGCCAAATTTGGTGAACCACTGCTACATAGAAACAGTTTTTCTCATGTTCCTATGCAAGGTGTCGCTTAACTTTAACTACACTGAAGCTATTGAAGAAGTAGGTGCTCTCTGAAAACCCCTGTACTGCGGGTCTATGGACCACGTTTCCTGGACTGCCCAGAAAAGAGCCCCTGCCCAAAAGGAAACGCCACTCACAGAAGCCTGCCAACAGAAGAGCAAGGCGGAACAGAGAAAAACAGGCCTGGACGAGGGGAAGGAGAGTGCAAGAACGGGGAAATGGCTTGAGAGCGACGATCTGGGGGGAGCAGCCTCGCAGGGGAGAGCTAAAAGGGAACGTTTCAGAGGCGAGATCAAAGAGGTGAGGAGGAAAAGACTTGGCAGTGGAGGCCAGGTGGAGGCGGGCCAGGGAACTCGGCAAATACTGTGGGTGAAACCCTCCCACCAAAGGATGCCTAATCCTGCCTATTTATGGCTGCTCTGAGGCAGTAAAAAAAAGGCAGTCCTTTTTTTAGGAGCAGCCTCAAACAGCTGGGATATTCACATAAACCAACCCTTTCAGTTGAAGGGACGTTATGGTTGAAGCACAAGTTATCAAAATTCCCAGTGATGATTCCAAAAGCAATCATAACTTGGTTACCAGCATGCACTGCTCATGACGTCGCAGGTGCCCATTGACATGTAATCAGACTCTTGAAAATCTTTGCAACCATCCATTTGTTTTGCTTTTTGTTTTGGCTCTTAAATAAGAAGTATAATTTAGCGTTACCGCTGGGGATTGCTATTTTTCCTGATCTCTTGTAATTCATCATGGTACATAAACCTAGGAAGCACAACATTCACAATAGGGTCCCTTAGCACTTAAGCTTGTGGAAAGAAATTAGATGGAAGCAAGATGTGTTTTCAGAGCATTTTTGAATGCCAGATGAGCCTTAGTGGCTTCAAGGAGCAGAAGCATGGAGTTCCAGAGACCAGGGCTAAAGGGGATCCACCCAATCTGTTTGCCAAAATAGGAACCACATTAAAAGCCGGAGCTGGGGTAGATCTCAGAAAGTGAGGGCTGATATTTCAAGCCTGTCATAGATACAAAAGAGGGGGGCCTAAGGGTTTAAAGGCGCCATGAACTGTGCCTTAGAATCTATATGACAGGTCACCTGTGTAGCTGGCAAAGCAACTGAAAAATGAGATGAAACCAGGGGCTCCCGAAAGAAGGCAGGCATGACATTGCAGCAGTTAAGCCTACATCAAATGGTGGTTTTTACCATGGAGATTAAGAGTCAGGAAGTGAAAAATGTTAGTGATCATTTTCAGATGGTAATAACAGGAACTCAGCAGTGAGCTTATTTGGTCGATTTTAACAACCAGGCTTCTCTAGTTGGGCAAGGGCCCACTTCATCAGACCAGAATGTTGTATCCCAGAGATCTGTGTGTTCCCCCACAAAAAGAATATCTGTCTTGGTATTGCTCAATTTGTGCCAAGGGCAGCCCATCCACTCACTTATTGCTGTCTGGTAACTATGTAGTTGGAAGGTGATACCACTCTGTCCCCATCTTGACTGGGGAAGGTCTGGGTAAGTTGATCAGGTTGGTCAGGGTCTGGATGCACATACTGAACAAGGTGCTGTGTGTAGACGCGCCATGCAATACCCGAAACATACATTGTAGATGATAATAAACATAAGAGATTATCATACTTGCAGGATACCTATGTGCCAAATAGAACTTTATCCAGGCAATGGCAGTGCCCCCGAAGCCAGGCCTGCTGGATGTTTCATGATCGACAGTGTCAAACGAAGCTGGTAGGCCGAGGAGGAGCAAGCTGAGATCATACTGTTATCCGCCGCCATGCACAGGTCATGCAGAACCAACTCCAGTAGTTACTCAGTGCCACAAGCTGGGGGAATTTAGAGGACTAGAAATGGCAAAGCTTTCTGGTTGCAGCTCGTTCTGTAATCTTGGCTACAAATGGAGCAGCAAAATGGGCTGGAATTCCGGGATGAAGGAATGGTTTCTTCAGGAGCAGAACTGTGCCGGTCTGCTTGAAAGCTAGGCTTACTCGACCAGTTGGAATGGAGGAATCAGTTCCTGATGTTAGTGCTGGAAGGAGTATGGGAAGGCAGTGATTCAGAATTGTAACTAGGTAGGCGTCCAGATGTGATGTACTTGATTTGGGCAATAGGTGTGGCAGTCTAAACTATGGTTAAGGGTGCGGGAAGGTGCATGAGCGGGACAACATTTTAAGACTAGAGATCAGTCAGGACTTGTACAGGGGCTATGAGCATTTTTGTGAATAATAATGATTACTTTTTTTATCTGCTTTAGCTAATTTTATTAAGTCTGCTTTTAAAGAAATGTATAGAAGTATTGTAGCACAGTCTCGTGCCACTTGTATCCATGCATGTTTAAATCCGCAGAATGTTTTTTATAATAGGTTTGCAATGCTGACTTTACTATGTCTGTGTGTTGTGTTTGCTCTTTTTAAAAATTTTAATGGATTGCTTTCCGAATAAACTGAGTCAATCAGTCAGAACATGCAAGGCTTGTATGTTGGTTGATATGTGGCAGCGGAAATGTTTCATTTGAAAAGAAACAAAGCTGCAGTGGTATCGCACAAGATAAGCGATATAATTCTTTTCTGCTCTTAAGGAAGCGAGTTGATTGGCAATGAGGAAGACCTTTTTGCTGATACTAATGGTCTTGCTGACACTAGCAGAACAATAGTATCTCTTAGCCTGAAGGATCGCAAGCTTGTAAAGGGAGAGCTGGTTCTTAAAGTCTTTCTTGGCCCCGTGATCATGATGAGGACGTCACATGCATTCAAGGAATCCGTTAAGATGTGTTTGCTACTTCAAAGCTTACATAATGCTCCCTCTGGAGCTACTTCCCTTCAGAGGGTCAAAGTTAGAAGAGATCCAATTTGAGAAATCGGTGTCATCTCATATGGGTTAGTGTTCATGTAATGGGCTAGAATGAGCAGACTGGAGATGAGAATAGCTCAGGAGCAAACTTTTTCCAGGTCCTTAAATGAGTATTATAAGGAGGACCAGATAGTTTTGTCGGACAGGTGTGGGACCTAAATTAAAATATTGACTGGAAAGTGATACAACCAAATAACAGGGAGGAGCAGGGGCGAAAGGAAAGACGTTCATTCAAATTGGCAGCAGTAAAGTGTGTAAGGCCAATTACCTTTTCAATAAGACCCCCCACCCCCTTTAGCCTGCCCCCAGAGTTCCAAATTATCAAGATACAGTGAGGAGGATGGGAAGGAAGGGCCATCAACCCATGTGTTAAAATCTCATCTGCAATGATTTTAGCACCAGCAGTAAATACAAATTGAGCCATGAGGTCACTGGTGAAATGCAGGGTTGGAGGTGGGGTTCGGGCAATAAACAAGGAGCACTGTGACAGAGAAAGGAGTGTTAAGAGTAATTTTTACCACTAGCCAGTCCCGGATTACCAAATTGGCAAAGAAGACATCGGCCTATGGGCCCCACTCCTTTTAGGGGCCCTGCGACAACGGATCAAAATAATATTGATTTGATCTTGAAAGAAAATTACAACCATGTTTTTTTGGTGTGCCTCGTTTTAGTATTTGTCCAGGCCGCTTGCCCTCTGTGCTTCCCCGTTCCCTCCTGAACCCATTTCTGTGGTTTCTGAGGCTTAATCCCACCCCCGGACCCACCCCTGCCCTGGATTGCCTAGTTCCACATCTTGCAACACCAAGGGTTAGACCCCGTGCCTGGTCACTTTACCATGCCACTCTAGCTCCAAGGTGGAGGTGAGGAGTGCCCTGAACACCTATTGCCCCCATTTTGGTTTGGTGTGCCTCGTTTTAGTGTTTGTCCAGGTGCGTTTGCCCCCTGTGCTTCCCCGCTCCCTCCCGGCCCCTTTCTGTGGTTGCAGAAGCATAAACCCGCCTCCGGACCAACCCCTAGCCCTGATTGCCTAGTTTTCACATCCTGCAACACCAAGGGTTAGACCCCGTGCCTGGTCACCTCACCTCGCCACTTTAAATTCAATGCACAGGTGAGTGGTGCCTTGAACACCTAGTGCCCCCATTTTAGTTTGGTGTGCCTCGTTGTAGTATTTGTCAAGGCCGCTTGTCCCCTGTGCTTCCCCGCTCCCTTCCGACCCGTTTCCATGGTTGCTGAGGCGTAATCTCACCCCCGGCCCTGATTGGTCCAGATCCCTTATAACACATTTCGCTAGGACAGCTCCCTTCCCATGCAGCCCCTGTGGCAAAGGACCCTGAGGCAAACGACAGCTCCTGCAGAAGCAGCTCCAGATGGTGTCTGCAGGTGTCAGCAGGGGAAGCAGCTTGCCTTCAACCAGCAGCAGCTAACAAGGTAGGCAATGTACAAATTGTTGAGACAGCCATCCCTGACTGTCATAAAACTATCCCACCACTCATACTTGTTTTGTTGTGTTATGTCATGTTATAATTCCTATAAAGTGCGTGGTCGCCAAAAAAGGCATCATGGTGCTAATGGACACCACTTTAGCTCCAAGGCGGTGGTGAGTGGTGCCCTGAACTACTAGTGCCCAATTTTAGTTTGGTGTACCTCGTTTAAGCATTTGTCCAGGCCGCTTGCCCCCTATGCTTTCCCACTCCCTCCTGACCCAATTCTGTGGTTGCTGAGGTGTAATCTCACTCCGGACCCACCCCTGCCCCTGATTGCCTAGTTTCACATCCTGCAACACCGAGGCTTAGACCCTGTGCCTGATCACCTCACTTCGCCACTTTAGCTCCAATGCACAGGTGAGTGGTGCCCTGAATAACTAGTGCCCCCATTTTTGTTTGGTGTGCTTCGTTTTAGTATTTGTACTGGCACGCTTGCCCCCTGTGCTTCCCAGCTCCCTCCCAAGCCCTTTCCGTAGTTGCAGAGGCATAAACCCACCTCCGGACCCATCCCTGGCCCAGATTGCCTGGTTTCATATCCTGGAACAGCGAGGGTTACACCCCGTGTCTGGTCACCTCACCTCGACACTTTAGCTCCAATGCACAGGTGAGTGGTGCCCTGAACACCTAGTGCCCCCATTTGGTTTGGTGTGACTTGTTTTAGTATTCGTCCAGGCCGCTTGCCCCCTGTGGTTCCCCCGCTCCCTCCTCACCTGTTTCCATGGTTGCCAAGACATAATCCCACCTCCAGACCCTCCCCTGGCTCCAATAGGCTAGTTTCACATCCTGCAACACAGAGGGTTAGACTCCGTGCCTGGTCGCCCCACCTCGCCACTTTAGCTCCAATGCACAGGTGAGTGGTGCCCTGAACACCTAGTGCCCCCATTTTGATTTGGTGTGCCTCTTTGTAGTATTTGTCCAGACTGCTTGCCCCCTGTGCCACCCTGCTCCCCTCCAACCCGTTTCCGTGGTTGCTGAGGCGCAATCCCACCCCCAGTCCTGATTGGCCCAGATCCCTTATAACACTCATTGCGCTAGGGCAGCTCCCTGCCTGTACAGCCCCTGCAGCAAAGGACCCTGAGGCAAAAGACAGCTCCTGCAGAAGCAGCTCCAGATGGTGTCTGCAGGTGTCAGCAGGGAAAGCAGCTTGCTGTCAACCAGCAGCAACTGACAAGGTAGGCAAGGTGCAAATTGTGGTGACAGGCATCCCTGGTCGTCATAAAACTATCCCAACACTCATTCTTGTTTTGTTGTGTTATGTTATGATTCTTATAAAGCACGTGGTCACCAAAAAAGACATCATGGTGCTAATGGATACAGCAGCATTTGGCAGGACACCTAGAACAAATGGGTTTTCAAGAGTCGCCGAAAGCTCAGTTGATTTTCAGTGGCCCGAAGAGAGAAAGGTTCCACATTCTTGCTGCCACCACAGAGAAGGAGCGATCACCTATCCAAGCAAGGCGAACATGAGGAATAATCAGCAGGCAGGCTTCACTAGATCTTAGAGAGCAAGCTGGTAGGCAAGGCTGGAACTTCTCTTGTAAATACTCTGCTCCCTGGCCATAATAGGCCGGGTGTACAGTGCAGAGAGACTTAGAAAGAATCTGTTTATGCACTGGAAGCCATTGAAGAGTGCACATGATTGGTGAAATATGAACCCCATACAGAGTGTTGGTGGCCACGCGAGCCGCAAGTCTGCAACAGTTGAAGACAGTGAAGAAGATAGATAGGCTGTGCCAAAAGCAAAGAATTACAATAATCCAGTCGATTTAGGATGAGGGAGGAAACCATGAGTGGGCATAGACGCACCGAAAGTAGAGGCAAAACCTTCCGGAGAACTCTTAGCTGGAAGTGGCCCCCTTTGCAGATAGCACTAACCTGGGGAGTGGCTGATAGTGATTTGGAGAATATAAACTGCACATTTCTCACCTGAGATACTGGTGAAGGGCAGGGGCCCAGCTCCAGGGGTCACAATGAAGTAACATATAAAGAACCCAAAGTGCGCGCAGAGGGAGAACCCACCACCAGGACCTCCGGCTTGTCTCCATTCAGCTTAAGCCAGTTGCTGCCCATCCAACTACCCACGGCCGCTAAGCAACCCCTAACCTGAGGTGATGAGCCCGGCTGGGTAAGATCCAGCCGGACGATGATTTGAGTGTCATCAGTATAGGAGTAGCAGCAGACCCCGTAGGAGTGGATGAGCAGCAAAAGGAGTTGGATGTAGACAAGGCAGAGCCCAGAGGAACACTATGCAGAAGAGAAGTACTGTGTGAAAGAAAGGAGGAGAGTGAATTAATCTGAGTCCTATCTGTCAGGGAAGATGAAAACCATGATAAGACTTCAACTGAGAGGCCAGCCGGGGCGAGGCAATGGAGCAACAAAGGATTGTCCACTGTATCAAAAGGGGGCGAGAGATCTAACAAAATCAATACATCCAACCCCGTGGTCTGCTATAGAGGCAATAAATTGTGTTGCTGCCAGTGAAAGTGGTTGTCAACAATGTTTTATGTATGATCGCAATACCTCAATACACTTGACTACAACCTTTAATTATTTCTCAACACGAACACAACTTTCCCACTACAGATAGCACACCACTCTAGTCCACCATTAGTTGCAAGCTAGACATCCATCAGAAAGGCAAATCCAGCTGTGTGCTTAGTTATTGACTGATATATTTTGAAACCTACGCCTTTTTCCCACTATCCAGGATACTCAAATCTAGGTGTGCTTTTTCATTGACTGCTATATTTTGAAAGCTAGGCCTTTTTCCCACTGTCCAGGATACTCAAATTTTGATATTTTTTCATCAACTGCTGTGGTTTGAAACCTAGGCCCTTTTCAACTATCCAGGATACTCAAATCTAGGTGTCTTTTTTCATTGACTGCTATATTTTGAAAACAAGACCATTTTCCCACCATCCAGGATACATAAATCTAGGTGTGTTCTCATTGACTGCAGTGGTTTGAAATGTAGGCTTTCTCTAACTATCCGGGAAAATCATAGTTAGGTCTGTCTCCCCACCTGTCCCAGGAAAGTGGTACACAGGAACTCTATCTCACAACATGGGTAGCTGGTCTGACAGCCCCCAGCGAGATAGCCAGATGCCTCAGCAACAACCCTAGAATCCTATTCAAGCCTGGGACTCCCCTTACCCCACTCACAAGAAAAACTAACTGTAGGCTAAGGACGCCCAAGTCAATTCCCCTGCCGGCAGCCACCAAGATTACACCCTTATACCTAGAATCACAACACAAGGAACCCAAGAACTACCATAATCCATAATCCCAAACCTCCAAGGAGCTGCATGTGTACTACTGCCCCTGCGACCTAAACTCAAACTTCTAAACCATTTTACCACTAAGGACCACAACATGCCATCACAAGGAACAGGATGACACCAAAGAAAAACAAGACAAGACAAAGAATAAACCAAATATAACAACAGAATAAACGTCATGAGAAGAGAAAGGTCTCTATACCTTACACCGTACCTTGCAACGGAACCCACCATCACAACTCAACACCATCAACGTCGCTACACAAATCAAAAACGTACTGGAACCACGCAGAAAAAGAACAGAAACAGCGAGAAGGAAGAAGAATGAAATCGACGCCCTTACTCCATAATTCACAAAAACACGCGGACACCTCCATCAAACACAACGAAATCTAGAAGAGGAACCGGAAGGAATCAGCAACCCAATAATTAATCTAGCAGATCTACTCGATGACTAATCAGATCGCACTGAGCAACCGTCACATCCTGAGAGTAACATGGAAGCAGACCAACCTGACAACCGAAAGACAAAGCTGCTATTAAAAATGAAAGTAAACCATGCCGAAAGGATCCACTGCAACCTTATCAACGCTAGATCTATGTCAAAACATGCCACAGAGCTACTGTGCGACAGCGGTATCGACATCCGTTTCATCACAGAAACATGGCTAGACGAAAACTACAAAATCACACTACACAGCTGATTTTTTCCAAAAACTTCAAGTGCTCACAGGTAAACAGGAAAAAAAAGAGGAGGAGGACTTGCAATAGTATCCAAGTAGCATCTGAAAATAAAAGCAGAGGAACCACTATATATTGAAAACTGCAAATCCCTAATGCTCCACCTGATAGTGAACCCCAAAACAAACCTCAAATTTGTTCTGGTTTACAGACCACTGACATACAATGCAGCATTTGTTGACACCTTCACAGAAGCCATCACCAACCTAGCCATCGAACATGAACACCTGATAAATCTCAGGGACCTCAACCTCTGGTTTGAAGAAGAAAACACTAATTCGCACACTATATTACACACTATATCAGTTAGTTAAAGGAGCAACATATAAAGCGGGACACACGCTCTACGCAATCTTCGCCAACAAAAACCTTATCACCACTGCACCGCCAATACAGATACTCTGGAGCGACCACCTCATCATCCCATCTGTGATCATGCTACCTACTAAAAAAGCCAACCAGCCCAAAAAATGTCCAACTGTCATTAAAAAAAACTGGAAGACCATCAAAGGTAGCATCTTGATAGAACAACTTGAACTCACTTAAACCATCAACCACTAACCTGGATGAAAAAACAGACCTACTTCATAAATGGATTCCCGAAACAATCGACAACATCTCCCAGGAAAATCCTTTCACCCTACACGAAAGAGAGCAATGGCAAAATGGTTTACTCCCCCCCTCGGCGTCATGAAAAGAAACAACTAGAAACTGGAACTAGAATGGAAGAAAAAATCCGGGCAGGCAAAAATATCACAATATCAATGACAAATCCAATCATAGAAAACGGAAAGTCAAAAGGCCAAAAAGAAATACTACGACAACCGAATGACCAAAGCCAGCAGCACCCAAAAAGAACTATTCAGCATCATAAACGAAATGAAGAACCCACGTGGTTGCAACAACACTCTGGTACCCTCACTGAAACTATGCAGCTACCTTTCAGACCACTTCAAAAATGAAATCAGCAGCATCCACTGAATCATACAAAGCAGACCAGTCAACCAAAACACTCAACCCACACCCCCAACCTTGGAATGTCAGTACAAACTCCAAAGCTTCCCCCTAATACCAGTAGAGATATTTATCAAGCTCGTAAGAAATAGCAAAAAGGCAGGCTCCCCTGTGGATCCCTGCCCTCCAGATATCTACAAGAAGATCCTTGCACAGGGCACACCTCTGGAATGCTACAGAAACCTCTTTCAACTATCACTGGCAACAGGGAAAGTACAGCGATCATTCAAATCGGTGTACATCAAACCACTCCTCAAGGACACGGCAGGCAACGTGGAAGACATCTATAACTATAGACCTATCTCAAACATTGCCTACCCAGCAAAACTACTTGAAATCTATGTCTACGCACTAACACAGTAACACATAGAAAACTGTTGGATTTAGGCCTCAGGCCTAAGAGAGGGACAGAGAAGGCACTCCTCTCAATCTGGGATGACCTAAAGACAAACGCAGACTCCGACACAAACTCGGCTCTGATACTACTGGACCTCTCTGCAGCATTCGACACAGTCAGCCACGTCATTCTCATCAAAAGACTAGAAGAAAAAGGAATCACCAATTTAGCCCTACTCTGGATTAAATCATTCCTAAATGGTAGAGCGGAAACTGTCTGGATTAAACCTTTTAAATCCACTCCAAGGAAAACCAACTGTGGAGTACCGCAATGATCGTCCCTATCCCCACTGCTCTTCATATCTACCCGACCACAATAATCAATCTC
Source organism: Ambystoma mexicanum (assembly GCF_040938575.1). NCBI lineage: Eukaryota > Metazoa > Chordata > Amphibia > Caudata > Ambystomatidae > Ambystoma > Ambystoma mexicanum. Next base: position 714,169,441 of record NC_090921.1, on the reverse strand, counting down.
ATTAAAAGACACAGATGTACGTGCTACAACTACGCAGAAGACACGGAAATCATCTACAAATTTGAAGACGCACAAGAAGAAAACTCAACGCTGGAAGACTGTCTACAAGAAATCTATGAATGGATGAACACAAAACGGCCTCAAACTTAGCCCATGCAAAACAGAAATAATGGTTATACCCAAAAACCAGAAAAACAACCATTGCATCCCATGGCCCACAGAACTAGGAACAGCACCGATGCCATCAAAAACCTTGGGGTCCTAATGGACAATGAACTAACAGTAGAACCACAAGTAAACACAATAATCAACAAATGCTTCTACCTCCTGAACACGGTAAAAAGGATCCTACCAATCCTCTCCTTCACCCATAACACACTTACCATCATCTCCCTCATCATGTCCAGAATTGACTATGCCAATAGCCTATACCTCGGAATGCCAGAACGCCTGCTAAAGAAACTGCAATGTATCCAAAATGCAGTGGCCAGACTTCTCCTCAGACTACCGCGAAGGGACCACACAACCCCAGTGCTAAAAATTCTACATTGGCTGCCAATCAAACAATGAATCACGTTCAGAACAATGAGCATAACGCACAGAGCAATCCATGGCCAAGGAGCAGAATTCCTACAAAAGAAAATAACCATTTACCTACTGACAAGACCACTCAGATCAAGCAACGACAGTCACCTCAAATCAAACCATATTCAAGAAATAAAACTTGGGCAGGTCATCATTCTCCCACCTAGCAGCAAAAACCTGGAACATCCTCCAAAAACAAATACGCAATACTAAGGATTACCTAAAATTCAGAAAACTACTTAAAACCTGGATATTCACCTCAGAATCAGATGGGGAAGACTAGGAAGACAAACAGAACACACTGCAGCAAGCATAAATGGGAAGAAGAAGCCAGGGAGGGACCCGGAAAAGACCCACTCCCAAACTATGCCACCACTTTAGACATCACCGCAGGGACAAGCACTATAGCTGCAGAGGGCGGAGCATTACCCAATTAACTGGTATCCCTGGAGGCCTTAGAGTGGCTGGTCCTCGGGGGTGGGGACCCCCCCACCCAAGGAGCTGGGGGAGGCAATGGTAGGCACAGACGTTGGCAACCTAAGAGCTAATCGTTCAACCATACCCATCTCCACCCAGGGGTGGGGGAGGCCTTCACCACCTCATGACCACAGACAGCTAGACAGTTAGAGAGGAAAGCCAACACCATGCACAGAACCCGGAGAATGAACCGCTACAAACGCCCAGCACACAAAACGGGAAGTGACGCTGAGCACAGAAATCCGAACCAACGTGGTAAGGAAAAGCTCCAGTAACCCAACCTTAAATCCTCAAGTTCCACATACACCTCTTAAACACTAAACAAACACAACCTCTTCTCTGCACAGCAATCCACATGCACTTCACTTCACTGCAACAAAGCAAACTACAGATAGTCTCACCCAACAGCACATGGGAGTCTACCGAGTCATAAATCGCACCTAAGCTCAGCAAACTGTGCAAACCGAACTGAAGCTGTCAACAGGACATCAAAACCCTTGCTCTACCTCTTCCCGCTATGTCCTACTAACCCACCCCACACTCTTTCCTTTCAGATCCCCCATAGCGCCAGGGGACCACTCCGGTGGTGATAGTGCGTGGTATAAATGTTTTTTAACAGTAACATCTTCTGGCAGCTGTCAGTTTGTAAAGAAATCTGGTGCAAACTACGTACGTGTAATGTACAGTAGTGATGGTCACCTCCATCTAGTGGCCAACGTGCACACTACTTAGTTCAATGGTATCTAGAGCGCTGCACGAGAAACGACTCCAGACCCAAGTAGAATATTTGCGAGTAGAAGCTTGGAGAACACTGACAAGTACATATACCCAATGTCTGCACTACTAAGTATGTTACCTTTTCTGAGTGGCAATGAAGTTTGATTAACTTTACTGTCTGCAGTAGCAGAGCAAGTGTACCATGTTCAGGCACTTTTACTCATTTTTGGCTGAGACTTAAGAATTCTTTCATTTTAGTGAACAAAGTGTCAATATTGTTTGTCGTCGCTCATTTGTAGAACAGTAATGTCGGCACCCGAATAAAAGAGGTACCGGGAGATAATTTGTCAGGGGGGGCCCGAAATTTCGACTGCCTAGGGTCCTCCAATGGGTTTAATCCTGCACTGCCACTAGCATTTCTGCCGTGGGAAGTTAGATAAAGTGTGACTAACAGGAAGTTCACTTTAAATACCACTACTTGTGTACTACCTGGGGGGGTGGGGCAATTGGCACTGACAACTTTGCAAATTATGGAACTAGTCAAGAATCGTTACCAAAAACATATCAGCATCTGAATGGTGGATAACTCCTTTCATATCAAGTCTATGGGCCTCATTATGGGTCCGGCGGTAACCAGGCCGGTGATACCGGCGGGTTGCCACCAGACCCGTAAATATTTACCAGCACCAGACTTCCCGGTAACACTGGGGGATTACAACCCTGGAGTACCGGAAAGTCAGGCGCCGGCCAATTGTAAATCCCCATTCCCATAGAGGCCTATGGGATTCTATGGGAATGGGGACCACGGAAGCACCGGCACCGTTGTTAACGGTGCCGGTGCTTCCGTGATGGGTCTGTCTACCGTGGCCGCTGTGCCTGGCAGGGTCAGACCTGTCGGGCACGGCAGCTCCAGCAGGCAAACCCGCAGTTTGCCGGTCCAGAAACAACGGTGCCAGTTAACTTACTGACACTGTTGTTTCCGGATCAGCACACTTAGAGTGAGGGCCTATGTCTTGCCAGTGAGCGGATATTAATAAGGAAACATGCAATGTAATGAGAGCTTGAATACTGCATTTGTGGGTGAGGATGGCAAGTAAAATGACTGCCAACATGCAAGGCACAAATGTTGGTATTAATATTGTGAGGGAGCATACAAAAGTTTTGTCTAAGGGCTAGTGGACTGTTCTTGAAGAAAGCATGTGCGGGGACAAGAGTAGAACCCCAACTCCAGAACCCAGTCTTACCATGGACTGGCGCAGAAGATCGCCCGGATAGCAGCAATATGCCAGATTCTGGCAAATCGTCACGGCAGTCACTCAAAGCCACTGTGGAAATATGCAAACTAAAATAACGCCCTTTCAGAAAAAGTAGGATTATGCCAACCAAACAGATTAGCCGTTTTTGGACTAGCCAATAGGGTTGCACCTAACTACATGCGTGGATCAGGGGCAGGGTCTGCAACCAAGCAACTTCCTGTAAATAGAGACGTGGCTCCTTGGATAATGTGAACCCAGATATCACCAACTATTTTTGGGCTTTTTTGGCCAAATTAAAAAAAAAAACAGTGTACGGATTTGCGCCAAGCCTGGGAAGGCACGCTTTCACGACCAGACAGTGGCTCTTACTGAAGGTTTGGCGCCAATCCATCCTGCTGTTTGGGCTGTAGGTGAGAGCAAACATTTGCCTTTGAAAAAGTCATGGGTAAACCTACGCTTTGGGGCCCCAGTCTGTAGTGTGATTCCCCCCTTTCCCCTTGATGGAACTTTGGAAAACAATTCATCGTCAGATCTATATTTATATTGGAAACGCTTATGCACAGTGTTGTCTCCATGGACTGGTTGGGGCAATGTTTTTCACTGTATGTGAAACACAGCTGAACATGTGTGTTTACCTTTTTATTGGCAACCTACGAGTTTATAGACGAGTTCTTTTCAAAATGAGAACACATCAGACTCGCAACAGTGTACCCTTGTAAATGAGCACCTCGGCTGGGGCGCGGTACTAGCCCAGGGCCAGCCAGTGTTTTTGGAAAATACCAAAATGCGAGCTGTCGCGTGCGGTGCGTGTGTCTGTCTAATATGTGTGGGCTTCAGGTGCGTTGCGGTTTGTTTGCAGAATGACATGCAGAGTGAACATACATTATACTTCGGGTGGGGTCCAGGTGGTGGTTGGAGCGTGTGCCCCCAACTGAATTGCAATGTCTGCAGGCTTGGCACGATCCTTTATGAGGCTTCGTTGGTGATCTCACAGGAACAGTGGAGAAGCGCATTTCTAGTCGGTATGAGCGCATGCGTGTTTCTAGAGGAATGCTGAATAGCACCCTGATGCCGCTTCTAAGGGCTACATCAGAACAGAAAAGGATCGGCATAATAAAGGATTGGAAAGATAAGAGGAAATAGGTGGTGATAGTTGAAAGAGAGGGCCTTACCACGAGTTTAGCAGTAATCTGGCACTAAATCGCCAAACTCATTTACCGTTACCACTATTCGGCCGCGTGGCATCAGCACGGGATTACGAGTGGTGGGCATGATGGCGTTTAATCCCTATTTTTGAAGTCCGATGGACTCCATGGGAATTTTCTTTTTCAGAATAACCGCAAGTGGTAATTCCGCGGCGGTTATTCGGGTGACTTTTAGCGCTACAGTGATTGACGTACCGCCATCTGTTTGCTGGAGGTACAACCCGCACCTTATCGCTGAAACTGGTACTACGGCAGTGCAGTGATGCGGCGGTAACAGAATTACTAACACTTTACCGCTTTTCTCATCACACCGACGTATTTATAACGATGTATTCAACACCGACACAGGTTTAGGGAGCACCCTGAGGTAACATGCCTCATGCCTCACAAGCTGTTCTCTGCCTCTTCCAGCCCCCCACTCCCCCCGGTGGATCAGTGTGCAGGTGTGTGTGTATGCACGTGAGAGGTAAAGAGCTGATATGTTTCGCACAATAGTTCCAACGCAGGGAGGCTTGTTAGCTTAGTGTGCGGCTCAGCATGTGAGTGCCGTCAGTTTGGAGCTCACATTCAGCAGTGCCGGGAACAAATCAACAACAAGCGTTTCTGCGCCCACATTCTAGAGCCTTCAATACTGGTGCAAGAGTCTAAAGTTCACATCTGTGTGTTTGCACAATGATATTAGCAGCTGAGTATTTAGAACTGGGAACAGGCACACAATCGCCTGCAACACACTAGCTCAAACAGAGGCAACTGTTTACAAAGACCCTTGGAAAATACACCAAGGCTGTTCACAAAGATTAGCAAACACGTTAACAAGGTTCCTACACAGAGCAGAGCAAACTTTCCCACCCTGACGCTTTAAAGGGCCCGTGCTGCCTTTTCTTGGGGACAACCTGTCTGAGGGTCATGAGTTCTCATGGCCGCAGCCTGCATCAGAACAGCAGGCCTGCTGGCATTTCTCAGCCACGGCTTTCTCGACTTCCCGTTTCCTTGCACTCTATGTACTGAACAGTACCGATCCTGCAGTAGCCAACCGGGTGTGAAGTAGCATTTTTAGAAGCACCGTTGTCTAGACAACAACCTTCACCTTGTTGAGCTAGAATCGTGTTGCCTTGTTTCAGTGGCCACTGACATTTTCAGCTTGCTAGGCAGAGTTCAGTGCCATTGCTGTCCAACGATTATGTGGTGGCCTTAATGAAGACAGGAAACAGTCTTTGGTAACTGTGGTATTTATTTAATACCATAGGTAAAGTGATCAACTTGGGGATACAATGTCCAGGGGCAGGGGGGCATAACTATACTCACAGTCAGGCAGTCTTGTTCCAGTAGCTGCTTCTTTGCTGCCTGCATGTGTCCTTCAGTGGGACACACAACTCACACCAGAGCCCCCAGGAGACTGTCCTCAGCCAAGGATTTACGCTCCGGTGTGTGTATGATCCTGGGTATCCAGGCCTGGGAGCCTGCAAGCCCCTTGGTTCAGGAGGAGCGCCGGGGCAGTCAATTCACTGCGCTCTCCCTCCCGCTTCTGGCTCTACGCGCGTTGCCTCGTGCTTCCTGCCATCAGTTCTCGTGAGATCGCATTCCTGCGATTTCGCGACCATAAGTCCCCACACACCTCCTTTGGTGGGAAAAAGGACAGGTGGTCAGTGCATAACAAAGAGTGAGAACTTGCTGTGTTTCCTTCTCTCTCTCTGGGGTCTGTCTTGTTCAGAGAGTGGATCTGAATGGCAACATGGGACGTGGGGAGATTCGGGTGGATCGGGTTCTCCTTGTGTCATTTCTCTCTGTGCTCCCTCAGGCGGGGACGATGGGCTCATGCCTGCGGGTTCTTCATGATGCTGCGTTTCCAATGAGTTTTCCCTGGTATATGCGGGTCGCTGGACGGACTTTGCTGGGCTAGTCTTTCTCCTGCTTCGTCGGATGGGTGGTTGGTAGATTCTCTTCTGCGGTACATGGCCACTCTTTCCAAGTTCCATCGCCTACCATCGCTGGTGCATGTGTGGTTGAGTCCCTTTGAAATGACCTCTATGAGTCTACTGTATTTGGAGCCGGTGATGGTGTCTCTATGGGGAAGGTGTATTTTTACCAGGTCGCCTTCGCTGCTGTGCGCTGAGCGGCCCTGCATTTGTCCCCTTGAGCCTTCATCGCTTCCTTGTTTCTCTGCATGCGGAATACTATGTCTTTCATGTCCACATCTTTGTCTATCCTTACTTGGTGTAGCCAGGGTGGTACCAGCGTGGATGCCGCCCTTCTCCCTCTCAACAGTTGGAAGGGTGAAACGCCTGTGATGGCGTTTGGTGTGATGCGGTGGGCCGCGACAGCCTCTTTTACCGTCTTGCTGGGGTCTAAGCCCGATGCATGTGCCAACTGCAGCGCCCCTTTGATGAAGCGGTTTGCTCTCTCGACAAGCCCATTGGCTTGTGGGTGGTACAGACTCTCTCTCAACTGTCGTATGTTGTGCTTTCTGAGGAATCCCTCCATTTCCCGGGACACTAGTTGCACCCCGTTGTCGGTCACTATCTCTTTGGGAAGGCCTTTGCGCTGGAAGACGGCGGTAAGCTCCTCGATGACCGTGCTGGTGGTGATGTCTGAGGCGAACTCAACCTCCACCCACTTGGAAAAGTAGTCCACTCTGACGATTCCATACTTGTGCTCTGAGGACATGCCCATCCAGTGGGCCGATGAAGTCCAGTCCTATTTTGTGCCGCACTCCTTTGGCGACCTCGGTGGGCATCATGGGGACTTGTCTCACGGACAGGCGTTTGTCGCTGTTGATGCATTCATGGCATCTCTCTATCATCGCCCGTATGTCCTGGTCCATGCCTGGCACTCTACTCCTCATCATGTTGCTACTTAGGTGGCCGAATGTGCTCTGCACAGGATAACTTTCCTGATGCCTCTGGGTGAAATCACACGGTCACCTCGCAGAATGAGACCGTTCATGGCCATAATTTCATCGCTCACTTTCCAGTAGGGGCATAAGCCTTCTGGGACTGCTCTTTCATTGGGCCATCCTTCGGAGACCCACACTGCCACACGGCGGAGGGCTTCAGCCAGCTCGTATTCATCTTGCCAGTGGCACTCGCTTAGTTCCATAAAATCGCCTTCCCTGAGATCGCCTAAGGAGGCTACTAAGCATTCGTCCTCCAGGAATGTGGTTCCTGGTGCATTTTGGTTCAGGAGCCTAGACATGCAATCTGCTTGGGCGTTCTTCCAGCCTGCAATATGGGATATCTCATAGCTGTATTCTTGGAGTTTGGCGGCGATTCTGGCCAGTCTCGATGTGACGGTCTTTGTGCCCCCTGGTTTAGCATGTGTATGAGGGGTTTTTGGTCGGTGACCAATCGGAATTTTGTACCCCAGACATACGACCAGAAGTATTCTACGGCCCAGGCATATGCTAGCATTTCTTTTTCCACTGTGGAGTAGTTCTTCTCTGAAGCTGACAGGGCCTTTGAGGTGAAAGCTACAATGTTATCAGTATCATCCCTTTTTTGGGTTAGGGTGGCGCCTAGCCCATAGGCGCTGGCATCGGTCGTGATGCATGTTTCCCATTGTGGGTTGAAGGGTTTTAAGCAGGGTGCATTTAGGATCCTTCTCTTGATCTCCTTGAATGCTTCGTCCTGCTGGGGCTCCCATGCATAGCTTGCACCTTTCTTCAGGAGTTCCCTCATGGGGGACGTGGTTTCTGAAAATCTCGGGACGAATTTCGTGTAGTACTGCGCAAGGCCCAGAAAGGACCGGAGTTCGTCTTTGGATATAGGGGCCAGGGCGTTGTTTATGCCTTCCAGGAGGTTCTTCTTGGGGCTCACTCCCTCCTTCGAGATGCGATACATGAGGTATTCAACTTCCCCTATGCTGAAAACACATTTTTCGTGGCGCAGGTGGACCCCTGCTTCTTGCAGTATGCTCAGTACTGCATGGAATGCTTTGTCATGGGTCTCTGAGTTCTTTGCGTACACGAGAATGTCGTCCTGAAAGTAGGAGACGTTCTGGATTCCTTTCAGCAAGGAGCTCATCATCCTCTGGAACGCGGATGCTGCTGAGGACAAGCCGAACGGCATTTGGGTATACTGGAATGTGCCGAATGGGGTGATTAACGCCGTGAGCGGGCGCAAGAATTTGTGCAAGCTGATCTGGTGGTATGCGTCACGTATGTCAAGCTTCCAGAACACCGTTGCTTCTTTCATCATGAGCACTATCTCACTGATGCTGGGGAGCGGGAAGCTGTCGGTAACGACGTCTAGGTTGAGGCTTCTGAGGTCAATGCAGACTCTGAGGTCGTTTGAAGATTTCTTTTTAATGAGTACTTCTGGGCTCAGCCATTCTGAGGACTCTACTGTTTCGATGGTGCCCTCTTTGACCATTTTCTGGAGGTGGGCTGCCAGCGCTGGTCTCGCTGTGGCAGGTATGGACCTGACCTTGTGCTTCACGGGCACTGCATTCAGTTTGAGGCGTTTCTTGTGGACATAGTTCTTGATTTTCCCCAGAGTTTCGGAGAACAGGCCAAGGAAGGCTTCTTTCCAACTCAGCGCTCCTCCTGAAGAGACCGCAAGCACCTGTTTTGGTGTGCTGGGGTCTAGCCTAATGCTGAGCCTGTGTTGTTCGTCCCACCCTAGTACGGCAGGGCTTTGAGAAGCAAAGTAGACTTTTGTTGTGGTGGACCTGCCTTTTAACTCAGTCCTTGCTTTAATGTAGCCGAGCAGATCCATGGTAGCTCCTCCGAAGACTGTCAGCTTTTGTCTGGTGGCTCTAATTTCTACCTGGTCTCGCCCCATCATCTCTTTGTAGGTGTTAATGGGCAGGATAGTGAGATCTGAACCTGAGTCGGCCATGATTCGTGTCTCCATGCCGTCCACTTATATTGTGCAGTTGGGCTTTTCTCTCCTGGCTTGGGGGCTGTTGACCATGATGACCATGGGTTTGTCATGTAGATCGTCGTCTTCACTCGACTCTTTGTCGCCGTCGATGCGGGTGATGGCTTTTCCATTCCACGTGCAAGCCTGGGCCACGTGACTGAATCGTCTACATTTTGAACACTCCTTGTTCCTGGCGGGGCAGTCGGGATCACTGGCCACGTGTGTGGTGCTGGCGCATCTGTAGCACTTCGGTGCATCTCTTCGTCTGGGACCTTTGTCTCTGGGGATGTCGCGGGACTGTCTTTCTTTGAACCCTCGCCATTGCAGCGCAGATATGTCGGGTACCGGCGATGGGCTCCGACCTCTTTGCGCCTGCTGGTGGTCTCCTCTTTGGCTCTGGCAATTTGGATGGCCTTGTCGAGATCCACTTCCTTCTCCTGGATGAATTTATCCTGCACTTTTCTGGAATTGGTGTGGACCACGAGTATGTCGCAGAAGACTTGTTCTGCATTGTCACAGAATCTGCATGGGGATGCTAGTTCCCTCATCCTGGTGATATAGTCGTCAACTGGTTCGTTGCCCTCCTGCTTGCGAGTGTAAAATCTTAGTCTGTGCAACACCACATTTTCTTTGTTGGTGAACCTCTTCACGATGTGGCAAATTGCCTCCTTATAAGCATTGTCGTCTTCGTCAGCCTCTGGCATGGCCTTTAGTCCTGCAAATATGTGCTGTCCCTCGACCCCCATTGCGTTCAACAGCATTGCTTTCTTCCTGGCCAGTGCGTATTCCATTCCGCCCATCGCCTCCAGGTATGTGGAAAAAAAGTGGTTCCCACTGCTGCCACGGAATCGCCGGGGTCCTGGGCGTGGGGAGGAACACAGGTGGGGGGTAGGGTGGTGGCGCTTTGCATGGTGGTTACGCGGGGTTCTGGATCCTCGTCGCCAATTATGTGGTGGCCTTAAAGGAATGGTTTGGTCAGAAAATGTTATTATCCCTATGGTTCGGCCATGTGTTTTTAACCATAAGTCGATCGATCGTACAAACATTTCCTATGCACCTTACCTGAGTTTTCGTCTCTTGACCACAAGCGAAATCAGACAGCAGGGCACGGCCATCTTGTGATAATCTTATCACTTGCCGCATTTCCCTGGGTGAGCTGCGTTTGCGGCACTAAATCATATCCCCCATCCCTGAGCCTAACATCACCAAATCATTTATATTCTGCGCCTCTCTCCGTGACGTTACTGGGCAGCGTAGCCAAACGCGCCCCGTCATCACCTACGTGACTAGAAGCGGAACCCGGAAAACAACACACATCATCTCACAGCACAGCACATCACAATTAGGAATATGAAACTGTACTTTAAAAGGAAACAGCAAGACTGTACAATTGGTAAAGTACATTTATTTCACATTAAATGTTTCGATAACATTCGGCGTCTGACAAAATCGATCAAAATGGGAATTATTTCCTTTGCTGTCGATCTGCAAATCCACAAAGGTTTATCGTGAGTCACGCACTGTTCCTTTTTGGTGCACAGGGTGTTCGTTTTGTCTAAATGAACCACTTCTGTCGCACAGTGAATTGCAAAGCTGGTGCATGAACTTGGCACTAGACCACCGTAAAGGTTGTTATGTTTCTCCTTATCGCTGGTACAGCGTATGGGCATATTGGACTTTGTCTGTCGTCCCAAAAGACGGTTAAGTAGATCCAGTGATTGACATGTAGCTGCAGCTGGCGGTTGAAGAATCCATCAGTCGGGGTCTGGAGTAGATGACAATCGCAGAATGGCACAATATACCTGTTTGCAAAAAATAAAAATAGAAATGTGTCTCAGTAGCCGATTTTTATTACAATTAATAATTTTCTTTATTAGCACAGAGGTGACACAATGTGAACCGAGAGAATACAACGTGGAATATCAAAGTACTCCGCTATTTGCTTCCGAGGATAGTGCAATGGAGTATGTTGAGCTCTAAACATAATGCGTAAACTGGGGCAACAATTCGAGGTGCACAAACAATGTAATTATTTATTAGCGTAGAACCAGGGAGAAACGAGTGGTGGTCTACATGCATCTCGATGCTGGCCTGCCCATGTGCCCGGTAGATAGCCCAGCACACAACGGTTGTACTATCAGTTCATTGCAATATGCCACACAGAAAGAACAAGTACAATGTGACCCAGCAATAACGGTCAGCTATTCGTATTTCGACTAGTTCTGGTATAAAATTGTCTAAAGAGAAACTTACATTATATTCGGCATTTCCATTCTCTTGGCGTAATGCAGACCGTAATGCAGACTACTCCGTTCGTGTCAACGAAATTTCATAAACTGAACTTATATGTAACTATGTCCAGTTTCGGATGGGCAACCTTATCATATCATACATTGTTACACCCCCCCTTCAATTCAATTTCTTTAGGAACGGTCCCTGCCTCTCAAGGTAAAAAAACAATAGAACCTTGTACTGTGCGCGGGACGGGTGGGTCTCCCAGCTTCGAAGCAAAAATTCAAAGCTGTTGACCTTCACTCACAATGAACATTCTTTCTTACTTTGCAACATCCAATGTCAACGCATCCATGAGAACATGATTTTTGAAGCACGGGCACAGGATGAAAACATTGGGGGCTGTCACTGGTCGTTGTTCGTTGCGCTGCTCTGGTGTATAGGGGAAACTTGCCAATGACAGAATGCCCCCTGCCCTCAAATTATAGTCGATGTAACACAAAAACGGAGTCGAAATGTGTCTAGTAATAGGCCCACCTCTGCTTATCTCATGGCCTCCTACCCCATGGCATGTTTTCACAGTCAGTACTTCTTGCGTGCCTAGAATGTTTTGTAGCCTATTCTAATCCCTTTTGTGTGATGCACAGATATTCAGCTGTTTGGGGAACTTTATGGCAAGGCAACTGCCAAAACCCAAAGATTCTTACACACTGTTATCCATTGGTCATTTACACAAAAAATGAAGGTCCCACACTAGCTCGACTAAACTGTGAAATGTGAAAGCAATCGTAATAATTGTACTATTTTTTTAAGAAAAGGACTAAGAGGATAGATTTCAAAAGACAAATTGCATACTTTATTTGTACAGAATATAAAAAGATTTTTGTCAAAAATAAAAACAGATGGTAGTCATTTGTACCGGGATTTGAACGATTGAACAAGGTCTGCTTTGGGTGGACATGGCACGTTGGCAATGTTTTGTGGCAATGTATCTGTGCTCTGAACAGATTTGTGCGTAATTCCATGAGTATGCATCTCTACAACATGAACAATAAGATCTTTCACAAAATCAAATTCCATTTTGTCATATACTGGTTTGACAACCCATTTTTTGCTTCCTTTCATAAAGGCCAAAGTGTAGCGAAGCATCCCCATGTTTCCTGCAGTCCTAGATTGTTCCTGGCCTATATTCTCGCTATGCGCTAATACCGCTAGTAAAGTCCTAGATTTTATCCCTTCGATGCCGAAATGCAATCTCTTTGGCCTGTACTTTAGGCACATATTGTGGAACACTTCCAAATCTCCTGTGTGACAGAATTATGTGAGTCCCTTCAGAACTCTTGATAGAGTTTTATCAAACACAATCTTCTCAAGGGCTTTGTGTGGAGGTGACGATGGGATCAACCACTTCTTCTTCCGTGCCTGCTCTGGGGACAAAGGGCCATGTTCACATTGGTGGAAATGTTGGTTTTCTGTCCAGTGGTGAACGTTGGAACAGTGGTGCATTAGTGACCGCCATTTTTCCAGTAGAATTTTCACAGACCCGTCACATGTTTTGGAGCTCCACCAAAGATGGTTGCTGAAAGACTGGGACCATTGTGAAATACTTTCAAAACGTTTTTTTCCCCTGCCTCCATAATTTTTTATTGATTTATTTGGCAACATGCCATACATCAAATTGATGTGTAATATTTGGATACTGGTCTCTCATTGTCTTGGCTATTGACACGTGTCTGTCCGTGGCTATGAGGTCGATTTGCATTCTCCTCGATTGTAGATATAGCAGTGATTTTATAAAACCAAGTTTCTCCATGGCCACTGAGGATTTACATTGGGACACCTGCACGACCACCGAACTCACAATTTTCTTAGTTTCCATGTCCTGAAAATGGTAGGTGCAGTACTTAGCAGAAAATCTGGGGCTGTCACACTGTCCATCGCCGGCTAGCCTGAACCGTTTTTCGGAGAATGTACTTTTAATAGCCAATTGTTCAATGTTCCAGGCTTCACTAATGGCAGGGAAAAGATAATCACGTTGGTATTTGTAGTATTGTGTTTTAGAAATGAAATGGAGTCCCACAAACTGAAAGAAACTGGATATCTTCATGAAACTAGAGCTACTGAAAAGTAAAGCTGCTGCACACAGGAGATTGCCAGCTGGCAATTTCCCCAGCATCGGTTGAGCGGACCATGAAAATGTTTTATGGAACTTTTCACAGGTGGCGTGTATTTTGAGGTTACTGCCTTGTGTTAGACGAGTCAATCTCACCAATGGCTTCCCACAGACTACCCCTCCCACTGAATGCACACATTTCAGCATCTTTATAATCTCAATCAAGCTGCTGTCGAATACTGTGTATTTGGCCTCTTTTATTAGATTGTCATCCGGCAACACTGTTGTTTCAGACTGAACCGTTGTTGACATATCAGCCAAACTGGACATACTATAGTCGATATCTTTGTCTGGTTCGTCGGTTAATAGTGTTGAAGCTTCAGTCTCTGTCATTTCAACATATGTTACTTGACCAGGGATAGGAGAAAATATCAATGTGGACTGTTTTTTGGGGGCTATTCTTTTGGCAGGTGTCGATTGTGTCAAGTGCTCATCGAGTAATGTAAAACTATCTTCTATAAATTCACTTTCACCTTCATCTGGCGGAGCAGGCGCATTGTAACAATGGTCCAAAAACACTTTTCTGGATTCGCCGGTCATATTAAATTCATTGTCTGGCCATTGGACATAGGAATCTCGAGTGTGAACACGCCGCGCCTCAGTTAATAGTTCCTCCATGGTGAAAACAGTTTGGCAAGCAGTATCTGTCATTTTTATCGCTGTCTGTGTCTGCATAGTCCGCACTCCATCGGGCAACTACAGGACAGAAAGGAAAAGGGATGTTCAGTGTAAATCCAACATACAGTGTTGTACAATTTACATAAAAAAGCATATAAAGAAGGCATCAGCACAAAACAATTGCCAAAAAAATAAAGTGTATATAACTAACCTTATTTTTATTTATTTTCTTTGATACCTTCTTTACTCTAACATCACTATCAGCACGCTGGCCCACCGACTCAGATCCACGTGCCTCCCGTTCAATATACAGATCTTGTATACATCCCTACAAAACATATTATCCTTTTAAAATAAGTAATTTGCATTACACATATAATAAGACCGACTTTCTTTCGTTAGGAGGTACTGTAAGTATGCATACCTCTGGCTCCGGATCAACTGTAAGGTCTGGTTCCGGAAAACAAATTCAAGGGATAATTTAATTGTAGAGGATGCTCCAGCATCTCCCTGAAACACAGTACTTGCATTAGTAAGGACAAAAATATTGGAAACTGGACACACAATTTGGAAAGACAACAAAGGTACATATCAAAAGTAAAGTACGAATGAAACATTGTATAAAACAATTACACAATATGTAAATATGATCAGATTATCTCATCCAATTGAACTGCGAAGACCCATACCTCTGGCACCGGATCTACTACGAGGGATGTTGTAATTGTAGTGGACGCTTCAGCATCTCCCTGAGGCACAGTACTTACATAAGTAAGGACGAAAATATTGGAAACTGGCCACACAATTTGGAAAGACGACAAAGGTACATATGAAAAGTAAAGTACGAATGAAACATTGTGTAAAACAATTACACGATATGTAAATATTATCACATTAACTAGAATTCCGTGCATAAAACCAGTCTGGAACAGAATAGCTAGGTAAGATTACCTGATACACACTCAAATTGTTTGATGACTCCAGGCAAGACATGGATGTTGAATCTTGTTGCTTCATATTCGGTGGATCGTCATGGAGTTGTAAAGGGAAAGTATTATTCCATTTAGAAATTCCAACATTAAAAAGTGGCATGTTTGGAGACTGAATACGAGAAAATGATGCTTATGTAAATGTATAATATAGCATAGTTATCTGTCCCCATAAATCAATTTTCTATGTGGGTTCTCAAAAAAAAGGACTGATGTTTAGCAAAATAGTCATTATTTAAACAGCTATTCAATCACATAAATATCGAAAGTATTATAAGTTACATTTACACCAAAAATACAGGCGTAAAGCTAAATCTGGAAGCGTGACTCACCTGTGGCAGCATTTTCATGAATAAAGTCGGAATAGCGTTTGGGAGCAATTTACAAGTTGTTCTCAGTTGATTCCTCTTTGTGTACAAGGATGTGTCGTACATATCCGGGTTGAAGTGCAGGCTGCAGATGTGGTATCAATGACCCCTCTTGTCCTCCAAGACTTGTTTGACTCTACTTTCAAACTCTTCCGGTAGATATCCGCAATATCTGACCCATTCTCTTATTCGATCAACAGTCTTAGGGAATACATGCATTGTAATGGCTTCGGATTTGTCATGGGTCTTCGAAGGGCAACCGAAAATAGAACATGCAGGCATTGTTGCAAATTCTGCAAAAATAAAGGTCAACATCATGAAAAAATTATTTTGCATAAACATGTGACAAAGAATGAATTGTACCATACATTGTTCATTGCACACTTTCTTTTGGGCACCACAGCAAAATCAATGCAGCGTGGGCGGCTGTATTTTAGGATAAATTTCACAAATGATTCATTGATGTGTTCAAAATCAGAACATGTTACTCGTCCCTTGAATGTACTATCATGCACGAAAAGGAAAGATGCTTACACTATAGACACGGTCCGTGAAGGATGTAATACGATGCCAATTGACACTGATAAAAATTGATATATCGATAACATAACAAAAAGAAACTCAAATCAATAGCAATAAGACAAATTAACATAGCACTAGTGAGTATGTTACTGCGAAACAGATATACATTTACAAATGAAGGATATATGATTAGGATGCATGCCCTTACCTTGACCAACAAACAGTTGGATTCAGCAAGCAGAGTAATTAGTGGCAGGAGAACAGGGGGATGTTCACAGGTAGCACACTGACGAGTTCACTCGAAGCGGTCACAGAGTAGCACGATCACAAGTTGATTTGTAGTGCTCAAAGATGTTCTCATGGTAAAATATCAAGTGGTTTATAAAGAATAACAATAAGGGGTGTGTTTGTGAATGAATGAGGTGTATATGTCGTGGTATTATGTGTATTGCCGGGGAGCCTGCCTGGAGACACGGGGTCTGAGGAGGCCATGTGAACAATGGCCCCTGGGCGTAAGATACCTTTTGAAGTGTACATGTTGTTTGGTACCTTGGGCGTTCGCGCCCCTGACAGCACCCCTTGGCAGTGCACATCCACTGGTGCAAACTGCCTTTGATAGTGGAGGGGGGATGGATGGGCCTGTGGCGTGCAGACAAGGCACCAGAACACTGCTGATTGGTAACACACTTGATTCACTTAAAAACTGAAACACCAATTGATAAAAAATATGATGTGTTTTATTTGGTTTCTTATTTTGATGGCACAAAAATACTACACATTGTAAAGGTCTGGTTGCAGCTCAGCGAGGGAAAATCCCCTGTACTGACCGCTGTCACTGGGAAAGTTTGTCTAATGGCACCAACGACACAGGCGGGTATTACTCGTCGAACGCAGTGTCCAAGCCTCCCATGAAGCCACCATGTGTACGAACGATAGGCCACCAGCCGGTACCACCTGTGAAAGAGAAAGATACAAACTGTTTTTAAATGACCAAGATAAGTGTATTAAACCTTAGTTGTCAATGACAATTCTTGTATGTAATGGCATTTTTGCCAGGACAAATGCTAACTAGACACTGCACAATATTGAATGACTTTTATGCAACTATTACTAGAGAATTGCAAGACTACACTAATATGACAATGATATATTGAAGTTACGAGAATACAGGGGACAACCATGAAATAGTAGTGGCCTAACTGACATCACAACTAGACTATACTTACTCATTACTGGGATTACGAGGGCGAACTGTTGCACGAAGTTCGTGCATAAGCACCATCAAAATCCTCAACACGGACCGTGTGAGGCAGGCTGCCGTGAAGTCTGGCAGCTCGGTAACACATTGCGCCTGTGGATCGCCTTGCGATATGTAGGACAAGCATCCTGAGTTTCCTCGGCAGCAGCAGTTCTCCTCCTCGGTTGGCATTAGCACGCACCGATTGCAGGTACACCAGGAAACACCGTCCATGCGACTAGGCCCAGGCTTTTCGTCTGTTGACACATCCGCCTAACTGTCGTCCAAAGGCCCATCGTTTACGTAGCTTTCTCTTTCCAGTAATTCCTCCTCGGAATAATCGGGCTCGTACAGGTAAGGCATTATTGTTGCCATTGTGTGGTAAATAAACAAAAATTATTTATAGCGGTGGTACTGGTATCTGTTCACACGGGCTACAAGCAATGAAGGTAGCTGACCAGAGCACAGAAATGAGTCACAGAATATTTAAAGAAATACAGTGAGAAGAATGGAAAAGAAAATCTGCTGTTGTGTGCTGTGAAACGGTCTGTTTATACTTATCGAAGAAAGAGGCTTCCTGCTGTTTCCATAGCTGAAGGGCAGAGAATGTTGACAGGAGACGTGCTTTGGCGTTGTGAAATGGGTGGTACGCGTCTAGTGATGTCAGGCTCAGGGTCAGGTGATATGATTTAGTGCCGCAAACGCAGGTCACCCAGGGCGATGCGGAAACTGATAAGATTATCACAAGATGGCCGTGCCCTGCTGCCTGATTTCACTTGTGTTCAAGAGACGAAAACTCGGGTAAGGTGCATAGGAAATGTTTGTACGATCGATCGACTTATGGTTAAAAACACATGGCCGAACCATAGGGACAATAATATTTTCTGGCCGAACCATTACTTTAATGAAGACAGGACAGAGTCTTTGGTAACTGTGATATTTATTTGATAATAAGTCCCGAGGAGAGTCCCAGTCTACCCCAGACACTGTGCGAGTGAGGAGCTGCAGCGACGTTCTACACATTGGTGTCAGTTCACTGTTACTGTTAGTGTTACTTTAACTGAGCTCTCTCCCTCTGGGTGACTCCACCTTAAAAGGTGTACACGTGCACGGAGCGCCATGCGGAGTCCCGAGGAGAGTCCCAGTCTACCCCAAACACTGTGCCAGTGAGGAGCTGCAGCGAAGTTCTACACATTGGTGTCGGTTCACTGTTACTGTTACTTTAACTGAGCTCTCTCCCTCTGGGTGACTCCACCTTAAAAGGTGTACGCGTGTGTGGAGCGCCGTGCGGAGTCCTGAGGAGAGTCCCAGTCTACCCCAGTCCACCCTAGGCCCCCGGCCCATCGGCAATCCACTGTGCATCAGTAAGGCACTACCTGAGTGGAAGCAGCAAATACCGTATAATGAGTCCGCAAACGCGGCTGAAGCAGAAAATCAGGCTCAAGTCCGAACGGCTAGGCTCCCCCTCTCAAGCACCGCTGATCAGCTTTGACCCTAACACAGCCGCGGCGAGCAGTGAAGACACCGAGGTAAAATCTGGTTTGTCACTCCTGTTATCTCAGGATATACGTTCTGAACAAGAACACCCAGCGACGATGACACACAATGTGTTAACTTTATTCACCCTGACTAAATCTTTCATTGTGGAAAAAAAGCTGTTCACGTGCTTTGGAAGAAATCCTGTATTGGGCGCTTGTCGGCGACCAAAATGTTTATTGCCATGTTTATCATGCTCGGCGATTCCACCAGAAGCCATATCAAATTGTGCTGCCTATAGCAAAAATGCTCGAGCATACGAAAGCTCTGATGCCTTAGATACCATAACATTGCCTGTAAATTGCACAAAATGTGAAAACACACAAGCACAGACTTTAACCCCCTCAACAGCTCCACTGACAATGGACCTGGAGACAAATCTGGAGACAAATGTGATTGAGGTGAATACCTCCTCATTCCAATCTCCATTCGATGTAACAGACATGGAGCTACTGCAGATTCAAGTGTCTGCCAATAACTCGAATGAGACTAATCTTATATTCGTGCCCCAATCAATCAAAATGAGACCATGCAGGACGCGAACAAAACCCACTAAGTCTTGCGAGCCTGAATGCAGACTACTCATGAATGAAGGTCTGCAGCCAATTGTGGCGCTTACATCCAGCCATCAACTGGATGCACGGTACAAGAAAATGGTGCAACCACAGGTTACTCCAGTGACAACAAGCGTTTGTCTTGACGTCTGAAGAGAGAGTCTTGAAAAGTCCAATCTGTTACGCCCTCTTTTAAATACAAATGTGGGCAGTAGTGGAAGAGCACATGGGACACACACACCATATAAATCTACAACCATTGTAGCGCGCCAGCCACAACAGACACATTTGGGAAAACAGACGAAAACGCCACTTGGCAACTCCCCAGGAGTCCTTGACCTCGCAGGACGCGAGGCACGATTGACTGGGAGGCTAACTGCAGATCCATTAAAGAAAAGCTCATACAAAGCTTTGGGGACACTCCTAGCGATAAATCGTCAAAAACAGCGTTGAGTGGACGCATCACAGTTGAAACGCCTTGCCGGGCCAAGTTTGGATTTACCCCGATATCGTTGGCTGCATACATAAATTCATCTCAGCACAGCCTAGGAAATCAGAGTATTTCCTCCTTCGATAACAATTCTGCATATGTCTTTGGAGCTGTGAGACCAAAACACACGTATAAGGGTGCATTAGAAGATGCGATTTTGCCTCAACAAGATCTAAGGCAAGAGCCCCCAGATGAACAATTGCATGAAACAGTGCTGCCTTCAGTATCTGTAAAGTGAGCACAAGAACAACTAAATAAAACGAACCTTTCAGTGGATGCGGGTATTCAAATCCACAATAACGTTTTGGAAGCCACCTCTTTAGCCCTTATTCCTTTCGTGAAACTGTAAAAAAGTTTAAATGAGTCCATAAAAGATCAAAGCGCCCAAATAAGCAATCTTGTTGCAAAAGTGGACACGATGGAGCACCTGAATGGTGTCCTCACACAAAGACTGGAAAGAGAGTCGGAGACTTCATCACAATGGCAATATCACCTGGGGGATCTGATGACAAGCACCCATGCGGATAACGCTACTCTCGTGGCTGCTACGTTAGAATGCATGAAATGGTTGAGACATAATATCCAGTCGAATGGGGAATTGACTTATGGGCAACAAAGCGGAAAGGCGGCTGGTAGCAAGAACAGTGTGCCCTCGAAAATAGTGCAACCTGTGCCAGAACCAGTGCAATCTCCAGCGAAGATTTCCCAGTCTGAATTCTCCATTGGAGCATCGGAAAACGTAGGACTCCAAGGAGTCCCGGACTTGGCATCTGGAACAGTCCAAGCTACATCGGATACCACACAAGCCAATAATGTTGCAATCGAACCAACACACTTGCCTGAGGCATCTAGTTTGGCACCAGCTGCACCTGCCACTCTTGTAAGTGGGATAAAAACGTCCTTTGATATATTCGCAGGCGTGGCAAAGAATTTCCCTGCCAGTAGTGCAATGCCCGCAAAGTTCACCTCAAAAAAATCTAGACCTGGCCTAAAAAAACAGCAAATAATTCAATTAAAAAACATTCCACCAACGTCAAACAATTCGTCAGGAATCTATCGACTCCTCAAATGCTTGCTCTATTTGAACGCCCTCCACAAGGCCAACCATCAGACAAATCAGTTATTGCATATCGAAGCGAGCTCCAGAGTCAGCCCAATGATGAAAAGTCATCTTTAAATCAAAAGCAAAATCCAAACAAGCAGGCAAGAATATACTCTGTTTCTCAATAAACAGAAGACTACGACGCTTCTGTGGATCTATGTGATCTCTACTTATTCCATTGAATCTGTTGATTCAATCATCTCACAGGGTGAGACAAAGAGCAAAGCCAGGCCACAAGGCAGGAAGGAGTCCAAAGCCAGAGAAAGCTTGGTTGAACAAATAAGCAAGAAGCCGCAAGACACAAGAAAAGTTACCATGTTTCCCCCAGTTCAGCCCAACAAGGGCCTGTTACCTAAACAGTCTAATGCAAGATTGGTCACACCTACAAAGAGAGGCTGCAAATCGCCTCAAAAGCTCAACCCTAGAATGACTGCTGTGCAGCAGAATAAACATTAATCAATGAAAACCAAAGCTCATGAAAAACATCAGACTGAGGCAGCACAGCAAGCTTGAATAATCATGGTGGAAAATCGGTTCCCTGTCGACAGCGATGTAAATCTAAATAGAAGAAATGGATGAAATTACTTCACAATATTCCATCATTACGCACCATTACTACAGAAGATATATTAATTGTTGAATATATCTCGGAACAGTCGGCTGACAAAGTGTTCTTACATATTAGATCAACTGCAGTGGAAAAAACTCTCCTAGCGGCAAAGGAAGAGCTCCTATACTATGGCTTTGAAGTTCAATCAAAGAGAGAAGTTCTACACATTCCTCCAAAACGAATGAGTCAAATACATCAAATGAATACCGTAATGATGAACTGACGAGTCACTTCTCCGTAAGAGCGTCTGGGTCTTCAACAACATTTATTCAAAAAGACTCAGATGAAATCGCAAGACGAGTGGATTCTTACAAAGTCCAACGTGCATAACCATTACTAAATCCTGGAACAGAGACATGTGAGATACTATCCTGGAACACCAGAGGCTTCCACCACCTGTTTAACGACTTTCCTACGTCGCTATCAAATAAATTCATTATTTGTCTCCAAGAGACGTGGCTCCGAGAGACACCGATAAAAGATGGTTATACCATTTTTCTAAACAAAGCAGGGAAAAATCAACACGGGAGACCTTTTTCCGGCTTGATCACAATGGTAAACAACGCTTATGGTTGGGAGCTAGTACAAACATTCACTCTGAATATATTTGTACAAGGCTCACTACTTCAGTTAAGATCTACTTCCAAGGAATGTTCCCCACAACTATTAGTTATTATCCTTTATTGGAATCCGGCAATGATTTCATCAGCAAGCTTTATTAAAACAGTGACGGCAATCATTGATCCATGTTTAACATCTTGTCAGGACATAACAATTCTAATATGTGGGGACTTTAACTTCTCTTGGTTTGAGGTTCCTCCTAGAAATAGATGACAATCTGGTGTAGTACCCACTAGAGGAGGCAAATGGATGGAGGCCATGAAAGTGAGAAATTGCGAGATGGTCAATTGCGCCATCCGAGGGGATATTCCACCAAGATCCACCTGGCAACGAGACAAAAGTAAAAAAACATTAGATTATATCTGGATTTCTTCATCTTTTTGGCCGAAAGTAGAAAGCATGTCCATAATCAAAACACTTGTCAGCGATCACAGCCTAGTAGAATTAACCTGCGCACTGGAACGGCTACTAACATTGCATCAATATAGCTATCCTCTGGAGGTGAATGAGGGATTGAACCGTCTGCGAATTTAAGGCCACCATATCTGTCAGCTGAACGACCGTCTAAAGGATGACGCAACAACCATCACCGAAAAAGTAAACTATGCACCTCTGCTGATACAATTTGGATCCCAAAGAAAAATAATAAGCAAGTCTCAGCAACAATATAAAAAATATGTGTTCAGCGACCAGGTCAACCAGCGAAAGAAACAAATGCACAAGAACATCAGACAAATAAAAAGGAAACATAGCACAATTGTCAATAAAAAAAGAGGCCATCAATGGTTGCAAAATGAAATATCGAAATTGGCTAAAATCCTTTAAAATTATCAGAGACCAAGAACGTGCAGAATCAATGCTCGGTCTTATCATCCAACGTAAATCCAGAGACATTTGGAAGATTTTAAACAAAAACCATAGCCAAGACTCAAGTCTGGCCAACGGCATCTCCATGTTAATCTGGGAAAACCATTTCAGGAAAGTCTTTGAAGATACATCAGCACATGTGAATACAGAGCATATGATGTCAACAGAGTTTTGGGACGTGTGTGAATCCAGAGACAATATCATCATACTCATAACACAGATAAAGAACTCTCGTGCAGCAGGCCCGGTTGGGCTAACAAATATAATGATGAAAAAGAAAATGGAGCTCTGGGCCGACTTCATTGTGGAACTATTTAAAGTAATTTCAATAGCTAAGGCAATACCAAGTTCATGGAAGACAGCGGTTATTGTGCCTATTTTCAAGAAGGGCAATAGGAAAAATCCTGCCAACTATCGCCCTATTGCCCTCTTGGATATAATAGGCAAATTATTTGCCACCTGTCTACACAAACACTTGCCACATGGGCGTCATCTAATAACCTATTAGATAACCGGCAAACTGGTTTCACCAAGGATGTCGGTACTGAAGTCAAACTTTTCATAGTGAACACACTAAAGCTTGAAACATTGATGCATAAGAAGAAAATATGTGTGGCCTATATCGATAGGCGTCAAGCGTTTGACCGAATCAATCGTACTAAACAGTGGAGAAAACTAACAGCATGTCACGCTAACCTGGTCGCCACGGGGGGCGTAGAACGCAGTCGTATGACTGGTATCTGTACTGGCGTAGTTTTGATGGTATGATGGTGTCCTCTCCCCTGTTATCTGCCCAGGAGGCGTTAACCTGCAATGTTGAAGCAAGATGTTAGCTAATGAGTGGGTTGGATTGATCCCACTTCCTGCAACCTCCTAATGCCCAACTCCTCTCCTGCTCACCTTTGAGTTTGGTGAGGTTGGCTCCCGGTCCTGCTTGACCTTCAGCAGGGGAGCAGTAGGCTCAGTCTTTCTCTGGGTACAGTTACTTCACTGTTCCGGAGTGTCTGTTGCTGTGTTTCGGGAATGCTTGGATTAATCAGGTAAGTCTCTATCCCAATGACAGCTTGGTATATATGTTCAAAGTCTTATTGTTCACAGGTTTAAACGTGTTTTGTCTTTCTTGCAGACGTGGTTTCGTACGGAGGGTTAGAAGATGAATCGACTCTCCTAGGATGCTGAACTGGTTGCCTCCAGGTGAGTATTAGCACGGATGAGTGGCGCTGGATGGCTGAACAATAGTTTGTTTTTGTATTGTGTGCGACTAACCTGCTGTTTTCTGTTCCCTTTTTGCAGGCGCGGCGCAGCCCCAAGATGAAGAATTGAAGAACCACTTCGAAGTTCCGGAGGAATGCAGAATCCCGGGTGAATATTGGAAGCCTGCGCAGAAGTCCTTTCCCAATAGGGGCGACGGTCGAATGACCAGCTGGAGACGAGACCGATGGACGGAATTGCAGGTAAGGCCTTTGTCGCTGTAGTAACACCTGTTCTTCTCCTTTTCTTCTTCCAGGCACTGATGGATGGAACTCTCAGACGGGCATGGCTGTAGAAACTCAAGAACAGAGCAGACACGGTGAGCGTTACGCTGCAGGAGTGCAGAATAATGCGAAGCGTGTTCTGCCTGCAGGGTGTGGCTTAAATAGCCTTGCAAGTAGTTCCAGGTAAAGTAGTCCCTTTACCACACCCTGCCTCTCAGGAAAAGTAGTCCTTCTGCCACACCCTGGATATACAGAAGGCTCAGCCTCACTAGGCAGATTAAGTAGTTCCATAAATTCAGCCCATTTCATGAGCCTGGCACCAACGGCGCCAGGACTGAGTCCATGAGGCTCTGGGGCACTTCCTTGGGGCCTGACAAGTCCTTCTAGGTGACAGGGACTGGGGTGGGCTCAAGAGTTCCAGGGGCTCCGGAGCATGCACCATGACAGCACTCTCCCCCCCAAGGCCCCCCTAATGGCGGGATCTCCCCTTGGTCCTGGTTTGCTCGGGTGACTCTGATGAAACCTTTTCAACAACCGTGGTGCATGAATGTGTTCACTAGGTTCCCATGATCTTTCATGTGGTCCATATCCTTTCCAGTCTATTAGATAAAACAGTTTTGATTTGACGATTTTCGAGTCCAGGATATCCTTGACTTCAAATTTGGGTTCCCCATCGACCATGATCGGTTTTGGTGGTTTCAGTACTCGGGTTCCTGGTTTCAGAAGTGAGACATGAAACGCGGGATGAATTTTCATGTGCGAAGGTAAATTCAACTTCACAGCTACTGGATCGATGATGGCCTTAATGGTGTATGGACCTATGTATCTGGGGTTGAAGGTTCGGGTTCATTTCATTGGTATGTGCTTTGATGCCAGCCAGACTTCATCTCTGTCTTGATACTTTGGAGCTTCACTCCTATGGATGTCTGCTGACCTCTTGTATCTTTCCTTGGCTTGTTTCAGCTGATCCATTGCTTGTTTGAAAGCTTGAGTTATAGTAGTGTGCAAACTTCCTACTGCTGGCATTTCCAAAGGTTGAGGCGAGTCAAGATTGGAGGTTCGTGGATGCAACCGGTAAATGGTGTAGAAGGGAGTCTGTCCAATACTGGAGTGCAGGGAATTGTTATAGGCGTACTCGGTTATCCATAAAATGTCTTTCCAACTGCTTTCAGTTTGATGTAACATACATCTGAGGTATTGTTCTAGAGTCTGGTTGGTCCTCTCAGTCTGACCATCAGTCTGGGGATGGTGGCTTGTGGAAAGTCTTACATCGATTTGCGCTAATTCACAACACTTTTTCCAAAATCGTGAGATAAATTGACTGCCATGATCCGAAATTAGGATGGAAGGGAATCCATGTATTTGGACTATCTGCTCTAAGAATTCTTTAGCCAAGATTGAAGCTGAGGTTAAGCCCTTCAGTGGAATGAAATGAGCCATCTTCGAAAACAAGTCCACCACCACCAAAATTGTGTTGAACCCGTTACAAGGAGGAAGGTCAGTTATAAAATCAAGAGACAACGTATGCCAAGGCGTAGGCGGAATATCCAGTGGTTGCAGTTGACCTGGTGATCTTTTCTTCAAGGTCTTGTTTTGTGCATACATTCCACAGGATAATACAAATTGCTTGATGTCTTTACGCCATGTTGGCCACCAATAGTATTGCTTGATCTTGGCTTCAGTCTTAGCTATCCCAGGATGACCTTCAACCAGTGATTCGTGGTAATTCGAGATGACCCTCTCCTGAAGTTCTTTGCTGGGTAGGTAGAGACGTCCCTGAAAATATGGCAAGTGGTTTGAGACAGAATGATGAACACGTTTGGTAGACCAGTCTCTCAGAGTGTCTTTATCCATGAGATGTGTGATTTCTTTGTGGATGTCATCTAAGGTTAGAGACGTTGTCACTCCTAAGATCTTTTCTCCGGGAATGATGGGCACTGGGTCTGGGTTGGTGGATTCCTCTTCTACTCTAATGCGAGATATGGCAAGGCAGACGCTCTTTCGACAACCAGGTCGGTAAGTAATCACGAAATCAAATTCAGCAAAAAATAATGCCCATCGGAATTGGCGGGATGATTGAGCCTTTGCCACCTTTAAGTACTGTAGATTGCGGTGATCAGCGATTACTGTAATAGTATGTCTTGCTCCCAGAAGGTAATGCTGCCAAGCCTTGAAGGCCGCCTTAATGGCCAGAAGTTCCTTATCCGTAATGGCATAATTCAATTCTGGTGCCGTGAATTTCCGTGACCAGAAGGCCACTGGATGGAGTTGGCCCATTGTGGATCTTTTTGCGAGAGGACCGCTCCCATTGCCGAACTGGAAGCGTCGGTCTCGACCACGTACGGTAGGTCTGGATGTGGGTGTTTCAGGATCGGGGCTGAAATTAATTTTTGCTTTAAGTCCTGAAAGGCTTTCTCAGCTTCCTCTGACCATTGAAAACGTTTGTTCTTTCGCAGTAGAGAGGTAATGGGATGTACTAGCTGCGAGAAGCCCGGAATGAAGCGGCGATAGAAGTTCGCAAATCCGAGCATACTCTGAACTCCTTTAATCGAGGTTGGGGAAGGCCAGTTGAGAATGGCATCAACCTTCCGTGAATCCATGCGTACACCCTGTGGGGGTAGGACAAACCCAAGGAATTCAACCTCCGTAATATGGAAGAAGCATTTTTCCAGTTTTGCGAACAATCTGTGTTGTCGAAGTTTGTCCAAAACTGCACGGACGTGTTTCATATGTTCCTGTTCAGACGATGAATATATCAGAATGTCGTCTATGTATACCACGACACACACATCAATCAATTCACCTAGGACGACATTCATGAAATACTGCAACACCGCTGGGGCGTTGCAAAGGCCAAAGGCCATCACTTGTATTCGAATAATCCATATTTGGTGCGGAAGGCGGTCTTCCATTCATCCCCTTTTTCTATTCCTACCAGATGATATGCCCCTCTAAGATCTAGCTTGGTGTAGATTCGGGTATCTTTAACTTGGTCCAGAGGTTCAGGAATTAGTGGCAAGGGGTAACGGTTTTTAACGGTGACTTGATTTAATGCGTGGTAATCGATGCAAGTCCTATGGTCTCCTTCTTTTTTAGGCACGAAGAACAAGGGCGAGGCAGCTGGGGACTTGGATGGGCGGATAAAGCCGTTAGCCAGATATTGGTCCAGATACTTTTTTAAATGCAGATTTTCAGGTTCCGTAAGTGCATAGATTCTGCCACATGGAATATGTGAGCCAGGGATAAGGTCGATCTGACAATCGTACGATCTATGGGGAGGGAGAGTATTTGCTTGGTCCTTCTGGAAAACATCCTGATCGTCTTGATATTCTGGAGGTAGCGGATTAGTCAGATTCATGATAGTTGCGACTTCCTTAACCAAAGGTTCCTTTATAGGGTTACAGGTACGAGCACATTCGACTGAGAAGGTCAGCCTCTTAGGACGCCAGTCGATGAAAGGGTTGTGTGATTCTAGCCATGGCATTCCCAGAATTATTTGAAATTGTAGAGCCTTGATTAGATCGAACACGATGTCTTCCTGATGTCTGTCTTGGCACAAAAGTGTCATTTCTGTTGTCGAGTGCGTCACTAGACCCGAAGCGATCTCAGTTTCATCGACAGTGGTGGCTAAATCTGTAGTTGCCTTTTCGCACAGAGGAAGATTCATCGTTGTAGCCAAATCGTGAGCCATATAATTTCCAATTGTTCCGCTATCAATGTATGCTCTGACTGCATGCATTTGAGACGGCTGTTGGTGATTTATGAGGATCATTGGCAAGACGAGGTGTGGGGTCTGACAGTCCTTCTTTTCGCTCGACAAGCGGACCTCTACGCTTGTCGGGCGAGGAACTTTTCCGACTCCGGCTCTGTTTCCACTTTGCCGGCAACCCCGACTGCCTTCTTGGGTGGTTTTACTGGGCAGTCTTGAAGGAAGTGGCCGGCCGAACCGCAATACAAACACAATATTGTTGTCTTCTTCTATCTCTTTCAGCCTTCGTTAACGGCCCTCGCACTCCTCCAATCTGCATGGGTTCGGCCAAGTCGGAAGTCTTGGATGCATTCTCCTTTGGGCGTACAAAAACCCGAGTGTCCCTTCTAGCTCGATCTGCCTTACGGTTCTGTAGTCTATGATCCAGCTGAACCACCAGATCTATGTATTCTGCACAATCACTAGGAGGGTTGACCACTTGAGCTAAAACATCCTGCAACTCCCCTCTTAAACCCCGGTAAAACAGAGTTGTTCTTTTGTCATCTGGCCAATCAGTTTCTACTATCAGTCTATTAATGTATGTCAACAGATCTTGATTGCCTTGGCGCAGGGACAAGAGTTTGTTATCCAATGCCTGACCCTGAGAGTGGCGGGCAAACAACTTCTCCATATTCATTTGGAACCTCTGAAAGTCTCCCAAGATGGGATCGTCCCGATTGACTAGAGGTACCGACCAGTCCGCAGCACTGCTACTGAGATAAGACAATACAAAGGCTACCCTTGATTGGTCGTTTGGAAAGGGCCCTGGCCTACATAGGAAATGTAGTCGGCACTGGTTCATGAAAACCGCATCCCTTTTTGGGTCTCCTGCAAAGCGTTCTGGAGGTGCCAAAGGTACGGCTCCTGGAAGGACCACTTGAACTGGATTGCTGGGTGTAGTTGGAACCGTTGACCCCAATCCAGGTAACGGTGTTTGCCCCGCCTGGGCTTGAAGAAATTGTTTAGCAAGCTCATCAGTACGATCTTTAGCCACGATCAATTCTCTCCTTAAAGCATTGGTCTCCTGCCAGGCCGAATGTACCTCGGCCCTGAGTTCCCCCAAAAGCTGGGCTAGTTGGTCTGTCTCTGAGGTTTCCATGATGCCCAGGTAGAGAATTTGTAGAAGGCTTTGCGTTCTGTCACGCTCACCTGGTCTCCACGGGGGTGTAGCACGTAGTCGTATGACCGGTATCTGTACTGGTGTAGTTTTGATGGTATGATGGTGTCCTCTCCCCTGTTATCTCCCCCAGGAGGTGTTAGCCTGCAATGTTGAAGCAAGATGTTAGCTAATGAGTGGGTTGGATTGGTCCCACTTCCTGCAACCTCCTAATGCCCGACTCCTCTCCTGCTCACCTTTGAGTTTGGTGAGGTTGGCTCTCCGTCCTGCTTGACCTTCAGCAGGGGCGCAGTAGGCTCAGTCTTTCTCTGGGCACAGTTACTTCACTGTTCCGGGGTGTCTGTTGCTGTGTTTCGGGAATGCTTGGATTAATCAGGTAAGTCTCTATCCCAATGACAGCTTGGTATAGATGCTCAAAGTCTTATTGTTCCAAGGTTTAAACGTGTTTTGTCTTTCTTGCAGACGCGGTTTCGTATGGAGGGTTAGAAGATGAATCGACTCTCCTAGGATGCTGAACTGGTTGCCTCCAGGTGAGTATTAGCGCGGATGAGTGGCGCTGGATGGCTGAACAATAGTTTGTTTTTGTATTGTGCGCGACTAACCTGCTGTTTTCTGTTCCCTTTTTGCAGGTGCGGCGCAGCCCCAAGATGAAGAATGGAAGAACCGCTTCAAAGTTCCAGAGGGATGCAGAATCCCGGGTAAGAATTGAAAGCATGCGCAGAAGTCCTTTCCCAACAGGGACGACGGTCGAATGACCAGCTTGAGACGAGACGGATGGACGGAATTGCAGGTAAGGCCTTTCTCGCTGTAGTAACACCTGTTCTTCTACTTTTCTTCTTCCAGGCACCGATGGATGGAACTCTCAGACGGGCGTGGCTGTAGAAACTCAAGAACAGAGCAGACACGGTGAGCGTTACGCTGCAGGAGTGCAGAATAACGCAAAGCGTGTTCTGCCTGCAGGGTGTGGTTTAAATAGCCTTGCAAGTAGTTCCAGGTAAAGCAGTCCCTTTACCACACCTTGCCTCTCAGGAAAAGTAGTTCCTCTGCCACACCCTGGATATACAGAAGGCTGAGCCTCACTAGGCAGATTAAGTAGTTCCATAAGTTCAGCCCATTTCATGAGCCTGGCGCCAACGGCACCAGGACTGAGTCCATGAGGCTCTGGGGGACTTCCTTGGGGCCTGACAAGTCCTTCTGGGTGACAGGGACTGGGGTGGGCTCAAGAGTTCCAGGGGTTTCGGAGCACGCACCATGACACAGTATGGTCATGTCCACCAACTCTACTCCAGCCTCTTATGGCTCTACACAATGGAACATCAATAAAAGTTTGCACTGACAACAGTGGCACTCTGACGAATGAGGTACCAACATCTCAAGGAGTTAAGCAAGGCTGCCCATTGTTGTTTAAGCTGTATATTGTAGACTTACCTGGGGCGGAAACAGGATTGAACATTGACAGCCACATTTGGGCAACCCTAGAAGGTCATTTTTGGAGAGGAGTATTGGCTCTTCCGACCTATGTTTCTAATGTGGCGAAAAGGCACGAACTAGGTTTGGACCCTTTAGCCGGCCTGATTCAATGGAAATCTATCACACTTCTACGTAAAATGAACCTTAACAGCGTCGCACCGGCCTATGAAATACTGAAGGAATCCGGCGAAAAACCAGATTCAGGAATTCTAGGTATTTGGGCCACGAAAATCAGAAAACTATTAGCAAGTACTGACATTTCATAGGCAACAGTACGAGATACCCCACAGCTTGCTAAAAAGAAACTTAGACGATGGCATTGGATAAAAAATAGCGAAATGCTTCGCTTAATTTAGGTATAACCTACAATAATCTAGATAAGCTACCAAAATATCTAGCAAGATTTCCGTCAAGACCACATCGCAACAAATCTCTAAGGCTTCGGCTTAACATCTACAAAACCAAAGAGATGATGTGCTTGAGACATCACAAAGAAATAACAGATAACAGATGTAGGTTCTGCAAAGATGAAACAGAATCTCTTAAACACTTAATCACTGAATGCAGGTACGTGTCCACCCAGCGATCTTTCTTTCTTCAGCATTTAACATCGACTTTTCAACAAAATGAAAATCTGTCGTACACATTAATAGCTGGAAACAATGTCAGATTAACTTGCGCTTTGCTAGACTTTCTTGATAACATTTTAGAAGCGGATCCATGTTAATAAGCATCTCATTCTGGAAGAGTATCAAAACCTAATCTAATGATGAATCGACATGGATTTAGTTTTTGGAGAAGACGATGAAGAAACTGTTAATATTTTTGTAATTAAAGTTGTGCAAATAACTAATTGATAGAATAAAAAAATAATAAAAAAAACATTTATTTGATACCGTGATCAACTTGGGGATATAATGTCCAGGGGCAGGGGGCATAACTGTACTCACAATCAGGCAGTCTTGTTCCAGTAACTGCCTCTTTGCTGCCTGCATGTGTCCTTCAGTGGAACACACAACTCACACCAGAGCCCCCAGGAGGTTGTCCTCAGCCATGGATTTACGCTGGTGTGTGTATGAGCCTGCAAGCCCCGTGGTTCAGGAAGAGCGCGGGGGCAGTCCATTCACTGCTCTCTCCCACCCGCTTCTGGCTCTACGCGCGTTCCCTCACACTTCCTGCCATCAGTTCATGCGAGATTGCAATCCCGCGATCTCGCGATCGGAAGTCCCCACAGACTACAGTTTGGAAACAAGGTCTGGGCATCGCAGCCCCAAAGCATTGTTCGATCATAAACCTCTGAGAAATGCCTTTTGAGACAATGTTAAAGCGTTCCAAACGAGGAGTTCTTTTGCCGACAGACCATTGGGTTTCTGCTGTCTATTTCCCCAGGGACCCGCTGGTAGAAGGCCCAGAAGCATAAGCTGGGAGGTGGGAATGAAGGGAGGAAGGGACTCCTTTCGTCACGAAAGGAAACGGGGGACATCCAAAAGGCATGTTTCCTTTTGCACCCAGGTGTGCAGGGAGGCGCACAAAAAAGAAAACAAAGGCAACCCCCAGACTACTGGGCGCCCAGTCCCGGAGGAGGTGACTGGGGTTGGGTGACCAGACGTCCGGGTTTTCCCCGAGACAGTCCGGGGAAATCACCCGATGTTTTTTTTTTATTTGATAAACCCCGTCCGTGGTTTCGGCTATGGTCCCTTTTTTTGCCGGGATCCCGGCGCAACTCTTTTTGCGCGAATGGGGGTGTGAAATGCTTTTGACCTACACATTTCCTCCCCCTTCCCCTCCCCGGCGCTCTCCATAGGTGTTAGATTTCATTTGTTGCATTCAATAGACTGACCCATAAGGCCCATTACAACAGGCTTTATGTGTCAAGAAGTCTATTGAATGAAACAAAAGAAATCCAGCTCCTATGAAACAACAGTTAATTTGCCAGTTCGTTGGTGCTGGATTTCATTTGTTTCATTCAATAGACTGCTTGACACATAAAGCACACAGTGCGATGTGACACTGGCTTGTCACCGGCAGGTCTCTGGTACGATTCCCCAGCACAGAGCAATAAAGAAAAGCATTTTTTTATTGACCCGTGCTGGGGATCCGAACCCGAGCCCTGCCAGTGACACAGCGCACTGTGCTATTTCTGAGATGCTCAATTGTTTTTGTTTCATTCCATTAACAGGGTAATTCATAGAATTTCGCAGAAAAGTGTCGCAAGCGGCTGGCGCAGAGTGTCCGCGTGCGATTGACTGCGCCAGGCACGTGCGCTAAAACCGATTTCCGTTCACAGCGTATTCATGGATTTCAGGCTTCCAAACCAGCCGTGGCGCAGGGAATCGCAGCGACCCTGCAGCAGCGCCAGTAACGCCCCCAAGAACGCCCTCGCGCAAGGAAAAGCCATCAAAATCGCTAAATCATCGCAAAGGGCTGCGCGAACCCTGGACCAGTTCACCGGGCTGCCAAACAGCAAACGCCAAGCGGGGAATGTGTATTTCAGGGGTGCGCGGGAAGTTGCATACGCGATTGCAGCAGGGTACGTGTATTTCAGGGATGCGCGGCAAGTTCCACACGCGATTTCAGCAAGGTATGTGTATTTCAGGGGTGCGCGGCAAGTTCCACACGCGATTTCAGCAAGGTATGTGTATTTCAGGGGTGCGCGGCAAGTTGCACATGCGATTTCAGCAAGGTATGTGTATTTCAGGGGTGCGCGGGAAGTTCCACACGCGATAGTCCCAGTGCGAGCAGGGTACGTGTATTTCAGGGGTGCGCAGGAAGTTGCACAATCGATTGTCCCAGTGCGAGCAGGGTACGTGTATTTCAGGGGTGCGCGGGAAGTTCCACACGCGATAGTCCCAGTGCGAGCAGGGTACGTGTATTTCAGGGGTGCGTGGGAAGTTGCACACGCGATTGTCCCAGTGCGAGCAGGGTACGTGTATTTCAGGGGTGCGCAGGAAGTTCCACACGCGATAGTCCCAGTGCGAGCAGGGTACGTGTATTTCAGGGGTGCGCGGGAAGTTGCACACGCGATTGTCCCATTGCGAGCAGGGTACGTGTATTTCAGGGGTGCGCGGGAAGTTACACACGCGATTCGGCCAGTGCAAGCAGGGTACATGTATTTCCGGGGTGCGCGGGAAGTTGCACACGCGATACCAGCAGGGAATGTGTATTTCAGGGGTTCTGGGGAGTACTACACGTGAATTGGCCGTGTGGGTCCTCCCAGGTGTACGCTTCACAACCTCCACAGCCCCTGCAGGCAGCCCACACCACGGGGGACTACCCTGCACCCCTGCCCATGTCCCGCAGGCAGCCCATTCACCATGGGCATGCCCCCCAGCCAACCCACATGTCACCTTGCACTACTGATCAACAATGCATGTCTCCCACCACCCCCACCCCCCAGCAGTGCAGGGGCAGCCTCCACCAGGCCCCCACTCATGTCCCCCTGCACCCCCACCCCCCAGCAGTGCAGGGGCAGCCTCCACCAGGCCCCCACTCATGTCTACCACCACCCCCACCCCCCTGCCACCATGGGCATCCTCCACCAGGCCCCCAATCATGTCTCCCACCACCCCCACCCCCCTGCCACCATGGGCATCCTCCACCAGGCCCCCACTCATGTCTCCCACCACCCCCAGCATCCAGGGTCACCCTCCACCAGGCCCCCACTCATGTCCCCCTGCACCCCCACCCCCCAGCAGTGCAGGGGCAGCCTCCACCAGGCCCCCACTCATGTCTCCCACCACCCCCACCCCCCAGCATCCAGGGTCACCCTACACCAGGCCCCCACTCATGTCTCCCCCCACCCCCAGCATCCAGGGTCACCCTCCACCAGGCCCCCACTCATGTCTCCCACCACCCCCACCCCCCAGCAGTGCAGGGGCAGCCTACACCAGGCCCCCACTCATGTCTCCCCCCACCCCCAGCATCCAGGGTCACCCTCCACCAGGCCCCCACTCATGTCTCCCACCACCCCCACCCCCCAGCAGTGCAGGGGCAGCCTCCACCAGGCCCCCACTCATGTCTCCCACCACCCCCACCCCCCTGCCACCATGGGCATCCTCCACCAGGCCCCCACTCATGTCTCCCACCACCCCCACCCCCTGGCAGTGCAGGGGCAGCCTCCACCAGGCCCCCACTCATGTCCCCCTGCACCCCCACCCCCCAGCATCCAGGGTCACCCTCCACCAGGCCCCCACTCATGTCTCCCATCACCCCCACCCCCCTGCCACCATGGGCATCCTCCACCAGGCCCCCACTCATGTCTCCCACCACCCCCACCCCCCGGCAGTGCAGGGGCAGCCTCCACCAGGCCCCCACTCATGTCCCCCCACGCCCCCCAGCAGTGCAGGGGCAGCCTCCACCAGGCCCCCACTCATGTCTCCCACCACCCCCACCCCCCAGCATCCAGGGTCACCCTACACCAGGCTCCCACTCATGTCTCCCACCACCCCCACCCCCCAGCATCCAGGGTCACCCTCCACCAGGCCCCCACTCATGTCCCCCTGCACCCCCACCCCCCAGCATCCAGGGTCACCCTACACCAGGCCCCCACTCATGTCTCCCACCACCCCCACCCCCTGCCACCATGGGCATCCTCCACCAGGCCCCCAATCATGTCTCCCACCACCCCCACCCCCCTGCCACCATGGGCATCCTCTACCAGGCCCCCACTCATGTCCCCCTGCACCCCCACCCCCCAGCATCCAGGGTCACCCTACACCAGGCCCCCACTCATGTCTCCCACCACCCCCACCCCCTGCCACCATGGGCATCCTCCACCAGGCCCCCAATCATGTCTCCCACCACCCCCACCCCCCTGCCACCATGGGCATCCTCTACCAGGCCCCCACTCATGTCCCCCTGCACCCCCACCCCCCAGTAGTGCAGGGGCAGCCTCCACCAGGCCCCCACTCATGTCTCCCACCACCCCCACCCCCCTGCCACCATGGGCATCCTCCACCAGGCCCCCACTCATGTCTCCCACCACCCCCACCCCCCAGCATCCAGGGTCACCCTCCACCAGGCCCCCACTCATGTCCCCCTGCACCCCCACCCCCCAGCAGTGCAGGGTCACCCTACACCAGGCCCCCACTCATGTCTCCCACCACCCCCACCCCCCTGCCACCATGGGCATCCTCCACCAGGCCCCCAATCATGTCTCCCACCACCCCCACCCCCCAGCATCCAGGGGCAGCCTCCACCAGGCCCCCACTCATGTCTCCCACCACCCCCACCCCCCAGCATCCAGGGTCACCCTCCACCAGGTGCTCACAATCCCCAATCATGTGCGTAATGGACAGCCTCCACAGCCAAAAAGCCCTACCAAGTAACCCATTCACCCACATGGAAATGGAAATCACATGTTACACCCCCAATGTTCATGAAGCTAATGAACCCATGTCCGTCACACACAATTGTTGCAATTGAATGGGAAAACACACAACATGACATGCATGAAACCAATGAGATGATACCACACAGTGAAGTATGCAAACAAAATTGTATTGAAAAAAATAAAGAATGCTAAAGAAAGAAAACAAACTACAATGTGAATGAGAAAAAATAAGCTGCATGTCCGTATAAAAAAAAAAAAATACTGGAAATCCAAATTGAAAAAAAATTTGTCCAAAGTCAAATGTAAAAAAATCTCCATGCAATAAAGAACTATGTACAAAAATAACAAGGGTCCATGAGCCCAACTGAACAAAGGAAACCTACTAAAAAACCTACCTAAAAATCAACTATATACAAAACGTGGAGCAGTGTCCGTCGACTCCAAATCATAATACGAAAGAAAGGAAACCTAAAACTAAAGAACTATATACAAAGGCGGCGGGCAAGTCCAGCGGCTCACTCCGTGGTGTCCCGGGCCAGGGCATCATCGAACTCCTGTTCGATGTCCCGGAGGCGGTCCAGTTCCATGGCCCCGAGGGTCCGCAGGGACGACGCTGTGTCCTCCTCCAACCCCCTGCGGATTGCCTCGAGGCACTCGGCCCGCCTCAGGGCCCTCCGCATGGAGTTCTCCGCCCTGACCATTGTGAGCCGCGCCTCTGTAACGCTCACCTGATTCCCACGGAGGCGCGGGTCTTGGCAGGAAGGTGTCCGTAACACGAAACGTGATGTGCAGGATTCGGTTGGCTTCTGGGGTCGTACCTCTCCGCACTGTGTGTCGAACTCGAAGGGTGAGGTTTCTGCAGGTGAAATAATATGGGGATTAAAGGTCTGGGTGGTCGAATGTCCCTATCTCTCTCCTCCCAGCTTGTCTGTTGAACCCCCCTCCCAGGTCAACTTGCTCACCTTAGATAGTTGAATGCTGGGCTCTCCATCTGCGTCTAGTGCAGGGTGCCGTTGCCAGTTCCTTCACTGGTGAAACGTTAGCCTCTTGACTTCAGAGGATGAGTACCGTCGTTGTCTGCACGACCAGTAATTTTCTGGACACCTTTACTCTGTAAGTATGGCAAGCGCTCTTACTGTCTCTTTCTTTGTCTTTGCAGGCGACGATGCAGAAAGAAGAAATCCGGAAATCGCCACGTGCCGGTGAGTGTAACACTGCTGCTGTCTATGCAGGTGAAGATGCAGCGTGAAGAATCCGAAATGCACAGCGTGCTGGTAAGTAGAATAATGCTGTTTATCTTTGTGCAGATGCAGCGTGAAGAATCCGGAATGCACGGCGTGCCGGTAAGTAAAATAATGCTGTTTGTCTTTGTGCAGATGCAGGGTGAAGAATCCGGAATGCACGGCGTGCCGGTAAGTAAAATAATGCTGTTTGTCTTTGCAGGCGAAGGTGCAGCGTGAGACACGGCCGCTGCCGAGGGATCAGGTAAGCAAACACTGCGTGTGAAAGTTCGTTCTGCTAACCTGTTGTTTCTGATCTTTTGCAGGTGCTGATGTTGCTCGGGTACCGGAATGGTGAGTATAATTCTTGCAGGTTCAGGATCCAAAGAAGAAAAGCTGGAGCAGACTCGGTGAGCGTTCTGCTGCAGATGCAGAATAACGCGAAGCACGTTTCATCAATCGGGTGTGGTTTAAATAGCCTTGGAGTGATGAGGCGTCTCCTTCCACGGCCCCGCCTAGGCAAGAAAAGAGTTCCTGCTTCCAGAAGAGTTCCAGTGGAGTGGAGCTGCCCCACCCAGGTAAGAAAAGTAGTCCCAGTTCACCGAGGACTTTTAAGAGTCTGGCAAGTCAGCAGCATGGTCTGCCGCAGGTAAGTCCACCCAAGCATCTTCACACCTATGATGAGCCCGGCGCTTCCAGTGCCGGGACCAAGGCTTCTGATGAGCCTGGTGCCACCGGCGCCAGGACAAGGTCCAAAAGGTCCCTGTGGGGACCGGCTGGTGCCTAGGATCAGGGTTAGGGGCCTGCTTCCAAGGACGTTGGACTGATCCTGACTCCTTGGAAGCAGTGATCATGACAGTATCCCCCCTCAAGGCCCCTCCTAAGTGTGTCTTCTCCGGGGGCTTTGGCTTGTCGGGGTGATTCAGATGGAATCTCTTGACCAGACGAGGTGCGTGGACGTGTTCTGAGGGTTCCCAAGACCTTTCCTGGGGACCGTATCCTTTCCAATCAACCAGATAGTATAATTTAGACCTGGAAAGTTTGGAGTCTAGGATGTTCTTCACTTCAAATTCGAGTTCTCCGTCTACCAAAACGGGTTCCGGGAGTTCAGTCAATCGGGTTTCTGGTTGTACTGGTTTTAATAAGGAGACATGGAATACTGGATGTATTTTCATATGCGTAGGCAATTCCAATTTGGCGGCCACCGGATTAATTATGGCAGATATGAGGTAGGGCCCCAGGTATCTCGGGATGAAAGTGCGGGGTCCTTTTAAAGGCAGGTGCTTAGTGGATAACCAGACTTGATCTCCAACAGCGTAGTGAGGGGCCTCTTTACGTTGCCGATCGGCTGCCTTTTTGAATTGAGCTTTAGCTCTTTGCAGATGGGCAGTGGCTTCCTTAAAAGCACAGGTGATCTCCGAATGCAAGTGATCCACAGCAGGTGCTTCAATTTCTTGGGGAGGGTCCAGGTTGGAGGTTCTAGGATGGTGGCCATATAACAAGAAAAAAGGAGTCTTCCCGGTTCCAGAATGAGTCGAATTGTTATACGCGTATTCAGCGATCCAAAGAATGTCCTTCCAGGGGTTTTCTGTTTGTTGGAGCATGCAGCGTAGATATTGTTCTAGTGTCTGGTTTGTCCTTTCGGTTTGTCCGTCAGTTTGGGGATGGTGACTGGTCGAAAGTCTTACATCAACTTGGGCTAGACGACAGCAACTGCGCCAGAAGTGGGAGATGAATTGACTTCCCCTATCGGAGACTAAAACCGAAGGAAAACCGTGTAAGCGAACAATGTTTGCCAAGAATTCCCGGGCCAATACTGAGGCTGAAGGCAGACCCTTCAAGGGTATGAAGTGAGCCATTTTCGAGAATAGATCCACGACTTCTAAGATGGTAGTATATCCCAAGCATGGAGGTAGGTCCGTGATAAAATCCATGGACAGGGTATGCCATGGACATGGAGGGATGTCAAGTGGCTGTAATAGGCCGGCTGGTCTTTGCTTTTGACTTTTATTCTGGGCACACACACCGCAGGAGATTACAAAGTCTCTAATATCCCTTTTCCACGATGGCCACCAGAAATGTCTTTTAATCTTTTCCATGGTTTTGGTAATACCAGGGTGCCCCTCCATTAGAGAGTCATGATAACCGGAGATTACTTGTTTTTGTAGTTTCTCACAGGGCAAGTGCAATCGTCCTTGGAAATATGGTAGGTCTTGATCTACTGAGAAATCTTTTCCCTTTAATTGCCAGTCCTGCAAATCGGTCGGAGTTAGGAGCGATTTCACCGTGGTCTTGATGTCTTCAAAAGATTGAGTGCTGACCAAACCCAAAATCCTTTGTTCTGGGATTATGGGTATTGGATCTGGATTGATCAAATGTTCATCTACTCCCATCCGGGAGAGGGCATCCGCTTTTCCGTTCTTACTGCCTGGTCGATAAGTAATTATAAAGTCAAATTCTGCTAGAAACAGAGCCCAACGAAGTTGTCTGGAAGACTGAGCTTTGGCTGTCTTTAGGTATTGTAAATTGCGGTGATCAGTCATTACAGTGACTGTGTGTCTGGCTCCTAGAAGATAATGCCGCCAAGCTTTAAAGGCCGATCTGATGGCCAAAAGTTCCTTGTCTGTAATTGAATAGTTGATCTCAGGAGGCGAAAACTTGCGGGACCAAAAGGCAACCGGATGTAGTTGGTTTGTGACCGAATCCCTTTGTGATAACACTGCACCCATAGCAAGACTAGAAGCATCCGTTTCCATGATGTAAGGTAGTTCTGGGCGAGGGTGTTTTAAAACAGGTGCAGAGATGAATTTAGCTTTTAAGTCTTGAAAAGCTTGTTCCGCTTCAGAAGACCACTCAAAACGCTTGTTCTTTTTCAACAGAGCGGTGATGGGCTGGACTATCCGGGAAAATTCAGGAATGAATCTGCGGTAAAAGTTAGCGAATCCTAACATGCTTTGAACTCCTTTTACAGAGGTTGGTGATGGCCACTTGATAATTGCATCAACTTTCTTTGAATCCATATGGACTCCGTTAGGTGACAGTATGAATCCCAGGAACTCGACTTCCGTTGCGTTGAAGACGCATTTCTCAAGCTTAGCAAAAAGACTATGTTGACGCAATCTCTCGAGAACCTTTTTAACATGCCTCTGATGTTTTTCTTCAGATGATGAATAGACGAGGATGTCGTCAATGTAGACAACTACACATACGTCAATGAGTTCTCTGAGGACATCGTTCATAAAATATTGGAAGGCAGCAGGAGCATTACACAGTCCAAAGGGCATCACTTGATATTCGAATAGCCCGTACTTGGTGCGGAAGGCCGTTTTCCATTCATCGCCCTCTTTGATCCGTACCAAGTGGTAGGCTCCTCTGAGATCCAGCTTTGTGTATATACAGGCATCTTTGACTTGGTCCAGGAGTTCAGGGATCAAAGGTAACGGGTATCTGTTTTTAATAGTGATCTGATTCAGGGAGCGGTAATCTATGCAAGTCCTAAGGTCTCCTTCCTTTTTCGGAACGAAGAACAAAGCCGATGAAGCTGGAGATTTTGAAGGACGGATGAACCCGTTAGCTAGGTATTGGTCCAGGTACTGTCTGAGGTGAACGTTCTCTGGCTCGGTGAGGGCATAGATCCTGCTGCAAGGAGGGGTTGTTCCAGGTATCAGATCTATTTGACTGTCGTAAGACCTATGAGGAGGTAGGGTGTTAGCTTGATCCTTCTGGAAGACGTCTTGGAACTCCTGGTATTCGGGAGGCAATTTGAGAATCTCCTCAGAAGAGATCGTCGCCAGTGAAACATCAGGTCGAGGATAACAAGTGGTAGAACACTCTGGAAACGGAACCGTTTTTGCTCGCCAATCAATCTGAGGGTTGTGCTTCTCTAACCAAGGGATTCCCAGAATGATCTGGAACTGAGGGGCCTTGATTACATCGAACACTATTCTCTACCGATGTCCGTTATGACTCAACAGCGTCACTTCTTGGGTGGCATGCGTTACTGGTCCGGAGGCTATCTCCGTGCCATCCACAGTAGTGATGACGTCTTTTACTGCCTTAGGGACAAGGGGTAGATTCATCCTTGATACCATTTCACGGTCCACATAGTTACCGATTGCTCCGCTGTCAATGTAAGCTTCAATTGCATGCAAACGATCCGGACGTTCAGGACTAATGAGGACCATGGGTATCACGAAATGCGAGGTCACGGGACAGATCTTAACGCTCGGCAAGAGGACCTCTACTCTTGTCGGGCGAGGTCGTTACCCTGCTCAGGACTTGTGGTACAGGTATCAGCGGCTCCTACAGTCTTCTTAGCTGGTTTCACGGGACAGTCCCGAAGAAAGTGTCCTGAATTACCGCAATAGAGGCATAATTGCAGCTGCCTTCTTCTTTCCCGCTCTTTCTGGGTTAAAGGTCCTCTCATGCCCCCTATTTGCATGGGTTCCACAGTATCAGCTCCCTTATTCGAGGTCTGTGGTTTGGTAAACACTCGGGTATCAAATCTGGAACGATCTGCCTTCCTGTTCTGTAGTCTATGGTCTAGTTGGACAACCAAGTCAATATAGTCTGAACATTCTTGTGGAGGATTCACAACCTGCGCTAGCACATCCTTGAGCTCTCCACGCAGGGCTCTGTAAAAAAGCGTTATTCTCTTGTCCTCGGGCCATTGTGTTTCCACTATGAGTCTGTTGAAAGAGGCTATATAAGCCAAGAGGTCTTGGTTACCCTGTCGTAATGAGAGAAGTTCATTGTCCAAGGCCTGCCCTTGCGCATGTCTTGCGAACAGTTTCTCCATGCTGGACTGGAAGGCTTGAAAATCGCGTAAAACAGGATCATCCTGGGTGACTAAAGGGATCGACCAATCTGCAGCACTGCCACTGAGATAGGAAAGCACGAAAGCTACCTTGGCCTGGTCCGTTGGGAATGCAGCTGGTCGACACAAGAAATGCAGGCGGCACTGGTTGATGAACACTGCGAATTTCTTTGGATCACCAGCAAAGCGTTCGGGCGGAGCCAAGGGCACATTACCGGGCAGATTGATTTGCACTGGGTTTGAAGCTGATGCAGAAGGATAACTCCCTCCTGGAACGGGCAAAGGTGTCTGTCCTGCCTGAGTTTGTAACAAGTGCCTAGCAAGGTCCTCGGTTCGCTCCTTAGAAATTATCAGTTCTCTTCTTAGGGAGCTTGTTTCCTGGCGAGCTGCATGTACTTCTGCTCTTAATTCCCCAAGCAACTGGGCCAGTTGATCGGTATCTGAAGTTTCCATTGCGCCTGGGTAGGAGTTTAGTGGTTGGCTTCGCGTTCTGTAACGCTCACCTGATTCCCACGGAGGCGCGGGTCTTGGCAGGAAGGTGTCCGTAACACGAAACGTGATGTGCAGGATTCGGTTGGCTTCTAGGGTCGAACCTCTCTGCACTGTGTGTCGAACTCGAAGGGTGAGGTTTCTGCAGGTGAAATAATATGGGGATTAAAGGTCTGGGTGGTCGAATGTCCCTATCTCTCTCCTCCCAGCTTGTCTGTTGAACCCCCCTCCCAGGTCAACTTGCTCACCTTAGATAGGTGAATGCTGGGCTCTCCATCTGCGTCTAGTGCAGGGTGCCGTTGCCAGTTCCTTCACTGGTGAAACGTTAGCCTCTTGACTTCAGAGGATGAGTACCGTCGTTGTCTGCACGACCGGTAAGTTTCTGGACACCTTTAGTCTGTAAGTATGGCAAGCGCTCTTACTGTCTCTTTCTTTGTCTTTGCAGGCGACGATGCAGAAAGAAGAAATCCGGAAATCGCCACGTGCCGGTGAGTGTAACACTGCTGCTGTCTATGCAGGTGAAGATGCAGCATGAAGAATCCGAAATGCACAGCGTGCTGGTAAGTAGAATAATGCTGTTTATCTTTGTGCAGATGCAGCGTGAAGAATCCGGAATGCACGGCGTGCCGGTAAGTAAAATAATGCTGTTTGTCTTTGTGCAGATGCAGGGTGAAGAATCCGGAATGCACGGCGTGCCGGTAAGTAAAATAATGCTGTTTGTCTTTGCAGGCGAAGGTGCAGCGTGAGACACGGCCGCTGCCGAGGGATCAGGTAAGCAAACACTGCGTGTGAAAGTTTGTTCTGCTAACCTGTTGTTTCTGATCTTTTGCAGGTGCTGATGTTGCTCGGGTACCGGAATGGTGAGTATAATTCTTGCAGGTTCAGGATCCAAAGAAGAAAAGCTGGAGCAGACTCAGTGAGCGTTCTGCTGCAGATGCAGAATAACGCGAAGCACGTTTCATCAATCGGGTGTGGTTTAAATAGCCTTGGAGTGATGAGGCGTCTCCTTCCACGGCCCCGCCTAGGCAAGAAAAGAGTTCCTGCTTCCAGAAGAGTTCCAGTGGAGTGGAACTGCCCCACCCAGGTAAGAAAAGTAGTCCCAGTTCACCGAGGACTTTTAAGAGTCTGGCAAGTCAGCAGCATGGTCTGCCGCAGGTAAGTCCACCCAAGCATCTTCACACCTATGATGAGCCCGGCGCTTCCAGTGCCGGGACCAAGGCTTCTGATGAGCCTGGTGCCACCGGCGCCAGGACAAGGTCCAAAAGGTCCCTGTGGGGACCGGCTGGTGCCTAGGATCAGGGTTAGGGGCCTGCTTCCAAGGACGTTGGACTGATCCTGACTCCTTAGAAGCAGTGATCATGACAGCCTCTTCCGCCCGCCGCCGCTCCACACCTATGGCGTGGCCCAACCGCTGCCACACGGAAGACACGCTCTGTCCTGGGTCCCCCTGCCCTCCGGCCGATGCCTGCCCCACCGATGTCGAAAGCCCCGAGCCTTCATGTCTCCCACCATGTTGCTGCTGCTGCTGCTCTGCCTCTGCCCGTGCACTGCCTCCTGCTGCCTGCACATCCTCCGCCGGCTGGGGTGCACTTGTTGATGTGGCCACCCCTGCTGGACCTCCGACTCCCGACTGTGGCAGGGATGCCTCCTCCACCAGCCTGGCCGCACCGTCAGAGGCAGCTCCACAGGGCACCCAGGTTACTGATGGGTGGGAAGATGGCACAGAGGACGACTGGCGCGTAGGGGGTCCAGTTGAGGAGGGGGTCGGAGCAAGCCCCATCAGACAGCGGAATCCGGCCTGGGTGACCTGTCCCAGCAGGCTGACGTGGTCAACGAGCCATTCGAGATGACGTGCAGTCTCTCCATGAAAAGACTGCAGGTCACCTCGCATGGCCCGTTGACGC
This sequence comes from Ambystoma mexicanum, assembly GCF_040938575.1. Taxonomy (NCBI): domain Eukaryota; kingdom Metazoa; phylum Chordata; class Amphibia; order Caudata; family Ambystomatidae; genus Ambystoma; species Ambystoma mexicanum. The sequence goes on along the minus strand of NC_090921.1, from coordinate 714,124,852 downwards.
AACGCCACACCAGCCAGGACAGGCTCAACCCGGACCTGGATGGCCACGTCCGCAGGCAGAGGAAGGCCAGCTGACGTCAGCTCATCCCCTGCCTGAAAACGGGTCTGGACGTAGGCATCCCTGCTGGTGCAAGATGATGCAGGGACAGGATCTCCGCGGCCGCCTGTGCTGCCTCCTGTCCCTGGTCCTGCACTGCACCACTAGCACCAGTGGGATCCCCACCTCCAGACCCCGTCTCTGGTGCTTGCGCGGCCCCCTCCTCCACCAAACCCCCCACCAACCTGGATGACTCCGTGCCATCTTCCCCTGTTGGGCCCTGTGGGGTCCCAGCTGCCCCTTCTGCTGCCGAGGAGTCCCACTGCAACCTCCGCCTCTTGGACCTCCCCCCGTAAGCTGCGGCCTGGGACGCGGCACCGGACTCCTCACTCCCCGACGAGATGACAACACGGGAGGGGAGCCGAGCCTTGCATCTCCGGCTGGCGGTCGGATCCCCGCCGCTGTGCTCCACAGCACCTTCTCCGCCCTCTTCATCAGTTGACGCTGCAGACAGGGAAAAACAAAACACAGGCATCAGGGCACTGTACAATGGACACATACACGCATGACAGTTGCACATGAGTGGCATTGGCAAACCTCAGACATGTCATCACAATCCCCAACACACATGTCATTGCAACTGGCACACATGAGCCATACCACAGCCATATCGCAACTGCCACCACCATCCCTACACATACAACAGCATCAGCAGACAAAGGGGAGCCAGACATCACATGCAACACAGGAAGTGCACCATACATGTACACACACCACCACACTTGCATGCATGTCTACACCTCTGCCAAGTGTCGCACTGTTCAGACGGGCATCCATGTCACATCTGCCAATCAGGCTTCCACATAGCGCTGTCACATGCATCCATGTTGCATCACTGTTGCACCCTTGTCAAATACACACACATGCACATGTACACAGTGCTCATACATGCAGCCGAAAACAACATACATGCCTGACATCACGGACATGTCTACTTACATACACATCCATCCAAACATGTGTGCACGCACAACTGCATTTGCCATGCAAGCCCACACACACAAGCACCATCCATGTCTCACACATTACAGCCCTCGCATGTGTCAGCCCCACGGCCCTGTACACCCCCACCCATACTCGACCCCATACAAACAGATGTGCAACCGGCACAATGGCGAATGATCACCACACGCACTGCTCACAATCAGGATGCATGTACACTCACCGCTCGACTCCAGACGGGTCTGCTTCTCTAGGACCTGGACGTGGAGCGCTGGGGATATGCGTTCCAGGACCCCCATCTGTTCTTCCGACAAGTGGCCCCGGCGCCCCTTGGTATCCGCTGCCTTCAAGAGGCGCCGGGCCTTGTTCAGGGTCCTGGACCTGAAGTCCTCCCAGCGCTTCCTGACATGTTGTAAGTCCCGGACTGCCACCCCCTCCGCGTTGATGGCAGTCACGATGTCAGTCCAGATCCGAGTCCGTCCTTCCTTGTTGGCGCGGGAACTTCCGAAGAGGGCATCATACTGCCCCAGGACTTGCTCCACCAGGACACCAACTTCGGTGGCACTGAAGCTGGTGCCCCTCTGCCTCTCTGGCCGGGGGTTGTCAGTGGTCACATATGGTGTTTGCCCCGACATGACAACCCCAGAGGCAGGAGTGGGTGGGCAACTGGGTCCTGGGGCTGGGCTGTGGAGCGATGGAATTCCAGTCGGGAGTCTTTGGTTCCAGCTCGGGTGGTCACAGCAACAGCACCCCTGGCTGATGTGCAGGCAGCAAATGGCAGTGCACGTGGGCAGCAGCAGATGGCAGGTGGGAGCGTGCTTGGGGCTCTGGGGGGCAGTAGTTCGGCCTTCTGGGCAGAAGCGTGGTCTTCCGTGTGCTTACGCGTGGCCAGCTTGGTACGGAGTGATTTGGCACGTGAAAATCCTGCACGTCAGCGTGAAAACCGAGGAAAGGCCCTTAGCGCGTAAGCGTGTCAGCACGCATACGCGATTCTATTGGACCAAAGGCCCTCAGCGCGTAAGCGCGTCTGTGATGTGAGCTGCACGGGTGTTTCCCACACAGCACGTGATGACAGAGCACACGTGGAAAGACTGCACGTCAGAGTGTCATCGCGTGTGATTGGTGTAAATGGCCGTACACGCAGAAGTGACAAAGCGTGTAATTGGTGGAAATGGCCGTACACGCAGAAGTGACAAAGCGTGTAATTGGTGGAAATGGCCGTACACGCATAAGTCACAAAGCGTGAAATTGGTGGAAATGGCCCTAGCGCGTAGACGCCGCGTAAGTGACGCTGGATGTGTGGGCCTATATAAAAGGTACGCGTAGAACACCATTTCCTTGTACGTGCTTTTCGTGGAGAGCGAGTGGGTGAATTCTGTACTTCTTGTCGGTTCACACGCGATTTACTTCACGGCGTTTCAAGTTCGTATTCCCTGTTACCTCTGACAGATTTTTCTCCTTTTTCTCTTTCACTGGTTTACCTGGGCCTGTTCCCTCAAACAGTGTTCCCTTCTACTGTTGTCTTGTCTCCTCAGACAGTGTACATATCTTCTTTTGGCGGGGTGTTGCCAACCAAACGCGCTCCTTTTTCACGCTCTTTTACCTGGCAGACGGTGAGTCACGCACGTATCTAACATCTGTGCTTGCCCCGTGTGTAGCCTACCCCTTCAGAGGTCATTCTAGGCTGCGTGTGACACGCATACGTTCATTCTTGTGTTACTGGGTGCCACAGCGTAGTGCAGGTTTTTCTTTCTGCACACGTGGTCTAGGAGGGGTTGCGTACACGTCATCTCCCTTTTTTGGGGCTCCTGTGTGTAGCGTGACCCGTCATCTTTCCCCAGGGGTTACAATCAGCCTTGCAAGAGCACTAGGGTACAATTACCATCTGGTACCCCCAATTGCCCAGGACAATATTTTACTGCCACTCCCATACTCACATTAACATCAGTGCCATGGCTGGGAGGCGAGGATTCCGTAAGGGTGGCAAAGGTGGAAGAGCCACAAGTGGTGGCCGTGGTGGATCCGGTAGGGGACGTGGTCGTTACTTCCCCCATGTGTGGAGGACCAGTCAAGGGCACCCATAATCACCCCCCCCCCCGTTGAGGCTGATGTGGCTGACACCATCCATGCTCAGCCCTTGTTGGACCAGCCCATTGTGGCACCAGACCTGGCTGACTCCATGGCTGACTTCCAGGTCGGCAGGCCTATGAGACGTGCGCTGGTGCACGTTGATGTCACCATGCCACGTGCATCTGGGGCAGCAAGGTCATCTGCTGCACCAAGTAGGCAGGGCGGAGAAGCTGCAGGGGCAGCTGCGGCTCCATCCACCCCAGCCCTCACACACCCAGCACGGACAGTGTCGGTCCTAGTCCATGCTGCTGATATACCCCCTGACACCATCACACTAGAGCCAATGCCTGCACCAACTCCCATGCTGAGTGTGCAATCCCACACTCCTGATACAGAGTCCACCAGGGCTCCTGCCCCTAGTGTCCAGAGCGGCGCAGGACACTCAGGATCACCACCACCTTCCAAGCGGAAGAGGAAGAGTGCTCGTCCGGCACAGGCTGATGCCCCAGACACGGCTACACAGTCCGGCCCGTCCAGGAAGCCCAGCTTCACGGATGACGAACTGAATGCACTTGTCGAGTATGTGTCCGCACATGACAACAAGATGGTCATTGTTGCAGGATCCAAGACCACACCTGCACAATGCCAGGCACACTGACAGACCGTTGCGGACATCGTAAGTGCCCTTGGAATCGTGAGGCGCACAGCCAATGATTGCTATAAGCGCTGGAATGACCTAAAGCGCAGGGCAAAGAGTAAGCTGGCCTCAAGTCATGCCGCAACTCTAGTGACTGGAGGCGGGTCTCCAGTAGTAGACATGGAACTCACTCCACATGAGTCAGTCGCTGCGACCTACGTCACGGAGGAACAGATCCAAGGCGTGGGAGATTTGGCTGATTACGAGGCATTGTCCGGTGAGTGCACATGCATGTGTGTGTCATCCATGTGCATGGTGTGTGTGAGGGCTTCTGTTTGTGTGCCAGGTGAGAGTGTGTGCGCCTGAGTCGTATGGGTCAGCCATGTGCTTCATGCAATACATCCTGCGCAGCTGCATTTGCCCATAGCTGTATCCCTTCTGCCAACAGTAGACATCTAGCCCAACTGCACGCCAGTTGCCCTTGAAGTGTCACCTTGCCACAACATTGTTGCTAGATTTTCCACTGTTCATTTAGTCAGATTTTTTACATTCCACCACTTTTACTAGGCATGTCGCAGTCCTCTAGTCACATGTCTGACATGGCTATGGTAAAGTGGAGTGACTTTGTTACCTGGATATCATTTGTTCAAACATGTCCCTGTGCAATTGGACCATTTCGGACTGGCAGCTCCAGGTGAAGAATCTGACCTGTTTGAATTAGAAAAGCTATTACATGCGGGAACTGGACAGAATGAATAGGTGCTGCCCTCCTCTCCATCTTCACTCAATAGCAATGGTACATGCCATCTATGTGATGGCATGTGTGTTTCACCTGCCAATCACAGGCCAATGTGTGATGCCACTGCCAGGCAGCATGCAGAAAATGTGTTCATCTTCCATCTTGGTGTCATCAGTGTGTGCCATTTGCCTGCCCTTCATACGCAGTGAGGGTGCATGCATGGGAGGGTTTTAGTCATGTGGGACATGTGTCAAACAAGTACTGGTTCTCTTGCTTCTCAGCCCTCATTGTGTGCCATGGTGCTAATGCCTGTTTCCATTTCTTTGTTTTTATGTCTTTGCAGGGGAAGACGCACCCGATACTGCTGGGGTTGTGGAGATGGTGCAGACCCAGGAGGGGTCCGAGGGCCGACCAACCACCAGTGAGGGACGTGGTGTGGTGGTGGGTGAGAACCCACAAGTGCTGCAGGTCGTGCTCTCAAGGGGTGTCTCTGGCTGCACCTCCCCCGAGCTGTACTCAGCTGTTGATTCAGATGAGACCTACGTGCCGTCGCAGGTGAGTGTTCCAGGGAGGGATTCTGTTCTGTCTCACCCACCTGCACCAGGGTCAGAACCCTCAATGGGGATGTCAGTGTTGGCAGCTACGCCTTTGGTGGTTACGGATGCAGGGTCACACTCCGTGACATCTGATCCTGTTCCTGGGCCAGCAGATCAGAGGGGGAATTCAGTCCTGCAGCCTCAGGTAGTGCCGGCACAGCAAGGCGCAGTTCGCCTTGCCCCAGACAGGTGTGGTGCCCGCCGACGTGGTGGCCGTACGCCACCTGGCAATACTGCATGGGAGCAATCCATTCACGGTATGGCAACCCAACAGGCAGCATCATCCGAGATGATGGCTCAGGCCATGGATAGGGTGGCCACTTCCATTGTCCCCCCTGAAAGGCTGATGGAGCGACTAGAGCAGGCAACCGACTCCATCTGCCAGTCACACAGGGAGGACATGTTGGGGTCCAACAGGGACAGGCGGGCAGCACTGGCGACTCTGCAGGAGGCCATCTCCATTGAGTCCCAGGGCCACAGGGAAGCCCTGAGGCAGGAGCTCCTTCACCTCAGGACGACTCTTGTTGAGCTTGAGGCTTCTACACACCAAAGGACAGAACAGCAGCTGGAGCGTCTCACCCGTACGCTCTCAGCTGAGATGCAGGCAACGAGGGCGGAGGTCCGGGCATCCCGTGAGTTGTTGCATGGGGACCTCCGCACACTCATCCTCCAGAACCAGACCTACCACACCCGCATGCTTGCAGCCATGGAGGAGCAGACTAGGGCCTTGCGTGGGCTGCCTCCCATAGTGCAACCACCTCCCGATGCAGCTGCACAGGGTGATAATAGCGACAGCAGTGATACTCCCACAATAGGGTAGCCGTGTGGGCCATGAGCCCATGGAGGTGTTTTTTTTCCCCGGATCCACGCAGGTGGGTTCTGGTGTGCATCCTGTCCTCGGACCTCCTGGGTGGCCTCCCCAACCCCCCCGGGCCCTTCAATGGCCATTTTTTTAATTTTTTTATTTTTATTTTTGTTTTTATTTTTATTTCTTTTATTCCCAATTTTTTTGGGACGATTTGTTGGCTTCCGTGGTTCCTGTGGGCATACGCTGCATTGTGGCTGGGCACATGCAGGCTTGTAATGTATTTGGTTCAGATGCTTGGGTTTGAGTCACACACACCCCTCCTGCTTCCCGTTTCCATGGGCTTGCAAAGGGTGTGCCCAAGTGACAGTGAATTACACAGTGACGTTGGACTCCCATGAGCTTTGTGGGCAGTCTATAGTCAATACTGTGTATACATTCCTAGTGCATATTGCTGTTGTGTTGTACACTGCATGTTGCATTGATGTGTAACTCATCTTCTGTGTCTACCTCCCAATTTGCAGGTCCCTTCCTCATGTCTACACAAGGACCTCTAGTCTGGAGATGTGGTCCATGTTGCCAGCAGTGCACCTACAACTCTACAGGCGCCAACACTGCACAGTTGGTAGTGGTGGGAGTGCAGGCATTTCCAGATGGTGAGACTACTAATATTAAACATTAGTGATGTCAAGTTAATGGTAGTACGTGCTCAAGTTTGTTGTTGGTCCGCCATTACTGTGAGCATTTCACGTGTTGCAAGTTTCTAATAGGGACACTGTACATTGTGACACTAGTGTCATGTTGTGGGGATTACTTTGTTTACCTGCAAATGCCATGACATGGCATGGTGTGTCGTGTGGCGGTGCTGGGGTTGGGGTTGGGTTGGCTGACATGGCACTGTCCTCTTGTTGCATTTTGCAAGTGGGTATTAATTTTAGCTGCTTGAATGTGTAACTTCACAAAACTGCATTGGTGGTGTCAGTGTGGGTAGGGATGCACACATTGTGACACTTCCAGGTGAACAATCTCAGGCTGATATGGTTTTCACGGTTCTTTCTCCAGACTTTCAGGATCAGTGTCAGGTTGAGTCATCATTGATTGTCAGATGGAATGTGCCAGGGCAGTGTGCACTCCACAGGGGTGTGATTTCTATGTGAAGTAATTAGCCACTAGCTGTGTACGGGCTGCCTCCCCCCGTGCCCTTTCACCTCCCATGCGCAGCGGCTGTGCATGTGGTTGGGGATGGGGGGGCACCACCATGTCCACGGCCAGGCCCCGGCGTGTTGCAACGTTGTGCAGGACACATGCTGCCACTATGATCCTGCACACTACTGGGGGAGCGTACAACAGCTGCCCGCCAGAACGGTCAAGGGACGGAAAGCGTGACTTCAGCACTCCGAATGTGCGCTCCACTATGCCCCGGGTTGTAATGTGGGCAGCGTTATATCTTACCTGGGGTGGCGTGGTGGGGTTCCGAATTGGCGTCATCATGTGGGGGCTGAGAGGGTAGGCACTGTCCCCTGTGGAGGTGGTGATTGGTATCATTGGTGGGGTTGTGACCTTGCTCAGTATCTGACATGCATGCATGTGCAGTGGCATTCATACTCACCAAGCAGCCATGTATCGCCATGCCGGCCAGCTTCTAGGTCCCGGCTTAGGGTGGACATTCGGTAAATGAAGCTGTCGTGGGTTGACCCAGGATAGTTGGCATATACTGAGGTGATGATTCCCTTGGCATTACATACTACCTGCACGTTGATGGAATGCCAGTGCTTGCGGTTCCTATAGATGTGCTCAGATGCCCTGGGGGGACGTAGAGCCACATGGGTGCAGTCGATGGCACCTAGCACTTTGGGGAATCGTGCCACAGCGTAAAAATCCAGGGCGGCAGCATGCCTTTCTGCAGGGGTTCTGGGCAGGTATATGTGCCTGCGGACTGATGGGCGTGCAGTCATGATGTTCAAGACCTGGTGTAGGCAGCGTGACTGGGTGGCCTGTGATACACCACCCACAATGGCACTTGTCCGCTGAAATGATCCAGTGGCTAAGAAGTGCAGTACATTGAGGACCTTCTCCAGGGGGCTGAGTGCTTGGGAGCACAGGGTGGGTGATGTGAGGTCGTCCTCCCACTCACTCACCAGGTCCAGTATGATGTGTGGTGGAAACCTGTACCTCCCATGCACCTGGTCATCAGGCATCCCGAAAAGGCTGGTTCTGGGTGTGAATATTCTGGCCCTGACTATCCTCCTCCTCCTCCTTTGGTAGGCCACGGCCACTGCTGCTAGGAACGGTATGTTCATCCTGGGTCTGAACTAGTTATTTTGTTAGCGCGCAAATTGATGCGTTGCGCGTGTTGTAGGCGAGCGTGTGACCCGCGCACCCCTGAAATCCAGTGCACAGTCCAATAGCGTGTGGAAATTGCCCGCACACCGGGATACAGGTGCGCTGACGTACTTGCGTGTGTAAGTGTCCGCGCACACCTGATATACACGTACATAGGCCAATCGCGTGTACGCGCACTTTTGTCCAATTACACGCGATGAGACTCTGTCGTGCTGTCCAATTACACGCGATGAGACTCTGACGTGCAGTCTTTCCACGTGAGCTCTGTCATCACGTGCTGTGTGGGAAACACCCGTGCGGGTAACGTCACAGACGCGCTTACGCGCTGAGGGCCTTTAGTCCAATAGATTCGCGTATGCGTGCTGACGCGCTTACGCGCTAAGGGCCTTTCTTCGGTTTTCACGCTGACGTGCAGGATTTTCACGTGCCAAATCACTCCGTACCAAGCTGGCCACGCGTAAGTTCACGGAAGACCACGCTCCTGCCCAGAAGGCCGAACTACTGCCCCCCAGAGCCCCGAGCACGCTCCCACCTGCCATCTGCTGCTGCCTGACTGCCTGCTGCCCACGTGCACTGCCATTTCCTGCCTGCACATCAGCCAGGGGTGCTGTTGCTGTGACCACCCCTGCTGGAACCGAAGACTCCCGACTGGAATTCCATCGCTCCACAGCCCAGCCCCAGGACCCAGTTGCCCACCCACTCCTGCCTCTGGGGTTGTCATGTCGGGGCATCCACCATCTGTGACCACTGACAACCCCCGGCCAGAGAGGCAGAGGGGCACCAGCTTCAGTGCCACCGAAGTTGGTGTCCTGGTGGAGCAAGTCCTGGGGCAGTATGATGCCCTCTTTGGAAGTTCCTGCGCCAACAAGGAAGGACGGACTCGGATCTGGACTGACATCGTGACTGCCATCAACGCGGAGGGGGTGGCAGTCCGGGACTTACAACATGTCAGGAAGCGCTGGGAGGACTTCTGGTCCAGGACCCTGAACAAGGGCCGGCGCCTCTTGAAGGCAGCGGATGCCAAGGGGCGCCGGGGCCACTTGTCGGAAGAACAGATGGGGGTCCTGGAACGCATATCCCCAGCGCTCCACGTCCAGGTCCTAGAGAAGAAGACCCGCCTGGAGTCGAGCGGTGAGTGTACATGCATCCTGATTGTGAGCAGTGCGTGTGGTGATCATTCGCCATTGTGCCGGTTGCACATCTGTTTGTATGGGGTCGAGTATGGGTGGGGGTGTACAGGGCCGTGGGGCTGACACATGCGAGGGCTGTAATGTGTGAGACATGGATGGTGCTTGTGTGTGTGGGTTTGCATGGCAAATGCAGTTGTGCGTGCACACATGTTTGGATGAATGTGTATGTAAGTAGACATGTCCGTGATGTCAGGCATGTATGTTGTTTTCGGCTGCATGTATGTGCACTGTGTGCATGTGTGTGTATTTGTCAAGGGTGCAACAGTGATGCAACATGGATGCATGTGACAGCGGTATGTGGAAGCCTGATTGGCAGATGTGACATGGATGCCCGTCTGAACAGTGCGACACTTGGCAGAGGTGTAGACGTGCATGCAAGTGTGGTGGTGTGTGTACATGTGTGGTGCACTTCCTGTGTTGCATGTGATGTCTGGCTCCCCTTTGGCTGCTGATGCTGTTGTATGTGTAGGGATGGTGTTGGCAGTTGCGATATGGCTGTGGTATGGCTCATGTGTGCCAGTTGCATGTGTGTTGGGGATTGTGATGACATGTCTGAGGTTTGCCAATGCCACTCATGTGCAACTGTCATGCGTGTATGTGTCCATTGTACCGTGCCCTGATGCCTGTGTTTTGTTTCTCCCTGTCTGCAGCGTCAACTGATGAAGAGGGCGGAGAAGGTGCTGTGGAGCACAGCGGCGGGGATCCGACCGCCAGCCGGAGACGCAAGGCCCGGCTCCCCTCCCGTGTTGTCATCTCGTCGGGGAGTGAGGAGTCCGGTGCCGCGTCCCAGGCCGCAGCTGCCGGGGGGAGGTCCAAGAGGCGGAGGTTGCAGTTGGACTCCTCGGCAGCAGAAGGGGCAGCTGGGACCACACAGGGCCCAACGGGGGAAGATGGCACGGAGTCATCCAGGTTGGTGGGGGGTTTGGTGGAGGAGGGGGCCGCGCAAGCACCAGAGACGGGGTCTGGAGGTGGGGATCCCACTGGTGCTGGTGGTGCAGTGTGGGACCAGGGACAGGAGGCAGCACAGGCGGCCACGGAGGTGCCTGTGTGCAATCCTGTCCCCGATCCTGTCCCTACATCATCTTGCACCAGCAGGGATGCCTACGTCCAGACTCGTTTTCAGGCAGGGGATGAGCTGACGTCAACTGGCCTTGCTCTGCCTGCGGACGTGGCGATCCAGGTCCGGGTTGAGCCTGTCCTGGCTGGTGTGGCGTTGCGTCAACGGGCCATGCGAGGTGACCTGCAGTCTTTTCATGGAGAGACTGCACGTCATCTCGAATGGCTCGTTGACCACGTCAGCCTGCTGGGACAGGTCACCCAGGCCGGATTCCTCCGTCTGATGGGGCTTGCTCCGACCCCCTCCTCAACTGGACCCCCTACGCGCCAGTCGTCCTCTGTGCCATCTTCCCACCCATCAGTCACCTGGGTGCCCTGTGGAGCTGCCTCTGATGGTGCGGCCAGGCTGGTGGAGGAGGCATCCCTGCCACAGTCGGGAGTCGGAGGTCCAGCAGGGGTGGCCACATCAACAAGTGCACCCAGCCGGCGGAGGATGTGCAGGCAGCAGGAGGCAGTGCACGGGCAGAGGCAGAGCAGCAGCAGCAGCAACATGGTGGGAGACATGCAGGCTCGGGGCTTTCGACATCGGAGGGGCAGGCATCGGCCGGAGGGCAGGGGGACCCAGGACAGAGAGTGTCTTCCGTGTGGCTGCGGTTGGGCCACGCCATAGGTGCGGAGCAGCGGCGGGCGGAAGAGGCGCGGCTCACAATGGTCAGGGCGGAGAACTCCATGCGGAGGGCCCTGAGGCGGGCAGAGTGCCTCGAGGAAATCCGCAGGGGGTTGGAGGAGGACACAGCGTCGTCCCTGCGGACCCTCGGGGCCATGGAACTGGACCGCCTCCGGGACATCGAACAGGAGTTCAATGATGCCCTGGCCCGGGACACCACAGAGTGAGCCGCTGGACTAGCCCGCCGCCTTTGTATATAGTTCTTTAGTTTTAGGTTTCCTTTCTTTATTATTATGATTTGGAGTCGACGGACACTGCTCCACTTTTTGTATATAGTTGATTTTTAGGTAGGTTTTTTAGTAGGTTTCCTTTGTTCAGTTGGGCTCATGGACCCTTGGTAGTTTTTTATACGGACATGCATGGTTTTTTTTTCTCATTCACATTGTAGTTTGTTTTCTTTCTTTAGCATTCTTTATTTTTTTCAATACAATTTTGTTTGCATACTTCACTGTGTGGTATCATCTCATTGGTTTCATGCATGTCATGTTGTGTGTTTTCCCATTCAATTGCAACCATTGTGTGTGACGGACATGGGTTCATTTGCTTCATGAACATTGGGGGTGTAACATGTGATTTCCATTTCCATGTGGGTGAATGGGTTACTTGGTAGGGCTTTTTGGCTGTGGAGGCTGTCCATTACGCACATGATTGGGGATTGCGAGCACCTGGTGTAGGCTGCCCCTGCACTGCTGGGGGGTGGGGGTGCAGGGGGACATGAGTGGGGGCCTGGTGGAGGATGCCCATGGTGGCAGGGGGGTGGGGGCGGTGGGAGACATGAGTGGGGGCCTGGTGTAGGGTGACCCTGGATGCTGGGGGGTGGGGGTGGTGGGAGACATGAGTGGGGGCCTGGTGGAGGCTGCCCCTGGATGCTGGGGGGTGGGGGTGGTGGGAGACATGATTGGGGGCCTGGTGGAGGATGCCCATGGTGGCAGGGGGGTGGGGGTGGTGGGAGACATGAGTGGGGGCCTGGTGTAGGGTGACCCTGCACTGCAGGGGGGTGGGGGTGCAGGGGCAAATGAGTGGGGGCCTGGTGGAGGGTGACCCTGGATGCTGGGGGTGGTGGGAGACATGACTGGGGGCCTGGTGGAGGATGCCCATGGTGGCAGGGGGGTGGGGGTGGTGGGAGACATGTGTGGGGGCCTGGTGGAGGATGCCCATGGTGGCAGGGGTCGTTGGGGGTGGTGGGAGACATGAGTGGGGGCCTGGTGGAGGATGCCCATGGTGGCAGGGGGGTGGGGGTGGTGGGAGACATGAGTGGGGGCCTGGTGGAGGCTGCCCCTGCACTGCTGGGGGGTGGGGGTGCAGGGGGACATGAGTGGGGGCCTGGTGGAGGATGCCCATGGTGGCAGGGGGGTGGGGGTGGTGGGAGACATGATTGGGGGCCTGGTGGAGGATGCCCATGGTGGCAGGGGGGTGGGGGTGGTGGGAGACATGAGTGGGGGCCTGGTGTAGGGTGACCCTGGATGCTGGGGGGTGGGGGTGCAGGGGGACATGAGTGGGGGCCTGGTGGAGGGTGACCCTGGATGCTGGGGGGTGGGGGTGGTGGGAGACATGAGTGGGGGCCTGGTGTAGGGTGACCCTGGATGCTGGGGGGTGGGGGTGGTGGGAGACATGAGTGGGGGCCTGTTGGAGGCTGCCCCTGGATGCTGCAGGGTGGGGGTGGTGGGAGACATGATTGGGGGCCTGGTGGAGGATGCCCATGGTGGCAGGGGGGTGGTGGGAGACATGAGTGGGGGCCTGGTGTAGGGTGACCCTGCACTGCTGGGGGGTGGGGGTGCAGGGGGACATGAGTGGGGGCCTGGTGGAGGGTGACCCTGGATGCTGGGGGGTGGGGGTGGTGGGAGACATGAGTGGGGGCCTGGTGGAGGCTGCCCCTGCACTGCTGGGGGGTGGTGGTGCAGGGGGACATGAGTGGGGGCCTGGTGGAGGGTGACCCTGGATGCTGGGGGGTGGGGGTGGTGGGAGACTTGAGTGGGGGCCTGGTGGAGGATGCCCATGGTGGCAGGGGGGTGGGGTGGTGGGAGACATGATTGGGGGCCTGGTGGAGGATGCCCATGGTGGCAGGGGGGTGGGGGTGGTGGGAGACATGAGTGGGGGCCTGGTGGAGGCTGCCCCTGCACTGCTGGGGGGTGGGGGTGGTGGGAGACATGAGTGGGGGCCTGGTGGAGGCTGCCCCTGCACTGCTGGGGGCTGGGGGTGCAGGGGGACATGAGTGGGGGCCTGGTGGAGGCTGCCCCTGCACTGCTGGGGGGTGGGGGTGGTGGGAGACATGCATTGTTGATCAGTAGTGCAAGGTGACATGTGGGTTGGCTGGGGGGCATGCCCATGGTGAATGGGCTGCCTGAGGGACATGGGCAGGGGTGCAGGGTAGTCCCCCGTGGTGTGGGCTGCCTGCAGGGGCCGTGGAGGTTGTGGAGTGTACACCTGGGAGGACCCACACGGCCAATTCATGTGTAGTACTCCCCAGAACTCCTGAAATACACATTCCCTGCTGGTATCGCGTGTGCAACTTCCCGCGCACCCCCGAAATACATGTACCCTGCTCGCACTGGCCCAATCGCATGTGTAACTTCCCGCGCACCCCTGAAATACACGTACCCTGCTCGCACTGGGACAATCGCGTGTGCAACTTCCTGCGCACCCCTGAAATACACGTACCCTGCTCGCACTGGGACAATCGCGTGTGGAACTTCCCGCGCACCCCTGAAATACACGTACCCTGCTCGCACTGGGACAATCGCGTGTGCAACTTCCCGCGCACCCCTGAAATACACGTACCCTGCTCGCACTGGGCCAATCGTGTGTGGAAGTTCCCGCGCACCCCTGAAATACACATACCTTGCTGAAATTGCGTGTGTAACTTCCCGCGCACCCCTGAAATACACGTACCCAGCTCGCACTGGGCCAATCGTGTGTGGAACTTCCCGCGCACCCCTGAAATACACGTACCCTGCTCGCACTGGGCCAATCGTGTGTGCAACTTCCCGCGCACCCCTGAAATACACGTACCCTGCTCGCACTGGGACAATCGCGTGTGGAACTTCCCACGCACCCCTGAAATACACGTACCCTGCTCGCACTGGGACAATCGCGTGTGCAACTTCCCGCGCACCCCTGAAATACACGTACCCTGCTCGCACTGGGACAATCGCGTGTGCAACTTCCCGCGCACCCCTGAGATACATGTACCCTGCTCGCACTGGGCCAATCGTGTGTGGAAGTTCCCGCGCACCCCTGAAATCCACATACCCGGCCAAATCGCGTGTGAGACTTCCCGCGCAACCCGGTATACACGCACATGTATTTTTTGTCAGCGGGTGTCCATGTTTGTGGGTACCCCTTTGCACGTCATTTGTCCTGGAGGGCCACAGTATAGGACATTCATCATGGCAGTATATAGGTGCTATTTGTTGGCGCACCTTTTGGTGCACATTTCTTACAGCCGCAGAGACGCTACCGCCTGCTTTCTTGTGGCGGTCGTGTTTGTGCCTGTGCGCTGGTTTGAGCGTGTGCTTTTTTCCCCTATTCTATTCCATGAATACGTGTTGTAGGCGAGCGTGAGGCCTTCCGCGCACTTGTGCCCTGTACTTCCCCCGTGACGCCCACGTTTTGGCAAGTTGTTCCCCATTCCGAGTGTTACGCCCGAGTTCCGCCTACTTTTGTAGCGTGCGCCGCGCTATGTGCGAATTTCGCTGTGGCCTGTGCGATTTTCGCTGTGACCTGGCGCACGCTGTTAGATGGCCTGTGCGCCAACGTGCACCGTGCACTTTTTTATCGCACATCCGCTGGTTTTCTCGCGCACGGCCTTCCATGAATCGATGTGCGCTGCTTTTGGTGCGATTTTCGCACTTGCACTGCGATTTCCGCTATTCCACTGCGATTCGCACGTTTTTGCCCACTTGCGCCGCGCTAATTATTCCATGAATCGGCCTCAGAGTGCCTGACACATAAAGCCCGTCTATTGAATGAAACAATAGAAAATGAGCACCTGTTAAATAGCACAGTGCAATGCGACACTGCCTTGCCACGGGAGGGATCCGCAGGGAGGGATCCCCAGCGCGGGACAACAAAAAAAATGTAACCTAACAGCGAGGAAAGCCACTTTCCTTTTTTATTGTCCTGTGCTGGGTTCACTATCGGCCACGCCCATCATTTAGGCCACACCCATCATTTATGCCACACACCCTCGTTAAAGCAACCCACTTAAAATACTGGTTGAAAAGATTAACATTTAGGTGTGGAACACAGCAACAAGTCCCAATTAACAAGTATAATGCATTGATCATATATATAGATGTATAAATATTTTCCTTGAAAAAACATTGCTAAAGGGACATTATGGTTAAGTTGCACTAATAAAACCTACGAAATGCAATGAAAAAACTTTCTTAAAGGGCCGTTATGGTTACAAGTAAAAGCGAAAAACCTCAAAAATTCACCAGTTATGGTTAGCTAAACCGCTAGAACTCACACCACTACTGTGCACTGCTAAGACTAACACCCAGGACATCAAATATGACATAACAAATGTCATTGAGGACATCACTGATGACATCACATATCTGGGCCACTTACTTTTTTTTACTGACATATCTAGGCCAGGTGGTTTCGTTCACTGACTGTCAGGATACTAAAATTCAAAAGGTGATATATATCTAGACGTTAACCTTGTCATATGTTCTGAAAGTACTTTCCTTAGGGTTTGGTCTCAGTTCTTGGTGCGCATACATGGGGCGATAGGGAAGCCTCAAATACACAATTTATTTGTATGCACGAAGATAAACTTTAATGTTATTAACATGTTCTGGTGATGCCGTTTCTTTCTTCCTTACTTTAGTTTCCCTGTATGTGCCTCTGATTTGTATGCATTGTAGGTCTTCATATGTATTGTTTGTACTAGCACAAGTGTGTAGTACGTCTTGAATTGTTACATGTTTAACATTACTCAAAACTCTGATAAGGTAGCATTAATTATTTTACTATCCAAAATTACAAGATTATAAATATTGTACTCTATAGTGCCTATGTTTATGTATGATTAGGTTCCTGTATTAACAACAACATTCCAATAATGTTTTGTTTAGATGAGCACATTATTTAATAGATTAAGTAGTTCATGATAGGTCTCCCGATCACTCCTGACATCTTGTTGCCAACATTATAAACACCACCACTTGTAGGGACATTTCAGTAAAATGAATTTCATCAGTGATGTCATCAAATACATTTGTGATGTCATTTTTGATGTCCTGGGTGTTCGTCTTAGCAGTTATGCCATGATGGTGGCGAGACTTATGGTTGCTTAGCTTACCATAACTGGCACATTTCTGAGCTTATTTGGTTTTAATTGTAACCATAATGTCCCTTTAACAAAGTTTTGACATTGAATTTCATAGGTTTTTATTAGTGCAACTTAACCATAATGTCCTTTTATCAAAGTTTTTTCAGTGAATTAAATAGGTTTTTATTAGTGCAACTTAACCATAACGTCCCTTTAACAAAGTTTTTCAGTGAATTTTATGGGTTTTTACCAGTGCATGCTAATTTCCTACAACTTACCAATATTTACTTATCCCAATATAGCAAAGTTTTTGCCAATTTATAAAGTTTCACCTTAAAACTCTGCCATTTCACACCTTCTAGCCTCATTTTTAACACTTCTCTATACTTTTTGCAACTTTTTCCACTGTTTTTGTATTTGTTGACGTTCGCGAACGTGTGATGTCATCGCAGACTGTCCGGACAGTGTCACGTGACCACGCTCGACATGATGACGTGTTTGCGAATGCATCCGCACTTCGCAATCGGGTCCATGCTTCACGGACAGTTCGGAACTACATTTTTTACTGAGCTAGAAACTTTCAAGCTCAAAATGTTCCCATTGCACAGCTCCTACACCTATTCTTACTCGTTATCCATTAACAATCTAGTACAGAGCACATACTTGGAAGAATATTAGCAAAACTGCCATTTATCTTAAAGATGGCAACAGCTATTGCCATCCCTCCTCCCCAAGAGCCACCACCACCACCAGCTGGAGGACCTACACAACAAAATAAGTGCAGTACTTCCAAAGACAATGAAGAGGACCAAGATGATGAAGAAGCGGAAGTGCCTACCTCTAGCACCAAGGGAGAATCATGGGTGAGGCTGTTCTTTATCACCATTGGGAATGTACCAAAGGCTAAAGCTACCAAAGTGAAATGCACAGAATGCAACTTTGTACTCCGTTGCGGTCTACTTGGACAGTACTCCTACGGGTCAACCTCAATGCGCCACCACACCCAATCCAACCACTGCAATGCTCTCAGAAAGGCTGTTCCTTTCTTAGCAAGTAGTAGGCTCTCTTCCTCCACCTCATCTTCCACAACCAATACTGTAACCACACAGACTACTTCTGTGGGACACAAAATCCCACAGGCTACTTTGCAAGCAATACAAAAGGCTGTTGATCCATATCTTTCGAAGTCCTCTGTACATACTGCAACACACCACTCTGCGATTTCGAAGTGCTTTTGAAGCTGTAATCAAGGAGCATGAGAAACACTGCCCCTTACCTCATATGTAACACACGTGCAACATCTTCACCTCTCTACCTGCCCCTTCATATTAGTGCTTGGTGCCTCTCTCTCATTTCCCTCCCACCTTACTGTCTAACCTCTCCTGCAAAAAAAGAAATAAAAAAACCAACTCAAAAAAGGTTCCTTTAGGAACCACTTTTCGCAGTTAAAAAATAGAACTAAAAAAAGAAATTCTCATAGACTCCATCTACTTTACATTTCTCAGTAAAGTACATAGACTCAATAAGATTTTCCAACATTTCCATTGGCCTTTTGTGTTATGCTAATGGTAATAATGTGACGTTCAGTGACTGGAATGGGTGTTAACGATCCGCCAGCCCAAATTATCAGCCCAAGCGAAGCGAGGGCGGATAACTTGGGCTCTGGACGTTATCCCTCCTTCCAGCCCCTGCAACGGGGGATGAAGGCCTTTAGCACCCCAGGTTGCGAATGTCGTAAGCGGGTGCTAAAAAAAAAGCTATTTTATTTCCCTTTCAAACCAATCCCAATTTTGAAAAACGTTACCACATAGCCAGCCCCTGGTAGACATGGCCACTTTATCCCCATTGGTCATCCCTCGTGGTCATGGCCAGTAGCCAGATTGTCTGAGTCATGATCCAGGTATATCACTATTTTTTTTTACCTACATTGAGGCACTTGTCAAAAAATAAAACAGACACAGTTGCAAAACCATGCTTTCAGGTCCTTTACAATGCTTCTTACACATGTTTTCTGGAAATCTGCAAATGTTTTATTTTAATTTTTTTAAAGTGTCAAAATGTACATACATACAATAGTCCTATAACTTAGCCGCCATTTGACAAAAATCAATTCAGACTTTGCACAAATGTTCAAGGCTGGGTTTCTAATCTTTCTGAAAACCTTTGTCCACATTCGTCAAATGGCAACAAAGTTATAATAAGCCATCTAAAAATGTTGAGACCCCCCCTCTAATTTAGCTCCCTCTTGGCAAAATCCCACCAAACTTTGGAAAAACATTCATATCTAGCCCTAAAATCTTTTAGCAAACTTTTGTGCAGATTTGTCAAATGGCACCCGATTTATAAGCCTTTACTATATTTTGAGACCTCCCTCTAATTGTGCCCCCTCTTGACAATAGCCCACCGAACTTTGCAAAAACATTTATATTTAGATCTAAAATCTCTTTGCAAACCTTTGTGCAGATTCATCAAATGGCACTACATTTATGAGCCTTTACAATATTTTGCACCCCCCTCTAATTTTGTTCCCTCTTACCAAAACAGCAACATACTTTCCACACCCATTCAGGGTCAGGTCCAGAATGAAATTCCAGAATTTCATGTAGTTTCATTGAGTGACATCAAAGTTATAAGCCATCCAAAAACTGCTTTTTACCAATCCTGTAATGCACAAAAAAGCCTACATGGCCCCAAACATCTAAGCTGTTTGCGGACACTGCAGGAATACCCAGAGTGTTTGCGGATATGGGAGAAGAAACATGCCTGTTTTTTTGGCTTTTTAAGGCCAAAGGGGGTTCACTCAATTGTATTCCTGGTGCCCAAACCTTTGGGGTCCTTGTGCCTGATTATAGACCTCAAGATCTTCAGCAGGTAATTCCTCTGGTAAAGGACGCAGATTTCCTGGTTTCCCTGGATCTTCAGGATGCCTACCTGCACGTTCCCATTTGGCCTGCCCATCAGAGGGTTCTCAGGTTTGCGGTGGGCAAGGATCATTTCTAATTCTGGACCTTGCCCTTCGGTCTGAAGTCAGCCCCCCTGGGTCTTCACCACGGTTCTGGGACCGGTCATAGCCACTCTGCACCTCTGGGAGTTTCAGGTGTTCCCATACCTCGGCCGAGAGATCTTCTGCTGCAGCACTTGGCGACTACTTGTGCCCTGCTGACATTGCTGGAGTTTCTCATAACCTGGACAAAGTATCATCTTCAGCCCTTGCAGGATCTTCAGTTCATTGGAGCCAGGTTTTGGACAGTGGAGGGGCGTGTTCTTCTTCCCTGTGTCAGACCTCAGATTTGCAGTGGGCAAGGATCATTTCTAGTT
The DNA here is from genome assembly GCF_040938575.1 of Ambystoma mexicanum. Classification (NCBI taxonomy): domain Eukaryota; kingdom Metazoa; phylum Chordata; class Amphibia; order Caudata; family Ambystomatidae; genus Ambystoma; species Ambystoma mexicanum. Next base: position 714,105,052 of record NC_090921.1, on the reverse strand, counting down.
CTGGACCTTGCCCTTCGGTCTCAAGTCAGCCCCCCTGGGTCTTCACCAAGGTTCCGGCACCGGTCATAGCCACTCTGCACCTCCAGGAGTTTCAGGTGTTCCCATACCTCGGCCAAGAGATCTTCTGCTGCAGCACTTGGCGACTACTTGTGCCCTGCTGACCTTGCTGGAGTTTCTCATAACCTGGACAAAGTATCATCTTCAGCACTTGCAGGATCTTCAGTTCATTGGGGCAGGTTTTGGACAGTGGAGGGGCGTGTTCTTCTTCCCTGTGTCAGACCTCAGAGGCGGCGGGACTGCCTGGTGCATCTTCTGGGAGTCGGCCCTGGCCAGGGACTTTCTTCGGGCTCAGGGATACATGGCAGCGTGTGTCTTCCTTGTTCCCTGTGTGAGACTTCTCCTAAGTCCCCTTCTGCTCCCCATCTACAGATTCTGGAAGAAGTCATCTCTTTGAGGCTACTATCTCTGTGGGTCACACTCTTAGGGACCGGTTTCGATGGTGGCTGCAGCTGCCCAATCTCTTGGTGGGGTTCCCGCTTTGTCTGCCCTCTCCTACCATTGTTACCACGGATGCCAGCCTGGTGGTGTGGGGGGTAGTGACCCTGGGATGGGAACATCAGGAGAGGTGGTCCCAGGGGTGAAGCAGCCAGGTTCACCAACTGCAGGTAGCTCTCGGTGGCCTTCAGGGCTCTGAAGTCATTTTGCCCAGTCTTGAAGTGGCAGGCGGTTCTCCCCCGCTCGGACAATACTGCCAGAGTGGGGTGTATCAACCGCCAGGGGAGCTCCCGGTCTTTGGGGTCTCGGCCTTTGGGGTCTCTTACTCTTCTCCTCTGTACTTGGGCCGAGTCTCATCTTCAAACACTGCCCCTTACCTCATATGTAACACACGTGCAACATCTTCACCTCTCTACCTGCCCCTCCATATTAGTGCTTGGTGCCTCTCTCTCATTTCCCTCCCACCTTACTGTCTAACCTCTCCTGCAAAAAAAGAAATAAAAAAACCAACTCAAAAAAGGTTCCTTTAGGAACCACTTTTCGCAGTTAAAAAATAGAACTAAAAAAAGAAATTCTCATAGACTCCATCTACTTTACATTTCTCAGTAAAGTACATAGACTCAATAAGATTTTCCAACATTTCTATTGGCCTTTTGTGTTATGCTAATGGTAATAATGTGACGTTCAGTGACTGGAATGGGTGTTAACGATCCGCCAGCCCAAATTATCAGCCCAAGCGAAGCGAGGGCGGATAACTTGGGCTCTGGACGTTATCCCTCCTTCCAGCCCCTGCAACGGGGGATGAAGGCCTTTAGCACCCCAGGTTGCGAATGTCGTAAGCGGGTGCTAAAAAAAAAGCTATTTTATTTCCCTTTCAAACCAATCCCAATTTTGAAAAACGTTACCACATAGCCAGCCCCTGGTAGACATGGCCACTTTATCCCCATTGGTCATCCCTCGTGGTCATGGCCAGTAGCCAGATTGTCTGAGTCATGATCCAGGTATATCACTATTTTTTTTTACCTACATTGAGGCACTTGTCAAAAAATAAAACAGACACAGTTGCAAAACCATGCTTTCAGGTCCTTTACAATGCTTCTTACACATGTTTTCTGGAAATCTGCAAATGTTTTATTTTAATTTTTTTAAAGTGTCAAAATGTACATACATACAATAGTCCTATAACTTAGCCACCATTTGACAAAAATCAATTCAGACTTTGCACAAATGTTCAAGGCTGGGTTTCTAATCTTTCTGAAAACCTTTGTCCACATTCGTCAAATGGCAACAAAGTTATAATAAGCCATCTAAAAATGTTGAGACCCCCCCTCTAATTTAGCTCCCTCTTGGCAAAATCCCACCAAACTTTGGAAAAACATTCATATCTAGCCCTAAAATCTTTTAGCAAACTTTTGTGCAGATTTGTCAAATGGCACCCGATTTATAAGCCTTTACTATATTTTGAGACCTCCCTCTAATTGTGCCCCCTCTTGACAATAGCCCACCGAACTTTGCAAAAACATTTATATCTAGATCTAAAATCTCTTTGCAAACCTTTGTGCAGATTCATCAAATGGCACTACATTTATGAGCCTTTACAATATTTTGCACCCCCCTCTAATTTTGTTCCCTCTTACCAAAACAGCAACATACTTTCCACACCCATTCAGGGTCAGGTCCAGAATGAAATTCCAGAATTTCATGTAGTTTCATTGAGTGACATCAAAGTTATAAGCCATCCAAAAACTGCTTTTTACCAATCCTGTAATGCACAAAAAAGCCTACATGGCCCCAAACATCTAAGCTGTTTGCGGACACTGCAGGAATACCCAGAGTGTTTGCGGATATGGGAGAAGAAACATGCCTGTTTTTTTGGCTTTTTAAGGCCAAAGGGGGTTCACTCAATTGTATTCCTGGTGCCCAAACCTTTGGGGTCCTTGTGCCTGATTATAGACCTCAAGATCTTCAGCAGGTAATTCCTCTGGTAAAGGACGCAGATTTCCTGGTTTCCCTGGATCTTCAGGATGCCTACCTGCACGTTCCCATTTGGCCTGCCCATCAGAGGGTTCTCAGGTTTGCGGTGGGCAAGGATCATTTCTAATTCTGGACCTTGCCCTTCGGTCTGAAGTCAGCCCCCCTGGGTCTTCACCACGGTTCTGGGACCGGTCATAGCCACTCTGCACCTCTGGGAGTTTCAGGTGTTCCCATACCTCGGCCGAGAGATCTTCTGCTGCAGCACTTGGCGACTACTTGTGCCCTGCTGACATTGCTGGAGTTTCTCATAACCTGGACAAAGTATCATCTTCAGCCCTTGCAGGATCTTCAGTTCATTGGAGCCAGGTTTTGGACAGTGGAGGGGCGTGTTCTTCTTCCCTGTGTCAGACCTCAGATTTGCAGTGGGCAAGGATCATTTCTAGTTCTGGACCTTGCCCTTCGGTCTCAAGTCAGCCCCCCTGGGTCTTCACCAAGGTTCCGGCACCGGTCATAGCCACTCTGCACCTCCAGGAGTTTCAGGTGTTCTCATACCTCGGCCAAGAGATCTTCTGCTGCAGCACTTGGCGACTACTTGTGCCCTGCTGACCTTGCTGGAGTTTCTCATAACCTGGACAAAGTATCATCTTCAGCACTTGCAGGATCTTCAGTTCATTGGGGCAGGTTTTGGACAGTGGAGGGGCGTGTTCTTCTTCCCTGTGTCAGACCTCAGAGGCGGCGGGACTGCCTGGTGCATCTTCTGGGAGTCGGCCCTGGCCAGGGACTTTCTTCGGGCTCAGGGATACATGGCAGCGTGTGTCTTCCTTGTTCCCTGTGTGAGACTTCTCCTAAGTCCCCTTCTGCTCCCCATCTACAGATTCTGGAAGAAGTCATCTCTTTGAGGCTACTATCTCTGTGGGTCACACTCTTAGGGACCGGTTTCGATGGTGGCTGCAGCTGCCCAATCTCTTGGTGGGGTTCCCGCTTTGTCTGCCCTCTCCTACCATTGTTACCACGGATGCCAGCCTGGTGGTGTGGGGGGTAGTGACCCTGGGATGGGAACATCAGGAGAGGTGGTCCCAGGGGTGAAGCAGCCAGGTTCACCAACTGCAGGTAGCTCTCGGTGGCCTTCAGGGCTCTGAAGTCATTTTGCCCAGTCTTGAAGTGGCAGGCGGTTCTCCCCCGCTCGGACAATACTGCCAGAGTGGGGTGTATCAACCGCCAGGGGAGCTCCCGGTCTTTGGGGTCTCGGCCTTTGGGGTCTCTTACTCTTCTCCTCTGTACTTGGGCCGAGTCTCATCTTCAGTCACTGTCTGCTTGTCACATCAGGGGCCAGGACAATGTGGTGGCAGATCGCCTCAGCAGAGTGTTCCCCTCTGAGAAGTGGGTGCTGCGGGAGGTGGTCTTTTCGAGGATGAGCAGGGTTCTGGGGATGCCTCAGTGGATTTGTTTCCCTCTCCCGTCTGCAAAAGTCCCCCTGTTTTTCTCCAGATTCCCCCTTCCGGACGAAGGGGGGGGGGGTGGATGCTCTGACCTCCCACTGGCCATTGGGGCTCTTGTATGCTTTTCCGCCCCTCCCTCTCATTCAGAATGTGTTGCTGTGCATCCGGGACTCTCAGGCAGTGATCTTCATTGCCCCGCTTTGGCCTTGTAGGTGCTGGTTTCCCCCTCTCCTGGATTTGGCTGTGTCCCCCATGCTCCCTCTGACTGGGAGCCAGGATCCGGTGGTGGGCCTCTTAGGGGTGGAGGGTCCCAGGAACTTGGTCTGGGGGGCTTGGAGACTGATAGGGTGTGCTTAGTTTCAGGGGGACTCTCTGACAAGTTTGTTTCTCACATAACACGATTTGATGCCAGCCTACCCCGCATCATGGTAAATGGCTCAACATCTGTGGTGGAATGCGGAGTTGTTCTGTATGTACAAAGCGCTTCCTTAAGAGTTTCCCTCCATCGAAGCATATTAGCTACCACCAGTTGAATAACACTTTTCACAAATGTATTCATTCTTTCAAGAAGACCAGAGAACCTATATACTGTTTAGATCTACATTGTAGTTCTGTTGGACTACACCTCTAAATGGGTCGAGTGGGGTGTTGTTGAAGGGAATGTCACAACAGAAAAGATAATAACCTTTTTGAATGAGATTTTTAATAGCAAAGGTGATCCCAAAGAAATAGTTTCTGACAATGGAGCTCAATTTACATCACTTGAATTTCATTTGTTCTTAAAGGAAAGAGCAATTGAACATATAACTACATCACTATATCACCCCATGGCCAATAGTCTTGTTGAAAGAATGAATAGATTTGTGAAAAGTGTTATTGAACTGGCGGTAGCTAATACGCTTCCATGGAGGGAAACTCGTAAGGAAGCTCTTTGTACATACAGAACAACTCTGCATTCCACCACAGATGTTGAGCCGTTTCCCATGATGCAGGGTGGGCTGGCATCAAATCGTTTAAGGCCTGCATGGATGTTCATGAATACAGCGAAAGGACATATTGACATTGAGCAAATCATAAGAAGGGTGAGAGAGAAACAAACAAAATATAAAGAGTACTATGATTGCAGAAATGGGGTGAGGGAGAAACAATCAGACGTGGAGACTGGGACTGTATCAAGGAGCCCAAGAAAGTGTTTAAACGGGAGTCCAGGTTCAGGTCTCTACAAAGAGTGATAAGTTGTTCTGGAAAATCTGTGTTGCTGGACGATGGCAAGAAGTGGTCATGCGATGATGTTGTGAAGATGGAAAGGGATTCCAATATGCCAAGTACCAGTAAACCAAGTACTCCAGTGGCGGCAGACCACAGAGGAAGGACAGTACAAGACTATGGTTCTAGTAGTGGAGACAAAGAGTTTGGAAGTAGGGGTGATGTGCCAGGAGGCATGTTATCTAAGAGAAACCGCAGAATTATCCAGAACTTCAACAAAGAATATGTCTATTATTAATTTACATTTTGACCACCAAAGGACCATTCTGCTGGTTGTATCATTTCGTACAGGAGTATCCTTTTGTCTTTCAGTTGTGCATTTTTTAAAATGTAACAATTCATTAAGGTTCTTTGCTTGATATTTTGTTTTTATTATATCCTTGTATTTTTCTATGCATTTTAAGGGGGGGGTGTTATATGGGATTCTCTCATGTGTTGGTGTGCAGTGCACTGTTGAATGGTTCTGGAATGTAGCCATTCCAGAACCAATGAAATGTGAAATTATGCCCCAGTGGCTCTACAAATAAACCTAAAGTAATTGCATATCACCGCCTCAGAAGCATTTTATCACACTCCTGCTCCTTCTCTCCTTCAACTTTCTCTTTTTCCAACAGTTGTTTTCCAGAATATTCTTTCCCCTGTCCAGCCCACGCCTCGGCAGGGAAGCTTTGTCCATTGTTGTTTGCATTCCATCCAGCACGATGGTGTGCTGGATGGTAACGTCTGGAAATGGGTACCATACAAACACAACTCAATAAATAATTAGCACCGCCACGTGTCTGTCTTTTTTCTTTATTTCTCTTGAGTGATCAGTATGTAGACCATACTAGTGAGCCCATATTGGGGCAGAGGTTACATCTAACTCACATCAGAGCTGAGATTTGGTATACTCTTTGCTCACATCTACTTTAACAACACACTCCACGTTGCACAAGCAGCCATCTTAGACATTGATACAGTTGGTACCAATATCTGAAACTCCATGGGGTGGCTAAATGTGGACATGTATTTAACAACGTACCATTGCAAGCAAATCTGAACCAAGACCCTATTCAAAATTACACATGCGTATGGAGTACCGGTTGGTTACAGATAATTTGGTCGAAAATAAATGGTCGACAGGACAAATGGTCGACGCAATTTGGTCGAAAGACAAATTGTCGAATTTTTTTTTTTTGTATTTTCACTTTTTTTTGGGGGGGGGGGTTTGCTAAAAAACCCTTTTTTTCCTAAACGAAAACCTGAAATATATATATATATAATTAAAAAAAAAAATTCAACCATTTGTCTGTCGACCAAATGACTGGACACCGTACCGGTTATTGTCATCTGCTTTAGACTTTTCTTATAGTAGCTTGACTTTTCTCCACATACCTTCCAAAATGTTACATCTTGACCAATAAGACTATTTTCTCTGTTGGATAGTAGCCAGCAACTCCTGACACCTCTCACATATTCACCTCACACCTATGTACAAACCCTTCCACCTCTTTGTTTAGGAGATGTCACCGGTAATTGACCCTAAGGCTCTGATTCACAGAGCTTTTTCCTATGGGATTACACAATTATAAAATGCTTCTGTGAATCAGGCCCTAAATGTTAATTTGTTCAGTGTTGAACACAAATGGCACAACTTAATGTAAGGTTAGAGATGCCCACACACCTGCTTTCCCCAGGCCACACATTTGTCACATAGCCACAGTCATCCTTTCAGGCTTTTTCCATTGTTTGTCTACAATTCTGGTTCACTGTACTCTCAGATCCCTCTAAAATGTCATCAGTAAAGAATCAACAAATGTCTTCATCGCTTGCCAGATTACAGGGCAAGGGGCAAGATATACTCATACATTTTTTACACAATCCTAGTTCAACGTGCCAACACTTTGGAAAGGCCTTCCCAGAAAGTATGTTGACATGGGATGTACGGCTTGTTTCCAGGATAAAGTGGAGACCGCAGATGTGACACCTCAAAAATAATTTCTTGGAAGCAAATGCAATTCTTATATTTATTATGGCCACCCAACTGGATTGACATGGCTTCTAAAAGACAGGCACTAATATCAACACCTACTTTGCCAAATTTACCAGGGACAAAGGCATTAGGGGAGGGGCTGTGGAGAGTAGTCATTTCACTTCATCAAAGCTTTTTATTTATCACCTCTCCAGGCAAAGGCCTTTCGCTTTCTAGTCTGCACATTGTCTCATTGACATCTGCAAAACTAGAATGAATCTTTTTTGAAATGTGCACAACGTGCTTGGTTGAAAGACTTGAATAAACCATCTCTGTGCCCGATTCCTTCGATGGAAAGGATGTGGCCCACATATTCGACTTCTGAGCAGCAGAATTCAGATTTAACTTCCCTAAGCATCAATCAGTGGCTCCTTTAACTCGGTCATCACGTTATCTAGTATGCCATCTTGGGGTGACCCGAATACTTTGATGTGGTCCTGGAATGACATTACATTGCTCATGCACTTGAAAGCTGAACAATACTCTGAAAGATAGCAGCTGTGGATGTTAACCCAAAAGGTATCCTTTTGTACTGAAAAGCTTCACGCAGGATGATGGCAATGAGCCGGCAGGAGTCTGGTGATCCATATCGTAAATTAATAGTGAAAAGTACCTTACTTTACCAAGCAGAGACATGAGCTGCTGCATTTGTTAAAGGAATGGTTTGGTCAAAACTTTTTATTAGCCCTACGGGTCGGCCATGTGTTTTTAAGCCTAAATCGCTCGATTTTAGAAAGATTTCCTATGGACTTTACCTGAGTTTTTGTCCATTAAAGGCACACGAAAACAGGCAGTAGGGCGCTGCCATTTTGTGATAATCCTATCACTTGCCGCATCGCCCTGGCTGACCTGCTTTTGCAGCACTAAATCATATCCCCCGATCCTGAGCCTGACATTATCAAAACATTCATATTCCCCACCTCTCTCCGTGACGTTACTGTGCTGCGTAGGCAAACGCGCCCAGACGTCTTCTACGCGACTTCACACAGAACCCGGAAACCAACACAGATCAACTCACAACACAGCGCGCCACAATTCTGAATATGAAACTGTACTTTCAAATCAAACAGCAACACGGTACATTTGGTAAAGTACATTTATTTAACATTAAATGTTTATAGAATATTCAGCAATTGGCATATTAAATCGGAATGACATTTCTCTCTATCCGCAAATCCTGTTCCGTTTTATCGTGAGTCACGCGCTGTTACTTTATGGTACACAGGTTGTTGGTTTTCGTTAAAAGAAGCACTTTGGTCGCACGGTGAACCACAAGGCTGTTCCATCAACTAGGCACTAGGCCAGCGTAAAGGTTGATATGTTGCTTCTAGCCGCTAGTACCGCATATGGGCCCTTGGCGATCGTCCCATAAGATCGTCAAAGTGGTGCAGTTGTTTACGATAAGCTGCAGCTGGCGGTTGAAGAAACCATCTGCCGGAGTCTGAAACTGGTGGCAGTAGCAGTAGGGTAGGATATACCTGTTTTGAAAATATAAAAATTATAATCAGTCTCGCCAGCCGATCTTTATTAATATTATTCATTTTATTTATTACGGCCGATCTGAAACTATTTGCTTTCAAGGATAGTGCAATGGAGTATGTTCGGCTCTAAAATCAATGCGAAAACTAACGAAATAAATCGAGGTTAACACACAATGAGAAACGACTGTTTGTCTACATGCGTGTGGAATGTGGACCTGCATGCCCATGTGCCCGGTACAAAGACGATCCCACAAACGTTTTACTTGCTCTTCATTCATTCATCCATTTATGAATTCTTCATTCCGGTATAAAAGCGTCTAAAGAGTTACTTACATTATATTTGCAATTTCCATTGTGTCTCTGCATAATGCAGTCCGTAAATCCCACTTTGTATGTACACTGTACAATAACATTTATTTACAAAAAGACAATCATATTACAATTATTTAAACCGGGATTTGTACTTCACAACCATCTCTTCTTTGGGTGGACATGGCACAGTGGCAATGTTCGGTGGCAATGCATCAGTGCTCTGCACAGAAACGTTCAAAATTCCATATCTGTGCTTCTCAAGAACAGCAACAATAAGGCTTTTTACAAAGTCGAACTCCATTTCCTCATAGACTGGTTTGATGACCCATTGCTTACTTCTTTTAGAAAACACCTTAGTGTAGCGAGGCATCCTTACATTACCCGTAGTCCTAGATTGTTCACGGCTGAGATTCTCGTTATGGACCAAGACTGCAAGTAGAGTCCTATGTTTCATGCCCTGTATGCTGAAATGCAAGCGCTTTGGCCTGTACTTTAGGCACATATTGTGGAACACCTCCAAACCTCCTGTGTGACAGAATTCTGTCAGTCCCTTCAAATCTCTTGATAGAGTTTTATCGAAAACAATCTTCTCAATGGCTTTGTGTGTCGGTGAAGATGGAATCAACCACTTCTTCTTCCTTGCCTCCTCTGGGGACAAAGGGCCATGTTCACATTGGTGGAAATGTAGGTTTTCTGACCATCGGTGAACGTTGGTACAGTGGTGCATCAGTGACCGCCATTTTTCAAGTAGTATTTCCACTGACCCTTCAGAAGTTTTGGAGCTCCACCAAAGATGGTTGCTGATAGACTGGGACCACTGTGAAATACTTTCCAAACCTTTTTTTTTTCCCTGCAGCCGAGATTTTCTTATTGATTGATTTAGCAAGATGCCATACATCAAATTGATGTTTAATATGTGGGAACTGCTCTCTCATTGTCTTGGCAATTGAAACTTGTCTGTCCGTGGCTATGAGGTCGATGTGCATTCCCCTCGATTGTAGATATTCCACTGATTTTATAAATCCTAGTTTCTCCGTGGACACTGAGGATGTACATTGTGTTACCTGCATGACCACCAAACTCACAATTTTCTTACTATCCATGTCCTGAAAGTGGTAGGTGCAGTACTTGGCAGAAAATCCAGGGCTGTCGCACTGTCCATCGCCGGCTAGCCTGAATCGTTTCCCTTCAAATGTACTTGCTAGAGACAATTGTTCAATTTTCCAAGCATCACTAAGTACTGCGTTTTAGAAATGAAATGAAGTCCCACAAACTTGAAGAAAGACTCTCACTTTCTAAAACTGGACCCACTAAAAAGTGATGTAGCTGCACACAGTAGATTGCCTGCTGGCAGCTTCCCCAGCATCAGTTGTGCAGACCATGAGAACGCATGATTTAATCTACAGACGGCATGTATTTTGATGTTACTGCCTAGTTTTTGACGAGTCACATGAATCAATGGCCTCTGACATACTTTCCCTCTGACGGAATGCCCACATTTCAGCATACTTATAATATCCATCAAACAACTGTCGAATACTATGTATTTGTCCTCTTTCAATAGACTGTCATCCAGTGTCACACTTGTTTTGGACTGCATCGTTGAGGACATTTCACCACAACTGAAAGACATATCGCCGATATCAGGTTCTGATGCGTCGGTGAATGCTGCTGCTGGTTCATTCTCTGTCATTTCAACATCTGTCCTTCAACATTGATGGGAGAACACAACATTGTGAACAGCTTTTTTGGTGGCAATTTCTTGGCAGGTGTAGATTGTGTGAATTGATCTGCAACTACTTCTGAGCTATCCTCAATACATTCAGTATCATCTTCTTGTGGTGGTGCAGTCGCACTGTAGCAATGGTCCATTAGAACTTTACTGGATTCTCCGGACACATTCATTTCATGTTCTGGCCATTGGATATGAGCATCTTTAGTCTCAACACGTGGCGTCTGAATTAATAGTTCCTCCATAGTGTAAATGGTCTGGCAGGGAACATCTCTCATTCGCTTCACTGTCTGTGTATGTATAGTTCGTACACCCACGGGTAACTGGAGGACAGATTGGAAAAGGGATGTTCAGTTTAAACACAAGATAAAGTATAGTACAATTGACTGGAAAAAACATAAAATAGTCCCCAGCACAAAGACATTCTAAAGTTATGAACTGTTTGTAACTAACCTTATCTTTGTTTCTTTTCTTTGCAACTTTCTTGACTCGACCTTCACCATCTGCATGCTGTAGCTTCGATTTGTTTCCGCATCTCTTCCCTTCCTCTTGCGCTGCAACGACTATATTTTCTGTATCCGCATAGACAGCATGGAATGAGGCTCCATCGACTCCCTGAAACATAGTACTTTCATTACTATGTATCATAATATTGATAACATAAAACACACGTGAGGACGAACACACAGGTACATCTCAATAGCTCAACACAAATTAAACATTGTGTAGAACAATCAAACGACAAGTATTCAAGCTCTGATGACCTACTTCCATGGAACTGTCAGTATCCATACCTCTGGCTCTGCATGGACTGCCATGAATGATTGTATTGGAGAGGAGGCATCAGCAACTCCCTGAAATACAGTACTTGCGTTAGTATGGTTTTCAATATTGTAAACATAACACACACTTGGGGTTAACGGCACAGGTACATATAAAGAGATAATCACAAATGTTACATTGTCTAAAAGAATCAATGAATATTTAAATATGATCAGATTTAATCGACTTATTTCTCTGATTTCTTTACATCTGCATCATATAAATGGAATCTTGGGATTGTAGTGGAAGCTCCATCATCTCCCTGAAACACAGTACTTGCGTTAATAGGGAAGAAAGTATAGCAAATGGAATCACGTTATATGATCACGGTCGATGGAGCTGTCAGTATCCATACCTCGTGCTGCTGGAGAACATCTAGGGCTGTTGTCAATGTGGTGCGCACTTCCGAAAGCTGTTGATGCCGATTCGTATCTGCATGGTCCCGCTTCCACTTCCCCTGGAATTACTTGAATGTCAGGCTCCGCATCAAGTGCGTGGGTAGTATTTGCATTAGTAAGGATTACAATATTGAAAACACAACACACACCTGGGGTCAACCACACAGGTACATATCAGTGGCTAACCACAAATGAAACATGGTGTAGAACAATCAAACGACAAGTGTTCCAGTCCTGATGATCACGGTCGATGAAGCTGTCAGTATCCATACCTCGTGCTGCTGAAGAACATCTAGGGCTGTTGTCAATGTGGTGGACGCTTCAGCATCTCCCTGAAAGACAGTACTTGCATTAGTATGGATAACACTAATTATAACTGAAAACAAACACCAGGGGACGACAACGAAGATGTATATCAATTGGAAAGCACTAGCCAAACAATTGGTAAAATAATCACACGATACATAAAACTATTACTTGACATGCATAAAACAAGTCTGTAGCGGAACAGCCAAGTATGATTACCTGATACGCGCTCGAAGTGGTTGATAACTGCGGGCACATCACGGATGTAGAATGTTCTTGCTTCAGATTCAGTGGATAGTCAAGCAGTTGTAAAGGTAAATCATTGTTTGATAATTAAATGCAAATATTAAAAAATTGCCATGTAAACCGACAGAATACTTGAGAATAATGCTATTGAAAATGCGCAATATCGTACAGTTCCCTGTGCCCATCAATAGATTTCCTTTGGGGTTATAAACTCGAAAAATAATTTATTGATAAATGTCATTCAAAAAGCTATACACTCATATCAATATCGAAAGTATTACAAGGCACACAACACCTAAAATATCAATTAATCCATTCGGCTACCTACACACTACCGCAAGGCCTAAAGCTAAATCCGGACACTTGACTCACCAGTGGCGGAATGTGGACGAATAGAGTTGGAATAGCGTTTGCGAGCAATTTTCGTGTTGTTCGCCGTCTATTCTTCTGTGTTACCCAAGATGTGGCATACATGTTCGAGGAAAAGTGCCGGCTGCAGATGCAGTATCGATCACCCCTCTTGTCCTCTAAGACTTGTTGGACTCTACTTTCCAGCTCATCCAGTGGATATCCGCAATGTCTGACCCATTCTCTTTTTCGATCAACAGTTTTCGGGAATACATGCATTGTAGTTCCTTCAGATTTAGCATGGGTCTTCGAAGGGCAACCGCTAATCGAACAGGCAGGCATTGTTGAAAATTCTGAAAAGTAAATATAAAACCTTGATGAAAAAAAATGTCATAAAAAAGTAAATGAACCATACCATGTTCAATGCAAGGTTTGTTTTGGTTGTCGGAACTATACCAGTTCATCATGTGCGGCTTAGTATTTGCATAAGTTACAGACATTTTTTAAATGATGTGACTAAACTCTGAACATGTGACTCGTCCCTTGGATGTTCTGTCTTGCACGAAAAGGTAACATGCTTACATTATAGACTGGACCCCCGAAGGATGCAATTCGATGACAATTGACACAGATGAAAATAAATAGATCTATTGATAGCATAACAATTGAAACTCAAGTCAATAGCAATGAGACCAATGACCATAGCACTATTGGGTACTGTAATCGCAAATAGATAGAAATGTAAAAATGACCAAAATATGACTAGGATACATGGGCTTACCTTGACCAACAAACAGTTGGATTCAGCAGGCCGAGCAGTATGTTGCAGGAGAACAGGTAGATGGCCACAGGTAGCACACTGAGGAGTTTGCTCGAAGCGGTCACAGATAGCACGACGACGAGCAGATTAGCATAGATCTCAGTGCTTCTCAGGTAGAAGGTTCAGGAGTTGACTTGCAAAGCACAAAGATGTTCTCAAGAGACATATCAAGTGGTTTGTAAAGTATTAGAAACAGGGGTGTGTATGTGAATGAATGACGTGTGTATGTCGTGGTATTATGTGGTTTGCAGGGGGCGGCATGCCTCAGGGGAGGCCTGCCTGGAGACACGGGGTCTGAGGAGGCAATGTGAGCGATGGCCCCTGGGCGTGGGATACCTTTTGAAGTGTACATGCTGTTTGGCACCTTGGCCGTTTGCGCCCGTGACAGCCCCCCATGCCAGCGCTCATCCCCGGGTGCGAACCGCCTTTGAAAGAGGAGGGTGGGATGGATGGGCCTGGGGCGTGCAGATAAGGCACAGGAAGACTGCTGAATGGAGACACACTTATGTGGATTGCAGGGGGGTGGCCTGCCTCAGGGGAGGCCTGCCTGGAGACACGGGGTCTGAGGAGGCCATGTGAGCGATGGCCCCTGGTCGTGGGATACCTTTTGAAGTGTACATGCTGTTTGGCACCTTGGCCGTTTGCGCCCGTGACAGCCCCCCCCATGCCAGCGCTCATACCCGGGTGCAAACCACCTTTGATAGAGGGGGGTGGGATGGATGGGCCGGTGGGTGTGCAGATAAGGCACAGGAAGACTGCTGAATGGAGACACACTTATGTGGATTGCAGGGGGGCGGCCTGCCTCAGGAGAGGCCTGCCTGGAGACAAAGGGTCTGAGGAGGCCATGTGAGCGATGGCCCCTGGGCGTGGGATACCTTTTGAAGTGTACATGCTGTTTGGCACCTTGGCCGTTTGCGCCCGTAACAGCCCCCCATGCCAGCGCTCATCCCCGGGTGCAAACCGCCTTTGATAGAGGGGGTGGGATGGATGGGCCTGGGGCGTGCAGATAAGGCACAGGAAGACTGCGGAATGGAGACACACTTATGTGGATTGCAGGGGGGCGGCCTGCCTCAGGGGAGGCCTTCCTGGAGACACGGGGTCTGAGGAGGCCATGTGAGCGATGGCCCCTGGACGTGGGATACCTTTTGAAGTGTACATGCTGTTTGGCACCTTGGCCGTTTGCGCCCGTGACAGCCCCCCATGCCAGCGCTCATCCCCGGGTGCGAACCTCCTTTGATAGAGGGGGGTGGGATGGATGGGCCGGTGGGCGTGCAGATAAGGCACAGGAAGACTGCTGAATGGAGACACACTTATGTGGATTGCAGGGGGCCGGCCTGCCTCAGGGGAGGCCTGCCTGGAGACACAGGGTCTGAGGAGGCCATGTGAGCGATGGCCCCTGGGTGTGGGATACCTTTTGAAGTGAACATGCTGTTTGGCACCTTGGCTGTTTGCGCCCGTGACAGCCCCCCATGCCACCGCTCATCCCCGGGTGTGAACCGCCTTTGATAGAGGGGGGTGGTATGGATGGGCCGATGGGCATGCAGATAAGGCACAGGAAGTCTGCTGAATGGAGACACACTTATGTGGATTTCAGGGGGGCGGCCTGCCTCAAGGGAGGCCTGCTTGGAGACATGGGGTCTGAGGAG